>NC_136960.1:26749826-26751843 GCF_032717465.1 Coenobita brevimanus
AATTACTTCAGAGTTGTCCCAAACGTTTAATCCAGCTTCAGTTTAGATTCAGTTGTTATAAATATTTTATGAAGATAACTTGGTGTATGGATTATTTTTCTGTGTTTTTCCTTCCTCCATTCATTACAGGAATTTTTTAATGGAATTTTGAGATATCTCTGGAAAAAACATTATAATGTTGAACCTTTGAAGAACAAAGGATACAAGTTATATGGACAATTATTACAACTCTGTATCACTGTGTGAATTCCTCTTCAGTGAAAGTGTGTGTGGCAAAATACAACTTGCAAAAACCAAGGAAGCCTCAGCAGTGTGATGATGCAGTGGAAGCTAGGACACAAGGGCAATGTAATGGTGAACAAACATATGAGTATGGTGTCCACCTTCCACAGTGACACCACCGTTCCTAAGCAGTGTGTACGGAAGGTAAAGGGTCTAGATGGGAAATTCCATCACATTATCAAAACTATCAACAAGCCTGTCATGGTGGAAGACTACAATGGAACTTTGGGGTGGATCATTCGATCAGATGATCAAATACTACCCTGCCCAAAGGAACAGTCAAGTGGACAAAGAATGTCATTCTATTTCATTCACATGGCCCTTTCAATGCCTACACCCTGTAAGAAGAACCATGACTCTCCTAGCTTTCAGGAGCACATAAGTGGAGGGTTAGTGTCCCTCTGAAACAAAGCAAGACAATAAGCCTCGGACAAGGACTGCAAGATGACGATAATGACAGGACAAGGAAGTTTAAAGAGGAATGAGAGAGATTGAATGAAATAGTATGTATGTGCAAAATAATAGAGAATTAAGTGTATGTAGTTGTGAGTAAAAACATAAAGACAGTCATTGTGTGGGTAAGTTGAAGTTGTACAAATGTGATTGTATATATGTAGATCAGAAGCACAGTGAGAGACACACACACACACACACACACATGGAAAAGTTTGGAAGGAATGAGCAAGTTTTTGATTGGTGATATGAATGGTAAAGTAGGGAATGTGAAGGTGGATGGAATGGTTGGTGAGTGGGGTTTGCCTGCTGATAGATGAGAATGGCAGTGCATTAGTAAGGGGGTTGGTGATAGCCAAATCCTCTTCAGGCACAAAATCCACAGTGATGAAGGGTGGTGGTGAACTGAATGAAAGGGCAATGATTGATTATGTGTGTGTGGATGAAAGGATGCGAAAATGTGTAATGAATGCAAGAGCTTATAGAGGTTGGGGAGTGTCTGACCACTACGGTGTCAAATGTGTAAATGGAGAAATAGAAGAAGGACAAGGAGTATTTGTAAAGAGAGTGGAAAGGTTACAAAGGATGAAAAAAAAAAAGAAGTGGAGTAACGATTGGGCAAATATGAATTGTGCATGGAAGTGTGTGGATATTACAAAATATGTGCAGCATGTGTGGTCTGTTAAAAAGAAGATGCAGGGTGTGAGTGGTGGGCTGTGGCACAAAGAAGAAAGCATACAGTGATGGATGAGAAATAGGGGTGTGGAAGAAGTTGAGACGGAAGAGAGAGTTATATGTAGAACAGGAAAAGAGAGATGAAAAGATTAGTAAGAGAGTAAGAAGAGAGTGGATGAGGAATTTGGAAGAACTTGAGGTAAAGTGGAGGGACTGTAAGAAAATGTTCTGGAAAGAGGTGAAAAGAGTAAGACAGGGTGGAAGTGAGGCTAGCAGGGGAGTGAAAGATAAAAATGATAGATTAATAGAGGAGAAGGGAGAAAAAGTGAGCAAATGGAGAGAACACTTTAACCCACCCCATCCCGACGTTTTCTGGGCAGTGGTATGCCCAGTCCTGAAATTTTGGACCTTTTTTTTTTTTTTTTTTGGCTCAAACATCCGCTTTTGGTGAGAAACATCGAAAATTCATAGAGAAATCGCTCACCTGAGGTTTAAAATACTCGATCTAGGTACAAGTACCTCCTTACCTGACTGGGTTTTCTAACAGGACTGGCACCAAAGAAAACGAGTTCTATGGGAGGGTAACTATTTTATCCACTCATAAACA
>NC_136960.1:26751943-26811943 GCF_032717465.1 Coenobita brevimanus
GCAACTGCTCTGGGGGAAAATATTTCCCAGAGTTTTGGGGCTGGCGGAAAATGATACGTTGTATCATGTAATATGACCCTTAGCCAAGAGTTCCCTCCATAGTTCTTGAGAACACTGTGCTGCGGCCCTACTAGGTCACGCCTCTTGACCCATTTGATCTTCACCATCCTCTGGATCCGGAGTGGCTGCTAACTCAAGGGGTACCAGTTTATCAATAGTTTTTATACTGGTATGTCCCCTGCATTTTATTTTTACGAGTCTCAGCACCCCTTCAGAATCTGGGTGTGTGGAGATCACTTTAGCTAATGGCGACTGGGATCTTGGCTGTTCGGTCTTCACTAAGACCACATCTCCTATGTTAATAACTGATTTGTTGCTGGCAGCTTGAGCTCCATAAAACCTCTCATGTAGGCTCAAAAGATACTCTTTGCTCCAATGTCTATTCCAAGTATCCAGCACCCTTTTCAGACGTTGATATCCCTCCCGAAGATGTTGTCCTAAATCATTATTTTCTATGTTAGGATCATCAACTTCTTCCTGGATATCCACACAAGGCATCGGATGGAGTTTCCTACCATATAACATGTGAGCCGGTGTTAAGGCCTCTAGCGAGTCGCTAGTGTCATCTTGATAAGTCAAGGGTCTATTATTAATCCTGGTTTCAATTTCAGTTATTACTGTTCTTAAATCTTCTCTCGTGATCTTAGTTCTATGTAATGTTTTCCTCAGGCAGTTCTTGACAATACCAATCATTCTTTCGGTAAATCCATTTTGCCATGGAGCTCTTGGAGCTGTGAACTGCCAAATACAATTTCGGATTCCCAGCGCCGACTTAACCTTTGGGTCGTTCATCAAGTTCAACAGTAAAGGTGCTGCTCCAACGAAATTAGTTCCGTTGTCGCTTATTAACTTGCCAGGACAAGACCTTCTAGCGGCAAATCTGTGAAAGACATTGAGGAATGTCTCTGAGCTTAGGTCTTCCGCTAATTCTAGATGGACTGCCCTTGTGTAGACACAAGTAAATAAACAAATGTTAACTTTATGGGGAGTTTCCTCACTCGTAACAGTTATAGCCCCTGTGTAGTCCACTCCTGTTATATGGAAGGGCCGACTTATGTTCACGCTATCCATCGGTAGGGCTGGTGGTCCTGGGTAGATATAAGGTGGCTGCTCATACCTCCAACAAATGATGCAGTTTTAGAGTTATTTTTTAATAACCTGTCTACCCTTAGGAATTCAATACCTTTTCCGAATTTGGGCTAAGGTCTGCGGTACACCTCCATGGAGAGTGGAATCATGGGCTTCCTTTATAATAAGTTGTACAAAGCATCCGTTCTTGGGTAATAAAATGGGGTGTTTGGTTTGGATGGGTAAGTCAGCCTTTACCAGTCGGCCTCGACATCTTATCAGACCTTTTCCGTCTAAGAACAAGCCTAAATTCTTCATCAGCTTATTCCCTTTCTCAGTGTCTTGGCCTAAAAGCTTATATATTTCCCCGTAAAAATTTCTTTGTACTCTTTTCAGCCAGTATTCTAGTGGATCTATTTTCTGAAACCCCACTTTCTTATTCTAAAATTCAACAACCAATTTAGTAGTATTTAGAAGTTGTCTTATTGATGAGAATCGGCTGATGTCAATTACTTCTGACTCAGGTACTATAGGATCCAAGTTCACTACACTAATCTCAGAAATACTGTACTGTTTCTGTTCAGGCCAATCCTTAGTGAGTAACCATTTAGGACCTTTAAACCACAAGTTATCTTTGATCAGTCTCCTTACGGTCGAACCTCTCGAGAGCAGATCAGCTGGATTCTGTTTGGAGGACACATGCATGAAATTAAATTTGGAAGACAGCTCTTTAATAGTCTTCACTCTATTACGGACGAAAGGAATTTTACTGTCTTCCTTCCCTATCCAGTAAAGACAAATCTCACTGTCAGTCCATATGTAAATATCCTCAAACTGAGTATCAAGAGTAGTGGTTATATACCTGGCCAATTTAGTTCCTACTTCTATGGAAGCCAATTCCATTTGAGGTAGGGTTCTTTCTTTAATTGGCGCAACTCTGGCTTTGGACATTATAATCTTACTATCCTCTCCTGTTGCGCAATAAGCTACCGCTCCATAGGCCCTTTGAGAAGCATCACAAAATATGTGTAAGTGCGACTTCTCATTACTGTTTATTTTCCTGGGAATACATATGCTTGATGTAGTTTCAAACTCCTTTCTAATCTGTTCCCATTGTTCCACATATGTCTCACCTAATTCAGTGTCCCAGTCTAACTTTTCTCGCCAAGCCTCCTGTACTAAACATTTGCCCCTAATAACTATAGGACTGACAAATCCTAATGGGTCAAATAGCTTGGAAACCTGACTTAACAAGGACCTCTTGGTGAGAGTGAAATCAGAGAACTTAATTGGTTTCAAATTTATTACATCAGCTGTTGTATCCCAGTTAAGACCTAACACATTTTGAGTTTTGGGAATGTCAAAATCTGGATAGTCCTCTTGTATTTTATTCCTCAAAAGCGGTGAATTTGTATTCCAGCTCTGTAACGGGAAATTTGCCTTCCCACATTCGGAATTGGCTACTTCATAAGCCTTCAAGGCTTCCGACTCTGTATCAGCAACACCTTGCAAATTATCCATATAAAAAGCCTGCCCTATTTCTGGACATCTGGCATTTTCAAAATGATGCTTTAAAGTGTTGCAAAGTAGGAAAGGACTAGCACAAGAGCCAAAGAGCACCGATCGGAAACAGTAAGTTTTCAATGGACTATCCTCATTTTGAGGATCATGAGGCCAGAGGAATTTTGTAAATTTCCTATCCTCATCTCTCAGTCCTATTCTGAGAAAAACCTTACTAATGTCTGCTGTGTAAGCGTAAGGTTTCTCTCTAAATTTTAGTAACACATTCCCTAACTTCTCTGTTAGTGTAGGTCCAGAGTATAGGCAATCGTTCAAGCTAGCTCATCCCTTGGACGCTTTACTACTACAGTTGAATACTATCCTTATGGGAGTAGTTACTGAATCCTTGCTTACAGCATGATGTGGTAAGTAGTGTCCTTCTTTGTGGTTAACAGGGTATTCTACCTCTTCTATAAATTTATTCTTCAATTGATCCCTTATAACATTATCATATAAGATCAGATGTTCTGGTTTATCTCTCAATCTTCTTAGAAGAGAATTTAACTGAGCTTTAGCTGCTTGGTAATTTGTTGGTAACTCTGAATGGTTAAGTTTCCATGCTAATCCTACCCAATACTGTCCATCCTTAAATTCCACAGACTGATTATACAAGTCCAGTGTTATTTTATCTTCAGGGGTTGGTTCCTCAGAGTGTATACCTATACTGTCTAGGTCCCACAGTTTGTGTACAGGTTCAATATTTTCATTCAACAAGTCATTTATCTGAGTAGGTTCTAATTCTGCACCTATTCTAGCTACCATCAATGACTGTGTGGGGGTAACAAAGACTGAGTCTACTAGTTTGGCCTCTCCTTTCACTTGTTTAGGAAAAGGCAACTGACCCATAATAAGGTTACCTCTTGGACTCTTGAACAACTGTACCTTATTCCTTTTGAAAGTCCTATGTAGGAATCTTCCACAATAATCAGAACCAATTATCATTTTTATAGGACCCACAGTATCTGATTCCACATTCTGTTTAGCCAACTTTATCCCTGAGCTTTGTAAATGATCAGAGGTTTCCTTCAATCCCTTTATGTATATACTTGTCTCCATAGTATCAAGCACAGCTGCTGTTATACGGCATTTATATCTGCCTAATTGTATTACAGGTCTAACTAAATCAAAAGACTGAGCTTTCCTAGTTGTCAAGAATCCTGTAATGGCTAGATTTACCTTGCCGATAACTGATAACTTGAATTTCTTCACAATGTCTGCAGAAATGAAGGTTTTCTGAGCACCCGTATCAAACAGGGTACATACCAATTGGTTTCTATTCTCAAACAATACTTTCACATCTGCTATTGGTACTGCAGCTGGCATTACTAATGGAGCATTCCCTTTTGCAATTGTCATATTGACGCTTGCAGGTTTAGGAACCTCAATTTTCATCCTAGGGCATAAAGCACTATGATGATAATCTTTTTTGCATTTAAAGCAAAGATTTAATTTAGTTTTACAGTCCGCGGCAGTATGTTCGGAGTTCATACAGATTATACAACACCCCAGTTCCTGAAGCTTCCCTACTCTAGAAGCATAATCAGGGTACTGTTGACAAAATACCCTGGAATGTTGCTCACCACAAAAGACACAAACTTTCCTGTCTTTTACCATGGAAAGTTTTATTTCCTTAATATCCTCAGCATGTCAATTCCTTATCTTTAATACTTTATCCTCGGCCTTTGTGGAGCTAAGGAAAGTACCTATCTCTTCTTTAGGCACATAATTAGTCTTCTCTGACTTAACTTTCCCAATCAGTTGGTTATTGGGTTTTTTCTTTACTTCAGTCTTCTGTTTGACCTAAGTAGTGTTTAATGTTCCTTGCAAATGTTTACAGTGTTGCATCAAGCCTTCCTCAATCTCTTCACAGGAGAAATTATCCTTCTGGTACCTACCAAACAAAGCATCCTTGGTTTTCGGTGGTAGCTTTAAGGACACAATTCTTGAAAGCACCCAATCTGATGTCTTAATATCTTCGTAAGTACCTAAGGCCCTTAATTTACAACTTATTGCAATTCTAAATTTTTGCAAGGAATCAAAATCGTGCCTAGGCATGGGTAATTCTATTAGAGCCCTTAATATGATTTATAACTTGCTCCCTGTCTTCGTAATTTTGTCTAAGGATGGTCAAAGCCACCTCATAGTTATTTTCTTCTACTGGTAATTCTTTTATCAGTTGATATGGTGTTCCTTTGACCTGTCCTAAGAAATACGTAAGTTTGGTGACTTTAGGGAGATCTGTTCTATCGTGTACCAAATTTTTGAACTGGTCCCAGAAGGATTTCCAGTTCTGCTCCCCATCAAATTCCGGAAGCGTTATTTGTGGTAACACAGCTCTACTCTGCTGTGCCACAACTTGTGTTTCCGCGGCAGTGTCAGCTAATTCTGACTCTAGTGTCTTTACTAGTTAAGTATTCTTCTAATTTGTCTTCAAACTTCGTAGTGTCTGACTTTAAGAGTTCCTTATTCTCAGCCTTTACTATAGCCGCTTCTAAATTTAAGTAACTCTCTTCGTACTTACTCCATCGATCTTTCAGGATATTTAGGAGACTATTTATTCTCTCCTTGGACAGAGGTATCTGGTCCAACGACTGGTTACAATCATTTATGGCTCTAGTTACCCATCCTGCCTTACTACTAGAAGATCTTTGCAATAAAGAAACAGACATGTTGACGGAGTTCTAATTTAATAATTTAATTATGAATTCCAACCACAATTTTACCTCAACTTAGTAATGAGTTGTTTATTTTAAATTTTGAAGAGGGTAGGGATTAAGTCCTCATTGTGCAAATTATCCCCTCTCTTAATTTCGTAATATTCATTACAGCTCAGCTAATTATTTAATTTAATTTTGAGGAGTGTAGGGATTAGGTCTATAATTTCAACCTGTCCCCCAGGGTTATTAAACCTCTAGGGTTTTATTTCATCCCCACACTCAATTGCCAAAACACCCATATTCCCCGAGCTCAGAATTAATTACCTCAATACTCCATAGGCCCACCCACAGCTTGTACAGCATAGAACTCTCCTTTCTTATGTTCTACATAATTTATAAATTTCTGCAGAACCACTTCCCTACCATGATGGTTCCATTGTATACCATCAGCTTTCAACATTGCTTGGAAGGGCTTGGTATTAAAATGTATGAAATCCCTTCCCTTCCTGATCCGTTGCAACTTTCGGTTTACAGCTCTGCTAATTAATTTATATGTTCCATAACAAACTGGAGAGCCATATGGCAGGTTCCTTGGCTCGAGGAGGGTTATGGCTACTGAGTATATACAAGAGCCCTCTATGGCTCCTACCACTGCTAAAATATTCTCCACAACTTCATTGACCTCCACGTCCTCATGGATATCATTTCCTCCAAGGAACAGGACCGTACGGTCATGCTCCCAGTCTAGTGTGGCATTCAGCCTTTCATCTTCAGAGAAAGCACTTGCCGTTCTTCCTGGAGCTCTATAGACACGTACGTCCACGTCTTCCACTTCAACCGAACGTGGTAGTAAACTGTGCCCCACAAAAGCAACTTTAAACACATTCAGCGTCTCGGCACACATCGGTTATCCTCACTCGGTCGGGGCACCAAAAATGTGAAAAATGCTGAATAGTTCTGTTAAACAAATCGGGGCCCTCTTTCTGGGCACCAAAATGTGAGAAATGTTTAATGTATCCAAGTCGGTATCCCTACCGGGACACAGCTATGCAAGAATTTTCTCGGTACACAACTCGTAGGTCGTTACTCTTCCCTAAAGTCGTCTAAGTAAATCAAACAAGTCTCATAGAGTTAGGTGAAACGTAAATTAAATTTAACTCACCTACAATACTATCTTCTATCTTATAGCTAATCCCCCCTTGAATTGGCCAATTCGTAAAGGTTACTTAGCTATAAGAAGAGGGAGTGATCGTTAACTGATGACGATGAGGCTGCCTGGTATAGTTGCTTGGGCAAGCAAAAGTCCTTATGGTGTGTATATACAACCGTGCTAACTCCACGAGAGCTAGGGGCAGAGTGCGTGAACGCAGCAAGCCCCAACTCTTCATCGAATTGTGGGTTGCCAACTCTTGTTAATTACAGTACTAAATACAGTTAAATTACATCATGATATGTACAGGGCAAATCTAACAAATTAATCTTAGTTTTACTTAAACTAAAGTTAGACCAAATATTCCCTTTAACTATGTAAATATCTTAATTCCACATCTGCCTGAACAGGGGAATCTTTCCCTGCTTGCCACGTCACCTATCGCGCAGACGCAGTTTAGGTCAGTGGAAAATACCACATAATTACATGTATTTACAATGCATAGTTGTCCACGGGGGTTAAATGCAGTAGCATTTAATTTATCAATAACAAGAATTATTAAAGAGAACGTCATTTCTGGGTTATTAAAACCGCTTGAACAATTAACAACAGTCTCTATTTTTCCTCTGCCTTTAACCAGGGATAACTATGATAAAGTTAGAGAGCGCAACTGCTCTGGGGGAAAATATTCCCACACTCTTCTTTCTCTTACTAATCTTTTCACCTCTCTCTTTCTTTCCACATATAAGTCTCTCTTCCGCCTCTCAACTTCTTCCACGCCCCTATTTCTCATCCATTCATTGTATGCTTTCTTCTTTTGTGCCACAGCCTGCTTCACCTCTTCAGTCCACCACGCTGTTCCTTGCACCCCCCTCCGTCTTCTCTTCCTTCCACACACTACATCACATGCTGCACATATTTCTTCTGTAAATATCTTACACACACCTTCCACGTCTCCCATCTGCTCCAATTCATATTTGCCCAATCGTTATTCCACTTCTCTCTTATACTCTGCCTTTTTCTCATCCTCTTGTAACCTTTCCACTCTCCTTGCAGCTACTCCTTCCTCTCGTCTTTCCCTTCTTCTATTCCTCCATCTTACTTGCATTCTAATTCTGGCCACCACCAAGTAGTGGTCAGAAAGTCCACTCCCCCAACCTCTATACACTCTTAAATCCTTTACACATCTTTGCATCCTTTCATCCACACACACATAATCAATCATTGCCCTTCTTTCATTCAGTTCACCACCCACCCTTCTCATCACTCGCCATGTATACCTGTGGATCATTTTATGCCTGAAGAGGGTATTGGCTATCACCAACCCCCTCCCAGCACAAATGTCCACTAACGCACTCCCATTCTCATCTATCTCAGCAGGCACACCCCACTCACCAACTATTCCATCCACCTTCACATTCCCAACTTTACCATTCATATCACCAATCAAAAACACTGTCTCATTCCTTCCAAACTTTTCTATGCACACTTCTACATTTGTCCAGAACTCTTCTCTCACTCTTCTAGCACGATCTTGCGTTGGTGCATACACACACACAATCGCCCACATTTGTATTCCAACTTTCAACTTTACCCACACAATCCTTGACCCAACTGATCCATACTGTCTTATGCTCCTCTTCCATCGTTTACTCACAACTATACATACTCCTTCCTTTGCCCTCTCATTCTCACCTACTCCTGCACATATACCCCATCCATACTCCCATTCTCTCACACTTTCTCCTCTCCATTTTGTTTCAGTTATTCCACATACATCCACTTTCCCATCCTCAAGGACCTGGACAATCTCTCTCTCTTTCACCTCATCATTCGCTCCCCTTACATTCCAAGTTCCAATTACCATGTCCTTTGTCCGGTGCTTGGTCGTCATCGTTTGGTCAGTCCTTGTCTGAGGCTTAATGTTTGTTTTTTTAGTTAGTTGTTTTCCGGGGAGGGGCACTAACCCTCCGCCAACCTTTTTAGTCGCCTTTTACGACAAGCAGGGATACTGGGGGAGTATTCTTGAAAAAAAAACCCTACCCACAGGGGATGAATTTGGCAAAAACAACCCCCAACGGCAACCCCATTGCAACTCCATCCACTTGGCAGGAATGAATACATCTTAGATAGATGAAAAGGGCTTTTTTCATGCAACACTCCAGTAGCTGTCTCAGTATGTTCTCAGGTATGTTCAAGGTCGGGGTGTCTTCATTCCTGTACACTCTTTTGAGGCTGTGCTTAATGGTTTGGTCGACTTGTACATTCGAGAAAAGTGACTCCACATCAAGAGAAGCCATAATTGCATGTGTGTTGCTGGTCTTGAGAATATCCAGAAAACTTGTGGCTAAATTTTGAGGGTACATTGGATGTGAGAAGCGCTCCTAGTTTTTTCACAAGGTAGTATGTGGGAGTAGGAATTTGCGAAGTTATGGGACAGAGCTTATTCCCAGGCTTATGGATTTTCACACAATCATAACAGTATACAGGACAGTAGTGCACAGTTACTTACTTCAGCACAGTTCCATTGGTGCGTGCATTATTGACTTTGATGATCTTGTTTAACCCCCTTGCACACCATAAGTTTCCAATAAGTTTTCATGCCCCACACAGAACCATAACCCCATTTAGGCTGCCTCCTCTCGTGCAGAAAGGAAAAACATTCTAAAGCCAAATTTACCCTCAGAAAAAGCTTATATTATTATAAATCGTAGCCCATCATCTTTGCTAATGTTTATGCTAAAAGATAAGCAAAAAAAAAAAAAAAAAAAAAGAAAGAAAGAACAGATGAATAAATATACAGAAATGAAGTGAGAATAAACCTTATTTAGGTGAAATGACAATGATTAGGTGGATGTGCAGTGCGTCCCTGCGTCCAAGGCCTGGAGGGGTTGGGTTTACAATGGAAGAGTTGAGAGGTAGGATGGAACTGGAGTGTATTGGTGTTGTGATGAGGAGAGGTAGATTGAGGTGGTTTGGACATGTGGAGAGGATGGGGGATGATAATTGGGTGAGGAAGGTGAGAAGTGTTAATATTGGGGGTGGGGTTGTGAGGGGTAGACCGAGAAAGACATGGGACGAGGTCATTAAGTGTGACCTTAGGGTTAAGGGACTGAACAGGGAGGCTGCAATGGATCGTGCAGCGTGGAGAGCCGCCATTAGGTGACCAAGGCCGACACATGCAAGCATGTTGGAGCCTTTAAAAACGAAAACGAAAACTAGCTTCCAATAATTTCCCTACATCACTGGCAAAATTTTTCCCAGGATGTGCAGTTGCAAAGTACATGTCGGTATGCAGAATTTCACGAGCATTCCAATTAGCCTGGTTACGATTTGATACGTCCAACAGTTTTCATGTAAATCGGAAAAAAAAAAGGCCTAAAAAGTCTGATTTGTTATTTCGTATGTTGTTAGTGACACAATAACAAACATATATGTAAATAATTTCCAGTTTTCTAGCCCAAGGGTTAAGGAGACCCATGATATAATTCACAGTGTTATAACCCTTATTGTTATTGAGAAAATGAATTTTGAAAAGTTATCATGGGTTGCTTGTGGTAACAACACATAGAGCCTACATTCTGGCCTGTAGGCTGCGTATGTTCATGCTTTGGAACTTTTCCCAAAATAGTTATTTACACACATAGGTTATTTTGCTTTACAAAAGTATGCATAAGAAATCATCAGCTTGATCAAGCTTTCTTCAGATTTTTGATGCGACCTATACTTTACAAGTAAAATGATTGAGAGAATAGCAATGAAATGCACCAAATTTTTCCTAGGAGAATATATAGTAAACACACATTTTATACCTTATAATACAAGAGTATAAAAACTAGACAAATAAGCTGGTTACTCACATCCTCTAGCAATGTTGTCATGTTTCTGGAGAGGAGATGTAGTTGCAGAGAGGAGGAAAGGTGCGACCACAGCCTGTGTATGTGTGTGTGTGTGTGTTTCCAATGTGATTTAATGCTGTATGCTTTCATCAGAATGGTACTGATGAAAGCATAGTCCTGTACAGAGCAGCACATCAAAAACAGGACATATATAGCTGGTGTCCTTTCTCCTCTTGTGCAAATAGCATAGCAAACAACGCAGACTTTTCCTGTCTGGGATTTGTTCCTGGGTGTGGTGCAGTGTTGAGTCCAAGCATGTCCTGTCATCCACATATCGACGGTGCTTGGACGGCAGTGCTCCTCCATCTCCTTGCCTCTGTACTCCTGCTGGAGGTGCAGTGACGGGAGTTGGTCAAGTAACTCCTGGTGGGCCAGCTACTGCGGGAGGTGGAGCGGTTATGGCAGTAACTGGCTGAGTTACTCGTGACGGACCAGCTACTGCAGGAGGTGGAGCGATGGTTGCAGGAGGTGGAGTGATTGTTGCAGACGGAGCAGAGGCTGCAGTTGATGGAGCAGTTGTTGCAGGTACTGGTGGTCGCCATAGCGAGGGAAGGTCAGGGGCATGGAAGACAAGACCCGATGCAGGTCACTCCTCCCCCCAGAATGCCAGGAGCTTGTGGCATAATTATCTGTCTATCTGTCTATTGCCAGACGCCTCAATCCCGTTCAGGGTGGCCACAAACAAATCGCTTCCACGTCGCTCTGTCCCCAGCCATTTCACTGCCCCGCTCCCAACTCACACCCCCCTCTCTCATATACCTCTCCACCCTATCCCTCCATCTCATCCTCGGCCTCCCCCTCCCTCTTCCCCCCTCCACCTCACTCACATACACTCTCTTCGTCAGTCTTTCACCCTCCATCCTCTCCACAGAGCCAAACCACCTCAGTGTATTCCTCCTAACGCTTCCTATCACATCCACATCCACACCACAACGCTCCTTTATATCCTCATTTGTCAGCCTGTCTCTCCATGTGACTCCACAGGCTCCTCTTAAATAACTCATTTCCACTGTTCTCACTCTTGACTTGTGTCCTTCCAACAACGTCCATGCTTCACTTCCATACGTTAGAGTTGTTATCACAATACTGTCATGTAGTAACTTTTTCACTTCCATGCTCACTTCCCTGCTTTTTATCACTGCTTTCAAGGAACCAGCAACCTTTCTTCCCTGCTGTACCCTTTCAAGCACTTCACATTCCAAACCTCCATCCTTACTCATCACACTACCCAAGTACTTAAACCTACACACATTTTCCAATTCCTCACCATCCAATCTCGCTGTACATTCACTGACTTCACCTTTCTCAAGGACCATCACTTTACTCTTCCCTACATTCACCTTTAGATTCCGTTTCTTACACACTCTCTCAAACTTATCCACCAAGCCTTGCAGCTCTCCTTCATCTTCAGTCAACAACTCAGTATCATCTGCAAACAACAGTACAGGGAGTTTCCAAACACTACCCTCTCTCACCAGGGCCACTCGAACATCCACTACCCTACCTTGTACCTCTTTTATTACCCCATCCATGTACAGATTGAACAACCATGGAGACATGACACATCCCTGTTTCAACCCAACCTTCAAAGAGAAAAATTCACTCAGTTCACCATCCACATGCACTGCAGTTTTACCACCATCATACATACTCTTCACAGCATTCAACAACTTCCCATCTATTCCATATATTCTTAATACTTTCCACAATCCTTGTCTATCCACCCTGTCATATGCTTTCTCCAAATCCATGAAAGCCGCATACAACTTCTTTCCCTTCTCTAGGAACTTTTCCACTAAATATCTAAGAATGAATATCTGATCTACACAACCTCTTCCCTTCCTAAAGCCTCCTGTTCTTCTCCTACTAATTCCTCTGTTCTTTCTCTAACTCTGTCAATAAGTATCCTACCATACACTTTTCCTATTATACTAAGAAGACAGATGCCCCAGTGATTACCACACACTTCTTTTTCTCCTTTTCCTTTGTACAAGGGAATAATTATACCTGACTTCCAATCCTCCAGGATTCTACCTTCCTCCCAGGCCAATCTGCACATTTTCCACATCCATTCTACTACTATCTCTCCCCCATACTTCAGCATTTCACCACACACTCCATCAATTCCTGGGGCTTTCCCCAATTTAACTTTCTTCATTGCTTCCACAACTTCTATCCTACTGATTTCTTCCTGTCTTCTCATCTCTCTCCTTCTCCCACCCATTCCTCAGCCACTTATACTCGCATTACTTCCATCCTCTATGTACAGTCACGCGTACTAATTTCTGCTCAGGGGTTACCCCTTCTTTACCCCCTCTACCCTGGAGAGAGGGAAGGGGGGAAAAGCGAACAAGTCTACCCTGCCTTCTGCCCCCAACTCCCCCACCCTCCACCTCCAGCTGGCAGTTACTGATTAGACACAAATTTTCTCATGTCCTGTAAACATGACTAAACTGTCGTTGCACACGCTTTCAACGGCCAAGATTTGGACTATATTTTTAGAATAAATTATTACCGTATTGAACTGCATTCTCAAATTGAAAATATTCACCATCATTGTAATCCAGTGTCGTCTGCTGCACAATTCTGGATTCCAGTGCTTACCTTTTCACTTTCCCCCAGCACTCTCTCTCTCTCTCTCTCTCTCTCTCTCTCTCTCTCTCTCTCTCTCAATTTACTTTTCCCACTCACTCTTTCTTTTTAGATTTATATAACTTTCTCTTTGCTTCTCTCCCCCTCTCCCTCTTCTCTCTCGTTCTTTGTCTTAAGTCTTCCCCGTCTCTCACCCCTCCCCTCCCCCCACAAAAGGCCTAATCAGAAGTCAGTTATACCGTCACCGCTCCTTCGTATATCGTGTGCAGGCAACATTTATCACACACACTTAGGTCAGATGTATAGAAAGCTATATATATATATATATATATATATATATATATATATATATATATATATATATATATATATATATATATATATATATATATATATATATATATATATATATATATATATATATATATATATATATATATATATATATATATATATATATATATATCTTTATATCATTGTATTTCTCAGTATGTGCCAAGTTCAAATAGAGAACACCAGACCAATATTCGTAATTTTTGTTAGAGTGACCGTTCCACTTCACATAGCTGGGTAGCTGGGCTTATAAACTGCACACACACACACATACACACACACACACACACACACACATGACTTAAATTTTGCACTGACAGCGTGGCAACTACAAATATAGTCATTCTAACAACTGGATCTCCTGGCTCCAAACCTTCCCTGTCCCAGTCAAACTCCTCATTCACCGGTTATTGAATGAGGAGTTTGACTGGGACAGGGAAGGTTTGGAGCCAGCAGATCCAGTTGTTAGAATGACTATATTTGTAGTCGCCATGCTGTCAGTGCAAAAATTTAAGTCGTGTGTGTGTGTGTGCAGTTTGTAAGCCCAGCTACCCAGCTATGTGAAGTGGAACGGTCACTCTAATAAAAATTACGAATATTGGTCTGGTATTCTCTATTTGAACTTGGCACATAATGAGAAATACAATTTTATATAAAAAAAAAATTAGCTTTCCATACATCTGACCTAAGTGTGTGTGATAAATGTTGCCTGCACACGATAAACGAAGTAGCGGTGACGGTATAACTGACTGCTGATCAGGCCTAAGTGGGGGGAGGGGAGGGGTGAGAGGTGGGGAAGACTTAAGACAAAGAACGAGAGAGAAGGGTGAGAGGGGGAGAGAAGCAAAGAGAAAGTTATATAAATTTAAAAAGAAAGAGTGAGTGGGAAAAGTAAATTCAGAGAGAGAGAGAGAGAGAGACAACTGGGGGAAGTGAAAAGGTAAGCACTGGAACCCAGAATTGTGCAGCGGACGACACTGGATTACAATGATGGTGAATATTTTCAATTTGAGAATGCAGTTCAATACGGTAATAATTTATTCTAAAAATATAGTCCAAATCTTGGCCGTTGAAAGTGTGTGCAACGACAGTTTAGTCATGTTTACAGGACATGAGAAAATTTGCATCTAATCAGTAACTGGCAGCTGGAGGTGGAGGGTGGGGGAGTTGGGGGCAGAAGGCTGGGTAGACTTGTTCGTGATTCCCCCGTTCCCTCTGTCCAGGGTAGAGGGGGGAAGGAAGGGGTAACCCCTGAGCAGAAATTAGTACGCGTGACTATACAACATTTCCTTAACCCGCCGCATCCCGGAGACGTGAATTCACTTCCTCACATGATGTGCACTCATATCCCGGAGACGTGAATTAATGCGCCAACATTGGAAGGTCCCTAATTTGCACAATTTTCAATTTTCGCGAGTGATTTCACGAGTGATTTTTGGCACGTATACACGGGACACTTTCCTCTATTCCTCTACAAGATGCCAAGCAGTGACAATGCCTTACACCGCATAACCTCTCCTCCCCCGTCCCTGCACGCCATTGTCTCAGCAATTCATCTGTTACCAGTGACCTGGCCAATAAAGTCATTCAGGGCCAGAGTGATTCCCCAATCGATGACAATGTGGAGGACAAAGTTTACATAGCATTAGAGGAAGAATCAGTCAAAAATGATGATCAGGTAATGTGGGAAAAAAAGGTCATGAATGGTGATGAGTTAGTGAATGAAACAATGCTTATAATGCCTATATTACTGTTTGAAAACCAATATACTCTTGTACTACATATAAATTCGTACCAAGTAAATAAATAAATACTGTTTATGAGTGGATAAAATAGTTACCCTCCCATAG
Source organism: Coenobita brevimanus (assembly GCF_032717465.1). Lineage (NCBI taxonomy): Eukaryota > Metazoa > Arthropoda > Malacostraca > Decapoda > Coenobitidae > Coenobita > Coenobita brevimanus. The sequence goes on from NC_136960.1 coordinate 26,767,113, forward strand.
AACTCGTTTTCTTTGGTGCCAGTCTGTTAGAAAACCCAGTCAGGTAAGGAGGTACTTGTACCTAGATCGAGTATTTTAAACCTCAGGTGAGCGATTTCTCTATGAATTTTCGATGTTTCTCACCAAAAGCGGATGTTTGAGCCAAAAAAAAAAAAAAAGGTCCAAAAATTTCAGGACTGGGGCATACCACTGCCCAGAAAACGTCGGGATGGGGTGGGTTAAAGTGTTCTCTCCATTTGCTCACTTTTTCTCCCTTCTCCTCTATTAATCTATCATTTTTATCTTTCACTCCCCTGCTAGCCTCACTTCCACCCTGTCTTACTCTTTTCACCTCTTTCCAGAACATTTTCTTACAGTCCCTCCACTTTACACTCAAGTTCCTTCCAAATTCCTCATCCGCTCTCTTCTTACTCTCTCTTACTAATCTCTTCATCTCTCTCTTTCTTTCTACATATAACTCTCTCTTCCCCCTCTCAACTTCTTCCACACCCCTATTTCTCATCCATTCATTGTATGCTTTCTTCTTTTGTGCCACAGCCTGTCTCACCTCTTCATTCCACCACGTTGTTCCTTGCACACCCCTCTGTCTTCTTTTTATCCCACAGACCACATGACATGCTGCACATATTTCTTGTGTAAATATCCTGCACACACCTTCCATGTCCCCCATCTGCTCCAATTCATATTTGCCCAATCGTTACTCCACTTCTCTCTTATACTCTGCCTTTTTCTCATCCTTTTGTAACCTTTCCACTCTCTTTACAAATACTCCTTCTTCCCGTCTTTCCCTTCTTCTATTTCTCCATTCTAATTGGACCTTGATTGTGGCCACCACCAAGTAGTGGTCAGAAAGTTCACTCCCCCAACCTCTATAAGCTCTTGCATCCATTACACATTTTCGCATCCTTTCATCCACACACACATAATCAATCATTGCCTTCCTTTCATTCAGTTCACCACCCACCCTTCTCATCACTCGCCATGTATACCTGTGGATCATTTTGTGCCTGAAGAGGGATTTGGCTATCACCAACCCCCTCCCAGCACAAATGTCTACTAATGCACTGCCATTCTCATCTATCCCAGCAGGCAAACCCCACTCACCAACCATTCCATCCACCTTCACATTCCCTACTTTACCATTCATATCACCAATCAAAAACACTTGCTCATTCCTTCCAAACTTTTCCATGCACTTTTCCACATTTGTCCAGAACTCTTCTCTCACTCTGCTTGCACAATCTTGCATTGGCACATACACACACACAATCACCCACATTTGTATTCCAACTTTCAATCTTACCCACACAATCTTTGACCCAACTGATCCATAATCTCTTATGTTTTTCTTCCATCTTTTACTCACAACTATACACACTCCTTTTGCCCTCTCATTCTCACCTACTCCTGCACATACATCAACTTTCGCACCCTCAAGCACCTGGACAATCTCTCTCTCTTTCACCTCATCATTCGCTCCCCTTACATTCCAAGTTCCGATAACCATGTCCTTTGTCCTGTCCTTGGTCATCTTTTGGTTAGTCCTTGTCCGAGGCTTATTGTTTGTCTTCTTAGATAGTTGTTTTCCAGGGAGGGACACTAACCCTCCACATAATTATGTGCTCCTGAAATTCTAGGAGAGTCATTGGCTTGGTAGTGTTCTTTTTGTACAGGGTGTAGGCATTGAAGAGGGCCATGTGAATGAAATAGAAGGACATTTTCTTTGTCCACTTGACCGATCTCCTTTGGGCAGGGTAGTATTTGATCATCTGATCGAATGATCCACCCCGCCAAAGTTCCAATTGTAGTCCTCCACCATGACGGGCTTCTTGATAGTTTTGATAATGTGACGGAATTTCCCATCTAGACCCTTTACCTTCCTGTACACCTGCTTAGTGACGGTGGTGTCACTGTGGAAGGTGGACACCATACTCATATGTTTGTCCTACAACAACACCATCACATTGCCCTTGTGTCTAGCTTCCACTGCATCATCAGGAAGTCGTCTAGCACTGCTGATGACCTGCAGCTTCCTTGGTTCTCCCCTTGCAAAGTCGTACTGTGCCACACACATACACTTTCTAACTGAGGAGGAATTCACACAGTGATACAGAGTTGTAATAATTGTCCATATGCAACTTGTATCCTTTGTTCTTCAAAGGTTTAACGAGGCCCCACAATGTGTTTTCCAGAGATTTCTTCTCCCCCCTGTTTATCTCAAAATTCCATTAAAAAAAATATATATACTGTAATGAATGGAGGAAGGAAAAACACAGAAAAAAAGGTCCATGTGCCTAAAGTTATCTTCCATTCATAAAATATTTATAACAACTGAATCTAAACTGAAGTGGATTAAACGTTTGTGGGAACAACTCCCAGGAAGTGAATTCCAGAGAGTAGTAGTTCTGGGGATAAATGAATTTTGATAAGCAGAGGTTCTGCATTGCGGGGGAGAGAGTGTGAGTTCATGGGTGCTCCTAGCTGCCCGAGTATTTCTGGAGAAAATGTGAAGGGGAGGCACAAATGAAGCCAGTTCGTCAGGCACTTACGGTAAAAATATCGATAAAATAATACTAAAGGAGCAACACCTCTATGTACTGGTAATGGAGGAAAGTCCTGCGTAATGGCAGGATTATTGATTAATCTAATGTAGCCACTCTTTGCCTCAGCCAAGATGTAAAGTTTGATGGCATACTTTTGGGACTTCATAGGGTTATAGGCTATACACGGAAGGAGAGCTGCCCCTTCCAATGCAGAGATCCCTCATCCTGGCTAATGGGATGTAAACCTCCTTGAACCTCTGAAGGAGATACTGCATCACTGGGCAAATCCTTATTAGCCAGTCTTGATTGTCCTCGGGTATGGAGAGACTATTGAAATCATAAAAGTGCTTCAGAATGGCCCTGAAGTGCTTTCCACTCATTGTCTGCTACAAATATGGGGTAATCGTGAACCTCTGTGGACCGTCAATAGTGTCTTGTGGTTGGCAGGTCACCAATACCAATAAAAAAGTATAACCCGAGGAATCTGACCATGTCCTCTTCATTACAGAGGTACCAAGCATCTAGTGCAGTCCCCATGAATTTTGCATAGTTGATGGTTTTGATTGTCAGGTAGATCAACAACTCCCTGGTAAAAAAAGTTGGAAATATTGGAGTGGCGTTGTTGCTGCTGCCACTCTCAAACCTGGAGTTTCAATGAAGGGGCCAGCATTGGGCGTGAATGACCCAGAACTCCAGGTTCCATCCTGACGGTCTTCACCTGGGGCAGTGCTTGGCTGTGTACATGTGTGGCGCACATGACCATGAGCCAGACGACTACCTCTTGACTGCCCACCGTTACCTTGCCTAGGCCCATGCCGCTCTTGTCTTTGTGGTGGGGAAGGAGATTGTGATGACATTTGTGCTGATGATGGTTGGGTGGATGAAGGTTCAGGTGATTGTAGTGATCTGAGATGGTAGTGGTGGAGAGGGTTGTGCTGGAGATGGTTGTGGTGGAGGTGGTTGTGGTGGAGATGGTTGTGGTGCTCATTATGATGATGATGGCTGAAATTCAGGAGGAATGAAGTCTGAAGGGGATGGTGACTTTGGTGATTTTATAGGGGAAGATGATACCAAAATATCTTGGATGGGTGGTGAAATGCGGGCAGGTTGGAGTGTTGAGAGTGTAGGGTAACTGTGGGGGTAACGAGGTCAGTGTTTGCGGTGGGGGGATGGAAGAGAGGTGGCGATAAGACGTCATGGTGGAACCAGTGGTGGCAGTGGTGATACCATTGGTGACAGTGGTGTTACCAGTGGTGGCAGTGGTGATGCCAGTGGTGGTAGTGGTTATACCAGTGGTGGTAATGATGGTGCCACTGGCTGTGGTTGTTCTAATTGCTGTGGCCTTGACTATGACTGAGTTTATGTAGTCCCCTGAGGGAGGATTTAGCTCTCCCTTTCCTTTCCCTCTCTCTCTCCTCCTCACCCCAGTCACTCTCATATTCACTTTCACCAGATTCTTTGTCACTGTCTTCCTCACTTTCCATCTCTCAAGGATTCCTCCTCCAATATGCCCTTGCCTGCCATCGTGGTTTGATTCCCAGTATAGCAGGGAACGGTCATAATCGGTTATGAATTTCAAATTAGGATTTCTCTGAAAATATATAAAAAACACCTTCGCTGGCACACTGCACTATATATAACACTATCACTATAATACATATAAGGTATGGATGGTGACGTAATAGAAAACGAGGAATAAGATGGCCAGCCGTGCACTCACACACCCTCCTAGTCTGAATGCCGAGAGGACACTGAGCTAAAAATCATTTATAGGGAAGTTGCGCCATAGTGCGTCATCGGTTACTCTTCAGATTGCAAGGAGTATGACTCGTACTGTGTCATGATGCATGAGGGGGTTAATTTTCTCTCTAGTCCTTCTGTTGGGTCTTGGTCTAATTTTCTGAACTTAGTTTCATTGCCCTAGGATGGAATCGATTTTCTGTAGATTTTCCAATGAATCATTGATAACATATGATGCACTCTTACCTGCCCTTCTGATGTTGATATCTGGGTCAGCATGAAGTTCCCTAGCTGCCTCCATATGCCTCCTTTCCACAACTTGATAGTGTCGGCAGTGACTGGAACCCAATAGCCAAACAGAGTGCAGTAACTTGATTGAGCCTCACCTCTGATTCACCACCCAAGTATATATGAGACCAATGCTAAATATTTCTAGCAGCACTACAACCCAAGCAAGATCTTCCATTCACTGAAGGAGGCTCTGGAGATCCTAAATTCTGCAGTCCTAAGTAAAACAACTACATCATAGAGGGCACCACGAGAACCATAGACATGGCCATCTACAGAGAAATTATTGCTATGCTTCAGGAAGAAGCAAAACGAGCCATCAGACAACAACAAAGCATTGCAAAAAAGTTATGTAATGACGAAATTACATTGCATGTCCACTGCTCATCAAAGGGCTCCCACAATCATTCCCTGAATTTTTTGACTGAGTTACTCTCTGCCACGCTTACAATCTCTTGCAGACCAGTCAGTCAGCCTCTTGCTCCATTGCTTATCCCTAATTATTGCTACATAACCTGTCTCCTCCATTTTGTAATATATATATATATATATATATATATATATATATATATATATATATATATATATATATATATATATATATATATAGTTACATGACGTGTGTAAGAATGTATATAATTTTTTGTGTATATTGTGCAGTATGTATAGTGTGTGCGTGTCACTGAGCGTGTGTGTACTTGCATTGGTGCCGTGGACGCCACCATCTATGCACATGCACTTCCTCATGTTGTTGCCTGTTTAGCACATACACATTTATAAAGTCTAAGTTAATTCTGTTTGCTCTCGATGCAGGTGTGACTAAAATTGTTTTTAGTATCAGTGACTTTTGGTGGAGCTTAAACTGGCAACATAAAGATTTGTATTCACCAGCGATATTTATAACATTTTGAGTATGGGAGAGAGATAAATTCTCCTAGCCCTTTTCTGCATATTGCTTGCCTGGCCTCCAGCTGCGTGTAGACGTGTGCACACAGCTGGAGGGTATATAAGGCAGAGAATTTTGAGTGGAGATAGAGTTTTTGTGGGACTGGCTTCGGGAGAGGGAGTGTTTGGACTGGGGATCAGAGAGGGAGGAGCAGCAGTATTTTGTGTGTTGTATATATTTCTGAACATCTTTTCACTTCGAATTAGCATCGAATCGCAAGTATTATTATTACTGTAGTACTATTATTATTTGTGGTAATTGAGTGCTGTTTACTTATCTCACTTTATTTGATTTTATTTCTTTTGACTGGCAAGTTTGTTCTCAGACTTTAGTGTAGTTTTTCAGAGTATTATCATGCTACTTGTTTTTCTCATTCGTTTGTGTTTCTTTATCTCATTCTAAACATTGTAAATATTATTAGCTTATATTATGTTAGGTATTTTTCAGAGGCAGGAGTTAACTTTAGTTGCTCAAGCTCTTTGATATTCAGAGTGAGTCAGGTAATGCGTACCCTTTAACTAACTTAATCTGCCACCGACTGTTTGGCAGAGACTCATACGAAGTCCCAGGATCCTTGCCAGACCTTGAATTAGTTTCCAGATCAGTTCATTCATCCCATGATAGTTTAGCTGAGGTCATTGTCATCCAGCAGAAAGAATCTATTGATGCAGAGCAGGCTAAGCGCGATCATGAGTATAGGATGTCACAGCTTCAACTACAGGAAGAGAAACTAAAGCTGGAGCAGATGAAGCTTGACTATGAAATGCATATGAATTGCCCAAGTGCCTCCACAATTTCCCCATTCTTTTTCAGAATTTAGAGCCATTGAACCCACTAAATTAGTTCCCCCATTCGATGAGTGCCTAGTCCTGGAGTTCTTTGACCAATTTGAGATGATTGCTACAGGTAACAAGTGGACCAGAGACAGCTGGTCAGCTCTAGTTCAGACAGTATTTAAGGGTAAAGTGTTGAAGACCTATGACAGTCTTAGCCACCGTGAATCACAGGATTACGAGGTATTAAAGGAAGCCATACTGCGCGCACATGAGATGAGACCTGAAGCTTACAGGCAGAAATTTAGGAATTGTAGGAAGCGCCGTCATGACACTTTTGTAGATTTCAGTAGGCAGATGACTGACGGCTTAAATCAATGGATGCGAAGTGAGGATGTCTCAGAATCTTATGTTAAGCTTAAGGAACTTGTCATCCTCGAGAATTTCCTTGATAAGATTGATACAGATTTAAGAACTTACCTTCCTGATAAGAAAGTTAAGAATGCTGCTGAAACTGCAGTTTATGTAGATGATTATTTATTGTTTAAGAATTTGAATAAGGGTAAGGAAGTTCCTAGCAGTGTTGCTCAGAAGTGTTACCCCTCTGAGCTCCCCAAACAACCATCTCAGAAGTCCAACTTTACGAATTACTCCACGCCCAAGCCTGATTCACCTCACATTTCCCCAAAACCTACACACCGCCCATTTACTTGGTCATATTGCAAGAGGCCAGGTCACACTGTAGATAGATGTTGGCGAAAGTCAGGTGTTTGAAGCCAGTGAGCATTGTTTCTCATGGAGCTCCCGTGGTTACCCCTTCAGTTGGTTCCCCAGTTGTTAATCAGGGAAACTCTGATGTTTTTCCCCATTCTAGGGTTGATATTGTTCTGGACGGTGGGAAGAAGGAAGCCACAGTTGTGTCGGAGCCCACTGTTTCAGGAGGTGTGGTGCAGGCGGTAACGAGCAGTGTTGCCCCTGCTTCTTCCTATGCCCCCTACCTGTATTCTGGTTAGGTGAAGGTGAATGGCATGCAGCATCCGGTATGCATTCTTCGTAACACTGGTTCTTCAATTTCTTTGTGGGTAAGGCCAAATAATGAAGTTCTTGATGTTGCAGGAGGAGAATATGTTCTGATTAGGGAGAAACAGGTGCAAAGACTGTGTGCTAGTTATTTGTGAGGTTAAATGTCACTTGTTTGATTGATCAACATGATTGGTTATTGGAGATTATTTACCAGGGAGTGGTGTTGATCTAATACTTGGCAATGACCTAGTGAGAGGTGAGGAGATTACTACTCCAGTTTTGTCAGAGGTGCCAGTGCCCAAGGTTTCCTCGCAGGTTGATCCCAATGATGCAAAGGTATTCCCAGTTTGTGCAGTGACTAGGTCCTTGTCACGTGCAGAAAGGAGTCGACAGGAGAAGGTTGCTTGTAGTGTGCCCCACGTTATTGTACCAGAGGCAACAGTTAGTCCTATGTCCGAGGACAGAAAACAATTGGACAATGAGATATCTTTGGCAGATTCGTTTATGGGTTCTTTGGAAGATATTTCACCTCTTCCGTTGGAGGTGAACATTGAGAAGTAAAAGGAGTTGCAGTCTGGAGACCAGGAGATTCAGAGCTTGAAGTTGTGTGTAGTGGATGATTTTGAGAAGGAGAAGGGTGGATGTTTTTATGTGAAAGATGAGATTTTGTAGAGACGGTGGAGACCTCCACATGTGAATGTAGATGATGGAATGTGGGACTAGCATCAGATCATAGTACCTAATGTGTGCAGGCAGGAGTTAATTCAGCTGGCCCATTCTACCCCATTTGCAGGTCATATGGGTGTAAGGAAGACCATGGAGAGGCTGTGTGCAGAATTCTACTGGCCCCACATGGCAGTGGATGTGGTTAAGTTTGTCAAACAATGTCATACCTGTCAAGTAATGGTAGGCCAAATCAGTCTGTCCCTGAGACCCCTTATGTTCCCATTCCTGCCATTGATCCCCCTTTTTCCAGGTTAATTATTGATGTGGTGGGACCCTTGCCCTCAACTTCTAGCAGTAAGTCATATCTGCTCACCATCATAGACCCCTCCACGAGGTACCATGAGGTGATACTTCTACGTTCTGTTAAGGCTAAGGCACTAGATAGAGTTTTGATAGATTTCTTTACAAAGTTTGGTTTGCCCCGGGAGGTTCAGTCAGGTAGAGGGTCTAATTTCCTTTCTAACATCTTCCAGCTGTCATTAGCTCAACTTGGCATCACACACGTCAAGAGCAGTGTCTACCATCCAGAGACACAAGGTGCCTTGGAGCATTATCATAAGACTATCAAGAATATGCTCTGCAAGAACTGTCTGGAGCACTCTAAGGACTGGGACTGTGGTGTGCCGTTCCTCCTGTTCGCTATGAGGGAAGTTTCCAAGGAGAGTTTGGCTTTCTGTCCTAACGAACTCGTGTTTGCCCATCCAGTTCGGGGTTCCCTAAGCTTGGTTAAGGAGACTTGGAGCAGTAACCTCGTCGAGAGCAAGAGCTTACTCCGTTATGTGCAGGACTACAAGACCAGTATGAATGAGACTCTGGGGGGGCACTGTTGTGTACTCGGGGTAACCCTAGATTTGGGCCACTCTTTGCTGCCCGTCTCGCTTACATGGAGTTCAATTCACGTACTAATAAAAAATACACACACACACACAAAATAGGTCCTCCCGTACAAGGGGGATCGCGTACTCGGAACTCGCATACTGTGGGATGTACTGTATATTGATGGCTATCTACCTACCAAGTTTCATGCCTTTACGACAAACTGCCTGGCCAGTGGCCCACTTTTCAAGATTTTATGACATGCTGCACTTGGTGCATGTCATGCGCCACGTGCACTGCCTGGGTGTGATGAAACCTGTCAACAGCTAATTTCAAGGAATTGGGCTATCATATGGTGCAAACCACGCAGTGATCGGCCTTGTGGTTGCTGAGATATGAGCTTCTGAAAAGCATTCCTGTTGGGCCGGGCTAGGTTGGGCCGCTCATATGTGAAAATGCCACTACTTGACAAGAGACTCGCGAGGACTTCGCCGTCACTTGTAATCACACAACACAACACCACACTGCACCACACTACAACACAACATCTCACCCCACCCTATTCCATTCTACACCACACCATGCCACACGACATCACACCATACCATACTACTTATCACACTACATAATACCACCCCATCCCACATCACACCACCTCACACCAGACCACATCATACTACTCCACACGACCCCATACCACATATCACATCACATCACATCATCAAACATCATAGCAATACCTCACTTCCCCATCCCACCCCATGCCACACCATACCAACTACACCATTTACTTGTCACATCACACAACACACGACACCATAATACATATGATAACGCAACAGGCCATACCATACCCCACCACACTACACCACACCACATCAACCCAGCCTTTGCAGGGGAAAAATGAGTTGCTTACGCACCATACATACACTCAAACTTGCTCACACTTTCATGACAGGGCAGCAGTTTTGTTGCTCCAGTTACTTGCTAAATATTGTTCAGGAAAATTTATGAAGAATGCGTCAGTAAATATATCCTGCTCGTTTTATCCTTTCACTTTGATGACGTATTTTTCATTTTCGTTGCGCAAAAATCAAATTATTTTCTTCATCTTATGATATATAGCCTATTATTTCATAGGGGTTATTTATGACTTTCATTTACCATTTCACCGACAAAGGTGTCGAAATGAACGGATTTTGAATTTGTCTCTCTTTTGTATTTTTTATTTTTTGCATGAAGTGAACAATCTTGTAGGCTTCAGGCATTTGGTTCCTTCTTCTTTGGATTCGAAAAATACAATTTGGGTAAAGTCAGGTTAACCCTCTCCTGTAGACATTTACATGATTTACATATTCCCAACTTCCCAGACTTTCTTCTAATCTCTAAAGCTACTCTCTCAATTTTTTTTATTTATTTTCTTTCATTAGACTCAAGTAATCTCGAAAACAAAGTTTTTTCCTCCCTTCCTATCTTTGTTAATTTCATATTTCCACTGTGTTAAACTGCTGTTCATCTGGCTCAACTTAGCTTGACGTAAATCGGCTCTTCCTGATTTTCTTTGATTCTGATAGAAGGTTTGCTGCCCGAAATGACCCGAATTAGAGTACAAATCGGGTCAAGGAACAGTCTCGTAATTTAATTTTGTTAAAAAAATACTTTGATAATTATCCATAAGACCCATCTCCGTAACTACTTTTTACCAGTCCAGAATGAGACCTCTCTTAAGTACTCATTAATAACCGTCCATATCAGAGGTATTAGTCCCAAATGTGACATGTAAAGATTTGTAGTGCAAAATCCGGTCACTGGGACTCAGCGACCGGATTTTGTAGTCTACGCTCTGAATCGGGCGAAGAGAGAACATGTCCAAAAGCAATACTGTAGATGCAGGAGCTTAAGGATAGCTTAAGGATCCTTCAGTTAATGGCCTTCATGTGACGTGTTGTTTTGGTGTGGTGAGGGAAGATGATTTTATATGACGTAGTGGGCTATGGTATGACAGGGAGGTATTGTGTGTGGTGTGGTGTGGCAAGGCTTCATGAAAGTTGCTAAGGTCTAAAAACCGTAAGTGAGAGACTGATGGACACACTCGATTCTCCAGATGTTTTGAAAAAGAAAGAAAAAAATTGTTCAACATATATTTTTCTGATCTTTTGTTCCACGATTTCCACAGATATCGTTAGAAAAGTATCAGTGAAGCTGCTTCCTCCCATGATATAGCCTACTAAATTTCTGGTTTCTTCCATTACCCAGCATCGGTAGATTTTGATAGATTACAGTAATATGATAATATTCATTCTGCATGCACCAGACTTCTTCCTTCCTCCTTTTCCCAGAACGTGCTAAGATGAGATCGAAGAACCTATATGCTTTCGACATTTATCATATTTTTGCATTTTCCTCACCAGACTTACAAAGATATCAATGGAATGATTGGTGACATATTCATTTCGTCATCGGCAACACTTCATTTTGCTTTTCACAGACGAGTTTTTATTTTACTTGATAAACTTAACTTTTTCTCCTTTCAGCTTTCATGGATTTACATATTCCACCTTTGCAAGACTTTCGAATGATTCATTGGAATAATAAGAAAACAGTATCCCCTTTGCAATTATATATGATTTTGTTGTGGTTGTTGTTCGTGGTGGTGGTGATGGTGTTGTGTTTTTCCTCATTTTTATCACCTCCTACGATGCTGCTGGGATAAGCTGTATGATGTTTATAAGTTCGTATTTTAGTAATAAGTGGTGGCGCCCTTCATCCACTCACTGAATGGAGTGCTGCCAACTTCCTTCTACCTTATCAATCTTTTTCCAAGTCTGCCCTCCTTTCTACCTATTTCTCCCATTCTTCCCGTCATTTTTTATTACCCTCTTACCACTTAAGGTGGCACTGAGAGATAGATCTAATGGTTTCCAGTAACATTATGCTACAAAATATAATAAAGTTGTTTGCTTCTTCAACAAAATTATATCTTATTAAAATAAAACTGAATGTTAAACAAAAATATAACAAAGAAAACTAATGACTGGTTAAGTTTTTCATGTACTTGTCACGGGGTTTTAAAGATAAATGCAATATTGAAGGGTAATGTTCAGTAATACTGAAGAGCAGGGACAATGAATTGTCTCATTAAAATCAAGCAATGATTACTTTATGCTGGCTTGCTTTGCCGATTCTCTCAGGACGAGAATTTATAAACTTTCTCAACAGTACACAGCAGAGACTAATTACTTACAAATGCTGTTTATTAGTACTGTTGGCCTCTGGAGAAAGTGTCTTCACCCCTGACAATCAATAACTAATACTATTAATAATAGCAGATTCTTGCTGATGCATTAACTCCTAGATGGCACAACGGATTTTAAGCTTAATACAACAAGACTGGCCTAATTACCGGTTATCAATAGCAAAGCGTTTATGCAAGCTAGGAGCTATAAGGGAAATAAGCTTAACCCACCCCATCCCGGAGACGTGAATTCACGTCCTCACATGATGTGCACTCATATCCCGGAGATGTAAAATAACGCAGCAACACTGCAAGGTCCCTAATTTGCACAATTTTCAATTTTCGTGAGTGATTTCACGAGTGATTTTTGGCACGTATACACGGGACACCTTCCTCTATTCCTCTACAAGATGCCAAGTAGGGACAATGCCTTACACCGCATAACCTCTCCCCCCCTCTGCATGCCATTGTCTTGGCAATTCACCTGTTACTAGTGACCTGGCCAATAAAGACATTCAGGGCTAGAGTGATTCCCCAATCAATGACAATGTGGAGGACAAAGTTTACATAGCATTAGAGGAAGAAACAGTCAGAGATGATGATCAGGTAATGTGGGAAAAAAAGGTCATGAATGGTGATGAGTTAGTGAGTGAAACAATGCTTGTAATGCCTATATTACTATTTGAAAACCAATATACTCTTGTACTAAATATAAATTCGTACCAATTAAATAAATAAATACTGTTTATGAGTGGATAAAATAGTTACCCTCCCATAGAACCCGTTTTCTTTGGTGCCAGCCTGTTAGAAATCCCAGTCAGATAAGGAGGTACTCGTACCTGGATCCAGTATTTTAAACCTCAGGTGAGCGATTTCTCTATGAATTTTCGATGTTTCTCACTAAAAGCGAATGTTTGAGCCTAAAAAAAAAAAGGTCCAAAAATGTCAGGACTGGGGCGGGTTAATTATGGAGAAATGAAACACGAGTTTACATTACATTAAGCTCAAAGAAAAAGAACTGTTAAATTTATTGATTACAAAGGAATAAATTTGCGTTACATTTCAAAGTGAATTCAAATAAGTAGATCGCACTCACTCGCTCACTTAGAAGCTAAACTCTTAAACCTAGGAAAATATGAAAAGAATTACTGGTCAAAGAGTGGACTAAGCGGATGACTGGGCGTCATTACTGGAAGGACACTGCACTCGCTGAGCCTCTCGCCTATCACACTATGTGGAAATCAGGAACGGCGGCACTACGCTCTTGCCCAACCTGGTTTCGTGGTGCTCAAACCTCGACTAACTCCGTACCGTGGGAAAGAGGCAAATGTCCAGCTGCATTACTAACGGCTAGAATGAGCGAAACATGCCCAAAATAAATCGCTCAGCGGAAGTGCTAACATCTCGTACAAAGACGATCATTTATGACACATTGAAAAATTGCCTGAAAAACACTCCCGGCCGGGTGAGCAGTTAACCGAACGGTAAACACTGGGATTCTACTAGAATTCGCGGTTTTCCACCAAATGATGTCACGAGCTGACTCATGACATTATGCCCCATCAAAAGTTGAAATTTTTTTCCAGGGAAAAAATGTCAAAATACATACATATAAATCCTAACTCAGTCACACAAGATTCACACTGTGGTGTGTGTGTGCTATCCTGCTACAGGAGTAAGTAGCAGTCGCCAGCGAGTGAAAAAACCTCGTATTTACATTAATAGAAGCAAGCTTGAGGGAAAAACTCCGTGACGACGGTGAAAAATCCTGTATTCAGGTCAAACTGACGAAAAGTTCGCTACATGTACATTAACAACTAATTGTTATGTAGCATAATGTATGTAATACACGGTGTAGGTGTGACAGTTGTGGTGTAACTGTACCTACGTGTAAAATCATGTAATACAAATTTATAGTAAATAATGACGACGAGACAGAAGAGAAGGGGCAGCAGCAGGCGACAGGGACGACCAGCTGATCTGCACGGTAATGCTGCACCCACCAGCTGCACCTGCAAAAGGAATTAAGGTGGAGCATCAAATGTGTCAATTCTCTCTCTCTGCCTAGCAATCAGTACTTATGTTACAAAAAGTACACTATTTACATTATTAACCATGAAACGTAGTCAAAGCGTTTGTGTAGGACATCAAACGCTGACCCAGTTTACTGGTTAAACCCTAAACTTAATTAGCGAAAAGACTGGGCGTTTGTGCAGGACATCAAATGCTGCGATTTGCTAAATTAACCAGGGAACGTGGTCATGAGCGAAAAGACTGGGCGTCTGTGCAGGACATCAAATGCTGCAATTCGCTAATGGAACCTGGTTTACTGGTTAAACCCTATACCTAATTAGCGAAAAGGCTGGGCATTTGTGCAGGACATCAAACTCTGCAATTCGCTAAATTAACCAGGGAACGTGGTCATGAGCAAAAAGACTGGGCGCCTGTGCAGGACATCAAACACTGCGATTCGCTAATGGAACCCAGTTTACTGGTTAACTAACTCTATGCTTACGATTAATGACAGGAAGCTGAGAATCGCTATGCAATCTCAGGCAGGTCACATTTTAAAACCCACCGTGGGTGTGAACACTCGTGTGGATATTGTGCATTCTCCTGGAACCCTCAGAGAGGCCCACAGCTCGAGACGTTCCACAAGGTAATTCATACACAGCCTCGGACTGTCTCTGCAGGGTTCTCAAACTTCCCCCTTAACTTACGGTACAAATGTATGTAGAGACCCTGGACATGATGTGTCCTGTGGGGCCAATGGGCAAGAAGTCAGGTCTGCACCCACTTCACCACTACCCTGTCTCTCAGCTGACTCAGAGATTTCGGGTGTGGTTACAAACGGCGCAGGAAGGACATGTCCCTGATTAGTGGTACGTGGACACACATTGCAAGAATCCACAAAACTATCTATGTCTTGTCCCATCCCTGGCCAGAAAAAGTCAGCTCGGATACGGCCCTGGGTCTTCCTTTTGCCTAGGTGACCTCCTGAGGCTGAACAATGACCCCATTCTAACACTGCTAGGTGGTACTTGGCGGGAACAACAAACTGCAGTCGAACCTTGCCCTCATGTGTCGTGACTCACGGTAGAGCCATCCTTGTTTGCGAAGGAACTTGGCTCGACCTCCCCGTGAATACTTTATCACTCTACCCTTTTGTTTCTTTCACACAGCAGCAAGAGTCAGATCAGAATGTTGTTCTTGAACAACAAGTTGGCTACACATCAGATCTTGCGGCAATTCAATGGTTACTGGGGTGACACAATCTGGAGCCTCAGTCATGGGTCATGTTTCTGCAGCCGAAGTCTGAGTAACGTCATCCTCGGTGCAACTATCCTTGGCACCAGGAATATTACCTACGATTAGGTCAAATAAAGGTTCTGGCATGACAACTGCGACTATCATACCAGTGTAAAATGGAGATGCCACCTGGATACATGCCTCAGGGAACAATCTCACTGATCCATCAATAAGGTTAGCTTGGATCTGTCGACCTGTGTACTGCTCAGGCCAAACTAGACTCTGCTTGACAGAGCAACCTGAGGACCTGTTGTCTCCCAGGACCATCACAGGGATGTCTCCCACAAACCCTGGGTGAACAAGGAAGGCACTGTCACCTGTAGGAGGGCCTGTGGAGGAAACAGCTAGCCACTCATGAGGCTGCTGAATAAATGCAGCAAACATGGTGCCTTGTGAACTAGATACTTGAGGGGTCGTACTCACTGCCTGGGGAGATGGAGAATTGGCCATCTGTGGAGGGGGTGTTCACTGTCACTGTGGGACTAGTGAACTGTGGGGGAGTACCCGTACTGGTAGGGACGTGACCACCGTGCTGCTGCTGAGGAATGAAGGCTGCGTTCGCCTCCTGCCTCCTATTCACTTGAGCTGGTGGTGAAAAGGACAGTCCCAACAGTCGGTTGCGTGGCTGATACTGCTGCTGGTTAGGGTACCTGTTGCACTGCTTCCACTCAGGTTTCTGAGTGTTTTGCCCCTGGTCCTTCCTCTGCGGTTTTGGACCTTGGCCATTATTCTGAGAATGGCCTTGTTGCTGGGGTTCAGTCTGAGATGGTTTCCCAGATTTATCAGGTTTTCTGTTCCAGGTATGCTGTTTGCGAGTTTCATACTCATATGCAGTGAAATATGTGTCAGCCTTCTTCACCATTTGGCTGGCATCTCTTATCTGGCAGATCTTAAGCTGAGCCATAAGTTCAGTAGGCCACGACTTTTCTAGCTGCGTGCGCAGCATAAGGTCAATTATCCCCTCACGCGTGGAAGGAGTTTCATCTTTCTCCATCCACTCATCAAAGTAAGCAGTAAGCCAGTCAAGAAACTGAACGGCAGGCTATTTATCCTGTAAACGCGCCCTTATGAACTGACTCTTGGTGTCGTCAACTGTGAGACCATACGCTTTGACGAGTGCGGCCTTCATCGTCTCATAAGTGAGATTGTCTCCACGAATTCTGTTGAGAATATCGAGAGCAGGGCCCTCAAACAGGCTAAGAAACTGAAGCCGCTTAGCTGCATCATCCAGCTGGTACAGTTGAGCCATGTCTTCAAAACGAGCTATGTATGGCTCGATTCGCTCGCCATCTTTGTATGGGGGAAGCTTGATGTGTGGGGTCGCCATAACATGTGCAGGGAGAACGCTCGTGGAGCTTGGACCAACTGCACCAGACGTGTCTGAAGCCAAGGAATCTCGTTTGAGCTTCAACATTTCAAATTCGTGTTTTTCGCGTGCTTCTCGCTCAGCACGTTCATGTTCTCATTGTTCACGCTCGTATTCACGTTCTCTCTCGCGTTGTTCTAACTCGTGTTGACATTCTCTCGCGTCGTTCTAACTCGTGTTGACGTTGCTGTCGCTCTTGTTCTATCTCGAGTTTGCGTTGTTTCTGCTCGTGTTCGCGCTGTTCTCGCTCGTGTTCGTGCTGTTCTCGCTCGTATTCGCGCTCCTTTTCACGTTCCTCACGCTGAATTCGACACTCTTCACAAGCATCATTCTCACGCTGCTGTTCGTAATTAAACCAAGAGAGGACAAACTCTTTAATTTCAATTGGGTCCGTAAGATCCATATCTTTGGCTTCCTGTACATAGACGCTGGTCGACATGATGCTAACTCAATCTAAGTACTAGCGACTCAGTAATGGCTGCAATTTTTCAAAGATGTCAATAATCGAGAATAAAGAATATAGGCACACGTTAGTGGTCACCAGTTTTATCTAAATAAACTGGTAAAGAAAGATAATTAAACAAACAACTGACTGTGAAAACTATTATGTAAATAAAAATGAATCAATAATCACCAGTAAGGTAGTGCCTATAGACTTTAATGATAAATATCTAAATGAGGCGTTACCCGTAGAAAGGGTCCAACACGCCACAAGTAAAGTTTGCCAGAAAATCCACTCAAAGTTCGGCAATATTCACATGAGTATAACTCGGCTAATTGATGGGCTAGCACCTTCATTTTTTTTTTTTTTAATTCAACCTTGATATGTCCACTTTTTGACTATGACAATGCTTTAGTGGTTATTAGTTTAGACATTTTTGTTTATTATTATTAATGATAATAATGCAATCAGAAAATTAAATCCCGGTGTTTTTTTCTGCTATTACTGAACTGAGTGCATTTTCTGGCACAATATTGGTTCAAGAATGGTGGTACATGTTAATATGCATATTAATGATAGTGTAAATAGCATTAATAATAATAATAATAATAATATTAATTATGGTAATTATTATTGACAATGAAGATGCTAAAATTTAACCTTGAGTGCATTTTCTGGTACAATATTGGATGAAGAATGGTGGTACATGTTAATAACCATGCTAACACTGGTGTAAAACATAGTAATATTAATATTAATAATAATAATGATAATAATGGTATTATTATCGAAGATGAAGATGCTATTATGGAACCTTCAATGCTGATGATGATGAAGCTGTATAATCCGTCTGTATGTTTCTGTCAATCCAGTCATTATTACTGTTTTTATGCTTTGACAGCCACTCTGTTTAATGAATAATAATAATAACTGTAATATAGTTAATAATAATAAAGATATTATTATTGAAGATGAAGATGATGATGATGATGATGAACTTTTATAACCCGTCTTATCCCTCTCTGGAAGTGACTTAACCTCCCCACCACCTCCTACTCAACCCATCCCACCACACATCTTGCTCACTTGACGGAATAGGCTAGTGTACCCTTCCTACATGCAGGCTGCCCGGGCCGATAGCGGTGGCGGTTGATACGGCTCATTCGTAGTTTTTTTTTCACCGGCCTATAACCCTTACTTCCAATATAGAAACTGGCTTTAAACCACTAACAGTGCTTAAAGGAAGAGTTGTACTGTGGTTTTATGCAATAAAACGGTTTTGAACATAGGCAGCGCGTTGGACCCTTTCTACAGGTAACCCCTCAAATATGAACGAGTGAGTATTATCTCGTGAATAGCTTTACAGCTAGGAGTTAATATCCTGGAATGAGGTCGCCAATTGTCACGGGGTTTTTAAGATAAATGCAATATTAAAGGATAATGTTCAATAATACTGAAGAGCAGGGACAATGAATTGTCTTGTTAAAATCAAGCAATGATTACTTTATTCTGGCTTGCTTCGCCGATTCTCTCAGGACGAGAATTTATAAACTTTCTCAACAGTACACAGCAGAGACTAATTACTTACAAATGCTGTTTATTAGTACTGTTGGCCTCTGGAGAAAGTGACTTCACCCCTGACAATCAATAACTAATACTATTAATAATAGCAGATTCTTGCTGATGCATTAACTCCTAGATGGCACAATGGATTTTAAACTTAATACAACAAGACTGGCCTAAGTACCAGTTATGAATAGCAAAGCATTTATGCAAGCTAGGAGCTATAAGGGAAATAAGCTTAATTATGGAGAAATGAAATATGAGTTTATATTACATTAAGCTCAAAGAAAAAGAACTGTTAAATTTATTGATTACAAAGGAATAAACTTACGTTACATTTCAAAGTGAATTCAAATAAGTAGATCGCACTCACTCGCTCACTCAGAAGCTAAACTCTTAAACCTAGGAAAATACGAAATAAAAATACTAGTCAAAGAGTGGACTAAGTGGATGACTGGGCGTCATTACTGGAAGGACACTGCACTCGCTGAGCCTCTCGCCTATCACACTATGTGGAAATCAGGAACGGCGGCACTATGCTCTGGCCCAACCTGGTTTCGTGGCACTCAAACCTCGACTAACTCTGTACCGTGGGAAAGAGGCAAATGTCCAGCCGCATTACTAACGGCTAGAATGAGCGAAACATGCCCAAAATAAATCGCTCAGCAGAAGTGCCAACGTCTCACACAAAGACGATCATTTATGACACATTGAAAAATTGCCTGAAAAACACTCCCGGCCGGGTGAGCGGTTAACCGAACGATAAACACTGGGATTCTACTAGAGTTCGCGGTTTCCCATCAAATGATGTCACGAGCCGACTCGTGACAGTACTGTATATGTGGTGTTCATATTTTACATGTGACTCATGTATGTATACATATAAAGAAAATAACATGGTATTAAAAACAACTTAAAAAGTTAAATATTTTATTCTTAGAACCAAAATTAATGCAAAAACCACAAGGAAAAATAGTAATAACAGTCAAGGATGTTTGCCATGCCTCTAAAGATCGCTTTATAGCCTGCATCTTCTATAGTATCACTGCTTGTGATCCAGCAAAAAGTTGCAAGTAGTGACAGAATCCACTTTCCTTGACATCTTTTTTCCATTCTAGACATGCCCTGATGGAATCTCTCCTTATGCTTGTCACTTATTGCACCGCAGTTTTGGTGG
The DNA here is from genome assembly GCF_032717465.1 of Coenobita brevimanus. Taxonomy (NCBI): domain Eukaryota; kingdom Metazoa; phylum Arthropoda; class Malacostraca; order Decapoda; family Coenobitidae; genus Coenobita; species Coenobita brevimanus. The sequence continues at coordinate 26,787,060 of NC_136960.1, forward strand.
AAAAAGTTGAGGTTTGAATGTAAGAAGTGTATTTTTAAGGACATGTTGCAACCCAGTTGCTTGTATGCTTGCAATATGTTATCGATGAGGTGTTGATAGTTTTCATCTCTTTTGTTTCCCAAGAAGCCTTCAACAACCAATCGAAAGGCTTCCCATGCTTGTTTTTCCAGTTCCCAATATTTCATCAAGTTTTTAATTTCAATGACGTTCCCTTATTTGTTCTTCAGACACTCCTTCCTTGATTTTTGCCCCACTGAGTTTTGGGAATAGCGTTTTTGAATACCAGAAGGCAGCACCAGTTTTATCTAAGGCTTTAAAGAAAGTCATAATTAATCCCAGGTTGATACTTATGAAAGGAAGTAGAAGTATCATATTAGGATCTACCAGAGGAAGATTCAGTGCGTTTTTCGCTCCAGAATTCAAAGCATTGAGGGATGGCCAATCTTTTCCTCCCGATCATCCAATTCACAGAGGAAGCAGCGGTATTTAGTGTAGCCAGGTTGCAATTCAGGTATAATAAAGACAACCTTCAGATCATGACAAAACAGCAAATAATGCTAAGTGGAGTTTATATAATGCAACAACTCTTTCAAGTTTTCATATTTCTTTCACGCTGACTGCATGTTCCACTGGAATTAGTGGCAACTGATTTCCTTTGTGCATAAGAACGATTTTCAAGTTGTATATTGAAGAATCAATAAAAAGTCTCGAATCTTCATCTCTGTGATCGATACTCATAGTTTCTGTCAACCCATTTATATCGTTACATGCATTAAGATACCCAACCATTGAGTAGAACGGTGTAAATTCATTGAGTCAGATTCTAAATATGGACACACGAATGTTTTTATCAAACAGGATCCAGCCTTGTAGTCGTAGCCAAGAAGCTCCGCTTTGCTTTTAGGAAGCTCTCGATCTCGAACCAGATAATTGAATTTACTCTGTGTGATCACATGGGGTTCAGCAGTCCAGTCAAGAACATTATCAGAATCCTCAAATGTAGAAGACTCAAGATCATCATGTTTATCTTGTTCGTCTTCAGAGTCAAAATTGTAATGATCTGGTGGCTACAGAAAAAGAAGTTGATCTTCACGGGGAACTTGTCTTATTGCAGATGGAATATTCTGGTAGTCAAACTGTCTACCTTTTTTTTTCTTTTTGCTCACACCTGAACAATGACCCACCAAACAAAAGCAACAGTTGCCTTGGCCATAAACTCCCAAAAGTTGCCGATTCTCACCTGATAACCGAATTGAATACATTAAAAGTCAGTCAGCTAAACTACTTTCATTTATATCCTGAAAGTACCACTGTGGTCACAAGTAAAGTATTTTCAAAATATTTACTTACTACAGTAACGAAAAGATGCTCCATTATGATAAGTAAAAGGAAATCAAAGTTTGCATACCATCTCATATCAGGAACCAACCTTGTTCTTAGCTCATTCCATCTACAGTATGTTCATGCTCTCTCACTGTATGAATGCAATGAATAATTCATATCCATATGAATACATTATGTGTATTTGAAACTAATATAAATCAGTTTGATTGGAAGATGTTAGTAGACCTCAGCTGAAGACCGTACGCAGTGACGTGCTTGTCCCGTGAAAGATATTGTGGTTGGTATGAACACATTAGCATACCACTTCATTTCTGGGACGAATATTTCTCTTAGCTCAAACACCAGCTACTCACGCTGTCTCATACTCTTTCCCTACTGTTTCAGTATGTGAAAAATTTACATTCATATATCTACAGTGTACACAAATGTAATATAAAGTGGTTTGAATGCATAGTATTAGTACCGATCAATTCAAGATCATATACACTGACCTCACCTTCCACGTGTTAGGCTTATTCGGCGCCCAGGATTTCGGACAGCGGTTTCGTCTCCCCAGGTTTCTGGTTTGAAAATTATATTCTTTTCGTAAGTAACATTCGGTACATTCACTTCAGCATTTGCCAGATGAAGCATTAATCTGTCTGAAAACTACTTGATGGGCATTTCAAAGTAAACATGCAGCAAAATTTGTTATATGTGATGAATGCCATCGCACAACTTGTCTTTCTTTGTACTATAGTAACTGTTCTGCAATATTTTTCTCAGTAACTCATGTCTAGAAAACTGGAATGATAACTAATGATTACATTACTGCAGAATTTATGTACTGTTCACTAATACAGTAATTATCATGGAAGGGATTATAGACAGTATGTGACAGAGAGAGCCAGGAGGAGTTAACTGACTCCAGTTATCAGGTGAGCATTGGCACCTTTTGGGAGTTTGTGGCCAAGGGAATCTTTTGAGTGGTAAGTTGGCTTCCTCTGAACCACTGGAACCGGAAAAGGCATCAACAGCCTCTTGTTGTTTAGCCGCGGTGAGGTTCGAACCACATGGTTCAAACCACCTGCATTGCAACAAACATGTCCTAGTCCCATATCGCACAGCCGAAGTAAAGCTTGTGCGCCTTCGTGATTGTCCACCTCTATGATTTTAGTGTGACATTGCCACACATGTAGCGAATATTGTCTGCAGAATTTACACATTTCCGCATATCCAGCGCAGTTGAATCATACACAGATTAATTTTTTGAAATGAAAGAAAAATTTATGTATAATGTGAAAAGTAAGCATAATGATTGCATATAGAATATTTATAGGTGTAAACTATCAACAGTGCCAATATAATCCGAGATTTGTAATCACAGAAAATGAAACATGTCTGAATTGTGCGGAAACTGACATTGGTTATTCTTGTTGGAGTACCTGCCTCACTATGTAACAATATATCTCAAAAACCGTAACTAACTGAACTTTTTAATTATCATTGTTGTAAACAGCAGACCAGTATTGTCCAGAACTGAATGCTTTTATCTCTGAAGCAATTTCATTGTCAAGCATTGTAAACGAGGAAACCATTTACAGTGCTGAATGATAACTATATAACCAAAAAAACGGGATGAAGTGGAATCTTCTATAGTTCCCCTGTAAATTGGGTTGAGAGACGCAAATGCGGCGTCCATCAAGAAAAAATCCTCTGCATTCTTCCCTGCGTTTCTCTGTGGTGAGACGCTGTTACAGCAAGGGAACAATGGTTCACTGCATGGGACAGCCCAGCAGGGGCGGTTGCTTGTCTGCAACTGATGGAAGTGCTCTGTCAGACAAACTGGGGATACTCAGCAAGGACAACAACCAATATCCTTATTTCCCATCTGCCTGACTATTTCGTTCTATTATTTTTTTTTTCTTTTTCTTCCTCATCACAAACATCTTCATACTGTGATAAAGTTAACTTCAAGAAAATACTTTTTCTTTCTTTCATTTTGTCATTTAGTAGATTTCCTCCTCATTTATCAAATTACCCCCTGGGGGTAGGGGGGGTTTCAAGAATACTCCCCCAGTATCCCTGCTTGTCGTACAAGGCAACTAAAAGGGTTGGTGGTGGGTTAGTGCCCCACCCCGTAAAAAGAACTAACTAAAAAAGCGAACAAAGCGCCTCGGACCCGGACGGACAATACGTTGACAACTAAGGAACAGACGAAGGACATTCTTAGGGTGGGAACGTGGTATGTGAGAGGAGTGAATGATGAAGTGAAAGAGAGAGGGATTGTTCAGGTGCTTGAGGATGCAAAAGTGGATATATGTGGATTGATTGAAACTAAATGGAGAGGTGAAAGGGTGAGAGAATGGGAATAAGGTTTAGGTATATGTGCGGGAGTCAATGAATATGAGAGGGCAAGAGAGGGAGTATGTCTGATGATAAGCAAGAAGTGGAAGGAGAATATAAGAGAGTATGGAACAGTGGGTGCAAGGATTGTATGGGTGAGGATGAAAGTAGGTATACAAGCGTGGGCGATTGTATGTGTGTATGCCCCAACAGAGGATCGAGTGGCAAGAGTGAAAGATGAGTTTTGGGTGAGTGTAGAAGCGTGTATGGACAAGTTTGAGAGGAGCGAGAGAGTGCTGTTGATTGGAGACATGAATGGCAAAGTTGGGAATGTACGAGTGGATGGAGTGGTTGGGCAGTGGGGTGTGCCAGCTGACGTAGATGGGAATGGAGGTGCTTTGGTGGACATCTGTGCTTGTAAGGGGTTGGCAATAGCCAACACCTACTTTCGGCATAAGATGATCCACCGGTATACATGGAGAGTAATAAGGAGGATGGATGGTGAACTTGTTGAATGAAAGGCAATGATAGACTACGTGTGTGTGGATGAGCGAATGAGAAGACAAGCGTTGGATGCAAGAGTGTGGAGAGGGTGGGGGAATGGAGTCTCGGACCATCACTTAGTGATGGCCAAGGTAGAGCTGCAAAGAAAGTGGTTGAGGAGACGAAGGGGAAGACAGGAGGAAGCAACTCCTGTGAGAAGAGTGGAGAAATTGCAAGATAGTGAGAAAATGACAGAGTATAAGAGCATAGTGGAAGAAAGACTGGGAAGGTATGAGCTAGAGCAGATGGAAGGGGTGGAAGACGTATGTAAGATATTCACGGAAGAGATAGGCGCAGCGTGTGAGGCGGTTTGTGGAGTGAGGAGGAGATGCAAGGGTGTGCAAGGGACAGCATGGTGGAATGATGAGGTGAAACGAGCTGTGGAACAAAAGAAGAAGGCATATAGTGAATGGTTAGCGAGTAGAGGTAGGGGAGAAGATGAGAGAGAGAAGAGAGAGGTATATGTGAGCAGGAGAAGGGAGGTTAAGAGACTGGTGAAGGAGAGTAAGAAGAAAGTGGATGAGGAGTTTGGGAGGAATCTGAGTGTGAAATGGAGGGAGAGTAAGAAATTGTTTTGGAAGGAGGTAAAGAAAGTAAGGCAGTGTGAAAGGGGAAATAGTAGAGGAGTGAAAGATAGGAATAATAGATTGTTGGTGGAGAAGAGAGAGAAACTGAGGAGGTGGAAGGAGCACTTTGAGGATTTGTTGAATGTGGAAAGTGAGAGCATTGCGAGTATAAGTGGTTGGGGAATGGCTGGGAGAAGAAGAGATGAGAGGAGGAAGGAAGAGATCAGTAGGGCGGAAGTAGTGGAAGCGATGAAGAACATTAAGTTGGGAGAGGCCCCAGGAATTGATGGAGTGTGGTGAAATGCTTAGGTATGGGGGTGAGATTGTTATGGAGTGGATATGGAAGTTGTGTAGATTGGCTTGGGAAGAGGGAAGGGTTCCAGAGGACTGGAAATCAGGTATAATTGTTCCTATATACAAAGGAAAAGGAGAGAGAGAAGTATGTGGTAACCATAGGGGTATTTGCCTACTTAGTGTGACTGGTAAAATATATGGTAGAATACTCATTGATAGGGTTAGGCATATGACAGAGGAGCTAGTTGGAGAAGAACAAGGGGGATTTCGAAGGGAAAAGGGTGTGTAGATCAGATATTTGTTCTAAGATGTTTAGTGGAGAAGTATCTAGAGAAGGGAAGGAAAGTGTATGCTGCCTTTATGGACTTGGAGACAGCTTATGACAGAATAGATAGGCAAGGTATGCGGAAGGTATTAAGAATATATGGAGTGGAGGGGAAATTGTTGAGTACTGTGAAGAGTATGTACGAGGGAGCTAGGGTTATGAAGCGAGTGGATGGTGAGCTGAGTGAGTTCTTTGATCTCAATGTGGGACTGAAACAGGGTTGTGTGATGTCTCCATGGCTGTTTAATATATACATGGATGGGGTTGTAAAGGAGGTGCTGGGTAGGGCAGTGGATGTGGGGGTGGCTCTAATGAATGAGGGTGAGATTTGGAAGCTTCCGGTGTTGCTGTTTGCTGATGATACAGTACTTCTGAGTGAAGATGAATGGGAGTTGCAAGGTTTGGTGAATGAATTTGGGACAGTGTGTAGGAGGAGGAATCTGAAAGTTAATGTAAACAAAAGTAAAGTTATGGTGCTTGAGAGGAATGAAGTCACAGAGTGTGCAGTGAGGTTGGATGGTGAGGATATGGAGAATGTGAGGGCATTCAAGTACTTGGGTAGTGTGATGAGTAAGGATGGAACTTTGGGGGATGAAGTGCGTGAAAAGGTACAGCAGGGAAGGAAGGTCGTTGGTACACTGAAAGCAGTGATGAGAAATAGGGAGGTGAGTATGGAAGTTAAGAAGTCACTGCATGATAGTATTGTGATCCCTACCCTGATATATGGAAGCGAGACATGGACCTTGCAAGAGGGGAACAAGTCAAGAGTGAGAGCAGTGGAAATGAGTTACTTGAGAGGAGCATGTGGGGTGACGTGGAGGAACAGGTTGACGAATGAAGAAGTGAAGGAACGATGTGGGGTGGATGTGGATGTGGTTGAGAAGATTAGGAGAAATACACTGAGGTGGTTTGGACATGTGAAGAGAATGGAGAATGAAAGACTGACTAAGAGGGTGTATGTAGGTGAGGTGGAGGGAGGGAGAGGGAGAGGTAGACCGAGGATGAGGTGGAAGGATGGAGTTGAGAGGTATATGAGGGAGGGGGGGGTGAGTTGGGGAGAGGGTAGTCAAATGGTGGGTGACAGAGCGACTTGGAGGCGTTTTGTCTGCGGCCACCCCTTGCGGGATTAGGGCGTCGGGCTATAGATAGATAGATAGAATATTTCTCTTCCGCCCGTATTCTTCTTGTAACCTCTCAGATTACCTTAGTCTTCCTTTTTTCCACCTCCCTCCTTAGAGTGTATCAGGATAAATTCTGAAAAGATGTTATTTCTCAAGTACTTTCTTGGATTTCCTTTCCACTTCTCACCTCATCCTTCCAGTTCTCATGATTTCCTTATTGATTTATTTACTTCTCTCTTTTTACCTACCTCTCCTGATTCTAAGAAGATAAGGTACAATATTTTATCCCGTTCAACATTTATTAGATTTTCTTTTCCCTATTTCTCCTGACCAATTCAACTTTCATCATCCACTTCCAGTTCCCCCCTCGCTATCACCCCACTGCGCTCGCTTATACAAGTTAAGCCTAAGATTTCTCCGGTATCCGCCCACAGTCCTGGGAAACTTGGCAGCCTGTCACACCGGTCAGAGTCATGAGCCCTCCGTGAGCTGGCAGCTTTCCAATACATCACAGTTCTCTCACTACACTCCCACGCACTTTACCACTCTCATTTCACTCCCAAACGCTGCTAGAACTCCAGCCACACTCTTTTCAATCCTGTTTTATCACACACATGCATCTCGTAACAAGCCCAAGCATCTCTTAACGCCAATCCCATACACCACGTAAAACCATTCACATGTGCCACTTAAAACCAGTCCTATGCGCCTCATAACGCCATTACCATGCACCTCTTAACTCCACTCCCATTCACTGCTTAACACCATTCTTCGTGTCATTTTAACGTCACTCTTATGCATCTCAACATTAGTCACTTGCACTTCTAACACCACTTCCATGCACTGCTTAACATCACTCTTATGCACCTCTTACTGCCAATCTCATCAAACACCCATACCACATCAGATGCTCTTCTTCCAATATTTCCATGGACCATAACAAAACATATGTGTTTTACGTCTCACAACACTCCCATGTGCCTCTTTTCTTGTTGTTGTGTCCCAAGGCTCATCTGGACTTGAATCCATTGGACTGGAGCCTGGAGCTGCTTTTCTCTTGCTATTCACCAACCCCTTTCGGGGGATGGAGGGAGAAGAGTAGAGGGATGTGTATAGAACCGTCCGTCAGCTCTATCTCCAATACTTCCAAATACCTTTCCCACCAGTCACTCCTACAGAAATTCTCTCTCTCTCTCTCTCTCTCTCTCTCTCACACACACACACACACACACACACACACACGACAGAAGTTATGTTGTCTTGCCGTCCTCATCACGAACCCTGATATTCAGATACCCATAAAACCGAACCAGTAGACATACAGTAGATGAGAGTGGATGGAAATGCAAACTCGGAGTGTGTAAGGAAAGAGAGACTGTGTGAGTTGTATAGGAGTGTGTGAAGAGTATGGGGGCATGGGAATGTAAGAGGGGTGTGGGAGAGTGTGTGAGGAGTGTGGCAGTGTATGAGAGGTGTGAATGTATGTGAATGGTGTGGGAAAGTGTGTGAGGGATGTGGGAGTGAGTCTGTGCGACGTGTGTGTGTGTGTGTGTGTGTGTGTGTGTGTGTGTGTGTGTGTGTGTGTGTGTGTGTGTGTGTGTGTGTTCTTACCTAATTGTTCTTACCTAATTGTATCTTTACAGGAATGAGTCAAGCTCGTACTGTCCCGTGTCTTAAACCATATTTATCGTGCATATCCATAAATTTGTGAATTGTTTTGGCACACACTATTTCATTCGGTAGTGCATTCCACTGATCAGTTGCTCTGTTTAGGAAACTGAATTTCCTCAAGTTTTTATCATCTCTCTTCTTATGCAGTTTTTTGCAGTGTCCTCTCGCTGATGCTTCCCCATATGTTAAGTAATCATTCATGTCTATTTTCTCCTTCCCTGATATGCATTTATATGGCATTATCATGTCACCTCTTTTCCTTCTCTCCTGTAGTGTTGGTAGTTTCAGTTTATTTAGTCTTTCTTCGTAACTTAGATCCCTTAAGCTTGGTATCCATCTTGTAGCGGCCCTTTGAACTTTTTCAATCTTGTCTATGTGTTTATTGAGATGAGGACTTCAGACTACTGATCCATACTCCAGGGTTGGTCTGATGAATGATGTTATTATCCTTCTTAGCATGTCTTCATTTATGTATGTGAATGCTATTCTCATATTTGCAAGCAATGTATACATGTTCCGTACCTTCTCACTGATGTGGTCAGCCAGAGATAGTCTGTTGTTGATAATCACACCTAGGTCCTTCTCTCTTTCTGATGTGTGTAGGGTTTTATTTCCTAACGTATAATCCCAATCAGGTCTTTTTCCACTTTTACCAAACTTGGTTACATGACACTTGTCCACACTGAATTCCATTTGACATGTATTACTCCATTCATGAAGGTTATTTAATTCTTCTTGTTGCTCTTTACAAGAGTCTGTGTTAGTAATTATCCTTTGTATTTTTGCAGCATCTGCAAACATATTTAGATAGCTTTCATTTCCAATGTTACTGTCTATATCATTTATATACACTAAAAACATGATTGGTGCCAGCACTGAGCCCTGTGGTACTCCACTAGTCACCGCTTTCTATGATGAGTAGTTTCCCCTCAGTACTGTTCTCATTTCTCTTTTTATGAGAAAATCTTGCATCCAACAAAACAGTTTGCCTCGAATTCCTACTTGATGGTACAGTTTCCATAAAAGTCTTTGGTGTGGTACTGTGTCAAATGCTTTCTTGGAATCTATATAGTTACTGTCCACCCATCCTTCTCTTTCCTGTATTGTGTCAGTTACGCTGTCATAGTAGCTCAACAGATTAGTAACACATGATTTTCCTTTTCTGAAACCAAACTGTCTTTCTGTTATCATATTGTGTTCTTCTAGATGATTTACCCAAGCTTTTCTTATAAGCTTTTCTAATACCTTGCTTACAACACTGGTCAGTGATACTGGACGGTAGTTGAGTGGATTTTGTCTACTCCCTTTCTTGAATAAGGGGACAATATTTGTTTTCTTCCAAATATCAGGTAGTTTACCTTGACTCAAGGATTTCTTGAAAATTAAAAATAATGGTTTACTTAACTCCTTTGCACATTCTCGTAGCACCCAACATGAAATTTCATCAGGACCATTTGCTTTTCCTCTGTTTAAATTACTTAACTCCTCCTGTATTACTTTTTCTGATATTTGTATATCTGGTAGTATGTGTGGGCATGCATGTTCCACATAGTCCCTCTCAAAATTTTTTTCTTCTGTAAAAACTGATTGGAAATTCTTATTTAGTACTTTAGTGTGTGTGTGTGCGTGTGTGTGTGAAAGGTGAAGAAGATAGTGTAAGGAGTTTGGGAGGAAATGAGGGTTGTCGGAGTGTGTGAGGAGTGTGGGAGTGTATGAAGAGTGTGGTAGTACGTGAAGGTTGTGGGAAGGGAAAGTGTTGATGGACTTTGGAGAGTGTGTGTGAAGGGTGTGAGAGGAGTGTGGGAGTGTATGAAGAGTGTGGTAGTACGTGAAGGTTGTGGGAAAGAGTTGATGGACTTTGGAGAGTGTGTGTGAAGGGTGTGAGAAAGTGTGTGGATTGTGGGAGTGTGGGGCTAAAAGTGTGTTTGTGGGATGTAGGAGAGTGTGTGACGGGTGTGGGAGTGTGAGGTATGCGCGAGTGTGTGAGGGGTGGACAGGAGGAATGTGTGAGGGGTGAGGGAGTGTTTGAGGGGTATGGAAGAGTTTATGTGAGACGTGTGGAAGATTATGTGGGTTATGGGAGTGTGAGGACTGACTGTGTGTGTGTGTGTGTGTGTGTGTGTGTGTGTGTGTGTGTGTGTGTGTGTGTGTGTGTGTGTGTGTAGGACGAGGAAGAGTGTGTGAGGGGACTGGGAGTGTATGAGGGGTGTGGAAGTGTGTGAGAAGTGTGGGAATGTGTGAGTTGTGTGGGAGTGTGTGAGGGATGTTGGAGTGTGGGAAAGGTGTAGAAGTGTGTGAGAGGTGTGGGAATGTGTGAGGGGTTTGTAAGAATGTGTGCGGGGTTTGGGAGAATGAGTGTGAGATGTAAAAGCGTGTGAGAGGTAAGGAAATGTGTGAGGAATGTGGGGGGGGTGAGGGGGGGGGAGTGTGTGAAGGGTGTGGGAGTGTGTGAGGGATGTGGGAGTGTGTGAGAGATGTTGGAGTGTGTGAGAGATGAGGGAGTGTGTGAAGGGTGTGGGAGTGTGTGAGGCGTGTGGGAGTGTGTGAGGGGTATGGGTGTATGTGAGGAGTGTGAGAGTGTGTAAAGTGTGTGGGAGGGATTGATGATTTGTGGTTTGGTAGCAGGACTCTGTTGAGGTGCAGGAATTTTCTCGGAGAGTTCTGTAATTTAAAATAATAAGAATGATATTAACAGGCTTTTCTATGACACGTACAGCAATATACTCTACGGAGATAACAGCTGACAGTGTAAATTACTGTGCCTTGTTGATAAGCTGATGCCTAGGGAATGTCAGTGCCTTCACACTGATGTCCTTTCACATTCAACTTAACTTTGGGTGCCATGTTCTCATAAGTCGTCAGTACCTGCAGCGTTACTCCGAATAGCCTATCATCGTCATAGTTTCTCATCCATCATCACAACTGGCGACATATGCAGAAATAAACAATTTTTTAGGAGGTGCTAGCGAGCCTATTAAGATGGCGATACAACTCAAGGCCTTCGCATATCACCATTTCTCCTCAACTTCTCCTACGCTGAAGTACAAAGCAAATGGTTTACCGTTTAGACTATACATCATTCAAAAGTTCTCTCACTTTAATATAGCGGAGATCTTTCTCCCTTTGCAGCTTACTTTCCGTAGTTCAGAAGGAAAATATGACAATAATTTCCATGACACTTTCTTGTAAACAAGATCATATTCATATGTTAATCTCTAGTTACAGAACACTATTCAAGCGCCTGCACTTTCATCTCCAATTTCTTTCTTGCTTCAGGTATCTTTCTCTCCCTCTGGCACGTCAGTTTTGTGCTGATATTTTTTTTCTTTGCCCCATAACCATTTCATCCCCAAGTCCGACCTCCATCACACACCACCCTGAATCCAATCATCACTTCATCACAACATCCCTGGATTTTCATGAATCATGCCGCCCTCTCTCACACTCAGTCATAGTCTGGACTCACGCCTTCCGTCCGAGCAAATGATTTTATATCAGTTAGGAGAGATCACTTGTACTGAACGGGTTAACAATCAGCCCCTGTGACTCACACAAATTGGACAAAATCGGATGGTATTAAATGGCATATAACCATAGAGCTGACTAGACCATAAGAGAGTTAATGGTGACAGTATTAACACTCCCTGACTCCTAGCGTAACTTCTTGCTCAGTATAATCGTCTGGCGATAACTGTGATAATATACTCAAGTTGTCCTGTCATGAGAGGATAAATGATGACTATTTTTTTAAGAAGACTGAATCAAAGGGTACAAGTCCGCAAATTTATTCCTTGCAAGAAAAGCCGAACAAAAGAAATGCTAATTTATGATCTATTCATTTCGAGGCACTTGTTCTCATTACATTAAAAAGATTGGGGGCCACAGGTAGAGGAAAATACAGAGTAACCCCTCGTGCCCGAAAAGAATCTCCTAAACCGAATAAAATTGTCTGGAGTCTACAATTACACGTTCAAAAGACATCATCGGACTGGATGGGGCTAAATGTCTACAGACATATTTAGTCACCTTGTTTAGTTTCATTAGGCTATTGATCCGAAAATAATAGCATATTAATATATTCTTATTCTGTCGACTCTAGCTTTTAAAATTTCCTGGAACATTTTGTCGCACAAGGCGACACTTTCTACCCATGTTTCACTAGCATTTGCCATCGTTGTTCTATCTGTCTATCTATCTATTGCCAGACGCCTCAATCCCGTTTGGGGTGGCCACAAACAAAACGCCTCCACGTCGCCCTGTCCCCCGCCATTTCACTGCTCTGCTCCCAACTCACACCCCCCTCTTTCATATACATCTCCACCCCATCCCTCCATCTCATCCTCGGCCTCCCCCTCCCTCTTCCCCCTCCACCTCACTCACATACACTCTCTTCGTCAGTCTTTCACCCTCCATCCTCTCCACATGGCCAAACCACCTCAGTGTGTTCCTCATAACGCTTCCTATCACATCCACATCCACACCACAACGCTCCTTTATATCCTCATTCGTCAGCCTGTCTCTCCATGTGACTCCACAGGCTCCTCTTAAATAACTAATTTCCACTGCTCTCGCTCTTGACTTGTGTCTTTCCAACAACGTCCAAGCTTCACTTCCGTACGTTAGAGTTGGTATCACAATACTGTCATGTAGTAACTTTTTCACTTCCATGCTCACTTCCCTGTTTCTTATCACTGCTTTCAAAGAACCAGCAACCTTTCTTCCTTGCTGTACACTTTCAAGCACTTTACCCTCCAAACCTCCATCCTTACTCATCACACTACCCAAGTACTTAAACGTACTCACATTTTCCAATTCCTCACCATCCAATCTTGCTGTACATTCACTGACTTCACCTCTCTCAAAGATCATCACTTTACTCTTCCCTACATTAACCTTTAGATTCCGTTTCTTACACACTCTCCCAAACTCATCCACCAAGCCTTGCAGCTCCCTTTCGTCGTCACTCAACAACACAGTATCATCTGCAAACAACAGTACAGGGAGTTTCCAAACACTATCCTCTCTCACCAGGGCCACTCCAACATCCACTACCCTACCTTGTACCTCTTTTATTACCCCATCCATGTACAGATTGAACAACCATGAAGACATGACACATCCCTGATTCAACCCAACCTTCAAAGAGAAAAATTCACTTAGTTCACCCTCCACACACACTGCAGCCTTAGCACCATCAAACATACTTTTCACAGCATTCAACAACTTCCCATCTACTCCATATATTCTTAATATTTTCCACACTCCTTCTCTATCCACCCTGCCATATGCTTTCTGCAAATCCATGAAAGCCGCATGCAACTTCTTTCCCTTCTCTAGAAACTTTCCACTAAAGATCTAAGAATGAATATCTGATCTACACAACCTCTTCCCTTCCTAAAGCCTCCCTGCTCTTCTCCAACTAATTCCTCTGTTCTTTCTCTAACTCTGTCAATAAGTATCCTACCATACACTTTTCCTATTATGATAAGAAGACAAATGCCCCTATGATTACCACACACTTCTTTTTCCCCTTTTCCTTTGTACAAGGGAATAATTATACCTTACTTCCAATCCCCCGGGACTCTACCTTCCTCCCAGGCCAATCTACACATCCTCCACATCCATTCTACTACAATCTCCCCCCCATGCTTCAGCATTTCACCACATACTTCATCAATTCCTGGTGCTTTCCCCAATTTAACTTTCTTCATTGCTTCCACAACTTCTATCCTACTGATTTCTTCCTGTCTTCTCACCTCCCTCCTTCTCCAAGCCATTCCCTAGCCACTTATACTCGCATTACTTCCATCCTGTATGTTCAACAATTTCTTAAAGTGTTCTCTCCATCTGCTCACTTTTTCTCCCTTCCCCACTAGTAATCTACCATTTTTATCTTTCACTCCCCTGCTACCCTCACTTCCACCCTGTCTTACTCTTTTCACCTCTTTCCAGAACATTTTCTTACAGTCCCTCCACTTTACACTCAAATTCCTTCCAAATTCCTCATCCGCTCTCTTCTTACTCTCTCTCACTAATCTTTTCACCTCTCTCTTTCTTTGTACATATAACTCTCTCTTCCGCCTCTCAAATTCTTCGATGCCCTTATTTCTCATCCATTCATTGCATGCTTTCTTCTTTTATGCCACAGCCTGTCTCACCTCTTCAGTCCACCACACTGTTCCTTGCACCCTCCTCCGTCTTTTCTTCCTCCCACACACCACAGCACAAGGTGCACATATTTCTTCTGTAAATATCCTGCACACACCTTCGACGTCCCCCATCTGCTCCAATTCATATTTGCCCAATCGTATCTCCACTTCTCTCTTATACTCTGCCTTTTTCTCATCCTCTTGTAACCTTTCCACTCTCATTGCAACTACTCCTTCCTCTCGCCTTTACCTTCTTCTATTTCTCCATCTTACTTGGATCCTAATTTTGGCCACCATCAAGTAGTGGTCAGAAAGTCCACTCCCCCAACCTCTATAAGCTCTTGCATCCATTGCACATCTTCGCATCCTTTCATCCACACACACATAATCAATCATTGCCTTCCTTTCATTCAGTTCACCACCCCCCCTTCTCATCACAAGCCATGTATACCTGTGGATCATTTTATGCCTGAAGAGGGTATTGGCTATCAACAATCCTCTCCCAGCACAAATGTCCACTAACGCACTGCCATTCTCATCTATCTCAGCAGGCACACCCCACTCATCAACTATTCCACCCACCTTCACATTCCCTACTTTACCATTCATATCACCGATCAAAAACGCTAGCTCATTCCTTCCAAACTTTTCCATGCACACTTCCACATTTGTCCAGGACTCTTCCCTCACTCTGCTAGCACAATCTTGTGTTGGCGCATACACACACACAATCACCCACATTTGTATTCCAACTTTCAACCTTACCCACACAATCCTTGACCCATGTGATCCATACTGTCTTATGCTCTTCTTCCATCTTTTACTCACAACTATACATACTCCTTCCTTTGCCCTCTCATTCTCACCTACTCCTGCACATATACTCCATCAATACTCCCATTCTCTCACACTTTCTCCTCTCCATTTTGTTTCAGTCATTCCACATACATCCACTTTCGCACCCTCAAGCACCTGGACACTCTCTCTCTCTTTCACCTCATCATTCGCTCCTCTTGCATTCCATGTTGCCATTACCAAGTCCTTTGTCCTTTCCTTGGTCGTCATCGTTTGGTCACTCCTTGTTCGAGGCTTCTCGTTTGTCTTTTTAGTTAGTTGTTTTCCGGGGAGGGGCACTAACCCTCCGCCAACCCTTTTAGTCGCCTTTTACGACAAGCAGGGAAACTGGAGGAGTATTCTTGAAAAACATTATTATGTCGATACCTCTTCCATTAATTCCATGGCAGCTCATATCTTACATGCAGATGTAAATTAATGTAACAACTTTCCAGTTTTCTCCATCCACATCTCAGCTACTTTCTACTTCCCATATTGCAGACCATAACAGAGGAAAACACTGTAATCCAATCTATTCTGTCTATATCTAATGATAATTAATCTCCCACTCGTCAACGTTTAGCCTGCTCTGGTTTGAAAGTCTACGGACATCAGTGACCCTTTCGATCCCATGACGTATTTCATGTGTCTTTAGCAGGATACTTCCAGATAATTCAGTTTCATTTGGAAAGATCTCTTGTACTGAATGAACTGCTGATGGATATAACCAACTCCTCCAGTTCAAAAAGCTCCTTCTAAGATAAAATAAAAGCCTCGAGGCAGGAATACTGAAAAACGAATGTCTTTTGACAGAAGTTGTTGATCAAATTTTTACTTGCTTTAATTACAACCAACGTTCTGTTCACTGGGAACTTTGTCAACGCAATGTTTTATCAGTAGGTCGAATATCCTTTCAGTATACAATATATTACAGCCCAGTTCCATTATCAAAGGTATTTCCGAAATGCAAGTAGGTTCAACATTAGATTTTTTTTTTTTATTTTCTTGTGCAACTAAATACTATTAGTCGACGTTGTCAGAGTGATGGCAAGATCGAAATTCAGTTTGCCCTGCATATACTTGAGGTATAAACATACAGTACATAGCAGTAACAGTATTAACCCCTTAAGACCGCAATTGTTTCAGGCAGGGTACCTCCCACAACCGCAATTCGGGGGTGTTTTGGCGACTTTCACCAAGGTCAAATTCACTGTGTTCTGATTAAAAAGGAAGAATTCACACACCTGACAAGGCAATCCGTACCCCCGTAGGCCTAATGGTTACCGCACAATCGCGCGTCAAAGTTAAAAAAAGTTTATGATAGTTACCCCTCGAAACAATCGAAAACGTGAAAATTTTGATAACTACCAATTTTTCTGATTGAAACAGGTCATTTCAAATTGTTTTGTCACACCAACCATTTAACAGGTGTATGTAGGTGTGGGGAGATTACTAGACTGTGGGGAGATAAAGTAGGCTGTGGAGAGTAGGCCAGTAGGTACGGGGGTTGGAAATACCCAGCTTTTCACATGAAACGAAAGCACTTCATTGTGTTCTGTAACATTTACCATGAAAACAGATGTGTATGTAGGTGTGGGGAGATAACTAGTGTGGGGAGTAGGCCTACAAGGCCTTGGTGGTACTTGGGGATAAAAATTTTGGCAACAACCAAATTCTTGTGGAAACCCTCCATTTCAATGGGATTTGTCATACCAACCATAAAAACAGGTGTGTATGTAGATGTGGGGAGATAAAACAAGTGTGGGGAGTAGCTCTACAAGGCCTCAGAGTCATTCCAAAACTAACACAGACGCATATAAATATTTATAACCATCAAGGACATCAAAATAAAGTTGAATAATGCTATAAATGCATGCATAAAAAAGGAAAAAAAAAACAATAATTTGTTTCCGATTTCTCTTTTTACTGTCCCAACTTCTCTTTACACATTTATCACACCATTACAATTATCACATTATCATTACACTTCATCACACTTATCATTACAGTTTCGGCAACAACGAAATTCTCTTGTGGAAACTCTCCATTTCATTGAAATTTATCACACCAGCCATGAAAACAGGTGTGTTTGTATGTGTGGGAAGATAAAATAGGTGGGGGGAGTAGCCCTACAAGGCCTCATAGTCTTTAGAAAAGTAACACAGACGGACACTACTCAGAGATGCTAATCTGGGCAGGTTGGGAGAATGAAAAAAAAAAAAAAAATAATAATGCGTCGTACGTAGTACAACATACAGCATTCTCCAACTACGTACGGACAGAAATTGGTAGGTATGAAGTGGGAAATGAACAGAGTAAGGTGTAAAAATTTGGGAAGAAGTAGTAATAACATGAAACAGGTACGTTCATCACGCCTGACACTTGGGGGCCTGTTGAGGGTTGGAAGGGTAGTGAGGGA
This sequence comes from Coenobita brevimanus, assembly GCF_032717465.1. Lineage (NCBI taxonomy): Eukaryota > Metazoa > Arthropoda > Malacostraca > Decapoda > Coenobitidae > Coenobita > Coenobita brevimanus. The sequence goes on from NC_136960.1 coordinate 26,804,651, forward strand.
CAAGGAGGGAGAGATGGGGTGGGGTTTGGGGGGAGGGAACGAGGCTAGCAGGGAGGGAGGAGGGGCAAGAGAGGGTGGGAAGAGATGCAGGTTGCTGTGGGAGGAGAGATGCAGTTGCGTGGAGGGGTGGGAGAGTGATGGGGGACAAGGAGGGCGTGAGAGAGTGGAGTAGAGGGTGGCATGGAGGCGGCCGAGAGGGGAGTGCCCCCCCACCGCCCGGGTTGGTCCGATCCCCCCCTCACGCAACATTGGCCTGAAACCATGTACGTCATAATCGGGGGGGAGTAATCGCTCCGCAGTTTTTTTATAGGCCGCGCTCAATTGATGGGATTAGGCATTTTGGCATAAAAGTCAAATCGCATCAATTGAAGCAATTAGGACTTAAGGGGTTAATTGTTCTCAGTCCATTTTTCTTTTGACCAAGATATATTTTCAGCTACAAGCTTTACACAAATTACCTTCCCACACATACAAAGAATCATGTAAATGCATGGATTATATAATAATGTAAAACAAGTACACACAATCATACATAATGGTAGTAAAATATATAAATTATAATAGCAGCACAAAAATATACCTATCATCTTTATATAATCTGTAATTCATTTAGGAAAAAAAAAATCTACTCATCCATTCCCAGTAATAACAACCAAATCATGAAAATCGACTTAGCAAAACGATCGAATGATACGGTGGACAAGAACTGCAAACATGTGTCGAGTTTCTCTTTCATCGAGGCAGGTAACTGGTTATAGTGCCTGCTAAATTAACCTGGCTGAAACGCAAAAAGAATGTCATCCTTAAGAAAGAAAGCTGTTATCAGAGCCAAAGCGTGGCCGTAACGCATTCTCTCTCTCTCTCTCTCTCTCTCTCTTTCTCTCTCTCGTAAAATTATAATCACACTTTTTCACTCATAAGAGACTCCTCTCTCCCACTCAGTCCATTCTTTATCAAATAATACAATGAGCATCTTGATCCAGCTTCACTCATCTTCTCTCTCTCTCTCTCTCACACACACACACACACACACACACACACACACATGCACAAATACTAGTAGTTATCTTGACACAGTTTGATTAGTAGTTATCTCGACGCAGTTTGACTCTCTCTCTCTCTCTTTCTCTCTCTCCAGCTGGTTCCAATGTCGGTCACTCACAAAGGTTATGTCAAGCTTCTTATCGACGGGAGGGGGATTAGAGGTTCGCGGTTAGGGCGGGGGTTGGGACTTACGATAGGGGATGGGTGATGGTGGCAGCGGTGGACGAGGTTGGGGCGGAGGTAAGGCTGGGGTGTGGTGTAGGATGTAGAAGGTGGAATAAGGGTGGGGTTGGAGGTGAAGATGAAGGTACGGTGAGGTTGATTATGGGGATGATAATAGGGTGATATAGGGATAAAGGATGGGATGGTGGACTGGGGTGGGACTGGAGATGTGACCAGAGGGATGTTAAGTTCGGTGAGGGGGGGAGGGGGAGAGGCTAGTAAGTGGAAAGCAGCTTCACATACTTCTGTATTATCATCAAGAAGCCTGGCAAATTTAACGCTGGACATAATTCTACACAGGCTCATCTTGATATTGGCTTCACTTACAAAATAAAAATGTGGTTCGTCTGTGCCATCTCCAGACGATTGTACTAAAATTAACGGTAACTCTTCGTGCAGGTGGCGCCAATATTTCCTTCGTACCCCCTCCTTACAAGAGGTCAGCCATATGTCGAATAAAATAGTCTTGAGGCAGAAAAAAGTATTGCGAAAAACTCGTCATACAAGTGACGAAGACCTAATTCTCATATGACAGCTTCTTCTTTGGATCTATATTTTTCTGTCCTCGCCTCACCCTTCAAAATCAAGCAAAAGACGATGATATGACGATGCGGAGAGAGACTTCAGTGATAGTGGGGCGGGGAAAACTGCCGTTGCTCTGGTCACAAGCTCATTTGAACGTGAACAGAGAACTCCTGGCTGAAGTAGCTCTTCTCTGGCAGTCCACCATCCTCCTTTCAGGGGCTAGGGAGAGAGAGGTGACGGATGTGTGTAAAGCCTGACGGCCCAGTTCTATCAGTGCCATCACGTGAAAGCCTCTCTCCACAGCGCTACCAAAACTGTTGTCAGACAATATATCATCTGAGAGAAAAAAAGCATTTGTCAATACATATCTGTGTGATACTCTGTCTTGCCTGTGTTGAGCAGTGATTATTAAAGGCATAATTGTTTACCAGTAGGTCAAATACCAATTACATGTAATGGGAATGGAAATTTTGATAATAAATGGTGCTATATGTGCAAAAAATCATATAAAAAATGAAGACAAAGTGTCATTATGTTTATAAACCACACAGACTACTCATGAACTTATCAAATTCTGATATAGCAATTGATATATCAACTTCTGATCCACATCATTAACATTCATCTTTGGATAACATTCTACAACCATCCAACCAAGCATCCTGCTCCACTCCTCTCTTGACCTCCTCCTACAACCAACCATCCATTCACCCAACCATTATCCAAACTATCCAACAGCACATTCCATCACTGTCTCAGGTTCCCAATGTTCCCCACGTTGACAATAAGTAATGTTACTGAAAGCTGGAGGGGCTCCAGGGGTCCAGCCAACCTTCCCTCTGTTAAGTATTCAACATCTATCCATCCATCTATGGAACTAACTATCAGTCCAGCCCATCATTCATCCCTCTAACCATTAACCCTTCTCTTCAGCCATTCAACAAACCATCAATCTATTCTGCCATTCATGCAACCAACCATCTGTGCATCTCATGAGCCATCTCTCAAAACATAAATTGATCTTTATAATTACCCATCAGACCATCAATACTTCCATCTCTTCCAACTCAAACCATCCAAACAACTATCCCTCTATCCAATCATCCGTTAATCCATCTAACTCACCTCATGCCATACATACAATAAATCGTTTACCTCTTCCAATTCCAGTTATTCACACATCATTCTATCAGTCTATCCATTAAACTATACATCCATCCAACCACACATCCATCTAACTATCCATTCAACCATCCAGACATGGTAGTATAAGGCAGGTGAGGTATTAAGTCTTATAAGCTCAAGATTTCCCGGAATCACAACAGACTGTAATGCTATTCAGTGCTGCCGATGACTAGAGGTTTCTTGCCAACCATCAAGCCACTTATCTCCATCCACTCCGCCCAGCCAGACAATCATCTATCCACATAATCATCCAACCATCCATTCACTCAGTCATCCCTCCAGCAAACAATCCATCTAGCTATTCGTTAAACTTTCATCTTAACTCTAGAATTCCAGCCATGCAAATAACTAACTATCCAACCATCCAGTGGGGCCTACGTTTAAAGCAACATAATCTCAGAGACACAATAGAGAATAGAGGAATTCAGAGCTGCTGGGGCTCGAGGGCTCATGCTAAGGGGATGGCAAGTGCAATCCTCTTACCCAGTTTGTCCTTCGCACCGTTGAGTTCATCCTAGGAGGAGGAAGGGAGAGGCTGAGATGGAGGGGGAAATAAAGCGGGGTTGTGAGGGACGAGATGGGGGAGAGGAAGGGAGAAAATGTGGATCTGTGAGAGGGGAAATGAGATTTCCGGGAGAAGTAGGGATCGAATGGGAGGTGAGCTATTATGAGGGGGGAAAATGGTGAGTTGGGAGGGGGAGGGTTGAGACCGGGAGTGACGAAGTTGGGAGGAGATGATGGGGATTGTAGGATGAGGTAGGACTTCTGAGGGGATAATGGGGTTTGTGGTTTAGAGACGGGGGTTTATGAGGAAGGAGACTGGAACGGTGATAGGGGAGACCAGGGCTGGAAGCGGGGAAAAAAGATGCCTCGGAGGGTGAAGAGAGTGACTTGTCAAGGGGAAGATGGAGATTTCTGGATGAGAATTAACGATTTGAGGGTGGATATATGGATTGAGAGGAGACAGAGATAGTTGAGCTGGGAGGGGAGGAACTGGGGAATATAGGGAGGAGGAATGTATACTGCGTGAGAAACAGTAAAAAACTCCTTGATAAAATGTTCCTGCACTCTTCATCTTCGTTATCTAAGGTGCGTTAAGTATTACTGTACACATCCATCCTGTTTTATATATATATATATATATATATATATATATATATATATATATGTATAGATAGATAGATAGATAGATAGATAGATAGATACATACATACATATTTACATATATGTACATATATATACATATTGTTACGGAAAAGAGAGAGATAATGAACACTTCAAGTGAGAATACTAAAATCACTACTGTCCCGCAACGTTCCAGGTTCAAAACAAAAGACTTAGGTAAAATTACAAGTTAAAGTTTAATCCACAAACTAACAACTAAACATTCAGGACTCATAATGATAATGTAATGGCAAAAACAGGTTAAATATATGGTTAACTGCAATAGCCTCTATTAATACGAATTTAGCAAGAACAAATCTATCTAAGTCAGCCCTGATAAATGAGAGAACCGAATAAAGCTCAGTTAAAGTAAGACATAATATTATTACAGATACAAAATATTATTATTATTGGCTGACACCAAAAACTCCACACGAATCACAAAAACCTCACCAGGCCTATGAATTAACGCCTTATGCTATACAGTACAAGAAAAAATGTAATAACACTTATACTCAAATTATACAGCAGCTAGATGGTTGGAGACTTCCTGAGCACTCACAATAATAATACTCTGTACAGGGGAGGACAGAGATGTGAACAAAATGAGGAGTAGATCTAAGTGGCAATTAATGCAGAGACTGAGCTCAATATATAGGGGCCGGCAGAGCTTGATACAACTTGTAAGAAGGACGCGCATATTAAGCCATAGGGGACAAAGAGTTGACACTCCTGCTCTGAACAACAGAAAGAACGACTTACTCAACTATAAGGGGGGGAAGGGGGGAGTGAGGTAGAACACGCACTATGGAAGCCACGAGGTGAATCGTAATCAAACATGCAGCATACTGTACGTTAGAATTATACAAAGGATGATTAAATTATAGGCTATGTAACACCTCCCCACAAAGAAAAAGAAATTTACAAAGGAATTTCTTATTACTCCAAAACAATCTGTCTAAAGTCTAGATAAGGAATCTGCAATAGCATTTTCTTTCCCCTTGATATGTTGTATGTCTAATGAATACTCCTGAAGAAGTAGACTCCATCTTGTCAATCTCTGATTTTTATCTTTAAACTTACTAAGGAATTTCAGTGGGTTATGATCGGTATAAAGGACTATGGGGTCAAAACCAGAACACAAATAAAATGAAAAATGCTGTAAACCCAAAATCAAGGCCAAAAGCTCTTTCTCAATAGTGGAGTAGTTCTTTTGAGGTGGAGTGAACTTGTTACTGTAATAAGATACAGGGTGTTCAATACCCTGATCATCCTCTTGCAGCAAAACAGCCCCAGCTCCTGTATCACTTGCATCAACAGCCATCTTAAAAGGCTTAGCAAAATTTGGAGTAGTGAGCACTGGCTGACTTAATAGGATAGCTTTAAGTTTGCTGAAAGAGGATTCACAGTTATCGGTCCAGACAAATTTAACTCCCTTTTTCAGTAGGTTTGTAAGTGGTGATACAAGAATTGAAAAGTTAAAAACAAATCTCCTGTAATAACCTACCATTCCCCAAAATCTTTGTAGCTCTTTCCTACTTTTAGGTCTGGGAAGATCACTTATAACCTGAACCTTAGCTGCTGCTGGTGCAATGTGTCCATCACCAATTACGTACCCAAGGTACTGAACTTTAGCTTGACCAAACTCACACTTTGATAAATTAGCTACAAGATTAGCCTGAACCAATCGCTCAAGAAATTTACTGACATGGCTTAGGTGATCTCTCAAGTTGTCACTGAAGATTAATACATCTTCAATATAAACAACACACCCTGCCAAACCCTCTGTTACAACATTCATGAGCTTCTGAAAAGTGGCTGGTGCATTCTTCATACCACATGGCATTACAGAACATGCAAAAGTCTTTCCTAGTGTTACAAAACATGAGATCTCCCTAGCACGTTCAGTTATAGGTACTTGCCAGTATCCCTTTAACAAATCAAACTTACTTATGTACCTAGCCTTTCCCATCTTGTCTATGCAATCTTCCATGCGAGGGAGAGGGTGTCTGTTTTGGTTACCTGATTAAAACGTCTGTAGTCGATGCAAAGCCGCTGTGACCCACCTGGCTTAGGGACTAGAGTGACAGGAGAACTCCACTCGCTCTGACAGGGCTCAATCATCTTGTGGTCCAACAGGTAGCCAAGCTCCTTCTGGATGAGAGGAACTTTCACGGGGTTCACACGGTAAGGAGGCAGTTTAATTGGCTTTGCGTCTCCAACATCGACATCATGCATCAACACACTGGTTCTTCCTGGAGTGGCACGGAACACTTGCGGGTTCTCCTGCAGTAATGCCGAAAACTCCTGCCTTTCCTCGGGAGGTAGATGAGAAAGCTTAGTCTGGAGATCATTCATGATATCAGGATTCTTCCCGAAACTATCACTCAGGCTAATGCTGCATGGGAGAACTTCACTTGCAGACTCGGGTGGAACAGCTACAGCGCAGACTGGGTTATTTTCGTCCCGCCTGTGATATAACTTCAGCATGTTGATGTGACAAAGTTGCTTGTTCTTTCTACGATCTGGTGTGGCGATGACATAGTTGACATCACTGAGTTTCTTCTCCACGAAATAAGGACCACTAAACTTGGCTTGAAGAGGTTGCCCATGCACCGGTAGCAGAATCAAAACCTGATCTCCTGGCTGAAAGTGGCGTAACCTGGACTTCTTATAATACCAAGTCTCCATCTTCTCCTGAGCAGCTCCTAAATTCTCTCTCGCCAGCTGTAAAGCAGTGGACAGCCGTTCCTTGAACTTCATCACATACTCCAGCAGGTTGACGTCATCTTCCTCCGACAGCCAGCATTCCTTGAGTAGCTTAAGGGGTCCTCTTACTTCATAGCCAAACAGTAGTTCAAAGGGTGAGAAGCCCAGTGATTCATTTGGAGATTCTCTTGTGGCAAATACAGCGAATGGAAAACCTTTATCCCAGTCTTTCTGATGCTCCAAACAGTATTTCCTGAGCATAGATTTGAGTGTTTGGTGATATCTCTCCAACGCTCCTCGGGTCTGGGGATGGTAAACTGAAGACGTGATCTGGGTGATGCCCAACTCTTTCAGAGACTGCTTGAAAACATTTGACAAGAAATTACTTCCCCGGTCTGACTGTACCTCCTTGGGCAGACCAAACTTTGTGAAGAACCCTAGCAT
>NC_136960.1:26816943-26846943 GCF_032717465.1 Coenobita brevimanus
GAGAGATACAACAAGAACGTGAGGGGTACAGGGAGACAATGAGAGATATAGTGAGAACGTGCGAGATACAGAGAGATTGTGTGAGGTAGCGCGAGAAATAGAGAAGGAGCAGGAACGTTCGATATATAAGGAGAACGTGCTATGGTATTAACAGGAAAGGACAGAAGTGAACTGAAAGGGAAAAGATAGATACGAGGGGAAATTTGCTTGAGGAAAAGTAAAGAAAGGAATGGGAAGGACAATATTATAGAAGAGTGGGAAAGAAAGGAAAAAAGAAAGGAGGGAGCATTTTTAAATATAAGGGGCGAAGAAGGAGAGACGGAAACGTAGAAAAGGGAAAAAGACAGTGAAGAATAGTGTGTGTGTGTGTGTGTGTGTGTGTGTGTGTGTGTGTGTGTGTGTGTGTGTGTGTGTGTGTGTGAGAAAGAGAGAGAGAGGCATTGGGTCACTCTTTTGTCTCCTTTACTCACGATTTCCTTTGAAGGAACGGTGTATAGGCCACTTCTTACTTTCGGAGTTCAAGGTGAATCTGCACTGAGTGACGAGATAAATAACATCTTGTAACCTTGAAAAGTGGCTGCTAACTTTAGTGGTAGCCATATAATCAAGAAACCAATAACTGGTGGTTTAGTGGGTTATGGCGCTCCAACTGGATATCAGTCTTAAAAGTATACACCCTTGGTATGTTTGGAGATTTATTACTCACATAATCCCGCTAATATGGAAAAGCAGGCGGTAACTCGGCTTTAATGTTTGGAGTAAATAGCCTAGCCCCGGACCATTACGCTCCTGATGATGGATGAATGGATGTAAAAACACGTGTTAAATAAATATATCTCACTGAACCGTATTCTCGTTTCATGGGGTACATCGTAAAACCTCTTTCTTGGTCATTTATTCTAAGCATTAGACAATAACTCCTTGAACTACAGGGCGTCCTTTTCATAATGTTCTTGCTAACGGCAGGCAATTTCATTCAGGATTGTAATTTCCCTACTTAATGGATGGTTAATGAAATCTACTTTACACCTAGCTGTATCAGCTTAAAAAATGTATCAAATGCGTAATTTTAAAAGTTAAAGAAAACAAAATCGTTTTGACTACTTCAGTCCAATAACGTATTTTTCATCATATTCCGGCACTCAAAAGTCTGTTTTAGTGAAGGTAGGATGATACTCCACCTGTGAAGGGCTTACTGGATGCAAACTATATCATAATATTATGACTCAGGCCCAATTAGTCTATCCTAAAGTGAGAAACATGGCTTGGAGAGTGCAAGAATAAAATAAGGAGTTTGTCGTCGGACTGATGGGATTGAAAGACGTCATGGTTGTGGTATAGATTTAAAGGTACATGCATGTAATTTATAGCTTTTTCATTCCGACAAACAAGTAACGAAAATCTTAAGAAAAGGAAACTGAAAATTATATGTAAAAAATTAGAATCAAGCATGAAAAGCAATAAGAACATAGGAATTGGTACGTAGAGAGAATGGCGAGAAAAAAAAAATGAAAAATAACTTGTCAACACATGCGTGACTTAAGATTTTGTTTGGGTAACTAATGAACCGTCAGGAAGAGAATGGGGGAAAGTTGGGTTTGGAAGGAGAGGGAACGGGAGGTACTGCATGTTTCCTCCCTCGATAGGCCCATATTGAGAGCAATATGAGGGTCAAGTGCTCTGTTTTTTACCACCTCCCCTCACTTGGCATTTTCCTCACCTGGCATTGCACTCATCAGTGATTCCTATCTCCTAGCACTGTCATTAACCCTTAGCCGCCGGTTGACGTGTTTGCACGACAGGATTTAGGGTGCGCAGGGCAGCCGGATGCCTTGCTATACCGCACTCATCTTCCCACCACTGTTTGAGTGCAGGACCGTTTTCTGTCATACCTACAGGGTAGGTAGGACCCACAGGTACCTCGCGGTTGTGTTGTTCTGTCTGTACTCGGCAATGGTAGCGAGAGGAACCATGTCATCTTCCTCGACGTCATACGATTTCATTCCACTGCGTGAAGGGCCGATCACCTCATCGACCCCCGCTGAAGTCATGCCCTTTGTGCCAGGGAAAGGGCTTAGTGATAGTGCCATAGGACATGCCCTAGACGAAACTGTCATCTCGAATACTGAGTGAGAGTACGTCGTCAGAGGGCAAACAAAGCTACCACATGGAGAGCGAGCTCTCTTGCCCTCCATCCCCTACTCGCTCTCCAATGCCAGAGAGGGCTCTCCGACTTCTACAGGAGGAAGGGAAAGCCTACGACAACGATGATTTTGCTGATGAGGCGGTAGATGACCCAGGATATCGGGAAAGTGGCCGTGGACCTGGCGGACATCTGCGGAAAAAACGCTGCAGAGCCATTTCCCACACACTCTCACCACCTGCTCGCCGACGTATCTTCTTCCACCGCTCCCCCACACCTCAGCCTACCACTCCAAGGGCAGAATCACCTCAACCAGGCCCTTCAGGAGTTGTTTTGCCTAGACGGGAGCCACGTGGTGATACGCAGTGCCGAGCGTCTTCAAAGGAAAGTTCTGCATCAGGTGAGTCATCACCCGTTACTCCCCCACCTCTCCCTCTCCCTCTCCCTCTCCCCCCCTCCCCCCTGCCCGTGGCTGTGCACGTGATCATGCACGAGTGCTTGGAAAATGCAGTGCAACTGCCAGACGGCCTGCTCTACCATGTGCGGGTAGAGTAGATACATTTGTGTGGGAGGATGGAGCCGGCTTTGAGCCGTCTGTGCCGGCATTTGATGAGGAGGGTGTAGGTGTGCAGGAGGATGCACTTCCCCCCAGGCTTTGGACTATTAGTAGTCTATTGAAGGCAATTTTCACGACTGCAATTATGCAGTACCTGGTTGATGAAATTAATTTTCACCAGGCCATGTGCATGCATTGGCCGGACGTACCTGCTAGCGAGAGCACGCACATGCATGAATGGATACCTGTAGAGGTGGGGGAGATGTTTGTGTGGCTCGCCCTGACCCTGCTGATGGCGCATGTAAAAAACATGTGCTTCACGACTATTGGTCGGTGAATGAACTCGTTGGCACACCTGTCTTCGGAAAATACATGGCCAGTGATAGGTACCTGGGAATCCTGAGGTTCCTACATTTCGATCGAAATTACGGGCCTGCACCGAACGCCAGGTTATGGAAAATAAGACCAATCCTGACAATGCTGAAAGAGTCATTCTCCAGGGTTTTCCGTCCGTTCCAGAAAGTGGTTATTGACGAGTCGCTGGTGTTATTCAGTGGCAGGCTTGCATTTATTCAGTATGTGCCATCAAAGCATCACAGATTTGGCCTGAAATTCTTTGTGCTTTGTGAGTGTAAAATTGGATATGTGCTGGATGTAATAGTTTACTCGGCGACAGATGTTGATATACCTAGCGATGATCCTCATGGATTCTCTGCATCAGTAGTGAAAGTGCTGATGGAAAGGCATTTCAACAGACACCACATTCTGTACACCAATAATTATTACACAGCCCCGGCATTGACATAGTATTTGCTTGACCATGGTACTGGGTCCTGTGGAACTGTTAGGGCCAACAGAAAGAATTTCCCAGTATATCCAGCAAATATTGAGAAAGGAGCCCTTCTGACAAAGAAATGCGGGAACATGTTAGCCCTTCTCTGGCATGATAAGAGACGGGTTAACATGTTGTCTACAGTTCATAAGGGTGTGCTGGAGGAAACTGGTAAAACAGACTACAGGACCAGGGAACCCATGGTAAAGCCAGATGCAGTCAATGATTACAATATCAACATGTGGCTGGTTGATAAATCGGACATGCAAATTGGTGAGGTAGATTGCATACATAAGTCCTGCAGGTGGTACAAGAAGGCGTTTTTACACCTTCTTGATATCGCCATCCTGAACAGTCATACTGTTCAAGGAACTTGTAAGGAAACCTCTCTCTTTACGAGAGTTTGAGATAGAGCTTGCACGCGAACTCCTTGAGCAATATTCAACTGCTCAGGTGACAGGTGCTAGGTGGGGGACAGTGGCTCCAGCTGACAGGCTCAGCTGTGCTGAGTATTTCCGTCGGCACAAGATTGTAGAGATCGGGAGAACAGCAGTAGGTCGTCTGGCATACAGGCGGTGCCACGTCTGCCGCACAACCAAACGCCATCCCCCAGCATGAAAAGAGACCTCGTACCAATGTGCAGAATGCAAGGTCCCCCTATGCCCCAAATGCTTCTCAGAGTATTACTCCGAGCGTGAGTACTGAGCAGGTGTGTGGGGAAGTGTAAATAATGTACAGTAATGCACAAGTTTGTGTATTTTCATAAATGAGTGAAAAGTGTGATAGTATGAGTGAAGTATAGTAAGTGCTAAGATGTAAGTCATTTATAATAAGTTCAACAAGTGCAAATAAGTTATTTATAGTAAGTGCAATACAGAAATTGATACTGGGTATTGGATATTGGTTTGAAAATTATTGGAAATACTTCGCTTTTGCCCACGTGTTACCTGAAAGAAAACCACTTGTGAGCAGGCCACAAAGAACAATACCTGCTTGGCTATACCTAAATTATTTCACTCAATACTCAGGGAGATTGTGCCTAATATGAGCATCAGTGTATCTGTGATGTGACGTACAAATAATGTTTGTTGTGTGAAACATTTCTATGATTTTCACTATAACCCTGAATAGTACAAAGCAGTATGAGTTACATTACAAATAATTACCTCATACTCTGCGATAATGCTTGAAAGAGCAACATTTACTTGTCAAAGTGTAATTACGCGTAATGGTGATGTACAGTGCAGTTCTAAGTGTCATAGTAAAGGAGAAATATGATTATTTAAGGAAGAAGTGAGAACAGAAAAATGAGGTAAAGGAGAAATATTCGTTACGGAAAAAGTGAGTACAAAAATACGAGATATTTCCTTTCCCACACACCTACGGGGCATAGAGGCATTATGGAGTGGGCGGTAAATCCTTGGGTGAGCCACATGAACTGGGTGATGACTCATTCTCACGGCGGTGAGTAAGGAGTAGTGGAAAAAACGAGTGGAATCTTCCGCATTCCTTCGAAGGACGCACGGGCAGTGTTACAATCACCACTCCAGGCAGTGCTGCCAGCGCTACCCGGCTGGGCCAAAGCCGCAGCCAGTGGCGCGCACTCGGAGCAGCGCGCCAAAACATGAAAAAACACTCGTCTTCAACTCATCCTTACTCATCGACGGGACCACCTGGAGACCTCGGGATACTATCATTGGAAGGAGGAAGAGTTGATGAGACTTATGAGCTTTAATTTGAATCTCTAGCTATTATAGTTTGTTAGATATGAGGGTTTGAAGTAAGGGTATTTTTTTTTCCAAAATCTCGGAAATCACCCGTAGGGAGGCGCGTGCCGCGGCCGGGAACCCCCCGGCGGCTAAGGGTTAACTGGCTTTCCCCTCACCTAGCATTCTCCTCACTTGGCATTTACTTCACCTGGCATTCCCCTCATCTGACATTTCCCTCACCTGGCATTCCTCCCTCATGACATTCCCATCATTCCCTTACTTGGCATTACCCTCACCTGGCACTACCTTCACCTGGCATTGCCCTAATCTGACATTGTCCTCACTTGACATTACCCTCACCTGGCATTCCCCTTACCCGGCATTCCCACCCCCTGGTGCTGCCCACACCTGATATTCCCCTCAGCTGGTCTTCCCCTCGCCTCACTATCTTGATGATGAGGGACGAGACAATAGGGATAGATGAAGAAAGGAAGATGAGAGGACAAAAAGGAAGGAAGGAAGGAAGGATGGAAAGTGTGGGAGGAAAGGAGGGAGGAGGGATAAGACAGAAGAGGGGAGGAAAAGGGGAAGGGGAGCATGAAATGGTAGAGGCGAGGAGGATGGGAAGAAGGAGGATTTTTTTTTTTTCCAGGGGTGTAATACTTACCCATACATAACATTCCCTTCATCACTGATGTGGACAGGGAGTGAAAGAAGATATGGGGAAAAGTAGAGAGAGAGAGAGAGAGAGAGAGAGAGAGAGAGAGAGAGAGAGAGAGAGAGAGAGAGAAAGAGAGAGAGAGAACAGGAGGAATGGGGAGGAAGAGGTAGGAAGGGGAGGAGGAGGAATAGACGGCGGAGAGGAGTAAAAGAGAAGAAAAGAAGGAAAGGATAAGAAGGGGAATGGATGGATAAGAAATAGAAATTAATGATATGTAGGAAGAGGAGGATCATGTGTTTTTTTCTGTGAGAGTGAAGGAAATAAATTTAAGGAAAGAAGGAAGAAGAAAGGAGTGAGAGTAGAACGAAGAATGAAGGAAGAAGAAAGTAGAAAGGGACAAAAATGTAACAAACATATTCAAAGGAAAGCAATCAGGAACTGACTTCCACTTTTTTCTTCTTTTGAGCTGCTTGTAAAAGGATAAGTTGTAACTAAAATAGCTCTCAATATCATGAATCATAGACAAAAACAGCGAAGCGGGAAAGCTCGACACACACACACACACACACACACACACACACACACACACACACACACTATATCAAACCTTCCAGCTGCAGCTAGCAGGAAATAATCAGAAATTACCATGCAGCAAAGAAACTCTGAACGAAACTTCATAGGAAAGGTAACTAGAAATCGTATTCTTTATGGAATGTAAAAGTAAAGAGGAGATTGAAACAAGGGAAGGAGCAGGAAAAGGCAGAAAAGAAGGGCGAAGAAATGATAATAATGAGAAAAGAATGTAATAGGAAGGGAGAAAGGAAAGGATGCTACAAGGAAACAAACGAAGAGGAAAATGTAAAAGGAGAAAGAAGCAGAATAGAAGGGAAAGGAATAAAGATAATGGGAGGGAAGGAAGGACTGGAGCGACAGAAAGAGAGGAGGAAAAATACAGGAAAGATAAGGGAGAATGGACGAAAGGAGGGTGAAATATTGGGGAAAGGAGGGAGGGGTAAAGAAAAGAATGGAGTGACTAGAAGTGAGATAGAGAGGATGGAAGAACAGATGTTGAAATACAAAAGAAAGCCAGTGAAAATGGAGAAGTCTAGATAAAGTTGAAGGATGGGATGCAATAATAAAAAGACAGAAGGGAAGAACGACAAATGGGAGGGGCAAAGGAGTGAGTGGAGAAAGGAACAGAGTGAGAGAAGGAGCAGACAATTGAGGAATAGGTAGAGGAGGATGCTCGAATATGGAGGGAAAGGGAGTAGGATAAATCAGACAAGACAGAGGGAAATTATGAAAAGGAAGAGGGGAAGATAAAAAGAACTTGAGAAGAGGTAAGCAAAGAATGGAACAGGAAGGGTATGGAATTAGGCTGGAAGTTAGTCAGGAAACAGAGAGAGGGGAAGGTTACTGCAATTTGAGAGGGCTGCAATATGGGGTGAGAAGTGAAAAAGGTCAGAGGTTGATGTGCTTATGATGCAGGGCAGGTAAGGTGAGGCTGACAGGTGCGATGAGGGATTCACGAGCAAACTGGTGTCCGGTCTTTTCGTCCATAATCTAACGATCATGAGGCTACAAAGGAGTGCGCAAAAGTTTGCGTAAGCCACTGATTTTTTTTTTTTTTTTAACGTCGTTTATTGAAGCACCTACAATTGTTAAATGTGGTTATCCTCTATCTCGTATTACTGGGAGTAATCAACAACGATATAGGAAGGTCAGAAATGCCATATCATCTTCACATGCATCAGAATTTTATGTAAAGACGTTCTGAGCTTCTTCACACTGAAAACTCCTCATAAAATAATTATGAATCTTCCATACCGATTTATTTTGTATATTACATGAATATGGTTTGACACGTTATTTATAACGGGATCATTTTTATAACAACATACTTTGCATTAAGTCAGGATAGAATACTGGTGCAATGTTAAGATTAAGTTGTTAAGGAAGATGAGTTACTAATTCGCCAAATCCACTCAGTAAACAAGCGTTCCTCCTGCTCTCAACAATGCTCACGAAGCCTTAGGAGGCTCTGGAACCCATTTTTCCTGCAGATATAATTTACGTATAACACCTTAACCCCTACAATACGATGATGTCTCTTGTACGGCCTGGTTGTTTTATTGCTGAGGCAGCTCAGTCTGCTTTGTGAGAAGCACACACGTATATATTGGCTTAACTCATTACTACACCATTTTTACTCCAACCTGGGATAAAACTGCCATTTCCCAATTGTGAATACTGAATTGTTACAAGAGATTGACTATAGAATATGATGTTTCTCAAGATGTACTATAGAAAGGATGTAGACTCACAATATAGTATTTTGCCACTGAACTATGTAAAGTAGTCCATAGGAGGACAGGAATCTAGGCAAAGCTAAGGTAAACGAAATATACTCAGATTTATTATCAATTAGCTTAAAACAAAGGGGGCACTATCTACCGTGTTCGCAAAGGCATATCTACACACATCTCATGTTTTCCCTTTAAATATCAATATTTTTAACTTTACCCGGCACTATCACCCAACCGACCTACATTATCACTCATACATATATTTATCTATCTATCTACAGTACCTATCTCATCCCCCACTCCAATACCTCCCAGCTCCTTATTCCAATTAGCAGTAATCGCACCTCGGGTAAACCTCACTGATTAAAGTACTACCACTGCCTTCCATATACGACAATGAAGGACTGGGTGATAGTCACTTTTAAGAAGCAGATGAAGAAAGAAAATTAAACACTCACTATCACGTCCTCTATGCTGCTTCATATTATCTAGCTCTTAAAACCATAAGATCTCTCTCTCTCTCTCTCTCTCTCTCTCTCTCTCTCTCTCTCTCTCTGTCTCTCTCTCTTTGTATATCTATCTATCTATTGCCAGACGCCTCAATCCCGTTTGGGGTGGCCACAAACAAATCGCCTCCAAGTCGCCCTGTCCCCCGCCATTTCACTGCCCTGCTCCCAGCTCACACCCACCTCTCTCATATACCTCTCCACCCCATCCCTCCATCTCATCCTCGGCCTCCCCCTCCCTCTTCCCCCCTCCACCTCACTCTCATACACCCTTTTCGTCAGTCTTTCACTCTCCATCCTCTCCACATGGCCAAACCACCTCAGTGTGTTCCTCATAACGCTTCCTATCACATCCACATCCACACCACAACGCTCCTTTATATCCTCATTCGTCAGCCTGTCTCTCCACGTGACTCCACAGGCTCCTCTTAAATAACTCATTTCCACTGCTCTCACTCTTGACTTGTGTCCTTCCAACAATGTCCAAGCTTCACTTCCGTACGTTAGAGTTGGTATCACAATACTGTCATGTAGTAACTTTTTCACTTCCATGCTCACTTCCCTGTTTCTTATCACTGCTTTCAAAGAACCAGCAACCTTTCTTCCCTGCTGTACCCTTTCAAGCACTTCACCCTCCAAACCTCCATCCTTACTCATCACACTACTCAAATACTTAAACGTACTCACATTTTCCAATTCCTCACCATCTAACCTCACTGTACATTCACTAACTTCACCTCTCTCAAAGACCATCACTTTACTCTTCCCTACATTCACCTTTAGGTTCCGTTTCTTACACACTCTCTCAAACTCATCCACCAAGCCTTGCAGCTCCCCTTCGTCTTCACTCAACAACACAGTATCATCTGCAAACAGCAGTACAGGGAGTTTCCAAACACTATCCTCTCTCACCAGGGCCACTTCAACATCCACTACCCTACCTTGTACCTCTTTTATTACCCCATCCATGTACAGATTGAACATCCATGGAGACATGACACATCCCTGTTTCAAACCAACTTTCAAAGAGAAAATTTCACTTAGTTCACCATCCACACGCATTGCAGCTTTCGCACCATCGTACATACTCTTCACAGCATTCAACAACTTCCCATCTACTCCATATATTCTTAACACTTTCCACAATCCTTGTCTATCCACCCTGTCATATGCTTTCTCTAAATCCATGAAAGCCGCATACAACTTCTTTCCCTTCTCTAGAAACTTTTCCACTAAAGATCTAAAAATGAATATCTGATCTACACAACCTCTTCCCTTCCTAAAGCCTTCCTGTTCTTCTCCAACTAATTTCTCTGTTCTTTCTCTAACTCTGTCTATAAGTATCCTACCATACACTTTTCCTATTATACTAAGAAGACAAATGCCTCTATGATTACCACACACTTCTTTTTCCCCTTTTCCTTTGTACAAGGGAATAATTATACCTGACTTCCAATCCTCCGAGATTCTACCTTCCTCCCAGGCCAATCTGCACATCTTCCACATCCATTCTACTACTATCTCTCCCCCATGCTTCAGCATTTCACCACACACTCCATCAATTCCTGGGGCTTTCCCCGATTTAACTTTCTTCATTGCTTCCACAACTTCTATCCTACTGATTTCTTCCTGTCTTCTCACCTCCCTCCTTCTCCCAGCCATTCCCCAGCCACCTATACTCGCATTACTTCCATCCTCTACGTTCAACAATTCCTTAAAGTGTTCTCTCCATCTGTTCACTTTTTCTCCCTTCTCCACTAGTAATCTACCATTTTTATCTTTCACTCCCCTGCTAACTTCACTTCCACCCTGTCTTACTCTTTTCACTTCTCTCCAGAACATTTTCTTACAGTCCCTCCACTTTACACTCAAATTCCTTCCAAATTCCTCATCCACTCTCTTCTTACTCTCTCTTACTAATCTTTTCACCTCTCTCTTCCTTTCCACATATAACTCTCTCTTCCGCCTCTCAACTTCTTCCACGCCCCTATTTCTCATCCATTCATTGTATGCTTTCTTCTTGTGTGCCACAGCCTGTTTCACCTCTTCAGTCCACCACGCTGTTCCTTGCACCCCCCTCCGTCTTCTCTTCCTTCCACACACCACATCACATGCTGCACATATTTCTTCTGTAAATATCTTACACACACCTTCCACGTCTCCCATCTGCTCCAATTCATATTTGCCCAATCGTTCCTCCACTTCTCTCTTATACTCTGCCTTTTTCTCATTCTCTTGTAACCTTTCCACTCTCCTTGCAACTACTTCTTCCTCTTGTCTTTCCCTTCTTCTATTCCTCCATCTCACTTGCATCCTAATTCTGGCCACCACCAAGTAGTGGTCAGAAAGTCCACTCCCCCAACCTCTATACACTCTTGCATCCTTTACACATCTTCGCATCCTTTCATCCACACACACAATCAATCATTGCCTTCCTTTCATTCAGTTCACCACCCACCCTTCTCATCACTCACCATGTATACCTGTGGATCATTTTATGCCTGAAGAGGGTATTGGCTATCACCAACCCCCTCCCAGCACAAATGTCCACTAACGCACTCCCATTCTCATCTATCTCGGCAGGCACACCCCACTCACCAACTATTCCATCCACCTTCACATTACCAACTTTACCATTTATATCACCAATCAAAAACACTCCTTCATTCCTTCCAAACTTTTCCATGCACACTTCCACATTTGTCCAGAACTCTTCTCTCACTCTTCTAGCACGATCTTGCGTTGGCGCATACACACACACAATCGCCCACATTTGAATTCCAACTGTCAACTTTACCCACACAATCCTTGACCCAACTGATCCATACTGTCTTATGCTCTTCTTCCATCTTTTATTCACAACTATACACACTCCTTCCTTTGCCCTCTCATTCTCATCTACTCCTGCACATATACCCCATCCATACTCTCATTCTCTCACACTTTCTCCTCTGCATTTTGTTTCAGTTATTCCACATACATCCACTTTCGCACCCTCAAGCACCTGGAGAATCTCTCTCTCTTTCACCTCATCATTCGCTCCTCTTACATTCCATGTACTCATTACCAAGTCCTTTGTCCGGTCCTGGGTCGTCATCTTTGTGTGTATATATATATATATATATATATATATATATATATATATATATATATATATATATATATATATATATATATATATATATATATAAAGTTAAAGTCTAATGCTCAAACTAACAACAAAACATTCAGGACTCATAAGGATAATGTAATGGCAAAAACAGGTTAAATATATGGTTAACTGCAATAGCCTCTATTAACATGAAATTAGCAAGAGTAAATTTACCTAAGTCAGCCCTGATAAAATGAAAATACACTGGGTAATGCTCAGTTAATGCAAGATAAATTATTACAGATACAAAATAATATTAAAACTGGCTGACGAAATTAATCCTACATAAATTACAAAAAAAAACTCACTAGGCCTACAAATCAACACCTTATGCTATACAGTACAAGGAAAAAATACAATAACAGTTATACTCAAATTACACAGCTGCTAGATAATTGGAGACTTCCGGAGCACTCACAACAATAACTGTACAGGGGAGGACAGAGATGTGAACAAAATGAGGAGTAGATCTAAGTGGCAATGATGCAGAGACTGAGCTCATTATATAGGGGCCGGCAGAACTTGATACAACTTGTAAGAAGGACGCGCAAATGAAGCCATGGGGACAAAGAGTTGACAATCCCGCTCTGAACAACAGAAAGAACGACTTACTCTACTATAACGGTAGAAGGGGGGAGTGAGGTAGAACACGCTCGTGATCAAACAGGCAGCACACTGTACGTTAGAATTACACAAAGGATGATGAAATCATAGGCTATGTAACACCTCCCCACAAAGAAAAAAAATTTAGAAAGGAAATTTCTTATTACTCTAAAACAATCTGTCTAAAGTCTAGATAAGCAATCTGCAATAACATTTTCTTTCCCCTTGACATGTTGTATGTCTAATGAATACCCCTGAAGAAGTAAACTCCAACTTGTCAATCCCTGATTTTTATCTTTAAACTTACTAAGGAATTTCAGTGGGTTAGGATCGGTATAAATGACTATGAGGTCAAAACCAGAACACAAATAAAATGAAAAATGCTGTAAACCCAATATCAAGGCCAAAAGCTCTTTCTCAATAGTTGAGTAGTTCTTTTGAGGTGGAGTGAACTTGTTACTGTAATAAGATACAGGGTGTTCAATACCCTGATCATCCTCTTGCAGCAAAACAGCCCCAGCTCCTGTATCACTTGCATCAACAGACATCTTAAAAGGCTTAGGAAAATTTGGAGTAGCGAGCACTGGCTGACTTAATAGGATAGCTTTAAGTTTGTTGAAAGAGTATTCACAGTTATCAGTCCAGACAAATTTAACTCCCTTTTTCAGTAGGTCTGTAAGTGGTGATACAAGAATAGAAAAGTTAAGAACAAATCTCCTGTAATAACCTACCATTCCCAAAAATCTTTGTAGCTCTTTCCTACTTTTAGGTCTGGGAAGATCACTTATAACCTGAACCTTAGCTCCTGGTGGTAAAACATGTCCATCACCAATTCCATACCCAAGGTACTGAACTTTAGCTTGACCAAACTCACACTTTGATAAATTAGCTACAAGATCAGCATGAACCAAACGCTCAAGAAATTTACTGACATGGCATAGGTGATCTTTCCAGTTGTCACTGAAGATTAATACATCATCAATATAAACAACACACCCTGCCAAACCCTCTGTTACAACATTCATGAATTTCTGAAATGTGGCTGAAGCATTCTTCATACCATATGGCATTACAGAACATGCAAAACTCTTTCCTAGTGTTACAAAACATGAGATCTCCCTAGTACGTTCAGTCATAGGTACTTGCCAGTATCCCTTTAGCAAATCAAACTTACTTATGTACCTAGCCTTTCCGATCTTGTCTATGCAATCTTCCACACGAGGGAGAGGGTAAGTGTCTGTTTTAGTTATCTGATTAACACGTCTGTAGTCAATGCAAAGCCGCTGTGACCCACCTGGCTTAGGGACTAGAGTGACAGGAGAACTCCACTCGCTCTGACATGGCTCAATCATCTTGTGGTCCAACAGGTAGCCAAGCTCCTTCTGGATGAGAGGAACTTTCACTGGGTTCACACGGTAAGGAGGCAATTTAATTGGCTTTGCGTCTCCAACATCGACATCATGGATCAAAACAGTGGTTCTTCCTGGAGTGGCACGGAACACTTGCGGGTACTCCTGCAGTAATGCCGAAAACTCCTGCCTTTCCTCGGGAGGTAGATGAGAAAGCTTAGTCTGGAGATCATTCATGATATCAGGATTCTTCCCCAAACTATCACTCAGGCTCATGCTGCATGGGAGAGCTTTACCTGCAGACTCGGGTGGAACAGCTACAGTGCAGACTGGATTATTTTCATCCCGCCTGTGATATAACTTTAGCATGTTGATGTGACAAAGTTGCTTGTTCTTTCTACGATCTGGTGTGGCAATGACATAGTTGACATCACTGAGTTTCTTCTCCACAAAATAAGGACCACTAAACTTGGATTGAAGAGGTTGCCCATGAAGCGGTAGCAGAATCAAAACCTGATCTCCTGGCTGAAAGTGGCATAACCTGGACTTCATATCATACCAAGTCTTCATCTTCTCCTGAGCAGCTCCTAAATTCTCTCTCGCCAGCTGTAAAGCAGTGGACAGCAGTTCTTTGAACTTCATCACATACTCCAGCAGGTTGACGTCATCTTCCTCCGACAGCCAGCATTCCTTGAGTAACTTAAGGGGTCCTCTTACTTCATGGCCAAACAGTAGTTCAAAAGGTGAGAAGCCCAGTGATTCATTTGGAGATTCTCTTGCAGCAAACACAATGAATGGAAGACCTTTATCCCAGTATTTCTGATGTTCAAAACAGTATTTCTTGAGCATCGATTTGAGTGTTTGATGATATCTCTCCAACGCTCCTTGGGTCTGGGGATGGTAAGCTGAAGACGTGATCTGGGTGATGCCCAACTCTTTCAGAGACTGCTTGAAAACGTTTGACATGAAATTACTTCCCCGGTCTGACTGTACCTCCTTGGGCAGACCAAACTTTGTGAAGAACCCTAGCATTTCCTTAACCACGTTCTTTGCTGAGATATTTCTAAGTGGAATGGCTTCAGGATAACGAGTAACCATATCAATCAGGGTCAACACATAAGAAAATCCTGAAGAAGTCTTAGGAAAAGGCCCCACAATATCCACCAACACACGGGTGAAAGGCGCCTCAAAAGGAGGAATGGGAACTAGAGGTGCAACCTTTTCGGTCTGATTACACTTCCCCACAACTTGACAGGTGTGACAAGACTTACAATACCAGGAAACATCCCTGAAGATACCTGGCCAGTAGAAGTGTTTCAAAATGCGTGCCACAGTCTTCCTCACTCCAAGGTGTCCTGCCAAACTGGAATCATGAGCCACTCTAATGATATCCTGCCTACAAACACGAGGGATGACAACTTGATGTACAACCTCCCATTCACAGTCGGCTGATGCTGTTGGGGGTCTCCACTTCCTCATAAGTACTCTTGACTTTACATAATAACAAGTAGAAGCACCGGCTGACTCTTCCTCACTGTAAGCAGAGTTAGCTAGACCTTTCAACTCAGGGTCAGCAACCTGCAATTCAACCAACTCTTGGCGAGACAAATTATCAACACTACAGGGTACTGCCTCATCTGGTGAGTGGTCCAAATGAGCAAGAAAAGTGTCAGCTCGGATAACATCATCATCATCATTATCCTCTAAATCACCAGTAACTTTAGACTTAGCCCTAGTGACAGCACATGCAGGGAACACATCAGGGACATCACAATCCTGGGACGCAGCCACTGGCTCACTAGACAACTGAGAAGCTGGACACATTTGACTTCCACCAATATCATTTCCAAGTAAGAAAGTTACACCTGACATTGGGAGTGTCTCAACCAACCCAACCATAATGGAACCATTAGCAAAACCAGACTCTAAATTCACTCTGCACAGAGGGACAGAGAAGTAATTATTCCCTACACCTTGTAAGATTACAGTTTCATCAGAGGAATTAACATTAGAGCCTAGAACACTGGTCAGCATAAGGGATTGGCAAGCACCTGTGTCACGATATATTTTAACTGATTTCCTCTCATTACTGTCCAGAGGACTGACAAAACCATCAGACAGGAAATTAGCACATGAACTCTTGAGAGTGTCACCCACGTCACTGCTCAAAAGAGCAGCTTTATCATGAGGATTTAATTTACCCCTCAAAGCAGGTTCAGTTAACTCAGTTAAAGAATTCTGGGAACTCTCAAGGGTGGACACTAGACCAATTGACTGAATATTTAAAGACTCCTTTTTGTTCACATCACGCTGTCTCCTGAAACATCTCTCCGTAGTATGACCAAGCTTACTACAACAAGTACATTGACTTTTCTGAAATGTAGAGGTGAAGCTGCTATTTACTTCCTGAGAAACATCATCTTTATTCTCTTTCCTGTTACCTGTACTCTGAGTAGAGGCAACGTACTTACTCTCAGCTTTCCCTTTTTCTCTAGACTATCTCTTGTGAGTGAGAACATATTCATCAGCTAAAACTGCAGCATCAGACAAATTATCTATTCTTCTCTCATCAAGATATAGGCTTACATCTTTATTAACAAACCTCTTGAAGTCCTTCATCAAAATCATCTGCTTAAATTTACCAAAATCAGAATCCACATTCTTAGAATTTAACCACTGCTCTAACAGATCTTCTTTGATTTTTGCATACTCAACATGGGATTGCTTATCTTGCTTGTAAGTTGTCCTAAATTTTACTCTATAAGCTTCAGGAACAAGCTCATAGGCCTTAAGAATCAAGCTCTTAACTACATCATAATTATCAGATTGATCCTGAGGCAAAGATGCATAAGTTACTTGAGCTTTACCGGTGAGAACAGTTTGAAGGAGTACTGGCCAAAACTTTTTGTACCAATTAAAACCTGTAGCTACCCTCTCAAACAACTGAAAATACTTTGTTAAATCAGATTCATTAAAAGGAGGGACAAGTTTAACATTTTTAGCCACATCAAAATCATCAGAGCTAGATGATCCAGTTCCACCTTGTTTCATGCGATACTCATGGTCTGCCTGAATCCTAGCAATTTCAACTTGTGCCTCAGCCTCCTTAGAACGGGCCTGAAATTCAGCCTCCTTAGCACGAGACTCCGCCTCCTTAGCCTGAGCCTCCTGCAGGGCTAGCTGTAACTTAGCTAATTCAATCTGCGTTTGCTCATTTGGAGGAGTTACATTAAACAAGCTTTCATTAATCATGTCAACAATTTGATCTTTAGAATGATGAGAGCGAACAGCAATTCACAATTGTTGAGCAACAAGCTTCAGTTCATTCTTTGTTCTGTTTTCTACATCCAACACTGTTTGCACATTTGACAAAAAATCTTTGGTTTCATCAAATATAGTAATAGTAGACATCATGAATAAGTAACAGTCACAAAATATCAAGCAATATCCTTATGATAATATCCTGAATATCCTGATAAGAGGTCGCCAAATTTATGTTACGGAACTGAGAAAGATAATGTACACTTTAAGTGAGAATACTAATAATCACTACTGTCCCGTAAAGGTCCAGGTTCAAAACAAAAGAGTTAGGTAAAATTACAAGTTAAAGTTTAATGCTCAAACTAACAACAAAACATTCAGGACTCATAAGGATAATGTAATGGCAAAAACAGGTTAAATATATGGTTAACTGCAATAGCCTCTATTAACATGAAATTAGCAAGAGTAAATTTACCTAAGTCAGCCCTGATAAAATGAAAATACACTGGGTAATGCTCAGTTAATGCAAGATAAATTATTACAGATACAAAATAATATTAAAACTGGCTGACAAAATGAATTCTACATAAATTACAAAAAAAACTCACTAGGCCTACAAATCAACACCTTATGCTATACAGTACAAGGAAAATATGCAATAACAGTTATACTCAAATTACACAGCTGCTAGATGGTTGGAGACTTCCGGAGCACTCAAAACAATAACTGTACAGGGGAGGACAGAGATGTGAACAAAATGAGGAGTAGATCTAAGTGGCAATGATGCAGAGACTGAGCTCATTATATAGGGGCCAGCAGAGCTTGATACAACTTGTAAGAAGGATGCGCAAATGAAGCCATGGGGACAAAGAGTTGACAATCCCGCTCTGAACAACAGAAAGAACGACTTACTCTACTATAACGGTAGAAGGGGGGAGTAAGGTAGAACACGCTCGTGATCAAACAGGCAGCACACTGTACGTTAGAATTTCACAAAGGATGATGAAATCATAGGCTATGTAACAATATCTAAATATATATATATATATATATATATATATATATATATATATATATATATATACATATAAAACGGCCATACCACGTTGAGTACACCGCTTCCTGTCCGATCAGCGAAGTTAAGCAACGTTGGGTCTGGTTAGTACTTGGATGGGTGACCGCCTGGGAACACCAGATGCTGTTGGCATCCCTACGTGTCAAGTGGGGTTGGTGGAGGATTAGTGCCCCGCCCTGTAAAACAATTAACTCTAAGCCCTTGACCACCCCGTGTGGGATACATGGCGTCTGGCAATGAATGAAATGAATATATATATATATATATATATATATATATATATATATATATATATATATATATATGTGTGTGTGTGTGTGTAAATCAACTGCGATTCAGGAAAAAAAAAAAGTACTAAAGCGCCTTATAAATTCGTCCCTTCCAGAGAAAATTAAACAATATCCAATTTAAGGATGCCAACTTTGAACTGGTGGGATTTTTCTCGTTTATAATCTAATTATTAATCAACGAGAAGAGGCATCCAATTGTGGCATCCATGCCATACAATGAAAATTATTTAAGATTCGGACATTTGAGTTTGCCCTATGGCCTCCGACCCTGACCTCCAACCAATTTCATCCGACTCAAACTATTTGCTTTTTGTCTCTGCCTCAATTCTTCCACCAACTTTGGTCAAAACTGTGTCAGCATTGTTTGAGATGGCATTACTCTCTGACCGATTGTTTTCGAACTCTAATCTTTTCATCCTTGGCTGACCCTTAGTCATTTCATCATGTGGTACAAAATCATACCAAAACGGTTTCAGATTTAGGCTGAACATATGATCGTGCTCTGTGACCTATACATTTAACGGTTCTACTCAAAGTGAGTCTCTTTGTCTTTGCCCTACCCTCCACCTCCCAACCATGTTTGGTCGAAATTCGATCAAAGCAGTAAAGATGACCTTGCTATGTGTTGTTCTTTGATTTTTCCTGTGAATGTAACCTTTGACTGAATGTTCTCAAAACTGAATTGTTTACCTGTGACTTACACACCAGGTTTGGTTCAATTGGACGAAAACTTTTTCATTTATATGGCTTACGCAAAGACAGTCAGACTGGCAGAAACCCAAACACAAACCGACCAAAAAACACTCCACTTTAACTGTCATATGCATAGTTACATTTAATAACACAACTCAAACCTACACACCACAAAATGTTACCCCACAGCTCCTCAACCTTCCCACCACCAAAACCACAACAAGTTCACTCCCCTCTCTATCCCTCCCCTATTCCACTTGGCAGTGGTTATTTTCCCCATTGGCCGAAGTTCTAGCCAACTTAGGTCCTGGTGGATAAAATTTGCAAGTGTCGTTTCAAGAAATTAAAAGAAGTATACGTTTTTGCAACTATAGCTATAATTTATAAGAGTCATGTGCGCTTTCAGCTAGAATACTGCTCACCCTTGTGGAATGGATGTGGAGAGGTTGCACTAAAAGAACTAGGCAAAATTCAGAACAAAGCTATTTTAATGATTATTAATCCTGCTATTACAAATAAACTAACTCCCCTACAAGTAAGAAGGAATGTTGCCTCTCTTGCAATATTTTACAGATACTTTATGGCAAATGCTCAGACGAAGTTGCGTCCATTGTGCCACCTCTCCACGCCTTCCCTTGTGCTACACGGGCATCTGGTAACGCTCATGACTGCAATGTCACACAGCCACAATGCCGAACTTCTATCTATCAGAATTCTTTTATTTCCCAAACTGCATCTCTCTGGAGCTCGCTTCCCTAGAGTTGTTTCCCCTTAATCTTCAACCTACAGCTGTTCAAGTCCAACTGTTACAGATATTTTATGAATGGAGAACGCCAGTAATCTGGTGTATGGATATTTTTTTTATTCATTTATTTTTCATTTCTCTGTTCTGTTATCAAAAAAAAAAAAAAAATGAGGCTCTCGATGGCTACCCTCCCACATTTATAGATGAGAGAGAGAGAGAGAGAGAGAGAGAGAGAGAGAGAGAGAGAGAGAGAGAGAGAGAGAGAGAGAGAGAGAGAGAGATTGTAGGTTGTGTGCATGTGAGGATTTCTGAATACCCATAAATGTGTGTGTGTGTGTGTGTGTGTGTGTGTGTGTGTGTGTGTGTGTGTGTGTGTGTGTGTGTGTGTGTGTGTGTGTGTGTGTGTTCTTACCTTACCTAATTGTTCTTACCTAATTGTATCTTCACAGGAATGAGTCAAGTTCGTACTGTCCCGTGTCTTAAACCATATTTATCATACATATCCTTAAATTTGTGAATTGTTTTGGCACACACTATTTCATTCGGTAGTGCATTCCATTGATCAATTGCTCTGTTTGGGAAACTGAATTTCCTCACGTCTTTATCGCCTCTCTTCTTATGCAGTTTTTTGCAGTGTCCTCTTGCTGATGCTTCCTCATATGTTAAGTAATCATTTGTGTCTATTTTCTCCTTCCCTGATATGCATTTATATAGCATTATCATGTCACATGTCACCTCTTTTCCTTCTCTCCTGTAGTGCTGGTAGATTCAGTTTATTTAGTCTTTCTTCGTAGCTTAGATCCCTTAAGCTTGGTATCCATCTTGTAGCGGCCCTTTGAACTTTTTCAATCTTGTCTATGTGTTTTTTGAGATGAGGACTCCAGACTACTAATGCATACTCCAGGGTTGGTCTGATGAATGATGTTATTATCCTTCTTAGCATGTCTTCATTTACGTATGTGAATGCTATTCTCATATTTGCAAGCAGTGTATACAAGTTCCGTACCTTCTCACTGATGTGGTCAGCCGGAGATAGTTTGTTATTGATAATCACACCTAGGTCCTTCTCTCTTTCTGATGTGTGTAGGGTTTTATTTCCTAACGTACAATCCCAATCAGGTCTTTTTCCACTTTTACCAAACTTGATTACATGACACTTGTCCACATTGAATTCCATTTGCCATGTATTATTCCATTCATGAAGTTTATTTAATTCTTCTTGTAGCTCTTTACAAGAGTCTGTGTTAGTAATTCTCCTTTGTATTTTTGCAGCATCTGCAAACATATTTAGATAGCTTTCATTTCCAGTGTTACTGTCTATATCATTTATATACACTAAAAACATGATTGGTGCCAGCACTGAGCCCTGTGGTACTCCACTAGTCACTTCTTTCCATGATGAGTAGTTTCCCCTTAGTACTGTTCTCATTTCTCTTTTTATGAGAAAATCTTGCATCCAACATAACAGTTTGCCTCGAATTCCTCCTTGATGGTACAGCTTCCATAAAAGTCTTTGGTGTGGTACTGTGTCAAATGCTTTCTTGAAATCTAATTAGATACTGTCCACCCATCCTTCTCTTTCCTGTATTGTGTCTGTTACTCTGTCATAGTAGCTCAACAGATTAGTAACACATGATTTTCCTTTTCTGAAACCAAACTGTCTTTCTGTTATCATATTGTGTTCTTCTAGATGATTTACCCAAGTTTTTCTTATAAGCTTTTCTAATACCTTGCTTACAATACTGGTCAGTGATACTGGTCGGTAGTTGAGTGGATTTTGTCTATTCCCTTTCTTGAATAAGGGGACAATATTTGCTTTCTTCCAAATATCAGGTAGTTTACCTTGACTCAAGGATTTCTTGAAAATTAAAAATAATGGTTTACTTAACTCCTTTGCACATTCTCGTTGCACCCAACATGAAATTTCATCAGGACCATTTGCTTTTCCTCTGTCTAATTTACTTAACTCCTCCTGTATTACTTTTTCTGCTATTTGTATATCTGGTAGTATGTGTGGACATGCATGTTCCACATAGTCCCTCTCAAAATTTTTTTCTTCTGTAAAAACTGATTGGAAATTCTTATTTAGTGCTTCACAAATATCTTTCTCTTGTGTATAGGTGATTCCCTCGTCCGTAATGGATTGTATTACAGTATATCTTTTACTTTGGTTTTGCTTCTGATGTAGCTGTAAAATAGCTTCGGTTGATCACTACTTTTATTTATGATATCCTCCACAAACTATTTTTGGGCTTATCTCCTTATTGTTGTATAATCGTTTCTTGCCTGTTTGTATTTATTATATGCCCTTTCACTATTGTGTCTTCTGTATCTGTGTGTGTGTGTGTGTGTGTGTGTGTGTGTGTGTGTGTGTGTGTCCACATGCGAGCTTATTTATGAGAGTTTTGAAAGCAGGCCTCACACAGGAAAGCCGAGATTTTGAAAATATAAACAGAAACTTTTGAATAGGGACCCACACCCCAAACATTTTGCCTGGTGGAATGGATATGTGTACCAACAACACCACCAGTAACACAACGTCTGCATTAGAAACACCAGCAATGCATACATTTCCCTTGGTGGAACGTGGATGTACACCACCACCACCACCACCACCAATAACACCACTTCTGCCCCAGTTTATCAGCAATAGGGATCAGCAACGCAAACAGTTTTTCTGGTGATGCGGGGAAGCACTGAATCCAGGAGTAAAACCATAAACGCCTCCTCTACAGAAGGAACTTAATAAATAATACCTTGACAACATACATCACTTCTTCACCAGTAAAACCATCATTAACACAGGCCACACCTCCTCTACTCACCATACCTCTGTAGCAACACCATTTCTACAACACCAACATCATCAATGCCGGTAATAGCAACATTCTCAGTATCATCACATGAACACCTGGAACATCGCTTATTTACCAAAAACTCTAGTACTAATGTAATCTAAATACATTCCATATAATACCAGAAACACCATAACTACAACCGTCACATTATATGCAACAGGAAGATATGAATATTGATGCAGAGCACCATCATGAACACCAGAATAACACATTAGAGTGTCAGTATGCACTCTGTGTAGGGATGGCGCTGACACACCCAAAAGCTCTAGCAAATACAGTCCTTCACAACGCCCAGACACAGAGGAACCAAATTTTCAAAAGCATCTAGCCCTAATCTTCATCTCCTCTGTACTTGAAACACCTCGTTAAGTAGCTAATGCATAAACCTCACACACTAAAACACAATAGGGAAATCTAATTTTTCCATATTCTTCTTCTTTTTCATCTACATCTTCTTCTTCTTTCTTAGATTCCTTTAGTTCCAAAATGGCAAAACCCACCACTTTTTTTTTTTTTTCCACAGAGGAGTTCCATTCTCCACTGGGTCGGAAGGACGGTAGATATTGCCCGAAAAAACACACACAAAAATCATAGTTATCAGGTCAAGAACAGGTCAAAAATTAAATTTTTCGTCAGATTTAGACATAACTTGATAGTAGTGTAATAAGTGAGCAAAGGACAAAATGATCTGATTTGGGGAAAATCGGTAAAAATTTATGGTCATATGACAGTGTCAAACTTTCAGCTTTTAATTCAAAAAGTTGTTAATCAGTTTATTTTAAACTACTTGCAGGCAGCTGTAGATTACGTTTCTCAGTTTTGATAACAATAGGACAGCGTTCAAGGTCGCAGGGCAAAGTCAGCGTAAACACTTTTTGATCCAGTTTGATCGAGTCTTAATGGAGGGGTTCAAGGTCAAACAAGGATGAAGTATTTAAAGTTTGAGAAAAATCGATCATCAATCAAGGCCACAGAACTAGGTCAAAGGTTTAGTCATAGACTGATTGCAAGGCATGGGAGTTGTATTCTCACTGTGCTCCTTATTATGTTCTCTGGAAAACTGAGTTCATCTGAAGAGATATTTTTCAACTGAAGCGAGATTGTCAGAACCTTCATTAATAATTTTCGTACTCTAACTCTAGTAAGTTGAAAAACGTACGAAAGTCTGATTTTTCATTAAACAGAAGAATTTAAAATTCAGTAAAACACTTATCTTTTGAAATATAACATAAATGAATATGTAGGAATGGCAGTGCGCCAAAAACTATAGAAACAAGGTCGAGGGAGTATAACAACATGTGCTCCCAATTCCCACTTCTTTTTTATTATACTGTACCCCAGTACATGGCATTAGGCTGTAGCGTAAATGAACCAGAAAAGTGTCCTGAGAATGATATAAATATTAACCAACCACGAAACACGAAAAAAATACATTATACAGTACTTACAAAGCACGGATGGAATTACATGTCTTTTTACTGCCACGACTCCGATAGCTTCGAGCACACTGCCATCCCTAGATCTTCATATATGTTATCAGATACTTTACTTACATTAATCTGCAGTAACACCAAATTTTACCTGTTCATCAGCACCACCATCTCCACACTACCCACAGTCCTACTAACAATAGTAATACTGCCTGCAGTAACACCAGCACCACTAGTCACTTTAGCAGAAACACTGGCGACACAAAAGACACCAGAAACACCAAATGTACTCAACCACCGAAAGAGATTAGCATCAAACAACTGCTATGGTGGACTGTTGATAATGCACCCGTGATACCAGCAGTAATACCAATAATGTCAGCGTTAGATCACTACAGCATAAATACATTGACACCAACACCCAAGAACAGCAAAATTAAAATCAATAAGGCCACCTGTACACCAACACTAACAGCACCAGAATTAATGAACAACACCATCAGCAACACCACTAGCAATACTAACATCACCCAAAAAAATCATTGCTGTTGTTGTGGTCCCAGGCCCATTTGAAAGTGAATCCAGTAGACTGAAGTTGAAATTGATCTTTTCCTGTAGTCTATCGTCGTCATTCAAGGAAGATAATGATTGGGCTCCGGGGTGTTTGTATAAGCAGGTAGTTAAACCAGCTGAAAATTTACTAGGCTGCACTACGTGAAGATGTCCCTTTCCAGGATCTAAAAGAAACAGTAATGTCATTCATTGCCACCAATAAAAATATGAAAACACCACTACACCAGTTACACCACCGACGCCAGACAACACCGACTGTACCACCCACTGTTAAGCATTTTATGGGTGTGTTCTGCATCTACAATTCACAAACATGCAGTAGCTATACATTTACACCTTGTCCATATACACGAACACCACCTCAGTACACCTCGCAGCACCACCATGCATAAAAGTAACACCAAAGCATATCATCCAATAACACACTAAAGAACCAGTAACACCATTAATAAAGCAAGTATCGTAATCCATCAGAAACATGAGTAACAACACCTAATATTATTAACACCAGTAGAGCTCTTGCGTACCATCCTCCTCCGAAATAAATATCAGTAACCACAAACAACACATCACACCATTATTCACAATCGCTAACAACAA
This sequence comes from Coenobita brevimanus, assembly GCF_032717465.1. Lineage (NCBI taxonomy): Eukaryota > Metazoa > Arthropoda > Malacostraca > Decapoda > Coenobitidae > Coenobita > Coenobita brevimanus. The sequence goes on from NC_136960.1 coordinate 26,842,285, forward strand.
TCACGGCATTCCACACCAACCTCCACTATCAAAAATTCCAGTAACATCACCAAATTCATCACACCACCATTCAACACCAGTAGCCTAACATCAATAACACCACTCCATACAACCCTTCACCAACAACAACACAAGTAACACCACCAAATCCATCACTCTACCATTCAAATCCGGTAACAGCAAAACACCTTTCCATACCATCCTCCACCAGGAAAAACACCAGTAACATAACTAAAACCATCATACCACCTTTCAGAACCAACAATCATTACTAAAAGAGGATAAAGTTGTCCAAGGACACTCTTGATAAACGAAAGCTTCCCACGGCCATTGCCTACTGGAAGCCGAGTTAAGGGACCTTGAGAGCACGGTCACTGATCATTTGCAGGTTACCTTAAGTCATCACAGTCTCTAAGTCCACCAAATTTGGTGACTCTAGCTTTAATCTTTCATTGAGAATTTTTTGACATCTGGAATATCCGGAAAACTTCAATTTTTTAACCCCAGGCACTCTCAGACAATAAGTAACAGATTAGAACCATGCTCCCTCCCGCACTGCGTCAGCTTTTAAGGCTATATTGTTGTAAAATTTCAGGTTCCTACCTTCATCGGTTCTTCAGATAGCGTGGCTAACTCACGCTTCTGTTTTCCGGGTAAATTAGGAGATCCAGTTGACGGATTGCCAGTGTACTCGTATTTGGCCAAAAGAAGCAAAAAGCTATCTGACTAATTTGCCCAAGTTTGAAGGCAATTTTTAAAAAATAAATAGAAAAATTAATAATAATTATAATGATAATAATAATAATAACAAAAAGAAAAGTTCCACAGAGATGTAGGACGTTTCAATAACATCGTTCCATACTACTCTCCACCCACAAAATATCGGTAACACCACCGAATGTGTTATATTGTAATTCAGTACCAGTAACTCCAACAACACCAGCACTCTATGTACGTGTCGTGGGTGTGTAATGTCTGCAATTCATAAACATGCAGTATAGATTTATGCATTGTCCACCGGCATTTCCCGACCGTACATCAGCTCGCACACCCTGCCTTCATTTATCACCCATTTTCTTTTTGTTATGCTTTTTCTCTTCGGTTTCTATGTGCATTTCTCTTGCCCCTTGGTCTTGCATTATCTTTATTTATGCATTTCCTCCCCATTTTGTCATTTTTATTTTGTAGAGATCCTTTTCTCGTGCATTTCTTTTCTCGTGGCCTTTCGCCTTATATCGCCTTTCACTTGTATGTTTACGTTCATTTTATCATGCATTCGTTCTCCTGTCTTTAGTGATTCAACTTTCCTAGTCAGTTTTTCTCTTTTTCAAGACCAATATACTTTTTTTCAGAAACTTCCGTTGTGTATTTCCCTTTTTTTATTATATACAGTACAGTATATTTCATTTCTATCTCTAGGAATTTTTGCCAGGCTTCGCCTAATAGTTCTTTTTTATTAGCATAACAATGCGTCATCGTTATTCTAAAAGAAAGCAATGGATTTTATTCTGTTCACATCTTTGTTTTTACTTCACCACGGCCTTTATTTTGGATGTGTACAATAAAACTTACTACTTTATGCTATTTTCTTATTCGTTTACCTTATTTTCATCATGCGGTTTATAAATTTTACTATCGTATCACAGTATTTTTTATTTAGTTCCTTTACTTTATTAATATCTTAATATTTATATCTCTTATGTGCTTATTGCAATATGCATTTTACCGCTCTCTACGATTAGCTGCATCTTGATTAGTTTAATCAAGAAACTGCCTGAGTATATTAGCAGATTACCAATTCTCAACAAACAGTGCTTGTTTAAATCTACCAGTCAATCAGTCAACCAATCTATCAGTCTATCTGGCAAGCTATTGCTTTATACTATAGCTATACAGGTTTAATATAATGCATTTTCTTTTCCTGTCCATTACATTGCCCTATGTACTCTAATGTTTCAAGCTAATTTGTCGTCTTTTTGTTTTTCCTGTGGCCATATAAGCAAATTTTGTCCTTTTATCGCGTAGTTGTACATTTATTGTATAATTTGTTCCATCACCCATTCCCCTTTTGTTCATGAAATTTATATAGTTTTGCACTATATTGTTTATTAATACACTTTACTTTTTCAGCATCCATTTTCTCTACCAGTGTCATGCAGTTCATTCTATGATACATTTTATCAATTCTGCAAAGCTGGATGGTATCAGTTTCGTTGCCTCTCCCCATTTTACTAAGTGGGAATGGGGCCCCCCCTCTCCACGTGTGTGTGTCTGAGGGGTGCTTTTATTCCTCTTGGATTGTTAGATAAATTCAAATGAAACCTCGCACGTGAGTTTGTCTGGTAGCTGGGAAGATCTACTATACAAAAACTTCCAGTAGTGACTCTTCGGGGTCAGCCCTTTTTACCAAAATAATAATTCTCAGTAGTCTTGTGACGAGATCATAAATGGCTTTGATATCTTAGTACATGTTGCACTTTGGGCTATAATCTATGATGCAATGTTAGGGAACCGTGACCCCTTCCAATTTAATGTTGGGGTTCAGCCAGCAATGCCTTCTATAGAGAGAGTTGCGACAACTGGCGACTACACGCCGTATTGCTCCCCACCCCGATCCCAATGTTCAATCAACTGCTCTGCTCTCCCCTGATTTTATTTCCATCATTTTTGTTTCCATTTGTATTACTTAATAATTTGATGAGTTTAGACATTTTCAGCATTTTGTATACCATTATATGACTGTCTACATCGTTTATGACCGATAGTGCTTAACACAGCCGGATTAGCAGCTGTAGGGACCCTGGGGCTCAGCATCTTGTCGTGGCCCCACTAAAAATTATAATTATCTCTTTTAATATTCATTGTTATCAGCCATGAGAGGTGACTTTGGCTCATTGAAGTTCTCAGTCTATTATATCTTCCTAAAAGTAAAGTCATAACGAAACATTATTAAAATACAATAAAATGAGAATATTAGGGATTTTAATGAAAAATAATTCACGATATTTTTTGTATTTAAATTTATGCTTTCTGCCCTTCTTCATCAATAATGAGTAACTTTACAAAAAATCAAAATACCTTGAGTTTTTGCAGCCTGCAATATATATATATATATATATATATATATATATATATATATATATATATATATATATATATATATATATATATATATATATTTCTGCCGCACTATGGGGTGGTACTACTACTCTGCGGCAAGGTTGTGTTAGGAAGAATACTGCCACCGTATTCCCTGCGTGTCGTAAAAGGCGACTAATAGGGGTGGGGTGAAGGGACTAGGGATCCCCTCCTAGGTTTTTTAGTTCCTAAAAAGAGACAGGCCAGAGAAAGGGATGGGGGATGGAGTTATCCCCGTACCCTGAAGATTGGGTCTATGAATGTGCGTGGATGTAGTATGATTGAGGCTAAAAGGGATGAGATTGGGAGAATGTTTGTGAGAAGAAAGTTGGATGTGTTAGCTTTGAGTGAAACGAAGATGAAAGGGAAGGGTGAGTCTATGTTTGGAAGTGTGAATGGAAGATTGTCAGGTGTTGATAGAGGAAGGGCAAGAGAAGGTGTTGCCTTGTTAGTGGATCCGGAAGTACAGCAGTGTGTGACTGAATGGAAGGAGGTGTCATCGAGACCGATGTGGGTGAAAGCGAAATTTGAACGTGAGTTCTGAGTGTTTGTGAGTGCATGTTCTCCTGGTAGTGAAAGGGATGAAGAAGAGAGGGAGTCTTTCTGGAATGATGTTGATGAGTGTCTGCTGAGTTTTGGAGCGAATGTGAATATGATAATGATGGGAGATCTGAATGCTAGATTGGGAAATGTAGCAGTTGAAGGTATAGTTGGTATGCATGGTGTGCCTTGAAGAAATGAAAATGGGGAACGAATGATAGCGATGTGTGTTGAGCGAGAGATGGTGATTGGAAATACGCTGTTTGAGAAGAAAGATATTTATAAGTATACATGGGTGAGACAGGAGAGTGGAAGGGTTGTTGATAGAGCTTTGATGGACTATGTGGTTTTGTCTAGGATTGTAATAGGAAGATTGTTGGATGTGAGAGTTCTGAGAGGGGAGGGTGGAGGTATGTCTGACCACTACCTGGTGGAGTGAAAGTTAAGAGTAGGTAAGAGATGGGTGAGAGCTAGGAGGGTTAGGTGTGGCAGGGAGGTTTTGAAAGTGATTGAGTTGGATAAAAGAGAGAAAATGATAGAGTATCAGGAGAAATTGACAGATGAGTGGAACGCAGTGAAAGATCAGGAAAATGGCAGTGTGGAGGAGGAATGGCAGTTGTTTAAGAGTGCTGTGGTGGGGCATGCAGAAGAGGTGTGTGGTGCGAGACGTGTGGGTGGTGGTGTAAGAAAAGGAAGTGAATGGTGGTGCGAGGAAGTAAGTATGGCTGTGGCTGAGAAGAGACATGCATATGAAGTGTGGCTGCAGAGGAAGGATGAGATGTCATATGAAAGGTATAAGGAAAAGATGAATAGGGCGAGAAGGGCTGTGCGTGATGCTAAAGTGGCAGTAGATGAGAGGTGGGGTAGGGGGCTGACAGAGAATTTTCAACAAAATAAGAAAATGTTCTGGAAGGAGGTGAAAAGGGTGTGAAAGGGAGAGTCTGGGAAGGAAGAACGAGTAAAAGAAGAGGATGGAAGGAT
>NC_136960.1:26851943-27054443 GCF_032717465.1 Coenobita brevimanus
GCGTTAGTCGACATTTGTGCTGGGAGGGGGTTGGTGATAGCCAATATCCTCTTCAGGCATAAAATGATCCACAGGTATACATGGCGAGTGATGAGAAGGGTGGGTGGTGAACTGAATGAAAGGAAGGCAATGATTAAAAATGTGTGTGTGGATGAAAGGATGCGAAGATGTGTAAAGGGTGCAAGAGTGTATAGAGGTTGGGGGAGTGGACTTTCTGACCACTACTTGGTGGTGGCCAGAATTAGAATGCAAGGAAGATGGAAGAATAGAAGAAGGGAAAGACGAGAGGAAGAAGTAGTTGCAAGGAGAGTGGAAAGGTTACAAGAGGATGAGAAAAAGGCAGAGTACGAGTATAAGAGGGAAGTGGAGGAATGATTGGGCAAATATGAATTGGAGCAGATGGGAGATGTGGAAGGTGTGTGTAAGATATTTACTGAAGAAATATGTGCAGCATGTGATGTGGTGTGTGGAAGGAAGAGAAGACGGAGGGGGGTGCAAGGAACAGCGTGGTGGACTGAAGAGGTGAAACAGGCTGTGGCACAAAAGAAGAAAGCATACAATGAATGGATGAGAAATACGTGCGTGGAAGAAGTTGACAGCCGGAGGAGAGAGTTATATGTGGAAAGAAAGAGAGAGATGAAAAGATTAGTAAGAGAGAGTAAGAAGAGAATGGATGAGAAATTTGGAAGGAATGTGAGTGTAAAGTGGAGGGACTGTAAGAAAATGTTCTGGAGAGAAGTGAAAAGAGTAAGAGAGGGTGGAAGTGAAGTTAGCAGGGGAGTGAAAGATAAAAATGGTAGATTACTAGTGAAGAAGGGAGAAAAAGTGAACAGATGGAGAGAACACTTTAAGGCATTGTTGAATGTAGAGGATGGAAGTAATGTGAGTATAAGTGGCTGGGGAATGGCTGGGAGAAGGAGGGAGGTGAGAAGACAGGAAGAAATCAGTAGGATAGAAGTTGTGGAAGCAATGAAGAAAGTTAAATCGGGGAAAGCCCCAGGAATTGATGGAGTGTGTGGTGAAATGCTGAGGCATGGGGGACAGATAGTAGTAGAATGGATGTGGAAGATGTGTAGATTGGCCTGGGAGGAAGGTAGAGTCCCGGAGGATTGGAAGTCAGGTATAATTATTCCCTTGTACAAAGGAAAAGGGGAAAAAGAAGTGTGTGGTAATCATAGGGGCATTTGTCTTCTCCGTATAATAGGAAAAGTGTATGGTAGGATACTTATAGACAGAGTTAGAGAAAGAACAGAGAAATTAGTTGGAGAGGAACAGGGAGGCTTTGGGAAGGGAAGAGGTTGTGTAGATCAGATATTCATTCTTAGATCTTTAGTGGAAAAGTTTCTGGAGAAGGGAAACAAGTTGTATGCGGCTTTCATGGATTTGGAGAAAGCATATGACAGGGTGGATAGACAAGGATTGTGGAAAGAGTTAAGATTATATGGAGTAGATGGGAAGTTGTTGAATGCTGTGAAGAGTATGTACGATGGTGCAAAGGCTGCAGTGCGTGTGGATGGTGAACTAAGTGAATTTTTCTCTTTGAAAGTTGGTTTGAAACAGGGATGTGTCATGTCTCCATGGTTGTTCAATCTGTACATGGATTGGGTAATAAAATAGGTACAAGGTAGGGTAGTGGATGTTGGAGTGGCCCTGGTGAGAGAGGATAGTGTTTGGAAACTCCCTGTACTGTTGTTTGCAGATGATACTGTGTTGTTGAGTGAAGACGAAGGGGAGCTGCAAGGCTTGGTGAATGAGTTTGAGAGAGTGTGTAAGAAACGGAATCTAAAGGTGAATATACGGAAGAGTAAAGTGATGGTCTTTGAGAGAGGTGAAGTTAGTGAATGTACAGCGAGGTTGGATGGTGAGGAATTGGAAAATGTGAGTACGTTTAAGTACGTAAGGATGGAGGTTTGGAGGGTGAAGTGCTTGAAAGGGTACAGCAGGGAAGAAAGGTTGCTGGTTCTTTGAAAGCAGTGATAAGAAACAGGGAAGTGAGCATGGAAGTGAAAAAGTTACTACATGACAGTATTGTGATACCAACTCTAACGTACGGAAGTGAAGCTTGGACATTATTGGAAGGACACAAGTCAAGAGTGAGAGCAGTGGAAATGAGTTATTTAGGAGAAGCCTGTGGAGTCACGTGGAGAGACAGGCTGACGAATGAGGATATAAAGGAGCGTTGTGGTGTGGATGTGGATGTGATAGGAAGTGTTATGAGGAACACTCTGAGGTGGTTTGGCCATGTGGAGAGGATGGAGGGTGAAAGACTGACGAAGAGAGTGTATGTGAGTGAGGTGGAGGGGGGAAGAGGGAGGGGGAGGCCGAGGATGAGATGGAGGGATGGGGTAGAGAGGTATATGAGAGAGGGGTGTGTGAGTTGGGAGCAGGGCAGTGAAATGGCTGGGGATAGGGCGACTTGGCGGCGATTTGTTTGTGGCCACCCCAAACGGGATTGAGGCGTCTGGCAGTAGATATATATATATATATATATATATATATATATATATATATATATATATATATATATGTATTGTTACATAGCCTATGATTTCATCATCCTTTTTGTATAATTCTAACGTACAGTATGCTGCATGTTTGATCTCGATTCGCCTCGTGGCTTCCATAATGACCAGGCTTGCGTGTTCTACCTCACTCCCCCCTTCTCCCCCTTATAGTAGAGTAAGTCGTTCTTTCTCTTGTTGAGAGCAGGAGTGTCAACTCTTTGGCGCCTATGGCTTCATTTGCGCGTCCTTCTTACAAGTTGAATCAAGCTCTGCCGGCCCCTATATAATGAGCTCAGTCTCTTCATTAATTTCCTCTTAGATCTTCTCCTCATTTGGTTCACGTCTCTGTCCTCCCCTTTATAGTGTATTATCTTTGTGAGTGCTCAGGAAGTCTCCAACCATCTAGCTGCTGTATAATTTTAGTATGAGTGTTATTATTATTTTTCTTGTACTGTATAGCCTGAGGTGTTAATTCGCAGGCCTGGTAAGGTTTTTGTGATTCATGTGGAGTTTTTGATGTCAGCCATTATTATTAATATTTTGTATCTGTAATAATATATCTTGCATTAACTGAGCATTATCCGGTTTTCTCATTATATCAGGGCTGACTTAGATAAATTTACTCTTGCTAATTTCGTGTTAATAAAGGCTATTGCAGTTAACCATATATTTAACCTGTTTTTGCCATTACATTATCCTTATGAGTCCTGAATGTTTAGTTGTTAGTTTGAGCGTTAAATTTTAACTTGTAATATTACCTAACTCTTTTGTTTTGAACCGGGAACTTTGCGGGACAGTAGTGATTTTAGTATTCTCACTTGAAGTATTCATTATCTCCCTCTGTTCTGTAACATAAATTTGGCGACCTCTTATCAGGATATTCAGAATATTATCAGAAGGATATTGCTTGATATTTTGTGACTGTGATTTATTCATGATATCTACTATTACTACTCTTGATGAAGCCAAAGATTTTTTGTCAAATGTGCAAACAGTGTGTGATGTAGAAAATAGAACAAAGAATGAACTTAAGCTTGTTGCTCAACAATTGGGAATTGCTGTTCACTCTCATCATTCTAAAGATCAAATTGTTGGCATGATTAATAAAAGCTTGTTTAATGTAACTCCTCCAGATGAGCAAACGCAGATTGAAATAGCTAAGTTACTGCTAGGCCTGGAGGAGGCTCGTGCTAAGAAGGCTGATTTTCAGGCACATCCTAAGGAGGCCGAGTCTCGGGCTCGTATTCAGGAGGCACAGGAACAGGCTGAGTGTCAGGCTCGTATTCAGGAGGCACAGGCACAGGCTGAGTCTCAGGCTCGTATTCAGGAGGCACGAATTGAACTTGCTAGGATTCAGGCAGACCATGAGTATCGCAAGAAACAAGGTGGAACTGGATCATCTAGCTCTGATGATTTTGATGTGGCTAAAAATGTTAAACTAGTCCTTCCTTTTGATGAATCTGATTTAACAAAGTATTTTCAGTTGTTTGAGAGTGTAGCTACAGGGTTTAATTGGCCCAAAAAGTATTGGCTAGTACTCCTTCAGAGTGTTCTCACCGGTAAAGCTCAAGTAACTTATGCATCTTTGCCTCAGGATCAATCTGATAATTATGATGTAGTTAAGAGGTTGATTCTTAAGGCCTATGAGCTTGTTCCTGAAGCATATAGAGTAAAATTTAGGACAACTTATAAGCAAGGTAAGCACTCCCATGTTGAGTATGCAAAAGTCAAAGAAGATGTGTTTAGAGCAGTGGTTAAATTCTAAGAATGTAAATTCTGATTTTGATAAAATTAAGCAGATGATTTTGCTGGAGGAGTTCAAAAGGTGTATTGATAATGATGTAATCCTATATCTTGATGAGAAAAGAATAGATAATTTGTCTCATGCTGCAGTTTTAACTGATGAATATGTTCTCACTCACAAGAGATATTCTAAAGACAAATGGAAAGCTGAGAGTAAATACGTTGTCTCTACTCAGAGTACAGGTAACAGGAGAGAGAATAAAGATGATGTTTCCCAGGAAGTAAATAGCAGCATCACCTCTAGATTTCAGAAAAGTATATGTACTTATTGTAGTAAGCTTGGTCATACTACGGAGAAATGTTTCAGGAGACAGCGTGATGTGAACAAAAAGGAGTCTTTAAATATTCAGTCAATTGGTTTAGTGTCCACCCTTGAGAGTTTCCAGAATTCTTTTACCGAGTTAACTGAATCTGCTCTGAGGGGTAAATTAAATTCTCATGATGAAGCTCCTCTTTTGAGCAGTAACTTGGGCGACACTCTCAAGAGTTCATGTGCTAATTTCCTATCTGATGGTTTTGTCAGTCCTCTGGACAGTAATGACAGGAAATCAGTTAAAATATATCGTGATACCGGTGCTTGCCAATCCTTTATGCTGACCAGTGTTCTAGGCTCTAATGTTATTTCCTCTGATGAAACTCTAATCTTACAAGGTGTAGGGAATAATTACTTCTCTGTCCCTCTGTGCAGAGTGAATTTAGAGTCTGGTTTTGTTAATGGTTCCGTTATGGTTGGGTTGGTTGAGACACTCGCAATATCAGGTGTAATTTTCTTACTTGGAAATGATATTGGTGGAAGTCAAGTGTGTCCAGCTCCTCAGTTGTCGAGTGAGCCAGTAACTGCGGCCCAGGATTGTGATGTTCCTGATGTGTTCTCTGCATGCGCTGTCACTAGGGCTAAGTCTAAAGCTACTGGTGACTTAGAAAATAATGATGATGATGATGTTATCCTAGCTGACACTTTTCTTGATAATTTGGACCACTCACCAGATCAGGCAGTACCCCGTAGTGTTGATAATTTGTCTCGTCAAGAGTTGGTTGAGTTGCAGGTTGCTGACCCTGAGTTGAAAGGTCTAGCTAACTCTCCTTGCAGTGAGGAAGAGTCAGCTGGTGCTTCTACTTGTTATTATATAAAGTTAGGAGTACTTATGAGGAAGTGGAGACCCCCAACAGCATCTGCCGACTGTGAATGGGAGGTTGTACATCAAGTTGTCATCCCTCGTGTTTGTAGGCAGGATATTATTAGAGTGGCTCATGATTCCAGTTTGGCAGGACACCTTCGAGTGAGGAAGACTGTAGCACGCATTTTGAAACACTTCTACTGGCCAGGTATCTTCAGAGATGTTTCCTGGTATTGTAAGTCTTGTCACACCTGTCAAGTTGTGGGGAAGTGTAATCAGACCGAAAAAGTTGCACCTCTAGTTCCCATTCCTCCTTTTGAGGTGCCATTCACCCATGTGTTGGTGGATATTGTGGGCCCTCTTCCTAAGACTTCTTCAGGATTTTCTTATGTGTTGACCCTGATTGATATGGCTACTCGTTATCCTGAAGCCATTCCACTTAGAAATATCTCAGCAAAGAACGTGGTTAAGAAAATGCTAGGGTTCGTCACCAAGTTTGGTCTGCCCAAGGAGGTACAGTGAGACCGGGGAAGTAATTTCATATCCAATGTTTTCAAGCGGTCTCTGAAAGAGTTGGCTATCACCCAGATCACGTCTTCAGCTTACCATCCCCAGACCCAAGGAGCGTTGGAGAGATATCATCAAACACTCAAATCAATGCTCAAGAAATACTGATTAGAACATCAGAAAGATTGGGATAAAGGTCTTCCATTCGTTGTATTTGCCGCAAGAGAATCTCCAAATAAATCACTGGGCTTCTCACCTTTTGAGCTACTGTTTGGCCATGAAGTAAGAGGACCCCTTAAGCTACTCAAGGAATGCTGGCTGTCGGAGGAAGATAACGTCAACCTGCTGGAGTATGTGATGAAGTTCAAAGAACGGCTGTCCACTGCTTTACAGCTGGTGAGAGAGAATTTAGGAGCTGCTCAGGAGAAGATGAAGACTTGGTATGATAAGAAGTCCAGGTTATACCACTTTCAGCCAGGAGATTAGGTTTTGATTCTCCTACCGGTGTATGGGCAACCTCTTCAAGCCAAGTTTAGTGGTCCTTATTTCGTGGAGAAGAAACTCAGTGATGATAACTATGTCATCGCCACACCAGATCATAGAAAGAACAAGCAACTTTGTCACATCAACATGCTAAAGTTATATCACAGGCGGGATGAAAATAACCCAGTCTGCACTGTAGCTGTTCCACCCGAGTCTGCAAGTGAAGCTCTCCCATGCAGCATGAGCCTGAGTGATAGTTTGGGGAAGAATCCTGATGTCATGAATGATCTCCAGACTAAGCTTTCTCATCTAGCTCCCGAGGAAAGGCAGGAGTTTTCGGCATTACTGCAGGAGTACCCGCAAGTGTTCCGTGCCACTCCAGGAAGAACCACTGTTTTGATCCATGATGTCGATGTTGGAGACGCAATGCCAATTAAACTGCTTCATTACCGTGTGAACCCAGTGAAAGTTCCTCTCATCCAGAAGGAGCTTGGCCACCTGTTGGACTACAAGATGATTGAGCCCTGTCAGAGCGAGTGGCGTTCTGTCACTCTAGTCCCTAAGCCAGGTGGGTCACAGTGGCTTTGCATCGACTACAGATATGTTAATCAGATAACCAAAACAGACACTTACCCTCTCCCTCGCGTGGAAGATTGCATAGACAAGATCGGAAAGGCTAGGTACATAAGTAAGTTTGATTTGTTAAAGGGATACTGGCAAGTACCTATGACTGAACGTGCTAGGGAGATCTCATGTTTTGTAACACTAGGAAAGACTTTTGCATGTTCTGTAATGCCATATGGTATTAAGAATGCACCAGCCACTTTTCAGAAGCTCATGAATGTTGTAACAGAGGGTTTGGCAGGGTGTGTTGTTTATATTGATGATGTATTAATCTTCAGTGACAAGTGTAAAGATCACCTATGTCATGTCAGAAAATTTCTTGAGCGTTTGGTTCAGGCTAATCTTGTAGCTAATTTATCGAAGTGTGAGTTTTGTCAAGCTAAAGTTCAGTACCTTGGGTACATAATTGGTGATGGACACGTTGCACCACCAGGAGTTAAGGTTCAGGTTATAAGTGATCTTCCCAGACCTAAAAGTAGGAAAGAGCTACAAAGATTTTTGGGAATGGTAGATTATTACAGGAGATTTGTTCTTAACTTTTCAATTCTTGTATCATCACTTACAGACCTACTGAAAAATTGAGTTGTATTTGTCTGGACCGATAACTGTGAATCCTCTTTCATTAACTTAAAGCTATCCTATTAAGTCAGCCAGTGCTCGCTACTTCAAATTTTGCAAAGCCTTTTAAGATGGCTGTTGATGCAAGTGACACAGGAGCTGGGGCTGTTTTGCTGCAAGAGGATGATCAGGGTATTGAACACCCTGTATCTTATTACAATAAGAAGTTCACCCCACCTCAAAAGAACTACTCAACTATTGAGAAAGAGCTTTTGGCCTTGATTTTGGGTTTACAGGATTTTTCATTTTATTTGTGTTCTGGTTTTGACCCCAGAGTCATTTATACCGATCATAACCCACTGAAATTAATTAGTAAGTTTAAAGATAAAAATCAGAGATTGACAAGATGGAGTCTACTTCTTCAGGAGTATTCATTAGACATACAACATGTCAAGGGGAAAGAAAATGTTATTGCAGATTGCTTATCTAGACTTTAGACAGATTGTTTTAGAGTAATAAGAAATTTCCTTTGTAAATTTCTTTTTCTTTGTGGGGAGGTTTTACATAGCCTATGATTTCATCATCCTTTATATAATTCTAACGTACAGTATGCTGCATGTTTGATCATGATTCGCCTTGTGGCTTCCCTAGTGACCATTCTTGCGTGTTCTACCTCACTCCCTCCTTCTCCCCCTTATAGTAGAGTAAGTCGTTCTTTCTCTTGTTCAGAGCAGGAATGTCAACTCTTTGGTCCGTATGGCTTCATTTGCGCGTCCTTCTTACAAGTTGAATCAATCTCTGCCGGCCCCTATATAATGAGCTCAGTCTCTGCATTAATTGCCACTTAGATCTACTCCTCATTTGGGTCACATCTCTGTCCTCCCCTTTATAGTGTATTATCTTTGTGAGTGCTCAGGAAGTCTCCAACCATCTAGCTGCTGTATAATTTGAGTATGAGTGTTATTACCATTTTTCTTGTACTGTATAGCCTGAGGCATTAATTTGCAGGCCTGGTAAGGTTTTTGTGATTCATGTTGAGTTTTTGGTGTCAGCCATTATTAATAATATTTTGTATCTGTAATAATATATCGTGCATTAACTGAGCATTATCCGGTTTTCTCATTTTATCAGGGCTGACTTAGATAAATTTACTCTTGCTAATTTCATGTTAATAGAGGCTTTTTTTTTTTTTTTAATAACAGAATGGAGGAAGGAAAAACAAATGGGGAAAAAAAATAATCCATACACCAGATTACTGGTGTTCTCTGTTCATAAAATATCTGTAACAGTTAGACTTCAACAGCTGTGGGTTGAAATTTGGAGGAAAACAACTCTGGGGAAGCGAGTTCGAGAGAGATGCAGTTCGGGGAATGAAAGAATTCTGATAGGCAGAAGTTCTGCAATAGGGTTGAGTGACATTCCAGTCATGAGCGCTACCAGATGCCCGTGTAGCACGAGGGAAGGCATGGAGAGGTGGCACCATAGATGCAACTTCGTCTGAGCATTTGCCAAAAAAATATCTGTAAAATAATGCAAGGGAGGCAACATTCCTTCTTACTTGCAGGGGAGGTAGTTTATATGTAATGGCAGGGTTGTTAATGATTCTAACAGCTTTACTATGAATTTTGTCTAGTTGTCTTAATGCAACCTCTCCACAACCATTCCACAAGGGTGAGCAATATTCAAGCTGAGAGCGCACATGACTCTTATAAATTATAGCTAACTGCTCATCAGCGAAGAAGTTACGGACTCTGTACAATAATCCAAGTTTCTTTGAGGCGGTTTTAGCAAGTGATCTGACATGAGAGGTCCAGCTGAGGGCACTGTTAAGTGAGACACCAAGAATTTCAATACTTTTGGAGATGGGAATATTAGTAGCATTGAAGGTAATGTACGAATCTGGCAATATCTGTCTTTTAGTAAACTGTATATATTTAGTTTTACTAGCATTAAAAGAGACAAGGTTGTTTTGTCCCCATTCACTGATTGTAGATAGATCTTGATTTATGGAGATGGCTGTACTGAGTTGAGAGGTAGAGATATTAGACTTTGTAAATGGATGTCTGAGTGTGAATGAACTGTGTATTGTTGAGTCATCTGCATATGAGTGAATGGGATTGTGAGTGACAGATAAGAGATCATTAATATGAACCAGAAATAGGGTTGGCGCCAGAACTGATCCCTGTGGCACGCCGGCGTTAATTGAGTGGGAATTCGAATAAACATCATCTACTTTTACTCTTATTTTCCTGTCACTAAGATAAGAAGAAATCAAAGGAACAAAAGACGTTAGTCCATAGCAAGGGAGTTTGGACAGCAGGGAACGGTGCCATACTCTGTCGAAAGCTATTGCAGTTAACCATATATTTAACCTGTTTTCGCCATTACATTATCCTTATGAGTCCTGAATGTTTAGTTGTTAGTTTGAGCATTAAACTTTAACTTGTAATTTTACCTAACTCTTTTGTTTTGAACCTGGAACTTTGCGGGACAGTAGTGATTTTAGTATTCTCACTTGAAGTGTTCATTATCTCTCTGTTCCGTAACAATATATATATACATATATATATATATATATATATATATATATATATATATATATATATATATATATATTGTTACATAGCCTATGATTTCATCATCCCTTGTATAATTCTAACTTATGATACAGTTTTGATCATGATTGCATCATCCTTTGTATGATCCTAATGTACAGTATGCTGCATGTTTGTTCACGATTCGCCACGTGGCTTTCATAGTGACCAGGCTCGCATGTTTTACCTCACTCCCCCCTTCTCCCCCTTTTAGTAAAGTCGTTCTTTCTGTTGTTCAGAGCAGAATTGTCAACTCTTTGTCCCCTAGGCCTTTATTTGTGCGTCCTTCTTACAAGTTGAATCAAGCTCTCCTGGCCCCCTATATAATGAGCTCAGTCTCTGCATCGTTCGTTCGTTCGTTGAAAGATTCCATGCACATATAGTGCAGGCCGGGCCATACATTAGCCCGGTCAGTGGTGTATGGGCTGACTGAAGAAACAGTGACTGGGGAGGACAGGACCTGGGGAATACCCAGCACACACGTCCTGTCTCCTGACTGGCTTTGTGAGTCTCTGCATTAGTTGCCACTTAGATCTACTCCTCATTCTGTTCACATCTCTGTCCTCCCCTGTACAGTAAATTATTATTTTTGTGAGTGTTCAGGAAATCTCCAGTCATCTAGCTGCTGTATAATTTGAGTATAAGTGTTATTACCATTTTTTTTTGTACTGTGTAGCCTAAGGCATTAATTCGTAAACCTGGTAAAGTTTTTATGATTCATATTGGTTCCGTACTGTCAGCCAATATTAGTAATATTTTGTATCTGTAATAATTTTATATCTTGCTTTAACTGAGCATTATCAGGTTTTCTCATTTATCAGGGCTGACATAAATAAATTTCCCTTGCTAAATTCATGTTAATAGAGGCTATTGCAGTTAACCATATATGTAACCTGTTTTGCCATTATATTATCCTTATGAGTCCTGAATGTTTAGTTGTTAGTTTGAGCATTAAACTTTAACTTGTAATTTTACCTAACTCTTTTGTTTTGAACCTGGAACTTTGCGGGACAGTAGTGATTTTAGTATTCTCACTTGAAGAGTTCATTATCTCTCTCTGTTCCGTAACATTAATTTGGCGACCTCTTATCAGGATATTCAGGATATTATCATAAAGATATTGCTTGATATTTTGTGACTGTGATTTATTCATGATGTCTACTATTACTACTCTTGACAAAGCCAAAGATTTTTTGTCAAATGTGCAAACAGTGGGTGATGTAGAAAACAGAACAAAGAATGAACTTAAGCTTGTTGCTCAACAATTGGAAATTGCTCTCTCATCATTCTAAAGATCAAATTGTTGGCATGATAAATAAAAGCTTGTTTAATGTAACTTCTCCAGATGAGCAAACGCAGATTGAAATAGCTAAGTTTCAGCTAGCCCTGCAGGAGACTCGTGCTAAGGAGGCTGAGTTCCAGGCACGTGCTAAGGAGGCTGAGTCTCAGGCTCGTATTCAGGAGGCACAAATTGAACTTGTTAGGATTCAGGCAGACCATGAGTATCGCATGAAACAAGGTGGAACTGGATCATCTAGCTCTGATGATTTTTAATGTGACTAAAAATGTTAAAATTGTCCCTCCTTGTAATGAATCTGATTAAACAAAGTATTTTCAGTTGTTTAAGAGGGTAGCTACAGGTTTTAATTGGCCCAAATAGTATTGGCCAGTACTCCTTCAGAGTGTTCTCACCGGTACAGCTCAAGTAACTTATGCATCTTTGCCTCAGGATCAATCTGATAATTATGATGTAGTTAAGAGTTTGATTCTTAAGGCCTATGAGCTTGTTCCTGAAGCCTATAGAGTAAAATTTAGGACAACTTACAAGCAAGAAAAGCAATCCCATGTTGCGTATGCAAAAATCAAAGAAGATCCGTTAGAGCAGTGGTTAAATTCTAAGAATGTAATTTCTGATTTTGATAAATTTAAGCAGATGATTTTGCTGGAGGACTTCAAAAGGTGTATTAATAAAGATGTAAGCCTATATCTTGATGAGAAAAGAATAGATAATTTGTCTGATGCTGCAGTTTTAGCTGATGAACATGTTCTCACTCACAAGAGATATTCTAAAGAAAAAATGAAAGCTGAGAGTAAGTACATTGCCTCTACTCAGAGTACAGGTAACAGGAAAGAGAATAAAGATGATGTTTCTCAGGAAGTAAATACCAGTTCCACCTCTAGATTTCAGAAAAGTCAATGTACTTGTTGAAATAAGCTTGGTCATACTACGGAGAAATGTTTCAGGAGACAGCGTGATGTGAACAAAAAGGAGTCTTTAAATATTCAGTCAATTGGTCTAGTGTCCACCCTTGAGAGTTCCTAGAATTCTTTTACTGAGTTAACTGAACCTGCTTTGAGGGGTAAATTAAGTTCTCATGATGAAGCTCCTCTTTTGAGCAGTAACTTGGGTGACACTCTCAAGAGTTCATGTGCTAATTTCCTATCTGATGGTTTTGTCTGTCCTCTGGACAGTAATGACAGGAAATCAGTTAAAATATATCGTGATACAGGTGCTTGCCAATCCCTTATGCTGACCAGTGTTCTAGGCTCCAATGTTAATTCCTCTGATGAAACTGTAATCTTACAAGGTGTAGGGAATAATTACTTCTCTGTCCCTCTGTGCAGAGTGAATTTAGAATCTGGTTTTGTTAATGGTTCCGTTATGGTTGGGTTGGTTGAGACACTTCCAATATCAGGTGTAACTTTCTTACTTGGAAATGATATTGGTGGAAGTCAAATGTGTCCAGCTCCTCAGTTGTCTAGTGAACCAGTGACTGCGACCCAGGATCGTGATGTCCCTGATGTGTTCTCTGCATGTGCTGTCACTAGGGCTAAGTCTAAAGTTACTGGTGACTTAGAGGATAATGATGATGATGATGTTATCCTAGCTGACACTTTTCTTGCTAATTTGGACCACTCACCAGATGAGGCAGTACCACGTAGTGTTGATAATTTGTCTCGTCAAAAGTTGGTTGAGTTGCAGGTTGCTGACCCTGAGTTGAAAGGTCTAGCTAACTCTGCTTGCAGTGAGGACGAGTCAGCTGGTACTTCTACTTGTTATTATATAAAGTCAGGAGTACTCATGAGGAAGTGGAGACGCCCAACAACATCAGCTGACTGTGAATGGGAGGTTGTACATCAAGTTGTCATCCCTCGTGTTTGTAGGCAGGATATCATTAGAGTGGCTCATGATTCCAGTTTGGCAGGACACCTTGAAGTGAGGAAGACTGTAGCACGCATTTTGAAACACTTCTACTGGCCAGGTATCTTCAGAGATGTTTCCTGGTATTGTAAGTCTTGTCACACCTGTCAAGTTGTGGGGAAGTGTAATCAGACCGAAAAGATCGCACCTTTAGTTCCCATTCCCCCTTTTGAGGTGCCATTCACCCGTGTGTTGGTGGATATTATGGGCCCTCTTCCTAAGACTTCTTCAGGATTTTCTTATGTGTTGACCCTGATTGATATGGCTACTCGTTATCCTGAAGCCATTCCACTTAGAAATATCCCAGCAAAAACGTGGTTAAGGAAATGCTAGGGTTCGTCACCAAGTTTGGTCTGCCCAAGGAGGTACAGTCAGACCAGGGAAGTAATTTCATGTCCAATGTGTACAAGCAGTCTCTGAAAGAGTTGGGCATCACCCAGATCACGTCTTCAGCTTACCATCCCCAGACCCAAGGAGCGTTGGAGAGATATCATCAAACACTCAAATCAATGCTCAAGAAATACTGTTTGGAACATCAGAAAGATTGGGATAAAGGTCTTCCATTCGTTGTATTTGCCGCAAGAGAATCTCCAAATGAATCACTGGGCTTCTCACCCTTTGAGCTACTGCTTGGCCATGAAGTAAGAGGACCCCTTAAGCTACTCAAGGAATGCTGGCTGTCGGAGGAAGATGACATCAACCTGCTGGAGTATGTGATGAAGTTCAAAGAACGGCTGTCCACTGCTTTACAGCTGGTGAGAGAGAATTTAGGAGCTGCTCAGAAGATGAAGACTTGGTATGATAAGAAGTCCAGGTTACGCCACTTTCAGCCAGATCAGGTTTTGATTCTGCTACCAGTGCATGGGCAACCTCTTCAAGCCAATTTTCGTGGTCCTTATTTCGTGGAGAAGAAACTCAGTGATGTCAACTATGTCATCGCCACACCAGATCGTAGAAAGAACAAGCTACTTTGTCACATCAACATGCTAAAGTTATATCACAGTCTGCACTGTAGCTGTTCCACCCGAGTCTGCAAGTGAAGCTCTCCCATGCAGTATGAGCCTGAGTGATAGTTTGGGGAAGAATCCTGATATCATGAATGATCTCCAGACTAAGCTTTCTCATCTAGCTCCCGAGGAAAGGCAGGAGTTTTCGGCATTACTGCAGGAGTACCCGCAAGTGTTCCGTGCCACTCCAGGAAGAACCACTGTGTTGATGCATGATGTCGATGTTGGAGACGCACAGCCAATTAAACTGCCTCCTTACCGTGTGAACCCAGTGAAAGTTCCTCTCATCCAGAAGGAGCTTGGCTACCTGTTGGACCACAAGATGATTGTGCCCTGTCAGAGCGAGTGGAGTTCTCCTGTCACTCTAGTCCCTAAGCCAGGTGGGTCACAGCGGCTTTGCATCGACTACAGACGTGTTAATCAGATAACCAAAACAGACACTTACCCTCTCCCTCGCGTGGACGATTGCATAGACAAGATCGGAAAGGCTAGGTACATAAGTAAGTTTGATTTGTTAAAGGGATACTAGCAAGTACCTATGACTGAACGTGCTAGGGAGATCTCATGTTTTGTAACACTAGGAAAGACTTTTGCATGTTCTGTAATGCCATATGGTATGAAGAATGCACCAGCCACTTTTCAGAAGCTCATGAATGTTGTAACAGAGGGTTTGGCAGGGTGTGTTGTTTATATTGATGATGTATTAATCTTCAGTGACAACTGGAAAGATCACCTATGCCATGTCAGTAAATTTCTTGAGCGTTTGCCTCAGGCTAATCTTATAGCTAATTTTCGAAGTGTGAGTTTGATCAAGCTAAAGTTCAGTACCTTGGGTACGTAATTGGTGATGGACACGTTGCACCACCAGGAGCTAAGGTTCAGGTTATAAGTGATCTTCCCAGACCTAAAAGTAGGAAAGAGCTACAAAGATTTTTGGGAATGGTAGGTTATTACAGGAGATTTGTTCTTAACTTTTCAATTCTTGTATCACCTCTTACAGACCTACTGAAAAAGGGAGTTAAATTTGTCTGGACCGATAACTGTGAATCCTCTTTCATCAAACTTAAAGCTATCCTATTAAGTCAGCCAGTGCTCGCTACTCCAAATTTTGCTAAGTCTTTTAAGATGGCTGTTGACGCAAGTGATACAGGAACTGGGGCTGTTTTGCTGCAAGAGGATGATCAGGGTATTGAGCACATCTTATTACAGTAAGAAGTTCACTCCACCTCAAAAAAAACTACTCAACTATTGAGAAAGAGCTTTTGGCCTTGATTTTGGGTTTACAGGATTTTTCATTTTTGTGTTCTGGTTTTGACCCCATAGTCATTTATACCGTTCATAACCCACTGAAATTCCTTAGTAAGTTTAAAGATAAAAATCGGAGATTGACAAGATGGAGTCAACTTCTTCAGGAGTATTCATTAGACATACAACATGTCAAGGGGAAAGAATATGTTATTGCAGATTGCTTATCTAGACTTTAGACAGATTGTTTTAGAGTAATAAGAAATTTCCTTTGTAAATTTCTTTTTCTTTGTGGGGAAGTGTTACATAGCCTATGATTTCATCATCTCTTGTACAATTCTAACTTATGATACAGTTTTGATCATGATTGCATCATCCTTTGTATGATCCTAATGTACAGTATGCTGCATGTTTGTTCAAGATTCGCCATGTGGCTTCCATAGTGATCAGGCTTGCGTCTTCTACCTCACTCCCCCCTTCTCCCCCTTTTAGTAGAGTAAGTCGTTCTTTCTGTTGTTCAGAGCAGGATTGTCAACTCTTTGTCCCCTACGCCTTCATTTGCGCGTCCTTCTTACAAGTTGAATCAAGCTCTGCCGGCCCCCTATATAATGAGCTCAGTCTCTGCATTAGTTGCCACTTAGATCTACTCCTCATTCTGTTCACATCTCTGTCCTCCCCTGTACAGTATATTATTATTTTTGTGAGTGCTCATGAAGTCTCCAGTCATCTAGCTGCTGTATAATTTGAGTATCAGTGTTATTACGAGTTTTCTTGTACTGTGTAGCCTAAGGCATTAATTCGTAAACCTGGAAAAGTTTTTATGATTCATATTGGTTCCATACTGTCAGCCAGTATTAGTTATATTTTGTTGTTGTTGTTGTTGTTGTTGTTGATTCTCTCCTCATTAGAGGAGACCGGGCCTTGCTGTAGCCCGGTTGGTGGTGGTTGTCTTGAGTAAGGTAAGGGGGAAGACAGGGCCTGGGGAATGCCCAGCACACACTCCCTGTCTCCTGACTGAGTTTGCAGTGTGCGTGAAAAAAAAAAAAAAAATAGTTTGTATCTGTAATAATTTTATATCTTGCTTTAACTGAGCATTATCCGGTTTTCTCATTTCGTCATGGCTGACTTAGATAAATTTGCCCTTGATAAATTCATGTTAATAGAGGCTATTACAGTTAACCATATATGTAACCTGTTTTGCCATTACATTATCCTTAAGAGCCCAGAATGTTTAGTTGTTAGTTGAGCATTAAACTTTAACATGTCAAGGGGAAAGAATATGTTATTGCAGATTGCTTATCTAGACTTTAGACAGATTGTTTTAGAGTAATAAGAAATTTCCTTTGTAAATTTCTTTTTCTTTGTGGGGAGGTGTTACATAGCCTATGATTTCATCATCTCTTGTACAATTCTAACTTATGATACAGTTTTGATCATGATTGCATCATCCTTTGTATGATCCTAATGTACAGTATGCTGCATGTTTGTTCAAGATTCGCCATGTGGCTTCCATAGTGATCAGGCTTGCGTGTTCTACCTCACTCCCCCCTTCTCCCCCTTTTAGTATAGTAAGTCATTCTTTCTGTTGTTCAGAGCAGGATTGTCAACTCTTTGTCCCCTACACCTTCATTTGCGCGTCCTTCTTACAAGTTGAATCAAGCTCTGCCGGCCCCCTATATAATGAGCTCAGTCTCTGCATTAGTTGCCACTTAGATCTACTCCTCATTCTGTTCACATCTCTGTCCTCCCCTGTACAGTATATTATTATTTTTGTGAGTGCTCATGAAGTCTCCAGTCATCTAGCTGCTGTATAATTTGAGTATCAGTGTTATTACGAGTTTTCTTGTACTGTGTAGCCTAAGGCATTAATTCATAAACCTGGAAAAGTTTTTATGATTCATATTGGTTCCATACTGTCAGCCAGTATTAGTTATATTTTGTTGTTGTTGTTGTTGTTGTTGTTGATTCTCTCCTCATTAGAGGAGACCGGGCCTTGCTGTAGCCCGGTTGGTGGTGGTTGTCTTGAGTAAGGTAAGGGGGAAGACAGGGCCTGGGGAATGCCCAGCACACACTCCCTGTCTCCTGACTGAGTTTGCAGTGTGCGTGAAAAAAAAAAAAAAAAATAGTTTGTATCTGTAATAATTTTATATCTTGCTTTAACTGAGCATTATCCGGTTTTCTCATTTCGTCATGGCTGACTTAGATAAATTTGCCCTTGATAAATTCATGTTAATAGAGGCTATTACAGTTAACCATATATGTAACCTGTTTTGCCATTACATTATCCTTATGAGCCCAGAATGTTTAGTTGTTAGTTGAGCATTAAACTTTAACTTGTAATTTTACCTAAGTCATTTGTTTTTAACCTGGAACTTTGTGGGACAGTAGTGATTTTAGTATTCTCACTTGAAGTGTTCATTATCTCTCTCTGTTCCGTAACACTATATATATATATATATATATATATATATATATATATATATATATATATATATATATATATATATATTCGTTCATGAGTATATGAAGTTAAATTTATGAATTGCCTTGCGGGCCTGATCAAATGGTCTTGCGGACCTTATACGGTCCGGAGGCCGGATGTTCTCCATCCCTGTCATAGAGGCTACTGACTTCATTTCGAACCACAGCCCTTTGTTCCTTTCCACTCGATATGTCATCTATATCTATCTATTTTTCTTTCTTTCTCTCTCTCTCTCTCTCTCTCTCTCTCTCTCTCTCTCTCTCCCTCTAAATCTATATATATATATTATATCTATCTATCTATCTATATATATATATATATATATATATATATATATATATATATATATATATATATAGCTACCTATACATATACACACACACACACACACACACACACACACACACATATATATATATATATATATATATATATATATATATATATATATATATATATATATATATATATATTTTGCCAGACGCCTCAATCCCGTTTGGGGTGGCCACAAACAAATCGCCTCCAAGTCGCCCTGTCCCCCGCCATTTCACTACCCTGCTCCCAACTCGCACCCCCCTCTCTCATATACCTCTCCGCCCCATCCCTCCATCTCATCCTCAGCCTCCCCCTCCCTCTTCCCCCCTCCACCTCACTCACATACACTCTCTTCGTCAGTCTTTCACCCTCCATCCTCTCCACATGGCCAAACCACCTCAGTGTGTTCCTCATAACGCTCCCTATCACATCCACATCAACACCACAACGTTCCTTTATATCCTCATTCGTCAGCCTATCTCTCCATGTGACTCCACAGGCTCCTTTTAAATAACTCATTTCCACTGCTCTCACTCTTAACTTGTGTCCTTCCTACAACGTCCAAGCTTCACTTCCGTACGTTAGAGTTGGTATCACAATACTGTCATGTAGTAACTTTTTCACTTCCATGCTCACTTCCCTGTTTCTTATCACTGCTTTCAAAGAACCAGCAACCTTTCTTCCCTGCTGTACCCTTTCAAGCACTTCACCCTCCAAACCTCCATCCTTACTCATCACACTGCCCAGGTACTTAAACGTACTCACATTTTCCAATTCCTCACCATCCAACCTCGCTGTACATTCACTGACTTCACCTCTCTCAAAGACCATCACTTTACTCTTCCCTACATTCACCTTCAGATTCCGTTTCTTACACACTCTCCCAAACTCATCCACCAAGCCTTGCAGCTCCCCTTCGTCTTCACTCAACAACACAGTATCATCTGCAAACAACAGTACAGGGAGTTTCCAAACACTATCCTCTCTCACCAGGGCCACTCCAACATCCACTACCCTACATTGAACCTCTTTTATTACCACATCCATGTACAGATTGAACAGCCATGGAGACATGACACATCCCTGTTTCAACCCAACTTTCAAAGAGAAAAATTCACTTAGTTCACCATCCACATGCACTGCAGCCTTCGCACCATCGTACATACTCTTCACAGCATTCAACAACTTCCCATGTACTCCATATATATATATATATATATATATATATATATATATCCTATCTATCTATTGCCAAAAGCCTTAATCCCATAAGAGGTGCCCATAAACTAATCGCCTCCACGTCGCCTTGTCTCCCGAAATTTCACCGCTCTACTCCCAGCTCACACCTCCCTCTCTCATATACCTCTCCACTCCATCCCTCCATCTCATCCTTGGCCTTCCCCTCCCTCTCTCCCCCACCACCTCACTCACATACACTCTCCTTGTCAGTATCTCGCCCTCCATCCTCTCCACATGGCCAAACCACCTCAGTGTATTTCTCCTAACGCTTCCTATCACATCCACATCACAACGCACCTTCACATCCTCATTTGTCAGTCTGTCTCTCCATGTGAATGCTCACGGTCCTCTCAAATACCGGTAACTCATTTCCACTGCTCTCACTTTTGACTTGTGTTCCTCCAACAAGGTCCAAGCTTCACTTCCATACGTTAGAGTTGGTATCACGATACAGTCATGTAATAACTTTTACACTTCGATGCTCACTTCCCTGTTCCTTACCACTGCTTTCAAGGAACCAGCAACCTTTCTTCCTTTCCAGCACTTCAGCCTCCAAACTTCCATCGTTACTCATCACACTACCCAAGTACTTAAACTTATTTACATTTTCCATTTCCTCCTCATCCAACCTCACTGTACATTCACTGATTTCACTTCTCTCGAAGACCATAACTTTACTCTACCCTACGTTCACCTCTCCCAAACTCAACCACCAAGCTTTGCAACTCCCCTTTGTCTTCACTTAACAACTCAGTATCAACTGCAAACAACAGTGCAGGGAATTCCAAACACTGCCCTCTCTCATTAGGGCCACTCCAACATCTACTGCCCTATCTTGTATCTGTTTTATAGCCCCATCCATGTACAGATTGAACAACCATAGAAACATGACACATCCCTGTTTCAACCCAACCTTTAAATAGAAAAATTCACTCAGTTCACTATCCACACGCACTGCAACCTTAGCACCCTCATACATACTCTTAACAGCATTCAGCAACATCCCATCCACTCCATATAATCTTAATACTTTCCACAATCTTTGTCTATCCACCCTGTCATATACTTTTTCCAAATCTATGAAGGCCGCATACAACTTCTTTCCCTTCCCTAGAAACTTTCCCACTAAAGATCTAAAAATGAATATCTGATCTACACAACCTCTGCCCTTCCTGAAACCTCCTTGTTCTTCTCCAACTAATTCCTCTGTTATTTCCCTGACTCTGTCAATAAGTATCCTACCATATACTTTTCCTATTACACTAAGAAGATATGTGCCCCTATGATTACCACACACTTCTTTTTCCCCCTTTCCTTTGTACAGAGGAATAATTATACCAGACTTCCTATCCTCCGGGACTCTACTTTTCTCCCAGGCCAATCTGCACACCTTCAACATCCATTCTACCACTATCTCTCCCCCATGCTTCAACATTTCACCACACACTCCATCAATTCCTGGGACTTTCCCCATTCTGACTTTCTTCGTTGCTTACATAACTTCCACCCTACTGATTTCTTCCTGTCTTCTCACCTCCTTCCTTCTCCCAAGCATTCCCCAGCCACTTATACTCTCATTACTTTCATTGTCTATTTCAAGAATTCCTTAAAGTGTTCTCTCCATCTGCTCACTTTTTCTCCCTTCTTCACTAGTAATCTACCATTATTATCTTTCACTCCCCGACTAACTATACTGCCACCCTGCCTAATTCTCTTTACCTATTTCCATCCTGTTCCTAAAAAGGGGGCAACTTCTGATCCATCAAACTATAGACCAATTGCAGTAACTTCCATTCTCGGTAAAGTTTTTGAGACACTAATTAATAAACACATAATCAAGCATCTAGAAATCAATAAATTAATCAATGGTCGGAATTATGGATTTAGACAAGAACGTTCAACTGTAGACATTCTTTGCTTCTTACCCATCAGATTAACAAAACAATAGACCAACACGGTGAAACACACACAATAGCACTTGATATATCAAAAGCGTTTTACAGAGTATGGCACATGGCCTTATTGTCTAAGATGTCACACTATGCCCTTGCATCACTGGTTCCTCAAATTTCTTCTTACCTTCATAATAGAAAAATCCGGGTCATGGTAGATGGAATTTATTTTCAGTTTCATTCCAAAAATGCAAGCGTACCTCAGGGATCTGATTTGGCGCCAACCCTCTTTCTCATTCATATAAATGACCTCCTATCTGTCACTCACAACCGAAAACACTCTTATGCTGATGACTCGACCCTTCATAGTTCTTTCACATTTAGTACCTCCTTTACACAATTTGATATTATAAATTCCCAAATGAACACAGCAATTTCTCTGAACCAGGACCTTTCTAATGTTAATCAATGAGGACAAAAAAATCTGGTCTCATTTAATGCTCAGTAAACTAAATACATTAATTTCTCTAACAGAAAGAATCCCTCAGACTCTCACATAATTTAAAATGATGTCAGTATTAACATATCCACTACATTTGATATCCAAGGTGTTACTCTAAACCCCACCCTAAGCTGGACAGCTTATGTTAAATCCCTTGCTAAAAATGCTTTAAAAAAAAATGGGACTTATGTTCAGAGTTCGTGAGTTCTTCACTGACGAGCAGATGGCTACAGTATACAAAGGTCATGTGCGTTCTCAGATCGAATACTGTTCACCACTGTGGAATGGATGTGGAGCGGTTGCATTGAGGCAGTTGGACAAAATTCAAAATGAAGCCATTAGATTAATCATTAATCCTGCCATTACACAGGACTTCCTCCATTATCAGTACGTAGAGATGTTGCTTCTTTAGCATTATTTTATAGATATTCTTACCGCAAGTGCTCTGACGAACTGGCTTCAATTGTGCCTCCCCTTCACATTTCCACCCGATATACTCGGGCAGCTGGGAACGTCCATGAACTCACTCTCTCTCTCCCGCAACGCAGAACCTCTGTTTATCAAAATTCATTTATCCCCAGAACTACTACTCTCTGGAATTCACATCCAAGGAGTTGTTTCCCACAAACGTTTAATTCACTTTAATTTAAATCCAGTAGTTATAAATATTTTATGAATGGAGGATGCCTTTAGGCACACTGACTTGTTTTTTCCCTTCGTTTTTCCTTCCTCCATTCATTATCAAAAAAAAAAAAAAAACTTAGTCTCTCCACGTTACCCTCAACTTCCATTCAAATTCCTCATCCACTCTGTTCTACTCTCTCTTACTTATCTTTTCACCGCTCTCATCCTTTCTACATATAACTATCTCTTCCGTCTGTCAACTTCTTCCAGGCCCATATTTCTCATTCATTCATTATATGCTTTCTTCTTTTGTGCCACAGCCTGTCTCACCTCTTCAATCCACCAGCCTGTTAGATCTAGCCAATGGGTATTTCATGGGTGCAATGGTCGCCGCAATGACCTCAGTAGCTTTCTGGTTTCTTTTGAGAGCAGTTTGCACTTGCACTATATCATCTTTCTCCTGTTCTTTTTCTTTTTGGTACTACATATATGGGGCAGCTATGTGCATAATCGTTCAGATCGTTATACAAGCATGAAAATTTGCATGTGGTTCACCTTTTGGCTGCTTATTAAGAAATTAACATTAACCAAACGAAAATCCAATATGGCCTCAATTTTTCAAGATGGCCACCAAAATATGGCTAATGGATGCGATTATCTTTACATAATCAAAACAAACTGTACAAAGCCAATGTTTTAAGGGTTAATTCCTATGTTCTGAAACACGGAGATTCTATTTTTCCAAAATCTTGGTTTGTAGGATGGATTTATTCATCATTTTCGGAAGGTTTAAGATATTTTATGTCTCAGTAGCCTAATATTTTTATTGATTATTCAGTTTCCATGGTAGGTACGCATCTGGAAGCATCAATGTGTATTTATCGAACCATATAACTGGTACACACAGCTACAAATGCAGTGCAGCTCAGGCCAAACCGAAAGCATTTGCATCTTCCATGGCATTCATTTCAGCTGTTGGCAACACTTTGCAATAGGTTAAAGAGTCACTAAGCAAACCGTCCATCCCTCGCCATGTTTTATCCACCCCCAGTCACTAGGATTTAGGTACTGTGGCCTACATACAGTTGCCTTACTCCATTTGAATTCTGCCTGGAAGGAAGCAAGCTTTTCATGTTGAAGGATAGAAGTTGGTGGAATAGAGTTTTATATGTCCGTTGTTTTCTTGCAAACAAGCCCACTCGCGTCTCTTTAACTCCTATAGCAGTACTGGACTTGTCATGCATGGTAACTACATACTCTTCTAAAGTCTGCATATCAGGGTCATCAATGACTGGTGGATGTTGGCTAAGTATCGTGAAGACGACTGAGGCCTGATCATACACATTCCAAGTGTCCCAAGCAGACTACTTTCCATTACCTTGAAATGCTGACAGTACATCACAACCACTAAAACCATGAAACAACATGATTCCTCTTGTTTTTTCTAGCCCAAGTACATTGCAGATCTCATGAATGGGGATCCATTCCAGGCTTCGTTTTTGACCAAAGGCAATCCACAGTTTTGAAGGCCCAGGTCTTTCAGGGATGGAAAAACCCGATACTGACATTACAATCACATCTGTGTCATTTGCTTTAATCATCAATACCTGGTTGCCATTGAGGACTGATTTACATGCACAAATATTCGTATATCTGCCTCATCATGAGTACTGAGAAATATACTGTTTGACACAGTGCTTGAGTACACTGTTCATTGTCCCTTTTGGGCACAACGATTGCCTTTGTTGTTTGGACACAAGCAATATTAACTGCTAGAAAATGAAAGAACTCTGTTTTGTTGGTGCTGTCTGGCAGAAAGTTGTCCCAATTATTGCGTGTTTTGGCGAAGTTTGTCACCCTCCTTCTCATTTCCTATCCTCGCATTGTTCTCGCCTCAGCCATCAGACCAGATGGAACATAAACATCAAAAAATATATCTAAGGGTTTGCACTTTGTGGCACAAGCCTTTACTGTAGGAATAACATCTTCCATGCCATACTGACCGAAAGTTTTTCATGCTCGGGGTGCCAAGGCACTCACTAATTCTGAGACATTGATGACAGTAGCATCTGCCACTGGTTCAAGATCTGGCATTTTGACTTTGGATTCAAGGATCTCAGCCAGTAGAGATTTCCATTAAGTTGTCCACTGTCACTCAGAGAGGCAGGAAATGTATTGTTTTCATGCTGAAAGAATTCTGTTAAGTCATACTCCCTTCTTAGACAAGAGATGAAAGTTGAGAGAAAAGATGGAAGTCCTCGTTCAGTGTCTTTTGAGTAGAGCTGCTTGAATGTGCTTCTCTTTTGAAGAAGTCAACCTTGTTCTTCTTAACTGGCTGGTAAAATGAGCATTGAACCTCGGATTCAAATGCCCTCATGAATGCATGACAGTGACATGCTCTTTAGTGTGTGGTACTAAAGCAGCACTGGCAGGGTTGGCAATGTCCTTTGTGTCAAGGGTAAGAAGGTCCTGTGACTCTTCCTGAAAAGGATTACCAGACTCCTGTATAACAACGATTAGCTTTTCTACTCTCTCAACAAATATATTTGTAGCCTTTTGTGTCTGGTCATGATGTTCACTATGTTGAGCTTCATTCTTGACATCTCATAATCTCTCATACTTCTGAACAAGCCGACTCACTTAACCCGCTGACTACTGCTGATGTGTATATACGTCCGAATGTTTTGTCACTGTGACTCCTGTTGACGTATATATACGCGCTGCAATTGCAAGGTCCATCATTTGCACATTTCTTAAATTTCGTTTATGATTTTTGGTATGTATACATGGGACATCTTTCTCTACCAGATGCCAGGCAGGGACAATGCCATACCCCGCATGACCTCCCTACCCCTGCAGACCAGTGTCTCGTCAATTCACTTGTTACCAGTGACCTTGCCAGTAAAGACATGTTGCACCACGGTACGAAATTCAAGGCCAGAATGATTCCCCAATTGATGACAATGTGGAAGACAAAGTTTACGTAGCATTAGAGGAAGAAATAGTCAGAAATGATGATCAGGTAATGTTGCCAAAAAAGGTGAGGTATGTTGATGTGTTTGGTGAGTGAAACAATGCTTATATCACCTATATTTCTGTGTGAAAACCAATATACTCTTGTACTACGTATAAATTAGTACCAAATAAATAAATAATTACCGTTTAATAGTGGTGTGGAATAGTTACCCCTCCCATGGAACTCGTTTTCTCCGGTGCCTGCCTCATAGAAAACACAGTAAGGCAAGGGGTACCGTTACTTGTATCCAGTATTTTAAACCTCATGTGAGTGATTTCTCTATGAATTTTCGATGTTTCTCACCAAAAGTGGAGGTTTGAGCCAAAAGAAAAAAAAAATCCAAAATTTGTCAGTTTGGGGGAAGTCAGTGGTGGAAAATTTGTCAGGACGGGGCGGTTCAAGGTCCAGCAGTCATCCATCTTTTGAGAGCTGATCTGACCTCTCTAGTCTTCAGATCTTGGTATGAGTGACCTAAATCACTAGCATTTTCCGTAACGAAGGAGAGGGGTATAACATGAAAGTCCTTTATATTAAGAGTTACTGGTAGTAATACATGGTCAGATCATTTAATGACTTCACCGTTTTTGTTTTTCAGTGAAGGAGGAAGAAGTGAGAAGAGTACATACAGGACAGGGACTCAGAATAAGAACTGAATGTATTGACAACAAAAAGTATGTAAAGAAACTAGTGAAGAGGAAAAAGAAGGAGGTAAATGATGATCTTGGAAGAAAAATGAATGCAAATTACCCTGAAAATAGGAACGAGGAGGATGAAGTAAGAACCAGATGGAAAGAATATTTTGAAAGTCTGATGGATGGGAATTGAAAGAGCAAAGCGACTGTTAATATGATTGGTTCTGCAGATGTACAGAGAAGGTATGCAATGCCAGGAAACGTGACACTCACAGAGGTGAAAAACGCTGTGAAACGATTAAGAAATGGGGAAGCAGCTGGGGTTGATGAAGTGTATGGAGCCATTATTAAGTGTACTGGGGATTTTGGAATGAAGTGCTTGTTGGAGATATGTAAGAAGGCAGGGATGAGTAAAATTGTGCCAGTAGAGTGACAGTGATTGTGCCCCTGCACAAAAATAAATGTGAGCGAAATGAGTGAAAGAATTATCGTGGCATAAGTCTGCTGAGTGTTGCAGGGAAAGAATATGGAAGCATTATTATATAAGAATGTAAGAGAAATATCAGAAGTCGTAGTGACTGACGAACAGGTTGACTTGAGGATTGGCAGACGATGTGTGGATCAAATATTTGCAGTGAGACAGATCGTGGAGAAAGCATATGAGCAGGACAATAAGGTGTTCATGGCATTCATAGATCCGGAAAAAGCATACGGCCAAATAAACTGTGAAGATCTGTGGAAGATTTTGAGCATGTATGGTGTAGAATTGCCGCTAGGTGCCGTCAAAAGTTTTTATGATGGCAGTGAGGCATATGTAAGGGTAAATGGCCATCTAAGTGAATGGTTCATGATCAATATAGGCATGCGGCAAGGTTGTGTGATGTCCCCATGGTTGTTTATTATATATATCTGGATGGGCTGATGAAAGAAGTAAAAACACGATTAATGGAGAGAGGAATGGCTTTCGTAATGAATGGTGATGGATAGGATACGGAATAATATGACAAGTGAAAGATGCGGAGTGAGGAAAACTTTGTACACCAGAATCGAAGAGAGTGTACTGAGATGGTTTGGTCATATGGAAAGAATGGATGACAACAGAGTGGTGAAAAAGGTATATCTGAGCCAATTTGGAGGAGGGAGGAGG
This sequence comes from Coenobita brevimanus, assembly GCF_032717465.1. NCBI lineage: Eukaryota > Metazoa > Arthropoda > Malacostraca > Decapoda > Coenobitidae > Coenobita > Coenobita brevimanus. The sequence goes on from NC_136960.1 coordinate 26,879,438, forward strand.
GGAGGTAGGGCCAAGAGGGTGGAGGGATATGGTGGATGAGTGTTTGTGGAAGAGAGGTGTGGAAGCTGGTGGTTCTAAGGGCCTGACTAAGACCGAGCTGAATGGATTAATTTTGTGCTGAAAAACTCTTAACCAGGGATTTGGCACTTTTTATGTTTTTTATTTATTTATTTATTTTTCTTTACGTGACAACATTCGGATTGGCTCTATCAGATAGGTACATGTGAAGCTATAGAAGGTGATTTTTTTTTTTTTTTTTTGTCTATCTAATGAAGCCAGGATTTCGAGGGCTTGAATGACTAGTGGATGGAAGCGTGGCCTAATGAACTGGCCAAACTTTGGCTGTCTGGACGTTGCTACTCCTCACCCTGCTCTAGGGTTGGAAACGAGGTCACGATGATGATTACATATATATATATATATATATATATATATATATATATATATATATAATTTCCCTCCTGGATCTCTGGACTTTACGCACCCTTTCTTGGGGTAGGAAAAGAGGTGTGGATGATAAACATTTGCTGCGATGAAGCTGTTAATTTATATTGTGTGTCTGTCCTTTCGGCCGCATTACACGGACATCGTTTTCAATTTACGTTGCTCAACATATCCATGGATATAGGAACTGATTGTCCATGGCCCAGTGGAAGGACACAAGCACTGTATTATTATGGAGAACCCACAGAGTTAAACACACACACACACACACACACACAGAAGTGGGGGGAGAGAGAGAGAGAGAGAGGGAGAGAGAGGTGGGGGGAGAGGGAGTGGGAGTTTTGGGGGAGGCATGATGATAGATGGGGGTTAAATTTTGCATGGTCATAGGCAATGACTAAGACCACGTCTACACTAGGGGTCATGCAACGCTGTATGTTGCGAGTTATGTTGCCCAACCCGTGTTGCTGAGGCCAGTCCACATGAGTACAAGGGCAGCATGTGCAACTTATAGTTGAGCTTCGAGTTGAGGAGGATGGATACCAATGCAGCAGTGGTTCATGAGACTGTAATGTGGAGCATTGTGACACTACTAGTGAGGTTGCTAGGTGCAAATTTTTGCAGAGTCGTTCAATTTATTATACAAGCCCCAAATTTCGCACATGGACTCATCAAGGGTTAGTTGTTTTAAATATAACACTGGCCACTTGGAAATGATCCTGTAATCGTAATTATGTGTGAACGTCATGCACTACCAGGGCACACTGGTGACATCAATGCTGTGAAACTCAGTATGGATTTCAGTGGCAGTTTCTATAAAGTAATACAGCCAAGTGTTCCAAGTTATATCATATTTAGCCTCCATACCGGTTACATATCCGCACCTGAATTGACAAGATATGCCAGTGCGGGAGAGCCCAGCCAAGGATGATGCGGCTTTAGTCATCTGGTTGGTGTACAGATTGCACGGGACTTGAATGACACAGGATGAACAATCGGGCTAGGTGTGGGACAGTTTAATGCAAGAACCAAGCTGTATTCCATAAAACAAAGCGCTTTCAATTAAGGTAATAAAATGATAAACCTTCGGCCTTTCATTGTTTATTACCATAAACTCTTGAATATGGCTCATATCTGAGAATCTTTGTCCAAGAAGCGAACATAGTGGAACAAGTGCTGTCTTTGTCAACTGGAAAAAAAGGAACATCTTAAATGTCCACCAATTTCATATAGTACAGAACAGGGAGGCTACAGTATGATCGCAAAAAATTTCCCTCACTTCAAAGCAATGTTTGCTTTACCAATCATGCTTGATTCTGTCCGGTTAGACGAAGCTGACAATATTGAAGCAACCTTGAGGAGGTGCAAGGCAAAATATCATCAAAGCTATAGGCTCATGTTTAACAATACAAAGCTAGAAAGGGTGAGAAAATGAACAGCAACAACTGAAACAAGCGGAGAACGACGAACAAAAGTGCCAAGATCTAAGTCAAATGTTTCAGTACTCTTTCTTTGTGAGAAACAGGAACCTGTTTCACCGCTTACACAAGCCATGACAGTGCAACTGAATGATAGACTGAATGAGTGTACTAGAAACCTCGGTGATGGAAGACTGTTGGCGAAGCTCAGTGGAGATGTTGTGGCCCTGTAATCAAAATATCATCATGCTTGTCTGGTGGCTTTGTACAACAGTAACAGAGAGCTCATTTCAGGAAACAAGCTCAGGAAAACGAAAATGAAACACCACATGATGGCGAAATCAAAGCTATAGCATTTTCTGAACTAGTTATTTGTATAAATGAAACAAAATCTGTTGGTGGGGTTACTGATCCAGTAATATTCAAGCTCACAAAGTTGACTTCACTGTGTACACAGCGACTTGAGCAACTGAGACTGAAGGGACAAAATGTCAACTCTTCCAGGTTGAAAGACAAATTAATGACGCAAATGCCTGAACTAGAAGCTATTCACAAGGGGCGAGATGCACTTGTTTTTCATAAAGATGTTGATTTTGTTTTAGATAATGCTGGTGACTGCACTGAAGAGACAGTTCTTGCTAAAGCTGCAAAGATTATACACAAGTGCATTCTCGGACACAAGTCAAATTGGATGGAAGTTTAAAAACAGGATGTCTTGAATCAGTCCCTACAATACTTCTCCAATTCATCTGCATGATTGAGCACGGAGCAGACATTAAATCACAGTTCCAATTTGATGCCTCCAAAACAGCTATTGCTATGGCCCAATTACTCCAGTATAACTGTCAGGCTAGGACCAAAGAAACAGCAGCATGTCTTTGGCATTCAAAAGACAGAGAAACACCATTTCCTATTTATGTTGGTTTGTCTGTCTTTACAAAAACCAGAAAGAAACATTGAAATGTTGCATAACAATGGCCTTAGCAATTCATATGACAGTGTTCAAGAAATATCAGCACAACTAGGGGATGCTGTGATTAGCAGGTATGATGAAGATGGTGTTGTATGCCCTGCTGTCTTAAGGAAAGGATTATTCGAAACAGCTGCCATGGACAACATTGGTCATAATCCAGTTTTCACGACAGCACAGACGTCGTTCCATGGGACAAGCATTTCTGACCTTTCTTAGCCATGGCAATAGACCAGGCCCACGAATGGGCAAATGCTGTTATAAAGGGCGATAGAGGAGCCACAGACCTCACTGAAAGTCCATCAGATCTCAAAAGATGTATGACTACTGGGCCTTAACCCGTCCCTTCCCGACTAATTTTACACCACTAACTCCCCCCAATCTGACAAATTTTGGATTTTTTTTTTTTTTTTGCTCAAACCTCGACTTTTGGTGAGAAACATCGAAAATTAATAGAGAAATCGCTCACATGAGGTTTAAAATACTGGATACAGGTAACGGTACCCCTTACCTTACTGTGTTTTCTATGAGGCAGGCTTCAGAGAAAACGAGTTCTATGGGAGGGGTAACTACTCCACACTACTCATACGCGGTAATCATTTATTTATTTGGTATGAATTTACACATAGTACAATAGTATATTGGTTTTCACACAGTAATTTAGGCGATACAAGCATTGTTTCACTCACCACACGCATCAACATCTCACCTTTTTTGGCAACATTACCTGATCATCATTTCTGACTATTTCTTCCTCTAATGCTATGTAAACTTTGTCTTCCACATTGTCATCAATTGGGGAATCTTTCTGGCCTTGAATTTTGTACCATGGCATGACATATTTTAACTGGCCAGGTCTCTGGTAACAGGTGAATTGACAAGACAATGGTCTGCGGGGGGGAGGGAGGTCATGCGGGGCATTGTCCCTGCCTGGCATTTGGTAGAGAAAGGTGTCCCGTGTATACTTTCCAAAAATCACGCACAAAATTTGAGAAATGTGCAAATGATGGACCTTGCAATTGCGGCGCATTTATATACAGCAATGGGAGTCACAGTGACAAAACTTTTGGACGTATATACACGTCAATGGGAGTCGGTGGGTTAAGTGAGTCGGCTTGTTCAGGAGTATGAGAGATTATGAGATGTCAAGAATGAAGCTCAACATAGTGAACATCATGACCAGACAAAAGGCTCAAAATATATTTGTTGAGAGAGTAGAAAAGCTAACCGCTGTTATACAGGAGTCTGGTAATCCTTTTCAGGAAGAGTCACAGGACCTTCTTACTCTTGACACAAGGGACATTGCCAACACTGACAGTGCTGCTTTAGTAGCCACACACTATAAGAAAATAGCATGTCAGTGTCATGCATTCATGAGGGCATTTGAATCCGAGGTTCAATGCTCATTTTACCAGCAAGTTAAGAAAAAAGTTGACTTCTTCAAAAGAGAAGCACATTCAAGCAGCTCTACTCAAAAGACACTGAAAGAGGACTTCCATCTTTCCTCTCAACTTTCATCTCTTGTCTAAGAAGGGAGTATGAATTAATAGAATTCTTTCAGCATGAAGACAATACATTTCCTGCCTCTCTGAGTGACAGTGGACAGCTTAATGGAAACCTCAACTGGCTGAGATCCTTGAATCCAAAGTCAAAATGCCAGATCTTGAACCAGTGGCAGATGCTACTGTCATCAATGTCTCAGAATTAGTGAGTGCCTTGGCACCCCGAGCATGAAAAACTTTCGGTCACTATGGCATGGAAGATGTTATTCCTACAGTAAAGGCTTGTGCCACAAAGTGCAAACTCTTAGATATATTTTTTGAAGCTTATGTTCCATCTCCTCTGATGGCTGAGGTGAGAACAAAGCGAGGATAGGGAATGAGAAGGAGGGTGACATACTTCGCCAAAACACGCAATAATTGGGACAACTTTCTGCCAGACAGCACCAACGAAACAGAGTTCTTTCATTTTCTAGCAGTTAAAATTGCTTGCGTCCAAACAACAATGGCAACTGCTGTGACCAAAGGAGACAATGTACAGTGTATTCAAGCACTGTGTCAAACATAGAGGTAGGAGTAGGGTAGAGTCGGCGGGAGAAGGCTAAGGTGAAATCAGAGAACTGTCAAACAGCCATATTGGTCAAGTCAAGAGGTCACGGCAACACCTTCCTGACTTGAAGAAGATTGCTGTGCACTCCTACCTCTATGGCTGTGCCCATAGAGGTAAGAGTAATTCTACCTCCGTGGGTGTGGCCATGTGATTATTAAACCTTTAATATCTCCAGCTGTGTGTCCACCTGGTATTCCTCTGGGAGAATGCAAGAAACAAAGTAGACTTCATTCTACCTCTGGTTTTGGTTGTAGTTCAGCTGTGGGTGTGAGATGTTCTGTCCTAAGTTGTATCTCACCATCAAATAACCTAAGTCTCCAAAAATGCCCACTACCTGTGCCGCATTTGGGTGTAAAGAAAGAGGAGATAAGAAATCTGACCCATCCATTACATTTCACCAGTGAGTATCTTTAGAGTGAATTATAGTTTGTAAGTGTACATTATGTATATGACTGGAGTTAGTAAAGTCAAGCTGAATATTATATAGAAAAATAGATATAAATTTTTTTCATAATGTGCTGATGTATATTATTTTAAATCATCTATCTGTCTTCTATCCTTCACTTTACCATATATTCTTAAATGCTTCCTTTTTTTTCATTCATTAATTACTTTCTTTTCCCCTTCCATTCATAACCTACTTTCTTCCTCATTCCTTCTTTCCTTCTTTATTTCCTTCTTTCCATCCTTCTTGCAATCATTCTTTCCTCTCATTCTTCCATTTTTTCCTTATTCGTTCGTTCCACATGTGTTAGACAGTAATATATATACTGTAGATACAGTTTTATGTAATTTTAGGGTAGGGGCATATGAGAAAATCATACAAGTGGTTCAAAGGCATAAATAAGGGAGATATTAATAGATCATTAAAATTACAGAATTGGGAAAGAACAAGAAACAACGTATCTACAAACTAAACACTGTTTATGACAGGTTTCCGAAGGAGCTAGCCAGGAGACAGCAGTGGGTAATAGCTCTACGATGAGAAAATTATACACCTGGTGTAGGAGCTTGTCTCTGCTCTAAGCATTTCAAGCCAAAAGAATTTGATAGGACGTCTCTATCGTGCGTGAGATTACATGATAATGCAGTTCCAAGCATCTTTGAAGCGTTTCCAGCCCATCTACAGAAAATGGACAAACCTAGGAAGCCCCCTAAACTTGGTATTTCAAGTGACAAAACAACATCCGAGACTTCAAATGATGTCCAAAATGCACCAGAAAATCTAGAAAACTATTCCAGTGATGCTCTTATACAAGGTTTAAAAAGGAAACTGGAGGACAACCAAGAAAAATCAGTGAAATCACGACAAAAAATTAAAACGCTGCATCAAAAATCACGACGATTAACCCTTGTGTGGTGTTAAGGTTTTAGTTACTTAGCCAATGTTTGCGGGTCTGGTGGACCCATCTCATTATTGGGTTTTTAAATCAATACAGCCATAACTATTTTTTTTAAAATACCAGATGTTTCCTTAATCCCATTCACAAGCAATAAAGACAGCATACGTGGTTAATATTTACCATTATAAATAATAGTGCTATCCGGTTTTTATGATAAAATGCAAAAAAAAAAAAAAAGAAAAGAAAAATCAATATCAACATACGGATGGAAAAACATGATTATTTTGAACAAATCTCAAAGAAACAATGTTAAGAAATTGAACACACGTAGTCTACAAAACACCAGCCTCATTGAACAGATACAGTATCCATATCAGTCTTCACAACACATCAACCCCATTGAATACACAATCTATTCATGCCAGCCTCTATAACACATGAGGGGCAGTGTTTTACTCTGTGTGTGTGTGTGTGTGTGTGTGTGTGTGTGAGTATTTCTTGCACTTGATGCATGTATACTGTGTTTTTCTGTAAATCTTGGGTCCACACACCTTGCAGTGCTTCTTTTTGTTGCTACTGGCCGCAACCTAGAATGATGAAAATACTTAGATCAGGAATTTTTCTCACATCTTCCTCCCCCCCTTCTCTCTTTCTCTCTCTCTCTCTCTCTCTCTCTCTCTCTCTCTCACACACACACACACACACACACACATTACAGTTGGTCAGGGTAAGACAGTCAGACATATAACACATGCAACAGCATCTTACACTTACTTCAGGTTCTGCAGATGGTTGTTCTGTGGGTCGGACCGAAGTGGCACCAGCATCCTCCTCCTGAATCCTCCTCACGATGGCTGCAGAAACTGGGGTTCTTGGGGTATACTGTCTTCTCTGGATTTGAGGTCTCACCAATGCCTTGCCACCTCCTTGAGAATGAGCCGTCACCGCTGGAGCTATCCTGTGTTCCAGTCTGGGTTAAGCACTATCCAGATGACAAAAGCATCATACGCTGAGAAGTCCAAGATATTGAAAAATATCACAAGTGGCTAGCGTAGGCTTCCCCTTTTGCAGCTGTAGCCGGTCACCAGCTTGTCCATGTTGTCCACCCCTCCTTTTGTGGCTAAGGACGTATCAGCTGCGAACACAAACTTGGAAGAGCTGATTAGCCTGGTCTTTGTAGTCAAGAGCTGAGGTGGGAGCTCTGGCTTGCTTTTCTGTACTGTCCCTACCATTGTCACGTTCCTCTTTAGGAGCTCCTGTCCCAGCTTGTGTGAGGTAAAAAAGTTAACGTAGGTGATGTTGTGTCCATTGAGTCCCTATGTCATGTCCAGGACAACTCTTATTCTTTGGTTCTTCTCAGAGGCTCCTCCATCTGGCTTTCCTGTATACACTTGTAAGTTCCATGCATATGATGATTCAGCATCACAGGCAGCCCAGATCTTGATTCCGTATTTTGTGGGTTTTGATGGTATGTACTGCCTGAAGGAGCAGTGGCCCCTAAATGGCACCAGCCATTAGGGATAATATGTGCAGGAATGTGGGAACAGAAAGGTTTCGGTGCTTGAAATGTAACAGTGTTGCAACCTTGTGCATGAACAGTAGGGGTAGAAAAAAAACACACACACACATGCACACACATATGCAAACACACACACACACACACACACACACACACACACACACACACACACAGACAATAACAGCAGGCCATGTAGGAGGAGGACAGAATGAAGAGACACAGCACCTCTACACTTTTATTACCCTCGGGTCCAGTGGACCCGAACACCACATGTATAATATAAATGTGTGTGGGGGGGGGGGGTTGTACAGTGTGAAGTCATTGAAAATGTGTTATTTTTATGTTCTTCACAAAAAATGAGCCAAGGCCAAGGTGTATGAGGTTGAAATAATAATAAATCGCACTATTTTTCTTTTGACAAACATTGGAATTGGGTCCGACAGACCAAACACCACATAAGGGTTAAAGAAGAAAAACGCAGATTTGTGTTCAATAATCAGTGCACTAAAAGAAAAGCAGTTATTAAGTGAACAAAGTTTGTCTGTGTTAGAATCATGTGCTGGTGGGGTAGCTGATCTTGTTAAAAGACAGATAGCCAAAAACACAGGTTAGCAACTACCTGCTAGGTATGGTCCTGACCTGAAGTCATTTGCTCTAACTTTGAACTTTTATTCGCCACGTGCGTTTAAGTTCATTCGGAAAACATTTGTCTTCCACATCCTCGAACACTGGAAAAATGGTACATTAAAGTAGATATGAAACCTGGCTGGACAGAGGCTTCACTCACTGCACTCAGGCAGATCAATGGAGTCCAAGATAATGATAATGTTTTTTCACTAATTATGGATGAAATGGCTATTCGCCAACATGTTGAGTGGGATGGCAAAAAATATCATGGGTTTATTGATATAGGGACAGACTTAGATGATGACTGCTTGCCTGTAGCCAAGGAAGCACTAACTTTCATGGCAGTTTCTCACAAATCTTCATTCAAAGTACCAATTGGATATTTTTTAATTGATGGACTAAGCAGCACTGAACGACGCAGCTTAGTTCTGCAGGCCTTGGACAAGCTCCATTCAGTAGGAACAAACATTGTTTCTCTGACATTCGATGGGGCAGCCTCAAATCTAGGTATGAAGAAAATTCTTGGGTATAATTTGAATCCAGATAATTTGAAATCTTACTTTAATCATCCGCCTACTGGCAGGTCTGTATGTGTATTCCTAGATCCCTGTCACATGTTCAAGTTAATAAGAAATTCACTAGGGGAATTAGGTACTTTTTTAGATGGACAGGGCAAAAAAATTTCATGGCATTTCCTCGAAAGACTTCATCAGCTGCAGGAAAGTGAAAGTCTTCATCTAGGAAATAAGTTACGACAAGCACACATTGCATATGTAAAGAAAAAAAATGAATGTAAAGCTGGCTGTTAAGTTGTTCAGTGACTCTGTGGCAGACTCGCCACAGTTCTGTTTAGATCAAAACATACCTAGGTTTGAAGACTGTCAAGGGATAATAGAATTCATACGGATTCTTAATGCCTTGTTCGATGTAATGAATTCTCGGAAATTGTGTACTTACGGCTAGAAACGCCCACTCCAAGCTGATAATAACACACATGTAATGGACTTACTTGAACGTGTTGAGCAGTATTGTAACTCTAACAGTACTGTGTGACAAAGTGCCTATTCTCAAATGCAGGAGGAAAACAGGATATATTGGGTTTCTTCTGTGCTGCCAAAGCTTAAAAATGCTAAATGAAAGGCTAATTCTTCCTCCAAATCCAGTTTTGAAGTACCTTCCAACTTACAAAGCAAGTCAAGATCATATTGAGTTATTTTTTGGCAAAATTAGAAGTATGGGTGGATATAACAACAATCCAACAGCACGACAGTTTTCAGCAGCTTACAAAAAGATATTAACTAAAAATGAAATTGATGAAGTAACTAGACGAAATTGCATGCCTTTGGAATCCGTTTCTATTCTATCTGCTTCTAGTTACTCCTGCAGTCCTCGTGTGCCATCTTATACTGAAATCAACTCTTCTTTTGATAAACACAGGGTCACAGAGCACGAATTCCTTAATGAGAGGGAAGAATATGATTTACTTTTAACATCGGAAAATAAAAACATTATTTCAAGTAATGTAATTTCTCCCTGTTCTGATAAAATAGTAGGCTACATAGCTGGTTTTGTGTGTCTTAAACTTAAAAGGTGTTTGAAGTGTGAAGAGTGCTGCCAAGCTCTGTTAAGCCATAACACAGAGGAATTCCATAATCTCATTACTGTAAAAAAGAGGGGAAATCTATGTTTTCCACATAAAGATGTATTCTATCTATCTATCTATCTATAGCCCGACGCCCTAATCCCGCAAAGGGTGGCCGCAGACAAAATGCCTCCAAGTCGCTCTGTCACCCACCATTTGACTACCCTCCCCCCAACTCACCCCCCACTCCCTCATATACCTCTCAACTCCATCTCTCCACCTCATCCTCGGTCTACCCCTCCCTCTTCCTCCCTCCACCTCACCTACATACACCCTCTTAGTCAATCTTTCATTCTCCATTCTCTTCACATGTCCAAACCACCTCAGTGTATTTCTCCTAATCTTCTGAACCACATCCACATCCACCCCACAACGTTCCTTCACTTCTTCATTTGTCAACCTGTCCCTCCACGTCACTCCACATGCTCCTCTCAAGTAACTCATTTCCACTGCTCTCACTCTTGGCTTGTTCCCCTCATGCAAGGTCCACGCCTCGCTTCCATACGTCAGGGTAGGGATCACAATACTATCATGCAGTGACTTCTTAACTTCCATATTCACTTCCCTATTTCTCATCACTGCTTTCAGTGTACCAACAACCTTCCTTCCCTGCTGTACCTTTTCACGCACTTTATTCCCCAAAGTTCCATCCTTACTCATCACACTACCCAAGTACTTGAATGCACTCACATTCTCCATATCCTCACCATCCAACCTCACTGCACACTCTGTGACTTCATTCCTCTCAAACACCATAACTTTACTTTTGTTTACATTAACTTTCAGATTCCTCCTCCTACACACTGTCCCAAATTCATTCACCAAACCTTGCAACTCCCATTCATTTTCACTCAACAATACTGTATCATCAGCAAACAGCATCACCGGAAGCTTCCAAATCTCACCCTCATTCATTAGAGCCACCCCCACATCCACTGTCCTACCTTGCACATCCTTTACAACCCCATCCATGTACTGTATATATTAAACAGCCATGGAGACATCACACACCCCTGTTTCAGTCCCACATTGAGATCAAAGAACTCACTCAGCTCACCATCCACTCGCACCGTAGCCCTCGCTCCCTCGTACATACTCTTCATAGCACTCCAAAATTTCCCCTCCACTCCAAATATTCTTAATACCTTCCACATACCTTGCCTATCTATTCTGTCATAAGCTTTCTCCAAGTCCATGAAGGCAGCATACACTTTCCTTCCCTTCTCTAGATACTTCACTAAACATCTTAGAACAAATATCTGATCTACACACCCTTTTCCCTACCTAAATCCCCCTTGTTCTTCTCCAACTAGCTCCTCTGTCATATGCCTAACCCTATCAATGAGTATTCTACCATATATTTTACCAGTCACACTAAGAAAGCAAATACCCCTATGGTACTCACCATATGTATTTTGTGTGAAAAAATATTCAGAGAAAAGGTGTTGAAAAGCAGCGAGTCAAAATGGGTGTCAAAATTATCCAACTATGCTTATCAAGTCATTGTTGTTGAGGTTTTATCCACATTTCAAGACAAACTTATCTTCACCACTTTAGAAAGTCATATGTCTGCCAGTGACCCTCTGCACAACCACCTTGTCTTATCAAAGCAGTCGCAGAGACATATTTACAAGTGCGGTATTCCTATGCAGGAAAGCACTTTACAGCAAGAAATATTGCCTTAAAAAATGTCAAGAGTAGGACTGCTATGAATAAGGTAGTACTGTTTAGTGGTTTATGAATAAAGCATGAGTAAATAATTTGTTGTCATATAAAGTCTCAAATGTATAAACGGTTGTTTCTATAACCTTTTAGGTTAGTACGCAAAAGTAGATAAATAAATAAATAAAGGTAATACATATTTTTTTGTGTGTGCAACTAAGAAAACACTCGTGCCTGGTCAGCGGAACCAAGTCAGACAGCTGTCAAACAGGTCGCTGCCATGTTAGTCGAGTCAGGTCTGTCGGCCTCACTCTGACCTACCCTTGGTTAATCCCATATGCCGTCTCTACCCTACTCATACCACTATGGTGTCAAACAATATATTTCTCAGTACTGATGATGAGGCAGGTATACGAATATTTGTGCATGCAAATCAGTCCTTAGTGGCAACTAGGTATTGATGATTAAAGCAAATGACACAGATGTGATTGTAATGTCAGTATCGGGTTTTTCCATCCCTGAAAGACCTGGGCCTTGCAAAACTGTGGATTGCCTTTGGTCAAAAACGAAGCCTGGAATGGATCCCCATTCATAAGATCTGCAATGTACTTGGGCTAGAAAAAACAAGAGGAATCATGTTGTTTCATGGTTTTAGTGGTTGTGATGTACTGTCAGCATTTCAAGGCAATGGAAAGTAGTCTGCTTGGGACACTTGGAATGTGTATGATCAGGCCTCAGTCGTCTTCACGATACTTAGCCAACATCCACCAGTCATTGATGACCCTGATATGCAGACTTTAGAAGAATATGTAGTTACCATGCATGACAAGTCCAGTACTGCTATAGGAGTTAAAGAGACGCGAGTGGGCTTTTTTGCAAGAAAACAACGGACATATAAAACTCTATTCCACCAACTGTTCTCTCTTTCAACATGCAAAACTTGCTTCCTTCCAGGCAGAATTCATACGGAGTAAGGCAACTGTATGTAGGCCACAGTACCTGAATCCTAGTGACTGGGGGTGGATAAAGCATGGCGAGGGATGGAAGGTTTGCTTAATGACTCTCTAACCCATTGCAAAGTGTTGCCAACAGCTGACGAAATGCGGATGTAAGACTGAATGCCATGGAAGATGCAAATGCTACCGGTTTGTCCTGAGCTGCACTGCACTTGTAGCTGTATGTACAGTCAGCCTAAGAAGTGACGGCGGAGTGTCCAGAAATTTTCGGTCAGCGACAGTGCACATACAGTACTCTTCCTTATATCTCTACGAGGTGAAACCTAATACGTAAAATTGTTACAAAAAAAAAAAAAAAATCAATCAATGCCAAAGTACCTGTATATTTCAAAATTGTAGGACCCAGTTCGTTAGTTACGATAATAGGGAATCCTAAACGGAAGTAATTGAAATTTCACAACCGCTCAGGGACAGTCAGGAATAATTTGCGGAGTTCAAATCTAGTATGGTAACACGCAATAATTTTTTAGTAGCATCAGACTGAACAAAAGGAAGCTTCAATAAACAATAAAAATTAGTAATTATTATTTATAAAATAATTTCCGTTACAATACCAGGAATAATTTAAAGTCGTTTATTTCCGTTTCCAAAGTCTCCATGGACGACGACAGAAAGCGGGAAGGCGGCGTAAGCCAGTAAGCTATTTTAAATGTTTCGATCAACACGCACGAAAAGAGATAACATTTACTCAAAGACATGCAGTTATTACACTGCCTTTGGCCAGTTTTCCATTAAGAAAAATCTCTTGATTATTTAATATAAGCCAAAGGGCTATCGGTGAAAGAAGTATAAAAAAAGAACCTCGATGTTTGCCTCGAGTCGGAGCTCCTTGCAGAATGCTAACTTCTGTTATAGTCTGATATCCTCAGTGCATAATCGATTAGCAAGAGTAAAAAAATGCAGAGGTTCATAAATAATTGAGTTCAAAACTTCCAAATCAGCATTTTCTGTTCAGCAGGACATTACAGTTTATTTTAAAAAGACAGATATTAAGATTAAAAGATGGAGTAAAGGGTGCGTGGTTTTGCATTGCAAGAGTTTATGAACTCATGATTTGGTCCTGTTTATTGCTTAGTGTAAGAGAGAAAGGCAGAATCTGTCATACCTCCTTACAACCAATAATAATTTTGCATCAAATGGGAATAAAGTTGCTAATTATCATTATTATTGGAGAGAGAAAGACGGAATAAAAGGCAGTATGGTCTTGCTGCTACCGCAGGTAGGGCATCAAACGAAAATTTCATTGTTATGGCATCCTTATTGTTGCTGGATCATCACCATAGCATTTGAAAGTAAGGCAGTGTATTGCAGTCACTAGAACTGTCCTTAACTGGTCTTCAAAACTAGAGCATCTGTATTTGAAATCCTGGGAAACAATTAAGTCAGGAACACGGAGTTATAGGCCTACTGCCCACTGCGTGCGGAGTAATACATTTCACATTCATTGAAATCGGGAAAGGTAACTAAGTGTTAACTTCTAATATCACTGCCTCCTGTTATTCATTCATCATTCTTAGCGCAATAAAATATATAATTTATTTGATATGACCTGATGAAGGCATTGAATGTTTACCTTATATATACTCGCTGTTTTCACTGAACGTACGGCAGTGCAGAGTGACCGAAGCAATCTGAAACTCTGCCATCACTTCTTGGGGCGACTGTACCAGTTCTGTGGTTCGATAAATACACAATGATGCTTCCAGAAGCGTATCTACTATGAAAACTGAATAATCAAGTAAAATATTAGGCAACTGAGACATAAAATGTCTTAAACCTTTCAAAAATGATGAATAAATCCATTCTACAAACCAAGATTTTGCGAAAGTAGAATCTCCGTGTTTCAGAACATAGGAATTAACCCTTAAAACATTGATTTTGTACAGTTTGTTTTGATTATGTAAAGATAATCGCATCCATTAGCCATAATTTGGTGGCCATCTTGAAAAATGGAGGCCATATTTGATTTTCGTTTGGTTAACGTTAATTTCTTAATAAGCAGCCAAAAGGTGAACCACATGCAAATTTCATGCTTGTATCACCATCTGAACGATTATGCACTTGGCTGCCCCATATATGTAGTACCAAAAAGAAAAAGAACAGGAGAAAGAAGATATAGTACAAGTGCTAACTGCTCTCAAAAGAAACCCGACAGCTACAGAGGGCATCGCGGCAAACATTGCCACCATGAAATGCCCCTCGGCTAACTCTGCCAGTATCAAACGCATAGACCCTCTGCGGCACGAAAACCTGAGTTGGGCAACTTGACATGCAACAGGGCCCATGACCCGTAGTGTGGACGGGACTTAGCCAAAATCTTTGTCAAAGAACCAGTAAGACAGAAAGTATGTTTGGAGGTTCGAGGTAGGAGACGCAACACCAATGTCCAGTGCTGGCCAGACAAGAAACTATTCAGAACTTTCCGGATAAATTATTGAATTAATATGTGTCGTGTATCCTAGGTGTGAGTACTGGGTACCGACACGGTGGAGTGAATGGATGGGCATGAACACATCCTGGGTCATTCGTGAACATTGTCTGTGGCGCTGTGATTACACCATACAGTACATAACTAGAGCAATGCTGTGTATTGCTGTTGTTCTTTATTTACATTTACCTGTCTTAAACTTGCCTTCTCTTCACCTTCAATGCCAAGTCTTAAAAAGATTAATATTACAAAATGATCCTCACCATTATCAAGAGTTCAGACGTCGAGCCATAGTGCATTTTTCCCACAGAGCTATATGCTATAAAAAAACGAAAATATAGTCCAAATTTCATGGAAAAGAGCATAATTGATTAAAAAAAAAAAGGGGGGGGGCCACAAACCTCAGCGAATACGACACTGAATTAATGACCTTTTGACACCCCCTAACCCCCACTGCTCAAGTCCCATAACTTCCAAGCCCCTTCCCTTTACCCTCCCGCACTTCCACTCACCCACTCACCCAGCCCCATATACCATAACTTGTGCCTCGTGTGTGCTGCGGACATTAGTCTTCGTTAGCGCTGGCCGTCTGGGGAATCGGGACAAGTGAGGGTCAGGGCAAATGGAAACTGGGACAAATGGGAATCGAGGCTAATGGGTATTGGGGCAAGGAGGAATCGGGGCATCTGGGAGTCGGGACAAGTGGGAATCGGGGTAAGTGGGAATCTGGGCAGAAAGGAGTCGGGATCAGTGGCTGTCGGGGTCATTAGGAGTCGGGCCTTGTGGGAGTATTAGTGGAGGCATCCTGGGGATCTCATTCTTTATTTTTTCTTCATGCAACCACGATATTTTATGACTCGTCCTTTCATTACAACTTCCCTTCCTTCCACACTCCTATGTCTCTTCCCTCCCTTTTTCCTCTAGATTACCTACCTGTTCCTGAATCCTCCTTTTAAATTTTTCACCGAAACATTTGTTTTCATTTCCACTGCCTCTCTCTGTCTCTCTCTCTCTCTCTCTCTCTCTCTCTCTCTCTCTCTCTCTCTCTCTCTCTCTCTCTCTCTCTCAACATAAACACCAGTGGCGTAAAGGTAGGTAAAAGTGTTTAAGATTAATGGCATAGAATACAGCAGCTGTATTTCTGCCACCTAATGCCCCAAATCCACGAAATTGCTGTTCCCAAACAGTCTGTTCTTGCTCAGTCCCTTCTCATTACTCCCGGTGAATTCACAGTCCCTATGAACTTCCTCCCCACTCTCCGTTCTCTGCCCTTTTTAATGCAAATAAGAAATAACGCAGACACATCAAGAGTACAAAGCTTCTCCTTTCAATGTACAAATAGATAAAAAGACAAAATTTAGAACCATTCAATTCTAGTTAAATGGGTGGTGGCTGATTGAGAGACACGCGATCACAGACAGTGGGAAAAACGAATTGAGGAAGAGTAATGTTGACCATCAATCTGCATCAAACAGAGAATTACCTTATTCATACAGTATAGAACTGAACAGAAGATTAGTGATATTGTGTTCCTAGGTGCTTGTTGCAAAGCCTTCCTAACCGGTCAGGGCTGAAACCATAGTTCAAAAGGGCAATGAACAGAACTAACAGTAGCGACACACACACACACACACACACACACACACACACACACACACACACACACACACACACACACACACACACAGAGCAGTAGTAGTAGTAGTAGTAGCTCTAGTAGTAGTAGCAGCAGTAATCAACCATCCTTTACTTCGTAGTAAAACACTACAGAGACAGTAAAAGTTCAGAAACTTAAAAACAATATACTGAACATAATAATAAAATATCTATTCTATTCCCAGACGTCTCAATCCCATACTGGGTGGCCACAAACAAAATCGCCTCCACGTCGCCTGTTCCCCGCCATTTCATTGCCCCGCTACCAATTCACACCCTCCTCTCTCATATACCTCTCTACTCCATCCCTTCATCTCATCCTTGGCCTTCTCCTCTCTCTCTTCCCCTCCACCTCACTCACATACACTCCCCTCGTCAGTTTCTCACTCTCTATCCTCTTCACATGGCCAAACCACCTCAATGTGTTTCTCCTAGAGCTTCCTATCACATCCACATCCACACCACAACGTTCCTTCACATCATCGTTTGTCAGTCTCTCTCCATGTGACTCCACAGGCTCCTCTCAAATAACTCATTTCCACTGCTCTCACTCTTGACTTGTGTCCCTCCAACAAGGTCCAATCTTTACTTCCATACGTTAGAGTTGGTATCACAATACTATCATGTAATAACTTTTTCACTTCCATGCTCACTTCCCTGTTTCTTATCACTGCCTTCAAGGAACCAGCAACCTTTCTTCCCTGCTATGCCCTTTCAAGCACTTCACCCTTCAAACATCCATCCTTACTCATCACACTACCTAAGTACTTAAACGTACTCACATTTTCCATTTCCTTATCATCCAACCTCACTGTACATTCACTTTCTTCACCTCTCTCGAACACCATAACTTTACTCTTCCCTACATCCACCTTTAGATTCCGTTTCTTACACACTCCCAAACTCATCCACCAAGCCTTATTCTCCTCTTCATCTTCACTTAACAACACAGAATCATCTGCAGACAACAGTACAGGGAGTTTCCAAACATTACCCTCTCTCATTAGGGCCACTCCAACATCCACTGCCCTACCTTGCATCTCTTTTATAACCCCATCCACATACAGACTGAACAACCATGGAGACACGACACATCACTCTTTCAACTCAACCTTCAAATATAAAAATTCACTCAGTTCACTATCCACACGCACTGCAGTCTTAGCACCCTCATACATACTCTTCACAGCATTCAACAACTTCCCATCTGCTCCATATTTTCTTAATACTTTCCACAATCCTTGTCTATCCACCCTGTCATATGCTTTCTCCAAATCCATGGAGGCCGCATACAACCTCTTTCCCTTCTCTGGAAACTTTTCCACTAAAGATCTAAGAATGAATATCTGATGTACACAACCTCTTCCCTTCCTAAAGCCTCCCTGTTCTTCAACTAATTCCTCTGTTATTTACCTAACTCTGTCAATAAGTATCCTACCGTATACTTTTCCTATTACACTAAGAAGACAAATGCCCCTTTGATTATCACATACTTCTTTTTCCCCTTTCCCTTTGTACAAAGGAATAATTATACCTAACTTCCAATTCCCCTGGACTCTACCTTCCTCCCAGGCCAGTCTGCACATCTTCCACATCCATTCTACTACTATCTCTCCTCCATACTTCAGCATTTCACCACACACTCCATCAATTCCTGGGGCTTTCCCAATTTTGACTTTCTTCATTGCTTCCACAACTTCCATCCTTCTGATTTCTTTCTGTCTTCTCAACTCCCTCCTTCGCCCAGCCATTCCCCAGCCACTTATATTCGCATTACTTTCATTCTCTATGTTCAGCGATTTCTTAGTGTTTTCTCTATCTGCTCACTTATTCTCCCTTCTCCTCTAGTAATCTACCATTTTTATCTTTCACTCTCCTGCTATATTTATTGCCACTCTGTTTGACTCTCTTTACCTCTTTCCAGAACATTTTCTTACATTCCCTCCACTGGACACGCAAATTCCTTCCAAGTTTCTCATTCACTCTTTTCTTAATCTCTTAATCTTTTCACCTCTCTCTTCTTTTCTATATATAACTCTCTCTTCTGTCTTTCAACTTCTTCCACGCTCCTATTTCTCATCCATTCATTACATGCTTTTTTTTTTTTTTTGTGCCACATCCCGTCTCACCTCTTCATTCCACCATGCTGTTCCTTGCACCCCCTTTAGTCTTCTCTTCATCCCACACACCACCTCACATGCTGCACATATTTCTTCTGTGAATACAGTATCTTGCACACACCTTCCATGTCCCCCATCTGCTTCAGTTCATTTTTATCCAGTCGTTCCTCCACTCCTCTCTTATATTCTGCCTTTTTCTCATCCTCTTGTAACCTTTCCACTCTCCTTGCATCTACTTCTTCCTCCCGTCCTTCCCTTCTTCTATTTCTCCATTTTACTTGGACCTTGATTCTGACCACCACCAAGTGGTGGTCAGAAAGTCCACTCACCCAGCCTCTATAATTATGCTCTTGCATCCATTATACATATTCGCATTCTTTCATCCACACACACATAATCAGTCATTGCCTTCCTTTCATTCAGTTCACCACCCACGCTTCTCATCACTCGCCATGTAAACATGTGGATCATTTTGTGCCTGAAGAGGGTATTGGGTATCACCAATCCCCTCCTGGCACAAATGTCCAATAAATATTATCATATAAATTACTGTGCATATACTATATTCTGACATAATGTAAAGATTGTATTAAACATTTCATTTACTTTGAATAAATGGTATTTTATACAAATTACAATAGGAAACTATCGTCTTCGTTGATCGTGAGTTTGTATCCATGGTATTCTTGCTTTAATAATAATGACAGTTGTACAGTCTTGAATATTTATGTTATATCTCGTCCAAAATTATTCTTTGATGCTAATCATTAAGTGGCCTAATCTGAGCCATGGCATGCTAATCTTCAGAAGAGGGTTTGAGGAAGTTAAATTTCTCTTGAAAAATCTCCCTTGAATTCCAGCATGATGATGCTTAAAGAGAAGCTGTTTGCATACTTCAGCAACGTCATGATTACTTGGTCTGATGATACGTCTAAAATTTTCTTTAGTGCTCTGTGGTAAGATGCTTCAATGACCTTGATGGTATTTGTCCTTGCTATAGTGTTTATATCTCACAGAGCAAATCCATAGTCAGGGAGACAATAAGCATTTAAAGGAAAACTTATCTACCGATACACCATTAAAGTTTCTATAAACAAAATTAAACTTAGCATAAAACTTATTCAACCTAAGCTCAACATTCTAGTAATCCATTTTATGCTGTAAATAATGCCTTAGATATCTGTAACAGTCAATAACATCAAATTCATATCCTGCAGTCACATCCTTACGTATAATTTTACCAAACCCTCTTCTGCCAAAATTCATGAATGTTAGCTTAGACTTATTTTTACAAAGCTTCAACTTTCTCACTGAAACTGTAAGATTACATAATATCCAAATCACTCTTTTTACATGTTATCAGCACAATGCTATCAGCACAAGCCAAAATATTTGCTTGAAATATATCAAGAGAACAGCTAGATCTCATCCCTGTAATTTCATGCAGCAAATCATCTATGTACAACGTGAATAAAATGGGTGATAAAATACCAGCTTGTGTAACTCCGTTAAAAACACTTAAAAACTCTCTATATTCCCCATTCCATTAAACCCTTGCTGTCTGATTTCTCAAATAATGTAAAACTATTAAGAGAATATCAGGGGGTGTTTCCCTGTCTACTAAAATATTTCCAAGTATAAAATGGTTAACTCTGTCAAATGTCTTTGAGAAATCAGTGAAGAGAGCGAAGACATGACCATTCCTCTGCATGATGTACGATGCATTTTAAGATGAAAGTAGCATCAGTAGTTGAAGAACCCTTTTCAAAACCAAACTGACCCATATTTAAACTAAGCCTCTCTTCCAACATTTGCGAAACATGACACTTAATAATTTTTAGTAACGTAGATGACAGCATAACAGGCCTGTACTTTGGCGACAAGGTACAGTTCCCCTTTTGGTTTTTAATGGTTGGTGTAATTTGATCCCTCACCAAGTCATCACACAGGTAACAATGAACAAAGCAAGAATTCATGAAATCACATAAAACTTGCAAGAAATCATCATACATTTTTTTTTTAATTAGCATGAATCCCATCGTGCCCAATTCCTAAATTTATACAACCAATGTACTTTCTAATCATTACTACATATTTTCACAAGTGAAACTTTGTTCTGTCTCTCCATTCACTTTTAAGCTTATTCAAAAAATGTCTTCCTACGTCATCTGTAACATCTTGATTCATGAAAAAAGATTATGAAAAATAGCAGTAATATCTTGACTATTACTTAAAACATCAGTTACCTGAGAAGGCTTACCTTGTTCCTCCTGTGATTAACCTCCCTGTAGAAACTTATCATATCCATACTTGTATATCTGTCATGAATGGATTTACATAATTCATCATACCCATTGTGCTTGTAGTTAGCAATTGCCCTTTTAAACTGTGCCCTGTTATACACCATAGTGATGTGCCCGTATCTCTGCCTTTGCCACCACTCACCCATGCCAGGTAATCCGCCCTCGCCTGTGCGTGGTCTCTTCACTCTTCTTTTCCATCCTGCCACCAGCTTATATTTATTCTTCCTTATCTTCTCTCTTGCATGTTTTTCCGAACTAATTAAAGAAAACTGACTACAGTATTTTACCATAAATTTCATTAATTTCTCAAACATGTTTATCACCTCTACAATCTGTTTGACAGCACCAGTGGCGCAGCCAGGGGGGGGGGGGCGGGGGCCCGTCCCCCCCTCCGATTTTTCTACGTGTGTTCGACAATAGACTGTGAATCTTGAATGTTGAATACTTGTTGTCACATAATTGGAGAACTGAAAAAAATATGCAATTTGATTAGAAAGTCTTGTATTCAAGTATACCCTTTAAGACTTACTTTACTCTAGGTACGAGACATATGTTCGAATTTACGCCCTGGGAGCTGTTGCGCCCGGACAGTTGAGGAGAGGAGGCAGGAAAGGAAGCAAAAAACGTGTGCTGCTCTGTGAGGTTTTTAATTTTTTTATGTACCCTATGACATATTATCTTCAAAACGGGAAACTCCGTTACTAATAGGTGTATGTAATTAACTAGTTAGGAGTACCTGTGCGCACGTAGGCCTACATGTGGCAGAATTGGCAAGAAAAATAATCCATCGTGACAACGTTTACCGGCCATCAGCTGAGTGTCACTCGCTCATCACCTGTCTGCACTATCAGTCATCAGTCAACTCTCATCAGATAGTGTTGCACCAGTGACCAGTCCATACAGCTTGCTAATTACACTACTTGCACTTTCTACAGCGACAAGAAGTGAAAAGACATATTCCGTGGGTTTCCCTGGATCACTTTATCATGAAACGGAAGCAGCTGCAGCAGTCAAGTATATTGGACTTCATGAGTTCCAGTTCTAAAAGGTCAGTTTATGTTTAGCAAATGTATTACATTGTAGAGGATATTATTACTGCTAGTAATAATAACAAATGATCATGTCATGCCATGAGCTCTACATAAGTGTAGGTGCATGAAGAAACTGGAAGCCAATGATTGCTTAAGATTTTCCTTGTGATATATATCAAGCTTTAGCTACCTGTGCCCTGTGTGGCATCCATCACTGAAGTAAAATAATCGTCACTGAACTAAGTAATGTATTTAACAGACGATAGATTTTCATAGACATTAGCGTTGAGTGTGATGAGTTGGGACAGTGCGGGGCACGGGGTGAGTTGGAACAGTGGGCACTGCAATGCCAAATGCCAAGACATTTCCATTTTTTGGTGTCCATTCAATAGCCCTGCCCCAACTTTACAAATGTTGTTAATGTGAGTTTGCTAGTTTTCTATAGAACCACAAATTATGCATGAAAAATGTGCAGATATGAAAGGGTAGCATTTTGACTTTTGTAGAATTTCATTTTTGAAAATACACATATTATGCCAATTTTCCTTTCCCACAGTCAGTTTTAGAGCTAAAGGTCTACTTTTTGGTGGGTGAAATCTTCAATTGTTATAGTTTTTGTAATTTATCCAGAAATGCATTTTCACAGCAGAGCAATGCTGAAGGATTAACAGACAACTGTCCCGACTCTCCCATTATTATTTTTTTTTTTTTTTTACCCAGGGTGAGTTGGGACAACAATTTCATTTGTGTTTTTCGCAAGGAAAAACCTACTTTTCATGCATTATATCTATCTATCTATCTATAGCCCGACGCCCTAATCCCGCAAAGGGTGGCCACAGACAAAACGCCTCCAAGTCATTCTGTCACCCACCATTTGACTCCCCTCCCCCCAACTCACCCCCCCCTCCCTCATATACCTCTCAACTCCATCCCTCCACCTCATCCTCGGTCTACCTCTCCCTCTCCCTCCCTCCACCTCACCTACATACACCCTCTTAGTCAGTCTTTCAGTCTCCATTCTCTTCACATGTCCAAACTACCTCAGTGTATTTCTCCTAATCTTTTCAACCACATCCACATCTACCCCACAACGTTCCTTCACTTCTTCATTCGTCAACCTGTCCCTCCACGTCACTCCACATGCTCCTCTCAAGTAACTCATTTCCACTGCTCTCACTCTTGACTTGTTCCCCTCTTGCAATGTCCACGCCTCGCTTCCATACGTCAGGGTAGGGATCACAATACCTTCATGCAGTGACTTCTTAACTTCCTTACTCACCTCCCTATTTCTCATCACTGCTTTCAGTGTACCAACAACCTTTCTTCCCTGCTGTACCCTTTCACGTACTTCATCCCCCAAAGTTCCATCCTTACTCATCACACTACCCAAGTACTTGAATGCACTCACATTCTCCATATCCTCACCATCCAACCTCACTGCACACTCTGTGACTTCATTCCTCTCAAACACCATAACTTTACTTTTGTTTACATTAACTTTCAGATTCCTCCTCCTAAACACTGTCCCAAATTCATTCACCAAACCTTGCAACTCCCATTCATCTTCACTCAACAATACTGTATCATCAGCAAACAGCAACACAGGAAGCTTCCAAATCTCACCCTCATTCATTAGGGCCACCCCCACATCCACTGCCCTACCTTGTACCTCCTTTACAACCTCATCCATATATATATTAAACAGCCATGGAGAAATTACACACCCCTGTTTCAGTCCCACATTGAGATCAAAGAACTCACTCAGCTCACCATCCACTCGCACCGTAGCCTCGTACATACTCTTCACAGCACTCAACAATTTCCCCTCCACTCCATATATTCTTAATACCTTCCACATACCTTGCCTATCTATTCTGTCATAAGCTTTCTCCAAGTCCATGAAGGCAGCATACACTTTCCTTCCCTTCTCTAGATACTTCTCCACTAAACATCTTAGAACAAATATCTGATCTACACACCCTTTTCCCTTCCTAAATCCCCCTTGTTCTTCTCCAACTAGGTCCTCTGTTATATGCCTAACCCTATCAATGAGTATTCTACCATATATTTTACCAGTCACACTAAGAAGGCAAATACCCCTATGGTTACCACATACTTCTCTCTCCCCTTTTCCTTTGTACAGAGGAACAATTATACCTGATTTCCTGTCCTCTGGAACCCTTCCCTCTTCCCAAGCCAATCTACACAACTTTCATATCCACTCCACAACAATCTCACCCCCATACCTAAGCATTTCACCACACACTCCATCAATTCCTGGGGCCTTTCCCAGCTTAATCTTCTTCATCGCTTCCACTACTTCCGACCTACTGATCTCTTCCTCCCTCCTCTCATCTCTTCTTCTCCCAGCCATTCCCCAACCACTTATACCCACACTGCTCTTACTCTCTACATTCAACAAATCCTCAAAGTGCTCCTTCCATCTCCTCAATTTCTCTCTCTTCTCCACCAACAATCTATTATTCCTATCTTTCACTCCCCTACTATTTCCCCTTTCACACTGCCTTACTTTCTTTACCTCCTTCCAAAACAATTTCTTACTCTCCCTCCATTTCACACTCAGATTCCTCCCAAACTCTTCATCCACTTTCTTCTTACTCTCCTTCACCAGTCTCTTAACCTCCCTTCTCCTGCTCACATATACCTCTCTCTTCTCTCTTTCATCTTCTCCCCTACCTCTACTCGCCAACCATTCACCATATGCCTTCTTCTTTTGTTCCACAGCTCGTTTCACCTCATCATTCCACCATGCTGTCCCTTGCACACCCTTGCATCTCCTCCTCACTCCACAAACCGCCTCACACGCTGCGCTTATTTCTTCCGTGAATATCTTACATACGTCTTCCACCCCTTCCATCTGCTCTAGTTCATACCTTCCCAATCTTTCTTCCACTATGCTCTTATACTCTGTCCTTTTCTCACTATCTTGCAATTTCTCCACTCTTCTCACAGGAGCTGCTTCCTCCTGTCTTCCCCTTCGCCTCCTCAACCACTTTCTTTGCAGCTCTACCTTGCCCATCACTAAGTGATGGTCCGAGACTCCATTCCCCCACCCTCTCCACACCCTTGCATCCAACACTTGTCTTCTCATTCGCTCATCCACACATACGTAGTCTATCATTGCCTTTCGTTCAACAAGTTCACCATCCATCCTTCTCATTACTCTCCATGTATACCGGTGGATCATCTTATGACGAAAGTAGGTGTTGGCTATTGCCAACCCCTTACCAGCACAGATGTCCACCAAAGCACTACCATTCCCATCTACTTCAGCTGGCACACCCCACTGACCAACCACTCCATCCACTCGTATATTCCCAACTTTGCCATTCATGTCTCCAATCAACAGCACTCTCTCGCTCCTCTCAAACTTGTCCATACATGCTTCTACTCTCGCCCAAAACTCATCTTTCACTCTTGCCACTCGATCCTCTGTTGGAGCATACACACATACTACTATATTTTATAGTTTGCTGTATTTATGGTGGTTTTGGGTGTCAACAAGTAGATATTATTAATTTTCAGGTTGCATACATGTCCTAAAGAGGAAAAATACTGTGATGTGGATTATGGCACAAAAGCATGTATTAGTATAGTGTTAAAAGTAGGGAAAAAGAGTTGTACAATGAAATTTTTGGAAAAGAGAGGAACTGAGAAATGCAACTGGCCAGTTTTTGATGATATACTGTATACTGATGATGATTATCGGCAGTATATCATTGGTGGACCTGTTCGGAAGTGTCATTGAAGTTATTTTATTATATATTTTAAGTATTTTGAGGTAATTAAAAATTCAGCATGATGGGTGATTTTGCCATACAGCAACCCAAATGGTGAAGTGCATTGTGTTTTTAAACTTCTCATGATTAATCATTGTACCCCCCCCCCATTATATTTCTGGCTGCGCCCCTGGACAGCACTGATACACTTTACTCGACTTTCTATTTCTTGCAAATCACTGGATTTCAGATTAACCCACTGAACAGCTTTCAGATTTTAATTGTTAAGTTGTTGGCTACAAACAGAGTGACAAACTACACTGTCAACAAAATGCAAGTCAGCTACAGGAGACAGATGCTCTGATCCTATCATATCATACAGAGCTCTTACCTCAGAAATCGATACAGACAGTAGTTCCTCCCAGCAATGTGGTCTAATCATTTACACGAAGCACTACCGTAAGGACTGTGAATAAATGTATATCCAGTACATTAAAAAAAAAAAACATTCTAAACCATTTGATGACATAAAAAAAATAAATGATTCCAAGATTGTCAAATAAAATGGTTTGGTTTAAATCTCCCAGAAAATGTATACACTCAAACTTCAAACTCACAGATTTTTCATTTTAGCTAAAGTTTACAAATGAAAGTTCATAGTCCTTATTTCCTGAACGTCACTCTTTAAATATACACTGGCAGAGGTACCCGGCGTTGCCTGGGCCAAAAAAGGAGAACACTCTAATCCTATTTGTTTTAGTTCAATCTTTCTTGCTACTCCAGAAAGACCATGTTCCTCTTATGCATTAGAAGAGGGATTATAAGAGGTCCAGGAACTTTCTATTTCAGCTTTTGCAGAGTATTGCACAGTATTTGTGAGCACTTGTTTACTGTTACCAGTGACCTCAAATGACCTCCGATCAGTGACCTCGAATAACCTCGGAGGTCAACCTCACACAGCCTATGTCCGAACCGGAGGTCATGTGAGTCTCCATGCCAAAAATTGGGCTGCTGGGTCCAGTTGTTTGAACATGTATTACTGGTGACCTCAATCTGTGACCAGTGACCTCAAATGACCTCGGAGGCCAACCTCACATAGCCTATGTATAGACTGGAGGTCATGTGAGTCTCCATGCCAAAAATTGGGTTGTAGGGGTACCCGGCGTTGCCCCGGCCACAAAGGCAAACATCCTACTGGTGACCTCAAATGACCCAGATCTGAATTTTGAACTGCTAAAACCATCCATGGATCACCCTGATTCATAATATATGTATGGGTCTGGGGGGTTCTTGCTTTGGGCGTGATCGAAAGACAAACAACCAAACAATGCGGCTCTTTAATGTATATAGATTCAATAAGATAATAACTTGTTTTTGAGTGTACAGATCAAACTATATAATTATTCTCAGTAATAACTTTTTCCACGGTAAATGAGGCGTTCCTGTGCCACAGACAAGCCAGTCCTCCCTCACACCTACCAGCACATGGCGTTAAAGATATCTCAGACTAGGTAGCAGCCACCCCTAAGCATTCATGGTCTTCATCTGCATACACTAGATCACCCAACCTCTCCTCTGTTACTAAAGTCTCCTGAAGTAATATAAAGTCATAAGGTTTACTTGTTAAGTCCTTTATGGCATCAATATTTTTCCTAAATAAGCAACAGTTATTTGAACAAATATCCATTATGTATGAGATTCCTTTGGCTTCCTGTTGAAGAACTTTTCAACTATTACATCTTGAGGCCAAAGATTAGCATCAAAAAGTCTATTTCTTTCTGTAAAAGCTACTGTTATTTTAAACGAATTAAAATCCTTTGATAATATGTTTAGTTTCTCGACACCATACACATTAATGTTCAATTTATTTGTAATATACTCCACAATTTCTTGGAAACGAACGTCCTTATCTAATCTGCCAAAATAAACGTCTGATAGCTTTCGTACTGCTTTATTACCAACAGTGTCCTACCTTGCACCAATAACTTTCTTATAATTAACTCTTTCCCGTTTTCTCTTATTGCTGATGACAGTCCATTCGTCCTCTTGGTGGGCAACTCTACATGGACTGCCAGCACCGATCTCTCATTGCCCACCAAGATAGTTGGCAGGGCCTTGTCTCACTTTTCGCCATTGGGGGTGTGCTAAAGCAGGTCCATTTGCTTAGCTGATAGCTCCTTTGCTTCTATCATTCACCCACTGGTCACCCCACCGGGATGTCATTGGGCTGACATGATGAACTGAGCTTCTTTGCAGTGCCATAGCGTAGTTTTTGGTAAGAGCTCTACCACATCTTCCAAATTCTGTTTGAACCTGTCTTTCTCTACCCTCAGTTGCTTCTGATACAACTATTGTATATTCAGTTTTCTTAGATGGTGAGCCCTTCGAAACTAAACTGGGATTCGACATGAGAGGTCCAGCTGAGGATACAGTTAAGCAAAACACAGAGAATTTCAGTACTTCCAGAGACAGGAACATTAGTAGCACTGAAGGTAATATACTCTTAGGAATCAGTCAATATCTGTCTATTAGTAACTGCATGTATTTGATTTTCCTAGCATTAAATGAGACAGTGTTACTTTGTCCTAAATCAGGGATCTTACATGAGTCCTGATCTGTGGAGATGGCTGTACTGAGTTGCAAGTTAGAGATATTAACCTTTGTGAATAGGAGTTTAAGCGTGAAGGAACTATGAAGTATTGAGCCATCTACATAAGAGGAAATGGAATCATGGGTGACAGATATGAAGTCATTAATATAAATTAGGAATAGGGTTAGAGCCAGGACTGATCCTTGTGGCATGCCGGCATTAATCAAATGGAAATTAGAATATACATCATCTACTTTACTCTTAGCTTTCTGTCACTGGGATATGAAGATATCAGTGGAACAAAAGATGATAAACCATAGCACGGGAGTCTGGATAGCATGAAGCGGTGTGATGTGCTGTCAAAAGCTTTATAAATGAACAAGGGCTACTGCATGGGTTTCTTGATGGTGATCAATTGACCGATGGACGGTCGAGTCAGGAGACTGAGTATTGGCTTTTTTCCAAGAATTAGGGACTGAACAAGTACGGATGGATAGTCGGAAAATATAGCTAGAACAGGAGCAAGTTTGGGGGGAACACCTTTTCATAACTATATGAGGAATTCCATCTGGACCTGGAGCTACCTTGCTTGGTGAATTGTATAGGCTAGATTTTACATATCTTCTTTGTATCTTATGTGGAGCAATTTCGGGTGAACCGAGTCCTGGTATGAGGACGTTCTGACTAACTTCCTCCATGGTAGAATTTGTGGCAAACATACTGGGAAGGATGTTTGCTTCTCCATTGGGTCATTAATAACGTTTCCATCTGAAGACTTCGGAGGGGTAATGGGACATGACCTGTTAAGGTTGTTATTGGATTAACTGAGAGTTCACCAAAATATTCTATTGTCATTAGGATTAATTAATAGTCTCGATGCTTGGTTGTGAAGAAAGCTTGATTTAGCGGAATTTCTTGCTGGTTGTACAATTTCTCACACTTTTAAACTGTTTGATTCTGATTTTTTTTTTTTACGGAAAAGTTATATGCTAAGGATCTTTGGGGCTCTGCTCTAGCACAATTGCTGTAAAACCATTTTGGGGAGCCCGATCTTTTTAGTAAATCACTGTCTGGGTATGAACAGTTCCATACCAGGTTCTACTAAGTCATTAACCCTCCCCGTCCCGACCACTTTTCCACCACTGACTCCCCCCAGTCCCGACCAATTTGGAAAAAAAAAAATTTTTGGCTCAAACCTCCACTTTTGGTGAGAAACTAAATTCATAGAGAAATCGCTCACCTGAGGTTTAAAATACTCAATACAGGTAGCAGTACTCCTTACCTTACAGGGTTTTCTATCATGCTGGCTCCAAAGAAAACGAGTTCGTGGGAGGGTAACTATTCCACACCACTTATAAATGGTATTTATTTATTTATTTGATACGAATTTATATGTAGTACAAGAGTATATTGTTTTTCACACAGTAATATAGACAATATAAGCATTGTTTCTCTCACCAAACACATCAACATACCTGACCTTTTTTGGCGACATTACCTGATCATCATTTCTGACTATTTCTTCCTCTAATGCTATATAAACTTTGTCCTCAATGTTGTCATCGATTGGGGATTCACTTTGGCCCTGAATTTCATACTGTGGCATGACATGTCTTTACTCTGGTAACAGGTGAATTGCCGAGACAATGGCATGTGAGGGGGGGGGAAGTTCATGCAGGGTAAGGCATTGTCCCTGCCTGGCATCTTGTAGAGGACGGTGTCCCGTGCATACTTACCAAAAATCATGTGCGATAATTGAAAATTGCGCAAATTAGGGACCTTGCAATTGATTCGCGTTTTTATACGTCAATGGGAGTGGCAGTGACAAAACGTGTGGACGTATATTAATGTCAACGGGATACGGCGGGTTAATGAGGGACTGGGTAGAACAGATGTCAGTTGAGAAGAGAGACTGCCATGGAATATCAATGAGATAATTTCTATAACCATCCTAGTCTGCCGCCTTATCTATGTGTCATCTAGCTACCCTGACTAGTTCAGAGTGGGGAGGTTTGGGGAAGTGGACTAATAAAGGTTTGATGAGATTGTGATTGGAGGATCCAAGTGGTGACTACCTCTGTCCAGTACTGATCTGGGTTATTTGTCAAGAATAAGTCCAAGAGATAAGAGCCATGGTCAGGATTATCTGGTATTCTGATTGGTTGTTTACCAATTGCTTGAGATTAAACGATTCTGCAAACAGCTTGTAGATCAGCATCGTCAGTCCTGGCAGAATGCAATAACTCCTCTCCATTATGGAAAAATCACCCAGAATGGTAAGTTCAATGGTAAAAATGAGGTTATGTTTGGTCAGCTGTGTGATTGTGGAGTCACATACGCTGGGTTCTAAAGAAACATTGGAGAAGCGCTAAACTATACAGATATATTTGGCAATATTTAGGTAATTCAGTTTCTATAGGACATAATCAAAGTAAGCTGAAGCAAAGGGCAAAACAGTGTCAGCTGCATGTTTTGAACTGATATAACAACAGGTGCCACCCTTGTTCCGGAAGTTTGTGAGGAGATGGTAACCAGGAAAGCTAAATGGGGATATGTTAGTAAAGGGAGAGACTTGGGTTTCAATGAGGAACAGGGCAACTTTGGAACTGCCTTCCTCTCTCTTTATTTCCTACTGTATATGACCTTCAGTCATTCAGATGGAGTGTGCCCACGCATGTTGAAATAAACAGATCTTGAATTTGGCTCACTCTTATTTTTTCTTTATTTTTTTTTTTTTTTTAGGGAACAGTCTTACAGGCTTCTGGCTTTTGGTTCCTTCTTTGTTACATAAAAGAGACAGGAGAAATAAGTGAACAGAATTTAGATTGGTACTAACACCATGGATGTTAGTAAAATGAACGGCTGAACCTGCTTCCTTCTCTGACAAGCATTAGTACAGCGAATTAAAATATCTCCTTTAACACCTTCGCCATGACGATTATTCCTGTTTCATATTCTTGACAATCACAGGTGATTAACATTCTTTAACCCGCCCCATCCCGACGTTTTCTGGGCAGTGGTACGCCCCAGTCCCGACATTTTTGGATCTTTTTTTTTTTTGGCTCAAACATCCGCTTTTGGTGAGAAACATCGAAAATTCATAGAGAAATCGCTCACCTGAGGTTTAAAATACTCGATCTAGGTATGAGTATCTCCTTACATGACTGGGTTTTCTAACAGGCTGGCACCAAAGAGTTCTATGGGAGGGTAACTATTTTATTCACTCATAAACAGTATTTATTTATTTACTTGGTACGAATTTATATGTAGTACAAGAGTATATTGGTTTTCAAACAGTAATATAGGCATTATAAGCATTGTTTCACTCACTAACTCATCACCATTCATGACCTTTATTCCCACATTACCTGATCATCATTTCTGACTGTTTCTTCCTCTAATGCTATGTAAACTTTGTCCTCCACATTGTCATCGATTGGGGAATCACCCTGGCCCTGAATGTCTTTATTGGCCAGGTCACTGGTAACAGGTGAATTGCCGAGACAATAGCGTGCAGGGGAGGGGGAGAGGTTATGCAGTGTAAGGCATTGTCCCTGTTTGGCATCTTGTAGAGGAATAGAGGAAGGTGTCCCGTGTATACATGCCAAAAATCACTCGCGAAATCACTCGTGAAAATTGAAAATTGTGCAAATTAGGGACCTTGTGATGTTGCCGCGTTAATTCACGTCTCCGGGATATGAGTGCAGATCATGTGAGGATGTGAATTCACGTCTCCGGGACGCGGCGGGTTAAAGGGGCTCTTGTAATGAAAATTTTTTTCGTTGTTTGATAGTCTCCTTGTTTTTGTCCCATGTGTGTGTGTGTGTGTGTGTGTGTGTGTGTGTGTGTGTGTGTGTGTGTTCTTACCTAATTGTATCTTTACAGGAATGGTTATCGGAACGTGGAATGTAAGAGGAGCGAATGATGAGGTGAAAGAGAGAGAGATTGTCCAGGTGCTTGAGGGTGCGAAAGTAGATGTATGTGGAATAACTGAAACAAAATGGAGAGGAAAAAGTGTGAGAGAACGGGAGTATGGATGGGGTATATGTGCAGGAGTAGGTGAGAATGAGAGGGCAAAGGAAGGAGTATGTATAGTTGTGAGTAAAAGATGGAAGAGGAGCATAAGACAGTATGGATCAGTTGGGTCAAGGATTGTGTGGGTAAAGTTGAAAGTTGGAATACAAATGTGGGTGATTGTGTGTGTGTATGCGCCAACGCAAGATCGTGCTAGAAGAGTGAGAGAAGAGTTCTGGACAAATGTAGAAGTGTGCTTGGAAAAGTTTGGAAGGAATGAGAGAGTGTTTTTAATTGGTGATAGGAATGGTAAAGTTGGGAATGTGAAGGTGGATGGAATAGTTGGTGAGTGGGGTGTGCCTGCTGAGATAGATGAGAATGGGAGTGCGTTAGTGGACATTTGTACTGGGAGGGGGTTGGTGATAGCCAATACACTCTTCAGGCATAAAATGATCCAAAAGTATACATGGCGAGTGATGAGAAGGGTGTTTGGTGAACTGAATGAAAGGAAGGCAATGATTGATTATGTGTGTGTGGATGAAAGGATGCGAAGATATGTAATGGATGCAAGAGTTTATAGAGGTTGGGGGAGTGGACTTTCTGACCACTACTTGGTGGAGGCCAGAAGTAGAATTCAAGTAAGATGGAGGAATAGAAGAAGGGAAAGATGAGAGGTGATAAAGACATAAGGAAATTCAGTTTCCCAAACAGAGCAATTGATCAATGGAATGCACTACCGAATGAAATAGTGTGTGCCAAAACTATATATCTATCTATCTATTGCCAGACGCCTCAATCCCGTTTGGGGTGGCCACAAACAAATCGCCTCCAAGTCGCCCTGTCCCCCGCCATTTCACTCCCCTGCTCCCAACTCACACCCCCCTCTCTCATATACCTCTCCACCCCATCCCTCCATCTCATCCTTGGCCTCCCGCTCCCTCTTTCCCCCTCCACCTCACTCACATACACTCTCTTCGTCAGTCTTTCACCCTCCATCCTCTCCACATGGCCAAACCACCTCAGTGTGTTCCTCATAACGCTTCCTATCACATCCACATCAACACCACAACGCTCCTTTATATCCTCATTCGTCAGCCTGTCTCTCCATGTAACTCCACAGGCTCCTCTTAAATAACTCATTTCCACTGCTCTCACTCTTGACTTGTGTCCTTCCAACAACGTCCAAGCTTCACTTCCGTACGTTAGAGTTGGTATCACAATAATGTCATGTAGTAACTTTTTCACTTCCATGCTCACTTCCCTGTTTCTTATCACTGCTTTCAAAGAACCAGCAACCTTTCTTCCCTGCTGTACCCTTTCAAGCACGTCACCCTCCAAACCTCCATCCTTACTCATCACACTACCCAAGTACTTAAACATACTCACATTTTCCAATTCCTCACCATCCAACCTCGCTGTACATTCACTGACTTCACCTCTCTCAAAGACCATCACTTTACTCTTCCCTACATTCACATTTAGATTCCGTTTCTTACACACTTTTTTATATACAGCATTTAAATCTTGTCCTCAAAGTTCATATTCCCAATCAACTTCTAAGAAATACTTCTTTAGGTCTTGATAATTTCCCTTTTCATAGTTTAGGCTCTTTTTGTAACTTTCAATGCTGTTAACTATGTCATATGCTATCCTGAAGTTGTAATTTAGTACTGCATGATCGCTTTTGCCGAGTGGAGGGTGATGTATTAAACTGTCAATGTCATTTTCTTGCCTAGTATATATGAGATCTAGCATTGAAGGTACATCGAGTCCTCTTTTTCTGGTGGTTTTCCTCACATGTTGTGTTAGGAAAAACCCTTGCATGAGATCCAGGAGCTTTTGGTTCCCAACAGCTTTCTTGGCTAATTATATCTAGAGTGTTCCAGTTTATATATATTTGTATTAAAATCTCCAGTTAGTATAACTCTTTCCGATTTCTCTTCCATTTTATGTAGTAATGCTCTTAAACTCTGAATTGTACTCTCTGCCAGGTCCTCATATTCATCTCTTTCCCATGTGTTTGATCTGGGTGGCATGTACAAATTGGCTACAATTACTTTCCCTTCAGATGTGTTGATCTCTACTGCAATCAGTTCTACTTGTGAGGATTTATCTAGTTTTATTTCATTGACTTTGAGATTTTTCTTAGTTATTATAATTCCTCTTCCTTTTTTTTTTTAAATTTCTGTCTCTTCTCCATATATTGTATTCCTCTAAGTTTAGTATGTCATTGGATATCCTTGGTTTTAATTTTGTTTCAGTTAGGCATATTATATGTGGTTCATTTTCTCTAACATAATCATTCATCTCTAGTAATTTAGATACCATTCCATCCACATTTGAGTACATCAATTTTATCATCTTGTTTATATACTTGTCATGACATGGTTCTACTACCTTCCTCCTTTTTATTCCCTCCTGTTTGTGTACCACTTTCGTACCTGCAATCCTATTATTTTGTAAAAAAATTTGTTCTTCTCCTCTTCTGATCTTCCATCATGTTTTGTTTTTGCTTCCTCCCTCTTCTCTTTCAGTAATTCCAATTACTCTTGTGTTAGGCATCTTTTTATCCATACGTTTTTGAACTCCTGTTTTTCCATAAGATTCTTTTCATTTTTTAGTATCTCCTCCACAGTGTTTACACTCTGCAAAGTTACCTTTAGAGGTCTTGTCTTGCTTTTCTCGTATTTCCCTAACCTTTTGTGTTCTTCTATGTCTTTACTACAGATTTCCTCTGATACTTCTTTCAATAAGCTCATTACATTTGCCATCTCCTTTTTGTCTCTTGTGATCTTCTTTTTTACTTCTTGCTCTTCTATACCAGTGATTACTATAGATTTGTTGATATCTACTGAATCTCTGACTAACTTTGGATTGTGTGTGTGTGTGTGTGTGTGTGTGTGTGTGTATGTGTGTGTGTGTGTGTATGTGTGTGTGTGTGTGTGTGTGTGTGTGTGTGTGTGTGTGTGTGTGTGTGTGTGTGTGTGTGTGTGTGTGTGTGTGTGTGTGTGTGGGTGTGTGTTCTTACCTAACTGTTCTTACCTAATAGCATCTTAACAGGAATGAGTCAAGCTCGTACTGTTCCGTGTATTAAACCACTTTTATCGTACATATCCTTAAAATTATGAATTGTTTTGATACACTATTTCCTTCGGCACTGATCATTTGCCCTACTTGAGGTACTGAATTTCCTTACGTCTTAATCACCTCTCTTTTTATGTATTTTTTTGCAGTGTCCTCTTGCTGATGCTTCCCCATAGATTATTTATTCACTTACGTCTAGTTTCTCTTTCCCTAAGATGCATTTATATAGCATAACCATGTCTCCTTTTTTCCTTCTCTCCTGTAGTGTTGGTAGATTCATTTTTTCTAGTCTTTCTTCGTAGCTTGGAACCTTTGAACTTGGTACCCATCTTGTAGCGGCCCTTTGTACTTTTTCAGTGTTATCTATCTGTGTGTGTGTGTGTGTGTGTGTGTGTGTGTGTGTGTGTGTGTGTGTGTGTGTGTTTAGATTAAGATTCCAGACTACTCATGCATACTGCAGAATTGGTCTGATGAATCATATAATCTTTCTCAGCATGTCTTCATTTATGTATGTGAATGCTAATCTCATATTAGCACGTAATGTATACGTGTTCTGCACCTTCTCATTGATGTGGTCAGCCGGAGATAGTCTGTTACTGATAATCACTTCCGGGTCCTCCCTTTCTGATATGTGTAGGGTTGAACTTCCTAAGTAATCCTAATTTCGTCTTTCTCCACTTATACCAAACTTAATCACGTGATACTTGTCCACATTGAGTTCCATTTGCCATTTATTGTTCCATTCATGAAGTTTATTTAATTCTTCTTGTAGCTCTCTCCAAGAGTCTGTGTTAGTATTTCTCTTTTGTATTTTTGCATCATCAGCAAACATATTTAGATAGCTTCCGTTTCTGTCTATGTCATTATATGTATTAAACACATAATTACTGTCAGCACTGAGCCCTGTGTAACTCCCCTAGTCACTTTCCCCCATGAGTAATTACCCCTTAGTACTGTTCTCATTTCCCTTTTCCTGAGAAAATTTTGCATCCAACAGTACAGGTTGCCTTGGATCCCTCCTTGATGTTACAGTTTCCATAAAACTCTTTGGTGCTGTACTCTGTCAAATGCTTTCTTGAAATCTACAGTAGAAAGATGCTCTCCACCCATCCTTCTCGTCTCTGGAATGTTTCTGCAACTCTGTCATAGTAGCTTAATAGATTAGTAATGCATGATTTTCCCTTTCTAAAACCTAGCTGCCTTTCTGTTATCATGCTGTGTTGTTCTAGATGGTTTACCCAAACTTTTCTCATCAGCTTTTGTACTATCTTACTTACAGCACTGGTCAGTGATACTGGTCGGTAGTTGAGTGGATTCTGTCTATTCTCTTTCATGAACAGGGGAACAATGTTTGCTTTCTTCCAAAGATCTGGTAGTTTACCCTGACCTAAGGATTCATTGCATATTAAATATATTGGTCTACTTAACTCTTTTGGGCATTCATGTAGCACCCAACCTGAAATTTCGTTAGGACTATTTGCTTTTCCTTTGTCTGTTTTACTTAACTCTTCTTGTACTTCTTTTTTCTGATATTTGTATATCTTGTAATATGTGTGGGCATGCATGTTCCATATCATCTCTCCCAAAATTATTTTCCAGTGTAAAAACTTTTTTGGAAATTTTTATTTGGTTCTTTACAAATATCTCTTTCTGGTGTATAGGTGATCCCCTCATCCGTAATGGACTGTATTTTTTCCTTATCTTTGGTTTTGCTTCTGATGTAGCTGTAATATAGCTTTGGTTGATCACTACTTCTTTTTTATAATGTCTTCCTTAAACTGTCTTTGAGCTTCTCTCCTTATCCTTGTATAATAGTGTCTTGCCTGTTTATAGTTGTTACATGCCCTCTCACTATTGTGTCTTCTGTATCTATTCAACAGTGTCTCTTTTTTCTGTTGATTTGTTTACACTGTGTATTAAACAATTTCTCTATTTTCCTTTCTGTTTCTCTGTGCTGAGAGATGTAATTTTGGACTCCTATTTCATAAAGTTCACAGAATTTTCTTTATATAACATTTAAATCTTGTCCCCTAGGCTCCTTTCCCCAGTCTGTTTCTAAGAAGTACCTCTTTAGGTCATGGTATTTGCCCTTCTTGTAGTACAGGCTGTTTTTGTAACTCACATTATTGCTAAGTCATATGTAATCCTGAAGTTGCAATTGAAGACTGCATTGTCGCCTTTGCCGAATGGAGGGTGATACATTATATTGTCAGTATCATTTTCTTGCCTAGTAAAGATAAGATCTAGTACTGATGAATCATCAAGTCCTCTTTGTCTGGTGTTTTCCATTACATGTTGTGTTAGGGAAAAGCCCTACACAAGATCCAGGAGATTTTGGTCCCAACAGCTTTCATTGCTTCTTACATCTAGAGTACTCAAATTTATATTTGAATTGATATCTTCATTTAATATAATTCTTTCAGATTTCTTTCATTCTATGTAGTAATGCTATTAAACTCTGGATTGTGTGTGTGTGCGTGTGTGTGTGTGTGTGTGTGTGTTTTATTGCCCCGGTGTGGTAAAACTGCAGTCATTATCGGCCGTCATTTACACTGATGACCGCACTTTCACCAACACAGTCTATCCTACTCTTGCCTTTTTATTCTCGTTTCCTTTGTTTTATATTCTCTTATCTCTCTACCTTATGTTCATATCTTCCCTTTAAATATTCTATTCTAGACCTGTTACAATTTTATTTGTCTCCGCCCTCTTCTTTCCCATTAATTTTATTCTTTACCTCCTCTTCTCTTCTTTTTTTCCCCCTGTTCTATTCTAGGTTTCTGCCTCCTCTGTATTCGTCTCGTATTTCTTTTTTCCCTCCTCTTCATCTCCTCTTGTCTACCTTTTCTTGTCTTGTCTGTAGGCTGTAGCCTTTCTTTACCTTCGCTTTTCAAGCACCTTCCTTTCCCTTCCTTATTTTTCTCATTATTCTTTGCCCCTTCAGCTCCAAGTAACTTTTCTGTCTCTTTGGCCACGTGTCCCCTCTAGTCATTTTTCTCTTTTTCTGCTTCTCTTAAACTCTTCTATGTATATCTTTTTGCCTCTTCTCTTCTTTGCCTCACTCCGTTTCATTTTCTCTTCTCCGTGCCTCTTTTCTTTTTGGCATCTAGTCTGAGAATACACCGGCTCGTATTTTTACTTTCTTCAGATAATCTTCATTATTTTCATATCACCATTTCACTGTCATCAAGCCTTGATCATATTCTCTCTACAGTCAGACGATGCTATCCAGTTAAGAGAAAATCTCTCACAGAATAGGGTTAGTATACTTATACTCATTTTCATGTGTCCTTGCCTAAAATGTCCATCCTTTCATCCTAAGGTCTGAAGTGTAGGAAAACATAATATTCCAATATGATCTTATTCATGAAAAAAGTGCAACGCAAAGAGTAAAGAGTCATGGTAGCGTACTGTCTTATTCCACCACTGAGCCATGCGAAACTAGCTGCAACAGGATATAAAAGCTGGGCCAAGTTGAGGTAAAAGGACTAGAGTTTGCTGCTTACTACTATAATACTACAAGAAATTTTTCCTGTAAGCAATCGTCTTGTGGTAGCATGAATCCCTATTATTTTTTATTTTATGCAAGGAAGAAGAAACCAAAGGCCAGGAGACCGCAAGCCGTTCCTGACAAGAAAAAAAAAATCAACAGAGTCAAATTCAAGATCCATTAATTTCGAGATGCCAGGACTGGAGATCATAGGAAGTAGGAAATACAGACAGAGAGGGACAGTTCCAGAGTTGTCCTGTTGCACAAATGAAGGACTGTGAGTAACAGTTAACTTTTGCATTAGAGACTTGGACAGAAAAGGGATGAAAGTTTAATGCTAGGCAGGTGCTACGCACCCAGCGCATGGGTTGAGGGATGCAAGCAGATAGTTCAGAGGAGCACTGACCATTGAAGTAGGGATAGAAAAGAGATAAAGATGCAACAGTGCGGCGAAGAGGCAGTGGTTGAAGGAAGCCAGTATGAGAAGAGTTAATGAGACGAAAAGTCTTTGACTCCATCTTGTTGTGAAGAGGTGTATGTGGAGAGCCTCCCCACACATGAGAGTTGCACTCTACACAGGGTAGGGTCGAATAACACCCTTGTATAAAACCAACTACTGTGCAGGGGTAAAAAAGGTACAGAGTCGGCTCAGCACACCTAATCTCATGGAAGTAGATTCTACATGAAAAGTAACATGATCTTTTCAAGATAAACCCCGAGAGAATGAAACCTCAAATATGTTTACAGATGATGGATGACTGAGCTGGGTATTATTTAACATTAGTTGGTACTCCTGTGGAAGATTTTGTCAGGTTGATAGGTGTAAGAACTGAGTCTTTGATGCATTAAAAACAAAATTTCTTTTACCCCAGTTAGAGATATGAGCCAAGTCAAACATTAGGTGTGCCATAGCCTCATCCCTTGTTTGTTGAAGTAACTGATGAGATGGACGTTGCGGGAACTAGAGGGAAAGGTGAAGGGTGGAGTCATCTGCGTATGAGTGGATAGAGTTAGATGTACAGCTTAGAAGGCCATTGATGAATAAAAGGAGGAGAGGTGGTAACAGGACAGAAACCTGACAAACACCGCTGTTGATAGATCTAGGAAAACAATGGTGGCGGTCTACAACAGCGGCTATAGAACGACCAGAAAGAATGCTATTGGTGAAGGCACAGAGAGAAGGTTAGAAACCGTAAGAGAGTAGCTTGGAAATTTTAAACTTATGCCAGACTTGATCGAAAGCCTTTGAGATCTCAAGTGTAGTAGCAAAGCTTTCACCAAAGTCCCGAAAGGAGGATGACCAGGAGTCTGAAAGGTAGGTGAGAAGATCGCCTGTGTAGTGTCCCTGACAGAACCCAATACTGAAGCTCAAAAAGAAGGTTGTAATAGCAAAGATGCCTTAAAATCCTTCTGTTAAGGATAAACTCAAAACTTTTGAGACACAGGATGTTAAAGCAATTGGGCGTTAGTTAGACGGTTGGGAATGGTCCCCCTTCTTTGGAACAGATTGAATGAGAGCAAAATTCCAGCAAGTAGGAAACATACAAGTTGACAAAGGCAAAAGAGTTTACCTAGGCAGGATGTAAGCACAGAAGCACAGCTCTTGAGGACAACAGGAGGAACACCATTCGGCCCATATGCCTTGTTAGTATTGAGGCCATTGATGACAGGAAATACATCAGTTGAAGAAATTTCATTGTCAGTCATGAGGAATTCAGAGGGGGAGAAGTGATGAAGGAACAGCACCGGAATTGTCTAAGGTGGAATTGGAGGAGAAAGTGTGAGCGAAGGGATCTTTTTTATCAGCAGAAGAAATAGCTACAGAGCCATCAGAGTAGAAAAGAGGAGGGAGGGATGATGAGGTAAAGTTGTTAGAAAGGTGCTATTTTTAGTTCTTTTATCGCTGCAGATATGGGATATTGTAAATGATAACAATGCTGAGGTTGTTATTAACTGAAGTTTAACTATTTTATCAAAGTGATTATAATCATAATTATAATAATGATAATGAATATAACAATAATTGCCTGCATATTATAATGAGTATGATATAAAGGGTGTATGATAATAAAAGTATTTGTCTGTCGTAGCTAGTATTTGTATTTTATACGCCATTCTACCACTCTGAATGTCGATAGATAGATAGACAGATTGATATCATTGTCTATCTGACAAGCTAACATTACATATCTTTCTTTTTTTCTACGTATGTGTGTATCTGTGTACATCTTTTAATATCGACGAGCTTAATGTAAGGCACTTGACAAACTAGAGGGACACTCAGTGGAGCACATTTCTCCTACAAGGGCAACATAATTTCCAAACCACTCTTCATAATGGGTTAGTTTTTCTCATCAGTGATTAGAGTTTTGCAAAAAGTATTTTCTGAATCAAGAATCTGTAATACGACCCGGCTCGGTACAAAAAAATTATCGATTATTGCCTGGAACATGGGCTATCTACTCACCAAATTTCGTCCAGAACTCTCGTTTAGTTTTTGGGTAGTCCTGCTAACAGACAAACAAATATCGGCCCCAAAAGTTAACAGATTGTTCCCTGTGACACTGGCTATCTACCCTCGAAATTTGGTCCAAATCTCTCTTTCAGTTTCTGAGTAACCTTGCAAACAGAAAAACAAGCCAAGAAGCAAACAAGGGTGGAAACATAATCTCCTTGTGTGTTTGTGTGCATATATATATATATAAAATCATCATCATCATCATCATCCGGACCTCCATTCCCACCATAGGGCAGGAAGAGGAGTAGCAATGTCCAGACTTATAATAACAGAACAGAGGAAGGAAAAACAAATGAATAAAAAAAAAAACTAATCCACATACACCAGATTACTGGTGTCCTCTGTTCATAAAATATCTGTAACAGTTAGACTTGAACAGCTGCAGGTTGAAATTTTGAGGGAAACAACTCTGGGGAAGCGAGTTCCAGAGAGATGCAGTTCTGGGAATGAATGAATTCCGATAGGCAGAAGTTCTGCAATATGGCTGACTCACTGCATGATAGTATTGTGATCCCTACCCTGACTTATGGAAGCGAGGCATGGACCTTGCAAGAGGGGAACAAGTCAAAAGTGAGAGCAGTGGAAATGAGTTACTTGAGAGGAGCATGTGGAGTGACGTGGAGGAACAAGTTGAAGAATGAAGAAGTGAAGGAACGCTGTGGAGTGGATGTGGATGTGGCTGAGAAGATTAGGAGAAATATACTGAGGTGGTTTGGACATGTGAAGAGAATGGAGAATGAAAGACTGACTAAGAGGGTGTATGTAGGTGAGGTGGAGGGAGGGAGAAGGAGAGGTAGACCGA
Source organism: Coenobita brevimanus (assembly GCF_032717465.1). Classification (NCBI taxonomy): domain Eukaryota; kingdom Metazoa; phylum Arthropoda; class Malacostraca; order Decapoda; family Coenobitidae; genus Coenobita; species Coenobita brevimanus. The sequence goes on from NC_136960.1 coordinate 26,921,964, forward strand.
GGATGAGGTGGATGGATGGAGTTGAGAGGTATATGAGGGAGGGGGGGGTGAGTTTGGGGGAGGGTAGTCAAATGGTGGGTGACAGAGCGACTTGGAGGCGTTTTGTCTGCGGCCACCCTTTGCGGGATTAGGGCGTCGGGCTATAGATAGAGATAGATAGACATTCCAGTCATGAGCACTACCAGATGCCCATGTAGCACGAGGGAAGGCACGGAGTGATGGCACAATGGATGCAACTTCGTCTGAGCATTTGCCATAAAAATATCTGTATTATAATCCCCGCTGCAGGGGGTCACCTTGAGGTGGTGGCGGGGCTTGAAGTGTGGTTGGCGGTGCCACCTACTTTGAAGGCATGCCTACACTTTGTAGGGTTTGGTATTTGTTGACCTCGTGGGCCAAGCACCCCCTACATCACTGGAGGAGGCCTGCTGGTGATGTTAGTCCCTGCCCATTTGCCATCTAGGGTTGGACTGTTGCCTCTCCACGTGTTTGCCGTGCGTGGCGTCCCGTAATGCTGGGAGACGGGAGTCCTGGGGATTGAGCGATGCTGCACGATGCGCCCTGCAGCTAGCATTACACCTCTTTGGCCCCTTATTCTGGCTAGATGGGTGGCCTGGCTGGGCCCGACCAGGTCAATCGGCTGGTCATGCGTTGGCTAGGGTCAAGTGGGCACTGGAGGGCCTGGTGGCTCCTCCTGTCCTGGAGTCACCATTGCCCGGGTCCCCCGGTGGTTACTCACGTATACTCTCTTACTGCCTCTGGTAGTAAGTGGTGTTTTCCCTGGAATATGACCTCTTGTTGGGCTCCATGGTGGGAGGAGGGTGGGGGAATGAGGTTTATTTGTAGATCATATGGCTCTGTATAAACAAACTTCGATTGGCGACTCTGAATCTGTCCATGGCAACTCCCTCATTGCCACCTTAGAGCCTTACCAGGCCTCTGGTGAATGTCCTCCTTTGCCCCAGCGTTCAACTGGGACTGGGAGGCGGTCACGTCGGGTGGGTACAGCTCTAGGGTTGAGCACAGAAGAGCCTGTGCCCGCATCATATGCGAAATATCTAGTGATGAAATCCTCCATAGGAGGGTCAATCCTAGATATTGATATCTTTGAATTGCACCGTGCCATTGTCTCATCTCTTGGAAGAGAACCAAAGATCTCTTCCCAGGGGGATGGCAGTATTCTAATTGAGGTGTCCTCCCCAGAAGAGAGCTCTCGTCTAATGACTCTGACCTCTGTAGCTGGCTCTGTGGTTACCTGTGTTCCTCATGGAACATTAAACCAAACTAAGGGAGTCATTTTCTCCCGGGACATCCTCCGTTACTCGGAGGAGCGACTGTTGGAGGAGCTGCAGTCGTTTGGTGTGGTGAAGGTTGAGCGCCTTCAGAAAAAAATAGATGGGATTCTGACCCCTACTGCAACATTGTTCTTAACATTCGACAAATTGGCATTGCCTAGATCTGTGAAACTAGCATGGTTATCAATTCCTGTGAAGCAGTATGTGCCAACCCAAAAGCGTTGTTTTCACTGCAAGGGGTATGGACATGTTAGCCGTTTTTGCTGCCGTGCACAGGCTGGCCTTCCTGGTGTCTGTATCTCTTATGGCAGACCAAGTCATACCAGTGACTGTCCAGGACCCCTTAAATGCTATCACTGTGGGGGCCCTCATGCTGTATCTTCTAAAAGTTGTCCTCGCTACTGTTTAGAAAAGAAGATTTTGTCAATTCGAACACTTGAGAAGGTTTCATTTCCTGAGGCTAAGAAGAGAGCCCAGACTCACTTCTTCCAACCCAGTGTTACCTATGCTTCTGTCCTTTCTGGAAAGCCAGTGCACCATCCTATATCTCCGAGAAGGCCTCAACCCAGCCCAGTGCCCACTTCAACATCTAGTGCTTTACGGGATGGTGTCCCCGCCCCTCACACTGTTTGTGAAAATGAACCTTGCCCACTCCCTACTCAGACTGTTTCCACCCCCACTCCCATGGCTGACAGCTGGAAGGCTTCTGTGGTGGTGGCAGATGTCCATGTTAACCAGACTCCTTCTCCCATCATAGCCAGTATGCGTGAGGCTCCATCTGTACCTGGGAAACGTCACCATTGTTCATCAGAGTCTTCTGACCATGATGACCGGCCACCTAAGGTCTCTGTTGTTGACCCTTTAGTTGACGCCTCTCTCGTTCCCTATGTCCAGCAGGCTGAGGGATCTAGCCAGGTGACACCTGAAGCTGATGGTTCACTGCTGGTCCGGTCCCCACCTGGGGAGGTTGTTGGACAATTTGCTGGTGCTTCAGATCTGAAACATAGGATGGCCTCCTCAAATGACTAGACCTGTGGGCTCTACTTCCACTTCTGGGGCTTCTGATGGGGGCATTGGCCATCCTACACCTCCAAAGACAGCCCCTAAGCCACCTTCCAAGCAAACTGGTGTGCTCACTCCAAGGAGTGTTGTAAAACTTACTTCCTCAGCCTCTCGTTTACTCACGGATGTTTGACAGAGGGTGCGGGTTTCTGGTGCTGGGCAGGCTTCTGTCAAGGGCCTTCATAAGCATCAATTGAAACCCGCTCGCTTGTCAGGTGTACAGCCCCGCACTTAATCATCATTCCTCCATTATGGATTCCATTATCCAGTGGAACTGTTGGAGTTTACGTGCCAGCTATGAGGAATCTGGTTTCTCAATTTACTCCTCTGTGCATGTGTATCCAGGAGACCATGGTAGGTGATACTGTTCCTTCCGGTCCTTCTGGCTACCATGCCTTTTATTTTGATCCTGTGCCGGTCCAAGGTCATCATGGAGGTGCTGCTATCTTCCTTCGCAAGGATATTCCATACAATCATCTGGACATCTCCACTCCCCTGCAGGATGTCGCTGTCCAGATGTTTTTACATCGGCAGTATTCAGTTTGCAGTCTTTCTCTTCCTCCTAGTGCTACTATGGAAAGGGCACATCTGGAACGCCTTATTCATGACCTTCCTTCTTCCTTTCTGTTACTAGGAGATATGAATGGTCACCATCCGCTATGGGGAAACAGTGAGGCCAACCCTTGGGGTGTAATGCTGGCCTCTTTAGTGGAAGATGAGGAGATAGGCATTTTTCATGCCAATAAAATAACTTATTTCCGTAGTCAGACTGGAACTTTTACTGCCATTGATTTGTCTTTATGTTCAGCTGATGCTGTTTTAGATTTTACCTGGGATGTGTAGCCAGACCTGTATGGCAGCGACCATTTTCCATTACTTTTAACTGCTAGTGCTGGTGGATCACAGCCACGTCTTCCTTGCTGGCTTCTGGAAGGCTGACTGGCCAAGTTTCAGGGAATTAAGTTCCATTTCCCTTTCTGTCAACGAGTTTGTCTGTCTTACTGAGGCTGTGTCATATTTCAATACCGTGTTGCACTCAGCAGCCCTATTATCTATTCCAAAAACGAAGGGTCAGTTTCCTAAACGTCCGGTTCCTTGGTGGAACTCTGAGTGCAGTTCCGCAGTGAGAGCCAAACGAGTCGCCTTCTCTCGACTTCGTCGTCACCGTGGGGATCCTCAGTATTTGGTGCCATTTCAAAGGGCACGAGCTCATATGAGGCGGGTTTTGAAGGAGTCCAGGTGTTCATCCTGGAAGGGTTATGTTTCCTCCATCAATTCAAGGACTTCCATCACCCAGGTGTGGAACCGGGTAAGGAAAACTTCAGGAAAATTTACTGTTCCCTCCCCTCCTGTTTTATCTGCAGCAGGTGGAACTGTGACTGATCCACTTGCTGTTGCAGAGTTGCTTGCTGATCGTTTTGGGGGGGTGTCAAAGAAGGCTGCAGATATGCCTTCGGCTTCCCACCGTCGGCGCCTAGAGTCTCGTGGTCTCAGTTTTGCCTCTGCTGGAGGAGAGCCTTACAATGTTCCATTTTCAATTTCTGAACTCCAGGCAGCTCTGTTGCAGTGCCATGATTCCTCTCCTGGTTATGATGATATTCCTTATGCCCTTTTACACCACCTGTCTGATGAGTCCCTGTTGTTTTTGCTATCACTGTTTAATAAGATCTGGTGTTCTAGGGAGTTTCCGGCTTGTTGGGGTGTTGCTGTAGTTATCCCCATCCCCAAACCAGGTAAGGACCTCCTACAGGCGACGAATTATCGGCCTATTTCAATGACATCTTGTATATGTAAAGATTTGGAAAAGATGATCAATGTTAGGCTTGTGTGGTTTTTGGAGAGAGGCAACTTCTTATCCCCTGCCCAGTATGGTTTTCGAAAATTGCGATCTACCTCTGATGCACTGCTGTCCTTGGAATCTTCTGTCTGTGAGGCTTTCTCCACTAACCAACACCAGGTCACTGTCTTCTTCGATCTGGAGAAGGCATATGACACTGCTGGCATCATGGTATTTTACTCTTCCTTCATGAATTTGGTCTTTGTGGGCTTGGCTATATTTATTCAACAGTTTTTATCTAATGAATTTTAAGGGTGCGAGTGGGAGGAGTGCTTTCTACTGCCCGAGCACTACAAGATGGAGTACCACAGGGGAGTATCCTTAGTGTTACTCTGTTTGCTGTAGCCATTAACAGTGTCATTAGTGTACTTCCTGCTGGTGTACGAGGATCACTATATGTCGATGACCTCTCGATTTCCCTCACTGTGTCCAGAATGTCTCTGATAGAGAGGAAGTTGAAGCTGGCTCTCAATCGAATTTCTGACTGGAGAGAAACTCGCAGTTTCCATTTTTCTCCAACAAAGACAGTGGCTATGCATTTTTGTTCTCTTCGTGGGGTTCACCCAGACCCTGACTTGTATCTGTATGGTAGGAAAATATCGTGTGTGGAAGAGACGCGGTTTCTGGGTCTTCTGTTTGATAGATGACTAACCTGGGTTCCTCATAATCGTTCTGTTAAGGCGGCTTGTCTTAAAGTTTTGAGTCTTTTGAGGGTTTTAGCTCATACCTCTTGGGGTGCTGACTGTCAGACCCTCCTCCTCTTGCATAGGTCTCTTATTCTTCCTAAACTTAAATATGGGTGTGAGGTCTACTCCTCTGCAACAGATGCCCGTCTCCGGTTGTTAAATTCTGTGCATCATGCTGGTGTGCATCTGGCAACCGGGGCATTCAGATCATCCCCGATTCCAAGTTTATTGGTGGATGCTGGTGTACTCCCCTTGGATTTGCAACACCAGTTGCTAAAGATGAGGTGCTCGTATCGTCTTCACCGCATTCCAGACTCAATTTCTTGTGCCATCGTCCCCCAGGATTCCCAATCTTCTGTTTTTGACACCTGTCCTAATTTCCCAAAGCCATTTGGTTACAGGGTCCAATCTGTTATATTAGCCCTCTCTCTTCCGAGACTGGCAATTTGTCCACATCGGATCCCAAGGGTGGGTTCTTGGCTGCTCCCTCGCGTGACATTCTGTAGGTCCGTTGTTGGAAAAAAGGGCTCACTTCCCTCTCAAGTGTCCCTCTCCCTCTTTTTAGAACATGCCTCCATTCATGAGGGTTCTGTCCCTGTCTATACCGACTGGTCTAAGACGGATACTGGAGTAGTATTTGGTGTTGTCTTCCCTTCCTTTAGAAGGGGCGGTAGCCTTCCTGGCCTTACTTCAGTGTATATGGCAGAACTGACTGCAATTTTATATGCTGCGAAAATTATTTTTACTCACCCCCAATCCTTCTTTGTGATTTTTAGTGACTCGCATAGTGCTTTGTCTGCACTAGAGTCTTTTAATGCATCCCATCCATTTGTTTTATCAATTATAGAGTGGCTTTTTCTTCTTGGCCGTCGTGGCCACCATGTAGACTTCTGTTGGATACCCGCACATGTTGGTGTGGTGGTCAATGAGAGGGCAGATACTTTGGCTAAGGCTGCATCTTCTCAACGCCCCCAACCGACTACCCACTTCCTGCTTCTGATGTAACACCTTACTTGCGGTACGCAATTCGTACGTGTTGGCAGAGACAGTGGGATGTTGTTTCTCACAATAAACTAAAAGAAATCTTTCAGAGAGTGGTTATGCCAAGGGTTCTTCCCTCTATGTCTCAGCGATTGGAGGTGGCTCTCACTAGGCTTCGCATTGGGCATTCGTGGCTTACACATGGGTCCCTGATGAATGGTGAATTTCAATCGTACTGTGATGACTGCCTTGTTCCCCTTACTGTCCATCACTTGCTGGTCGAGTGTCCGAGTCTGGGAGACCTACGTCAGAGATTCCTTCATAGGCATAAGGGTGCAGATGGTGCCTACTGTTTGTTCTCGATGCTTGGTGAAGCCTCTAGTGATTTTAGTGATGTTTTTAGTTTTCTTCAGGAGGCGGGCCTCCTTCCACTTTTATAAGTACTTGATATATTATAAACTATTCTTTTATTGTTTTTCAGTGTTTTATTCTTACTAACAGATATTAACTTTAATTTGAATATGCACTTTCATTATGCTTTGTGTTTTACTTTGTCGTCCAGCGGCATATGACCCTGGGAGTTGCGCCGCCAGATTTTAATTATTTGCAATCAATCAATCAATCTGTATTATAATACAAGGAAGGCAACATTCATCCTTACTTGTAGGGGAGGTAGTTTATTAGTAATGGCAGGGTTATTAATAATTCTAACAGCCTTGTTCTGAATTTTGTCTAGTTGTTTTAATGCAACCTCTCCATATCTATTCCACAAGGGTGGCCAGCATTCAAGCTGAGAGTACACATGACTCTTATAAATTATAGCTAACTGCTCGTCAGTGAAGAAGTTACAGACTCCATACAATAATCCAAGTTTCTTTGAGGCAGTTTTAGCAAGTGATCTGACATGAGATGTCCAGCTGAGGGCATTGTTAAGTGAGACACCGGGAATTTCAATACTTTTGGAGATGGGACTATTTGTAGCACTGAAGGTAAAATACAAATCTGGCAATACCTGTCTATTATTAATAGTTTTACTAGCATTAAATGAGACAAGGTTGTTTTGTCCCCATTCACTGATCGTATATAAGTCTTGATTAATGGAGATGTCTGTACTGAGTTGAGAGTTGGAGATATCACACTTTGTAAATGGGTGTCTGAGTTTGAATGAACTATGAAGTGTTGAGTCATTTGCATATGAATGGATGGGATTGTGGGTGACAGATAAGAGATAATTAATATGTACCAGGAACAGGGTTGGCGCCAGAACTGATCCCTGCGGCACGCCGGTGTTAATTGAGTGGAAATTAGAATATACATCATCTACTTTTATTTTTCTGTCACTAAGATATGAGGAAATCAAAGGGTCAAAAAACTTTAGTCCATAGCAATGGAGTTTGGACAACAGAGAACAGTGCCATACTCTGTCAAAAGCTTTAAAATTATCAAGGGCTCTGCATGAGTTTCTTCATGTAGGTCAATTGATTGACGGATGTTATGAGTCAACAGATTATGTCAATGGTGGATCATTCGTGGCAAAAACCATATTGTCTATCTTTAATTATTTTGTTGGATTCAAGATGTTTAATTATGTGCTTATTAATGAAAGTTTCAAAGACCTTACCATGAGAAGATGTGACAGCTATTGGTCTGTAATCAGAGGAGTCAGGGGAACTTCCTTTCTTTGGAATTGGGTGGATATTGGCTTCTTTCCATGAATCAGGGAATGAAGAACTACATATTCATAGTCTGAATAATATGGCAAGAACAGAGGCAAGTTCTAGGGAACACTTTTTCAAAACAATTGACAGAATTCCATGTAGGCCTGGAGCTTTGTTGGTGGGTAAATTGTCTAGGATGGATTTTACAAATCTTGTCTGTATTTTAAGTGGAACGATTTTGGGAAAGTCAAGTTCTAGTACTGGGATTTTCTGGCTGGCTTCCTCTATGTTCGTGGCATATATACTGACAAAGATATCTGCTTTCCCATGCGAGTCATTTGTAATGTTGCCATCTGAAGAGTTTAGTAGGGGAATGGATGATGACTTGTTAAAGTTATTATTGAAAGAATTGAGAGTTGACTAGAACATTCTATTATCATTAGGGTTGTTAAGTAGTTTTGATGCTTGATTTTCATGAAAGTTTGATTTAGCAAGATTTATTATAGCTTTTGCATGATTTCTAGCAATTTAAAATTGTGAGAGTGATTGAGATGTTTTTTATTTTAAGTAAGAGTTATATCCTAATGACTTGGGCTGTTACTCTGGCATAGTTGCTATCAAACCATTTTGGAGAATTTGATATTTTAGTGAGCTGTTGACTTGGTATGACTAAATCAGTACCAGCTAGTATTAAGTCGCAAATGTGGGACTGGGTAGAATTATTATCACTAAAGAAGAAAGACTGCCGTCGAACGTCAGCAAGATAATTTCTAAATCCATCCCAGTCTGCCCTATCAAAGTGCCATCGAGTCACCCTGATAGGTTCAGAACGGGAAGGTTTGGGGGGGGCTAACTAATGAGGCTTTGATGAGACTGTGGTCAGAGGATCCAAGAGGAGGCAATACTTCTATCCTGTATTAATCTGGATAATTTGTCAGGAATAGATCCAAGAGATGTGCTTTATGGTCAGGATTTACTGGTATTACGGTTGGTTGCTTTACCAGCTGCGTGACATTAAACGATTCTGCAAACAGCTTGCACTCTAGACCAGCATCATCAGTCCTGGTAGAATGCAATAACCATTCAACATTATGTATGTTAAAATCACCCAGAATGGTTTCGGTGTTAAGGGCAAGGTCAAGATTACTCAACTGTGTGGATATGGAATCAAATACACTGGGCTCCAAAGAAGCATCAGGGGAGTGATAGACTACACAGATATATTTGGTAATATTTTGACAGTTCAGTTTATACAATGAGTAATCAAAACTGGATGAAGTGAAGTTTAAAATGATGTCAACTGCATATTGATATTTGATATAACAACAGGTGCCACCCCTGTGACAGAAGTTTGTGAAGAAATGGTAACCGGGAAAACAAAATGGGGATATTTCAATCAAGGGTGAGATTTGTGGTTCTGTGATAAATAGGGCCCAATGCAATGGGCCACACTTCCATTCACTCATCAGTCAAGCCCCCAGAATCCAGGCTCTATCAGATACGCCAAAAATATTCACCACAATCTGTTGCTTCACATAAATGTATCCGATAGAGTCAATCCGGATGCTGCCACGTTAAAAAAGGGTGCCAAATCCCTGATCATGCACTTCTCACAACATTCATCCAGCCAGCTCGATCTCTTGTCAGTTCTCTAGCCTCACCGACTTCCAAACCTCTCTTCCTCACACATTCATTCACCATATCTCTCCACCTTCCCCTTGGCCTACCTCACCTCCTCCATCCTTGAAATTCACTCAGATATACCTTTTTCACCACTCTATTGTTATCCATTCTCTGCACATGACCATACCATCTAAGTACACTCTTTTCGATGCTGGTGTCCACCGACTTCCTCACTCCACTTCTTTCATGAGTCACCTTATTTTGAATCCTATCCACCCTCTGTACTCCACATACATTCCTCAGCAGTCCCATCTCCACTGCTCTTATGCTTGACTTTTCATTTTCATGCTACAGCATAGTGTCACATCCATATGTTTAAGTTGGCACTAACACTCCTTCATGTAGGCCTCGTGCAACTGCAACACTCAAGCCTCTGTTTCTTATCAAGGCCTTCATTGCACTAGCTACTTTTCTTCCTTGTGTCACTCCACTTTCAATTTCTTTTGCACATTTTCCTCTCTTTTCTATCACTGTACCCAGGTATTTGAACTATCTCTCCAATTCCAGTCTCCCAGTCCGATATATATACATACATATATATATATATATATATATATATATATATATATATATATATATATATATATATATATATACACACACACGAGTACACACGAGGTGCTACCCAAAAGATCCAGTAATTTGAATATTGTAGGGAAATAAGTTACCTTGCCTACTAGTTCTCACTGTCAGCTTCGAAGTAGTCCCCTTGGGCATGTATACAGTGGTCCCAGAATTTTTTCCACAAGTCCGTGAATCCCTGGAAGGCTTCAGGCATCATGGTCTTGAGCATCTCCTGTGATTCTGTCTGAAACTCTTCAGTCGAGTCAAATCGATGCCCTTTCACTCGTAATTTCAGCTTGGGAAACAGGAAAAAGTTGCAGGGGACAAGGTCAGGAGTATAGGGTGGATGGGGAATGACTACCGTGTTAGTGGAAGCCAGGAAGTGCCGGACAACAATTGATGTGTGGGCAGGGGCATTGTCATGATGGAGGACCCAGTCCTTGTTCTTCCACTGTTTTAGACATTTGCAGCGGGTGTTCTCCCTCAGACGCTGCAAAACTTCACAGTAAAACAATACCCTGACAGATTGACCAGGTGGGACGAATTCCTTGTGAACAATCCCTTGGATATCGAAGAAAACAATCAACATCAACTTCACTTTCCTGTGCCATTGGTCCATTACTGCAAAACCTCCAAAGAACCTACACACCACATTATAATAGTAAGTGTAGCTCAACATTTCCGCTCACAGTCACGGCCGGGGCCACACTGACGCACAAGTGGTGCTGCTGACTCCTCCTAGCGGCAGAAAGAAAAACTGCAAGCGGTTGGTTTCCTCTGTTCAAAATACTGGATCTTTTGGGTAGCACCTCGTGTATATATATATATATATATATATATATATATATATATATATATATATATATATATATATATACAATTTGCTAAGAGATAGATGTTGTCTGATGTCTGTACTAACTTCAGACAACATCTATCTCTTAGCAAATTGTATATATATATATATATATATATATATATATATATATATATATATATATATATATATATATATATATATATATATATATATATACAATTTGCTAAGAGATAGATGTTGTCTGATGTCTGTACTAACTTCAATGCAGCCAGTTTTTGATGTGTCAAAGTATTGATTTTCATTGTAGAACAACCACAGATGGACGTCTCAAATTGGATCACTTGCTAACGTTATCAAATGAAATCTTGATTATTGTTCAGTTACCTCCACTTCTAACGAGAACAGTGGATGGTGTGTTTGGTGAAATGTGGCACCACTATGTTTGTTTACATCGTAGTAATAGTAAGTGAATGGGCAGACCCGGCACAGCTTCCCCTCCGCTACAGTATCTAGAACCCGCAGAAACAATGTTCTATCAAGTCATACTGTCTGCAGATCCAAGTGTTTGCCACGAATGTGGAATGGAAGGTAGAGTGAAAAACAAATAGTAATGCCACTGGCTCTCATTGCTTCTCTGACAGGAGATGACTGATACGAAGTGGAACGGAGGGGAGGGGGAACAGGTGGTGGGGGCGCATTTATCGAAACTTGTTTCGTTTTGAAAGATGAAGGGTGTGAATACACAGATGTTCTGAGGTGATCTGTAACTCCGTATGCAATAACGTGTATTGGGTGAATGCTCGAGTCTTAATGTTTGTCATACAGTGTGGAGAGCAAGTGTAGATGAACATAAATGTTAGGTGTGATGTGCGGTGTCTCGGAACGTGGTTCACCTGAGTCTAGTGTGTGTGACTCAACTGCTGTAACATTTTTGTGGCTGAACCAGGGTGGCCATAAATGATTCATGATTAAGCATGTGACCCAACGGTCATACTATGTTGTGCATCATCCAGCCTGTTTTATCGTGAGGAAAAACAATAACTATATTTGCAAACCAAGGTATAAGTAGATGTCCTGTTGCATAGGATTATAGCTACTTTGAGTGTTGGACAGCTGTTGGCTTATTATGCGAGAATGTTGTGCAGTCATCATGCTGATGGATCACGCGGAGGTAATGAGATACTGTATTTGCATAATAAATGCAGATCTTATAATATTTGAAATAATGCCGTTACGGATGTTCGGTCCACAAATGATGTCGCTTTCTTCGAAGTGTTATTTCATTAATCTGGATAGCTGTGTCACAACATCCACAAACATTGATCATCGTATATTATATATATTTTTTAAACATTCATACATTAGTTTACACATTCAGGCCCTCCTAAGCTCCAGACGAATTTTACTATTTAATCGAGTGTCTACACTCAAACAGTGTTCATCCAGAGGGAGCAATATTTCCTTTACCATGCATGTCTGTCCGTTGTCTTGCATTACGTCACCAGGATTTAGTATGTGGCCACGGCTACACAAAATATATTGGTGGCGTGGTGCTGCTGGAGAAAGTAAAACTGCGTATAATCTACGTGTGTTTGTTCTGGGGATCTGGTAATACACTTCACCGATTTATTCACATTCGTGCTATGACAGCAACCAAAGTCGCCATTTTGATGACATACTGACTAAGCATTGAACACCCTTTCACCTCCCAGCAGTCTGAATGAGATCCTGTTTTCAAGCAACAGAAGCATTAAGTAGTGCAGTGAACAATGCACTTTTATATGAAAAATAAGGAGTGTTTTATGCACCGTGTCATCATACAGACCTACACAGTAAAACACAGCCAAAGATAAGCTGGATCTACGATGTGATAAAGGTTGAGTGCTGCTAAAGCGTCCAAGTAAATGCAAGCAGCTTTGGTGCGCCAGAACCTGGATGGTAAAACCCAACCACCGCACTTTAGGCAAAATACCCCCGGATTATGAGGATACCCCACGTCATCCAGTAGATTTACGCAAGGTCATTGTTAAGGTTGTAATCTTGTCGTAGTGATGCGATATGATAAGGAAGTCAATTTCAGGTCTCGTTACCCATTATACGAGGAAGGGCCGGAATTGTGTCCCCCTCTGTGGTGGGGGGGACACAATCTGCCCGCACTACGGGGTGGTACTACCACTCTGCAGCCAGGTTGTATTAGGAAGAATAATGCCACCGTATTCCCTGCGTGTTGTAAAAGGCGACTAAAAGGAGCGGGGTGAGGGGACTAGGGACCCCCTCCTCCGTTTTTTAGTTCCTAAAAAGAGACAGGCCAGAAAAAGGGATGGGGGACTGAGTTATCCCCGTACCCTGAAGATTGGGTCTATGAATGTGCATGGATGTAGTACGATTGAGGCTAAAAGGGAGGAGATTGGGAGAATGTTTGTGAGAAGAAAGTTGGGTGTGTTAGCTTTGAGTGAAACGAAGGTGAAAGGAAAGGGTGAGTGTAGGTTTGGAAATGTGGATGGAAGATTGTCAGGTGTCGATAGAGGAGGTGCAAGAGAAGGTGTGGCCTTGTTGGTGAGTCCGAAAGTACAGCAGTGTGTGATTGAACGGAAGGAGGTGTCATCGAGACTGATGTAGGTGAAAGCAAAATTTGAATGTGAGGTGTGGGTGTTTGTGAGTGCATATGGTCCTGGTAGTGAAAGGGATCAAGAAGAGAGGGAGTCTTTCTGGAATGATGTTGATGAGTGTCTGCAGAGTTTTGGAGCGAATGTGAATGTGGTACTGATGGGAGATCTCAATGCTAGAGTGGGAAATGTAGCAGTTGAAGGTGTAGTTGGTATGCATGGTGTGCCTGGAAGAAATGAAAATGGGGAACGAATGATAGGGATGTGCATTGAGCGAGAGATGGTGATTGGAAATACTCTGTTTGAAAAGAAAAATATTTATAAGTATACATGGATGAGACAGGAGGGTGGAAGTGTTGTTTTTAGAGCATTGATGGACTATGTGGTTGTGTCCAAGAATGTAATAGGAAGTTTGTTGGATGTGAGAGTTCTGAGAGGGGAGGGTGGAGGTATGTCTGACCACTACCTGGTGGAGGGAAAATTAAGAGTAGGTAAGAGATGGGTGAGAGCTAGGAGGCTAAGGTGTGGCAGGGAGGTTTTGAAAGTGAGTGAGTTGGATAAAAGAGAGAAAATGATAGAGTATCAGGAGAAATTGCAAGATGGGTGGAATGCAGTGAAAGATCAGGAAAATGGCAGTGTAGAGGAGGAATGGAAGTTGTTTAAGAGTGCTGTGGTGGGGCATGCAGAAGAGGTGTGTGGTGTGAGACGTGTGGGTGGTGGTGTAAGAAAAGGAAGTGAATGGTGGTGCGAGGAAGTGAGTATGGCTGTGGCTGAGAAGAGATGTGCATATGAAGTGTGGCTGCAAAGGAAGGATGAGATGTCATATGAGAGATATAAGGAAAAGAGGAATAGGGCAAGAAGGGCTGTGTGTGATGCTAAAGTGGCAGCAGATGAGAGGTGGGGTAGGCGGCTGACTGAGAATTTTCAACAGAATAAGAAAATGTATTGCAAGGAGGTGAAAAGGGTGCGATAGGGAGAGTCTGGGAAGGAAGAGCGAGTAAAAGCAGAGGATGGAAGGATGTTAATTGAGATGGATGCAGTAAGGAAGAGATGGGCATAGTATTTGGAAAGATTTTTAAATGTAGAGGAGGAAAGAGTGGCTGAGATTGTGGCGGATGGAAGGGTGCAAGGAATAAATAAATATGTTGGAAGAGTTGAATGATTCTTTGATCACAAAGGAGGAAGTGCAGGAGGCAATAAAGGAGATGAAAACAGGGAAAGCTGCAGGTATGGATGGGTGTGCTGTGGAATGCCTGAAGGGTGGTGGAGCGCCTATTGTTGACTGGTTAGTAAGATTGTTGTATGTGTGCTTTGTGAAAGGTATAGTGCCAGTTGACTTGGCAAGTGATTGTGTGGTCCCATTGTTTAAAGGCAAGGGTGATAAGTATGAATGTACTAGCTTTAGGGGTATAAGTCTATCAAGTGTTGAAGGTAAGGTGTTTGGTACAATGTTAAGAGAGTTAGAGAGGGTACAGAGGGAGTGGTTGGTGATGAGCAGTGCGGCTTTAGGAGAGGGATGGGATCGTGGAATAGGTGTTTGCTGTCAGACAAGTGTGTGAAAAGTGTTTAGCAAAAGGCAAGGAAGTGTTTGGGGCATTCATGGATTTAGAGAAAGAGTACGATAGAATTGATAGGGAGGCTTGTGGACTGTTTTAAGATTGTATGGACTTGATGGTACGTACCTAAAAGGGGTGAAAAGTTTTTATGTAAATAGTTAAGCGTGTGTAAGAATGGGAAATACTGTGAGTGATTGGTTTCCCGTGAGAGTGGGGCTGCATCAGGAATGTGTGATGTCGCCTTGGTTGTTTAATATTTATATGGATAGTGTTGTAAGGGAGGTGAATGTAAGAGTTTTAGGTGGATGTCTGAGTCTGGTGAATGTTGATGGTAGGGAGTGGAATCCGAATCAGCTGCTGTTTGCAGGTAATACTGCACTGGTGGCTGATTCAGAGGAGAGATTGAGACAGTTGGTAGAGGAGTTTGGAAGAGTGTGTGAAAGGAGGAAATTGAAAGTAAATGAGAATAAGAGTGTGAAAGGAGGAAATTGAAAGTAAATGAGAATAAGAGTAAAGTGATGAAATGTACGAGGTCGGTAGATGGTAGGGAGATGAATATAGTTTTGAATGGTGAGTTGCTTGAGGAGGTAGAGTGTTTTAAGTGTTTAGGGTCACATATTGCTGTGGACGGAAGAATTGATGCAGAAGTGAAGTTTAGAATGAATGAAGCTGGAAAGGTGATGGGAGGAATGAAAAAAGTGTTTAGATGTCGTTCGCTTAGAATGGATGTAAAGAAAAGGCTGTATGAGGGTGTTGTGGTACCGACTGCGTTATATGGGGCTGAAACATGGAATATGGGTGTAGCAGAGAGGAAAAGTTTGAATGTAATGGAGATGAGGTGTCTGAGGAGTATGTGTGGAGTGACGTGTATGGATCGAGTGAGAAATGATGAAGTGCGAAGGAGAACTGGAGTTGTTTGGGAGATGGCTGATCGAGTTGAGCAGAGGGTGTTGCGATGGTTTGGGCATATGGAGAGAATGGATAATGAGCGATTGGTGAAAAAGATAACTAGATCTGATGTGAGAGGTGTAAAGCTAAGAGGGAGACCACGAATAGGATGGATGGACAGTGTGAAGAGAGCGTTGGATGCGAGAGGGATGTCTGTTGAGCAAGGAAGAGTGGCTGTGCTTGACAGAAATAAATGGAGAGAAATTGTGAATGAATAAATGTTGACGCAGCCCTGGGGAGATATTCTCCCGCATTTGGTCTGATCAGCTAATCAGATCAAATGCGGGTAAGGGGATGGGTCTATTATGATGTGGCAGGGGTAAACCAGCTCTGCTGTAGGGCCCTGTTGCAGGTATCACTGATTGCACTGTGCAGTTGACCCTCGTGCGGTGTGGTTTGGTGAGGATCTGTCCCTTCTCCTCCTTGGGGCTAAGATGTGAATGAATGTGTTTGAATGGATGAGTAAATGGGGAGTGTGTAATCCTGTCTCAGCTACCTCCCTTTCCTTGGGGGAAGCAGTCTAGGTATATAGATAGATAGATAGTGTGTGTGTGTGTGTGTGTGTGTGTGTGTGTGTGTGTGTGTGTGTGTGTGTGTGTGTGTGTGTGTGTGTGTGTGTGTGTGTGAGAGAGAGAGAGAGAGAGAGAGAGAGAGAGAAGCACAGACAGACTGGTGTATTCATGGTGTCATTACAAGTTGCTATGATACGATATAATAATAGACCCAGGGAAGGATGGAGGGTCCTAGTCTCTGTAACAGTGAATACTGGCCCGATACTGTCCTTGCAATTTCAGTGACAGAAATGGACACATAGTAAACCGGTCATAGGACAAAGGGAAGCAGGGCCTATAATATCATCACGTGTAATGTGCCGGGCACTGTGGTGGTTTTCATTGTAGAATGGAAGCGAAACGTCGTTATGGTATTGTTGTTTAGAGCCATCATACGAGATTCACAATAACCTCAAGTTAGACAATAGATTTTGACACTACGGACATCTGTGATACCGTGTCCGATGACGCTGATGATTGAAAAAGATATTAGGCCGTTAGAAATAGAACAGAATATTTGGTAGGTAAGGGGGGACTTGAGGAGAGGCTGGTCAATGGGACGTGGTATTAGGAGAGGAAGGAAATGTTACAGGAATAGAGTGAGTGGAAGGGATTGACCACTCTGCTTCGTGGCAAGGTGTGTGTGGAAGTGGACTGTTGTGGAGTAGGAGCGAGTGAGGAGATGGGCAGGTGGGAGTAGGGTCATCACCAACATATGGGATGTTTGGTGTTGGTATGGGAAATATTGCTCCCTCTAGACGAGCAGTGTGTGAGTGTAGACACCTGATTAAATAGTATAATCCGTCTGGAACTAAGGGGGGCCTGAATGTGTAATACTTGTATGAAAACTAATGTATGAATGATTTCAAGAAAATATAGAAGTTGTGGAAGCAATGAAGAAAGTTAAATTGGGGAAAGCTCCAGGAATTGATGGAGTGTGTGGTGAAATGCTGAAGCATGGGGGAGAGATAGTAGTAGAATGGATGTGGAAGATGTGCAGATTGGCCTGGGAGGAAGGTAGAGTCCCGGAGGATTGGAAGTCAGGTATAATTATTCCTTTGTACAGAGGAAAAGGGGAAAAAGAAGTGTGTGGTAATCATAGGAGCATTTGTCTTCTTACTCGTAGTATACTAGGAAAAGTGTATGGTAGGATACTTATTGACAGAGTTAGAGAAAGAACAGAGAAATTAGTTGGAGATGAACAGGGAGGCTTTAGGAAGGGAAGAGGTTGTGTAGATCAGATATTCATTCTTAGATCTTTAGTGGAAAAGTTTCTAGAGAAGATAAAGAAGTTGTATGCGGCTTTCATGGATTTGGAGAAAGCATATGACAGGGTGGATAGACAGGGATTGTGGAAAGTGTTAAGAATATATGGAGTAGATGGGAAGTTGTTGAATGCTGTGAAGAGTATGTACGATGGTGCGAAGGCTGCAGTGCGTGTGGATGGTGAACTAAGTGAATTTTTCTCTTTGAAAGTTGGGTTGAAACAGGGATGTGTCATGTCTCCATGGTTGTTCAATCTGTACATGGATGGGGTAATAAAAGAGGTACAAGGTAGGGTAGTGGATGTTGGAGTGGCCCTGGTGAGAGAGGATAGTGTTTGGAAACTTCCTGTACTGTTGTTGGCAGATGATAGTGTGTTGTTGAGTGAAGACGAAGGGGAGCGCAAGGCTTGGTGGATGAGTTTGGGAGAGTGTGTAAGAAACGGAATCTAAAGGTGAATGTAGGGAAGAGTAAAGTGATGGTCTTTGAGAGAGGTGAAGTCAGTGAATGTACAGCGAGGTTGGATGGTGAAGAATTGGAAAATGTGAGTACGTTTAAGTACTTGGGTAGTGTGATGAGTAAGGATGGAGATTTGGAGGGTGAAGTGCTTGAAAGGGTACAGCAGAGAAGAAAGGTTGCTGGTTCTTTGAAAGTAGTGATAAGAAACAGGGAAGTGAGCATGGAAGTGAAAAAGTTACTACATGACAGTATTGTGATACCAACTCTAACATATGGAAGTGAAGCTTGGATGTTGTTGGAAGGACACAAGTCAAGAGTGAGAGTATTGGAAATGTGTTATTTAAGAGGAGCCTGTGGAGTCACATGGAGAGACAGGCTGACAAATGAGGATATAAAGAAGCGTTGTGGTGTGGATGTGGATGTGATAGGAAGCGTTATGAGGAACACACTGAGGTGGTTTGGCCATGTGGAGAGGATGGAGGGTGAAAGACTGACGAATAGAGTGTATGTGAGTGAGGTGGAGGGGGGAAGAGGGAGGGGGAGGCCGAAGATGAGATGGAGGGATGGGGTGGAGAGCTATATGAGAGAGGGGTGTGTGAGTTGGGAGCAGGGCAGTGAAATGGCGGGGGACAGGACGACTTGGAGGCGATTTGTTTGTGGCCACCCCAAACGGGATTGAGGCGTCTGGCAATAGATAGATAGATAGATAGATCATGAACGATGATCAGTATTTGTGGATGTTATGTCAGAAGTATCCAAACTAATGAAATATCACCTCGAAGAAAGCGACATCATTTGTGGACCGAACATCCGTAACGGCATTATTTCAAATATTATAATACAAGATCTACATTTATTATGCAAATACAGTATCTCATTACCTCCGCGTGATCCATCAGCATGATGACTGCACAACATTCTCGCATAATAAGCCAACAGCTGTCCAACACTCAAAGTAGCTATAATCCTATGCAACAGGACATCTTCTTATACCTTGGTTTGCAAATATAGTTATTGTTTTTCCTCACGATAAAACAGGCTGGATGATGTACAGCTCCGTTCAGAAGTTCGTACTACACCGAGTGTGGAAGGCGCTAGTCTCTCCCCCTCCTTCCCGGACGACAGGTTACAGCTTCGGACCTCCCACGAGCAACCAGACTTTGGCTGGTATCAAAGCAGTGTCATTCGCTCACCGACTGTTAAATGAAATGAGAATTTTATTTTCATACTCACAGATATCAGTCAATCTTACTGCTGATTAAATGGTGAAAGTATGTTTATAGTCGCCCGCCTAAAAAAAAATAATAATAATAATAAAATAACAGCAGAAAAGAACATAACAGAAAATTAGAAGCTTGACTATGAATCAATATGATTATGCTAGTTAGTGAGTTATCGCATGTCTTAATCCCCAGACACGGGCAGTTTTTCAGCTAATCATCTTAGTTCAGCATTTATGAACCGTTCTACCGTTTCAAGGAAAATCTAAGCAGCCAAAAATAATGTCTATGCAGCCAAGATATTCAAACATTTACGAAGTATCTGAACAGCTAAAATTCATGTTCATACTCAAAAGTAGATGAAGACGATTGGTGGAGTCTAAGGAATAATGGAAATCATATGTTTTAAGATGAAGTAGCTAACATGATGTTTCCTCTACGTAAACGTCGGTCTCTCTCTCTCTCTCTCTCTATTTATCTCTGTCTGTCTGTCTGTCTGTCTCTCTCTCTCTCTCTCTCTCTCTCTCTCTCTCTCTCTCTTTCTCTGTAGGGTGTGGGAGGGGGTGTTCCACCGAGGTGTTTTGGCTATCCTCTGCTCAAAGGTGAAATCAGCACCATCACGTGCCCCACCAAGTTGACATAAATCGGCGAGACGAGAAATTAGTGCTCAGAGGTCAAATTTTTCGCGCTACGTGATGATGGCTTTTCCATCAGGGCAACAGCGCATCAACTTGACCTCACTACAAAAACTGTGATGAAGTGGATAAAGAGATGGGAGGAGAGTGCCAACCTTCAGGACCAACGTAAGTCATGTCTTTTGTATTACTGTAATGTTATGCTAATAATGAATAATTGTGAACAATAGCTCCCCGTTATATTCCAGTGCTAATAGAAACTAAAACTAGGTTTCGGCCCCTGTGGATGATGTCAGTGAAAACAGCTTTATACAGTGGACTGGCGTAGTAAATGGGTTGGAGCGGGGTTGCAACCTTCTCGAGCATCAGTTTTTGGAAGAGTGGCAAATTACATCCTGAGTATTATAGTCAACGTTCCCATTTTACTTTTTGACGTGGTGTGGGTGACTAATGTAAAGCATATGCAACAGGTGTAAAAATAGTAATTATTATGCATTATTTTCATGGCCAAATATCCCTTACACTACATCCACAATTATTAGTGGCTGCCAGAGCCAGCGGGCGGGGCCACGCACGGTGGCCGATGTTCACTTCGCCTCTTCTGTTGATTTCTCACGTTCACACGCCTCACATCCGAATATTCATTATGCCTAGTAAAGTCGTGATTTACATGCAATAGATAATGTTCCGTGATACTTTCCCAGCCAATGTTTGCTGAACCTTGTCTTGATATTTCACAAAATATCAGACTTCGGTTCAGTGATGCATTGTCAACACAGTGTGTGTGTGGGGGGGGGGGGGATGTGGGAGTGGGGGGCAGTGAGGGGGGATGTGGGAGTGGGGGGCAATGTGGAAGTATAGGGGTGTGGGGGTGTAGGCCTGTGGGTGTGGGGGTATGGGTGAGGTGTGGGGTGTGGGTATGGGTGTGGGTGTGTGGGTGTGGGTATGGGTGTGGGTTTGTGGGTGTGGGTATGGGTGTGTATGTGTATGTATGTGTTTGTGTCTGGGTGTGAGTGTGTCTGGCTATGGGTGTGTTTGGGTGTGGGTGTGAAATCACTTGAAACTCTATGTATGGCATAAGGACGAAAATTATGGAGTAATGGCACTAGAAATGGGTCAGTTTTGGAATGTGTGTGGCGTGTATAAAGTGGGTTAAATAATGAATAATAGGAACTGAGAGATTGATGGTGTGAGAAGCCTTATTGATAACATAAACAGCTGGTGTGGTCATGAAGAGAGAATGGAGAATAATAGGAACTGAAAAATTGTTGGTGTGAGGAGGCTTATTGATAACTTATACAGTTGGTGTGGTCATGAAGAGAGAATTGAGAATAATAGGAACTGAAAAATTGTTGGTGTGAGAAGGCTTATTGATAACATATAATGATATACAGTTGGTGTGGTCATGAAGAGAGAATGGATCTTGATAAGGTGGTGAAAAAGTAAAGTCGAGTTTGAAAGTCGGCGGAGGTTTGGATGTTGTAGTTGTTGTTGTTGCAACCCCAGGTTCATCTCGTTGCGATCCCAGTGGAAATCAGAAGCTTCTACCCGTCGTTTCCAAAAGTCTTTGGTTGAGGTTATATTGAAAGACTGTGTTGCAATAGTGATGTGCATGTGGTGAATGAATGTGTTGTGGTGTGGGGGGGTTGCCTTGCAGTGTGGGCAAAGTAACTTGTTTGTGAGTTGTATTTTGTGTCGGAACCGTAGCAGAGAACAGTGGTGACCACATCGCAGTCTGACTATATTTTTTTTTTCCTTTTTTTTTTTTTTAAGACGAAGATGCACTTGACAGGTTGATGAAGACTGGCTGAATGCGACATGTCAAATAATTACCAAGTAATGTGACATTACCTGGTAATTATTTGAAATACGAGGATGTTATTCGGACATTTGCATTCAGCCAATCATCACCAACCTGTCAAGTGCATCTTCGCCTCAATTAAAAAAAAGAATGAGTATAGGTGTGTTCGTGTCTTTCTGGGTAGGGTTGATGAGGAGTGTATGTCTGGTGGTGGGTCACGAAGGATGCTGTTTGACTGAAGGGTTTGGATGGCTGTGGTGGCTAATGGCTGTGTTTATGCACTGTAGGTCTGTGATTTGTAGTGTTGGGTGATCTGTGATTTGTATGATTGGGTGGAGAAGGGGGTATGTTGCTGAGATACTCTGTGTAGTGTTGGGCAGTTGTTCGTTTGTTTATTTTTGGATGGCGGTGATGCAACATGAAATTGCAAGGGTGAGATGGGTACTGAGCTACAGCAATTAACTGTCTCAAGTATTCATATGATCTTTGGAAATAATTTTGCATCTTGATGAAAGTGATCTATAATAGTGATTTTGATGCATACTGTACTTATTCTTTAGGCTTTGTTCGTCTCCTTAACTCTGCTGACTCCCTTCGGTCTCTCTCTCTCTCTCTCCAGGGATGGCCCGACTGGGAGAGGGGGTCACCCCCCCCCCCGTGTGTGTTTTGAGTTGGTCAAAAATCGAGAAGTCATTTAGCAGGCTTAAGCTTTTAAAAACATAGGCCTATTTGCGAAAACGAACCAAAGAAAAAACGTTACATTATCTAATGGTTCTAGCTTGTGAAAGTGACCTAACTGATCAGTTGGATCTTCAAAAAAACTACAAATTGGTGGAAACTCATGAAAACATGAATAAAATTCTAAAAGCCATTATCATTACACAATCTGCATATACAGGTTGTTACTGTTGAATTCTTATTAATACATTAACCACATTCACTTCAAGTTGACTCAACATTCGTTTTTCACCTTTTTCCTTATTTGACTTACCAAGTGTGATTTGTGTATGTGTATGTTATTTTTTTTTTTTAAGTAGTCAGTTTAAGCATCTTGTATCTCTCACTGTATGACTGAAAATCAGTGAACAGTAGTGCAATTTTGAATTAAGTTGTGTCTACATGCCCCAGAAATCCAGAATGAAAGCTTGTTTAAATTTGTCACCAGTAAATAAATTACTTTCCAGGAAATACTGTAAGTCTGTTACAAGAAAAATTACTTTCTCATAAATCTGGTTTGTTTCCATCTATTTAGTTGGTCAAACCGTAACGCCAAACGGATCAAATTGGTCAACATTGTCCTTACCCTCCCCCCAATCACATACCGGTACTCCTCGGGCCATCCCTGTCTCTCTCTCTCCCTCTACACACACACACACACACACACACACACACACCACTGTTCCTCTGAATTCTCTGCTTGTATCTCTCCCCCATTACGACTGAAACGAGGCACTTGCCTTGCCCCATCCTCTCACCCGTTCTGTGATGCATCTGTTAACTAGTAATCTGCCTTTCTTGAATACGACTAGTTAATTGTTGAAATGTCTTAGGATGTCTTTTTCCAGTGCATAGTGCCACATTATTTCGAACGCTGTGCGTCAAGGCATCTCAATGAAATGGATATTTGTGTTTACGTTTCTTTGGATGGAACTGACAGGGTTTTGATTTATGATGGTCACATACAAATCAGTCCTAGTCATTCTAAGAACGAGACTTCAGTTCCCATCTCTTGATGTAGCTGTTGTTGTTGTTGTTGTTGTTGTGTAACCCTGGTCTGTCTGGCCAAGCAGAGCCTTGAACCACGGTCAAGCAATTGCCTCTGCAGGGCTGTCCCATGCTGTGATGGGGTGAAACTAGGATATCCGGCCTTGAGCTGCATTTAGTCTCGCTACGCCACTATCTTTATAGGCAGCAGTTTGTTTAGTACAACTGTTGCCCTTGTAACAATATTTTCATATCATACAATATATTTCAGCACAAGTATACATACTCGTAATGTTTTCCCAAACTAGACTTTCGGCGTTGATTTTTATTAGTGCCATATTTACTAATAGCGAATACTTTCATGTTAGAAAGGACGGGAGCCCCTCGAAGAACCACCTAGGCTGGAGATGCTGCTATTGTCGCAGCAGCAGGGGCAACACCTCTTACGATCGTGGTGGCCATAAGGGACAGTCTTCAGTAAGAGGTGTCCGCGCTGAATGTCAGGCGAAGGCTGCATGACGCTGGTATACACTATAGAATTCCAGTAATGATGGAAAGCCTGATACAACAACACAGAGAGGGGAGGTTAGCCTTTGCTCAATGCTACTTTCAGAAGAATCTAGACTTTTGGTCGCGATTCATCTTCATGGATGAGAAGTGTTTCTCCTCCACCTCGCATGGTAGGGTTCACTGCTGGAGAAGAAACAACACAAGGTATATGATAATACCATTTTTTTACTGATAAAATTCCGTACTGTTATTCCCTCCCTCAAGGCTTTGTCTTCGTTGCAGTCATCTGTTTTCTGTTCACCCTCACTGTTACAATAATTAACCGATATTCAGACTTTCATCTATGGAACAGGTCAATAATGAAGCTGTCTTCCGCAGTCTGCATACCCCTCCGTCCTTGATTTCCAGTCTTTTAAAGGCAATATGACCAGGCACCTAAAATAATCAGGATCCCTTGTTTTGGTCTTATTCTGTTCATACTGTCCTGGAAAAAGATATGAGTCCTTCTACACTTTGCCTCTGTTTTCTTTGTATAAAGACATTAGTGCTGAGAAAAACTGTGATCAGTTCTAAATAAAATAAGGTTTGAGGGGCATGTCATCAACTAGTATTCTGTCTAATGGCTGCAACAATACAAAAAAAAGAAAATATATATTTCGCATGCAGATGCGAGAGGATCGACATTTGTGAGGAGGCACGATCGGGTCACGTTACCTGTAACTCTGGGGATACCTGACTCTACATAGCCTGGGTTCAGCATCGAGGGGCGTTTTACTGCAGACCAGTGTGTCCATATCCTGGAGGAACGTTCCCTGCCATCTTTACGTGCAAAGGGTTTCCCGTTCCAAGATGGACCTGTAATTTCCATGCATGACCGGTGCCCCATCCACACCGCACGTGTAGTACGGCAGTGGTTTCAGAGACAAGACACACTTCACCTCTCAGACTGGCCCGCCAAAGGGGCCAATCTAATGTAACAAACAAGTTTGGGCTGACATGATTAATACCTGGCAGCCAGGAGACGAGAGGACAAGAAATGATCTCCTCGACCACGTAAACGCCCAGCAGGAACTTTGCCGGCGCAAACACGACATCATCCGTGGCCTTGTAAGCTCCATGCCTAATAGGTTGCAAGCAGTGATTGAGAAAGAGGGAGGCTGGACCCGATACTGATGTGAAAAGTTAGGCAAAAGTTATCATTATATTAAGGATATGAACATATTATATATATATATATATATATATAGAGAGAGAGAGAGAGAGAGAGAGAGAGAGAGAGAGAGAGAGAGAGAGAGAGAGAGAGAGAGAGAGAGAGAGAGATACTGTAGATAGATAGATATAAGAGACACAATAGATAGATATAATAGAGTTACAACAGACGATATATTATAGATAGATAGATAGATAGATATAATAAAGATGTAGATATAGATATGATATAGATAATTAGATATAGTATAGAGACAGATATAGAAATAATATAGATAGATATAGATATAATACTGATTATACTCGTGTGTGTATATATATATATATATATATATATATATATTGACTATAAAATAGAAATAAAAATAAAATTGTCTATTTTTTGTCTGAAAACTTCCGTATAATTATGCTTATATATTATCCTCCTCCTGTTAGATGCAAGAGTACTCACACGTAATAAATATAATGTGTTCCTTGGCCTTCCCACACAAACTGGACGGATGAAGTAAACTATTGCAATGTCTTTTCCTCCACAATTATGCGATTTGTTAATGCGTCGGTGGTGGTGGACGGTGGTCGCGGCGGCGGCGGTGATGGTGGATTGTGGGTGTTGGTGGGTGGCGGCGGTGGTGGTGGGCGGTGACGGCGGCGGAGTTGGTGGTGGTGGGTGGTTGTGGTGGGTGGCAAGTGGCGGAGACTGTGGTGGTGGTGGCTGTTGTTGTTACTGTTGTTGTTCTTATGAGTTTGTGTTTGTGTTTGTGTGTGTGTTTGTG
The DNA here is from genome assembly GCF_032717465.1 of Coenobita brevimanus. Classification (NCBI taxonomy): domain Eukaryota; kingdom Metazoa; phylum Arthropoda; class Malacostraca; order Decapoda; family Coenobitidae; genus Coenobita; species Coenobita brevimanus. The sequence goes on from NC_136960.1 coordinate 26,947,782, forward strand.
TGTGCGTGTGTTTGTGTGTGTGTGTTTGTTTGTGCGTGTGTGTTTTTTTTTTATGCGAGGAAGAAGGAACCAAAGACCATGAGCCCGCAGTAACAGTTCCCTCCAAGAGAAAAACAAAATACAATATAGAGCCAAATTCAAGATCCGATCATTTTGAGATGCCTGGACACACTGCGTTTGAAAGACTGGAGATCATAGGCAGCAGGAAATACAGACAGAGGGAGACAGTTCCAGAGCTGACCTGTTGCATAAATGAAAGACTGGGAGTAACGGTTAACTCTTGCATTAGAGAGTTGGACAGAAAAGGGATGAGAGTTTGCTGCCAGACGGGTGCTACGCGCCCGTCGCAGAGGTGGAGGAATGCAAGCAGACAGTTCAGAGGAGTAGTGACCATTAAAGTAGCGATAGAAAAGAGATAAAGGTGCAACAGTGCGGCGAAGAGACAGAGGTTGAAGGGAGTCAGTAAGAGGAGGAGAGTTAATGAGACGAAAAGCCTTTGACTCCACCCTATTGAGAAGAGCTGTATGTGGGGAGCCTCCCCACACATGAGAGTTGTACTCCACACAGGGGCGGATAAAACCCCTGTATAGAGTCAACAATTGTGCAGGGGTAAAGAAAGAGTGGAGTCGGCTTAGCACACCCAATCTCTTGGAAGCAGATTTTACAAGAGATGTAATATGATCTTTCCAAGATAAGTCCCGAGTAAATGAAACCCCAAGCATGTTCAAGGATGATGCAGGATTAAGCTGAATATTATTAAACATTAGTGGGTATACCTGTGGAAGATTTTGTCGGGTTGATAGGTGTAAGAACTGAGTCTTAGATGCATTAAAGACAACCATATTATTTTTACCCCAGTCAGAGATACGAGCCAAGTCAGACATTAGGTGTGCCATAGCCTCATCCCTTGTTTGTTGAAGTAACTGTTGACATGGGCGTTGCGGGAACCGAATGGAAAGGTGAAGGGTGGAGTCATCAGCGTATGAGTGGATAGGGTTAGATGTACAGCTTAGAAGATCATTGATGAATAGAAGGAAGAGAGTTGGTGATCGGACAGAGCCCTGAGGAACACCACTGTTGATAGATCTAGGAGAAGAACGATGGCTGTCTACAACAGCGGCTATAGAACGACCAGAAAGGAAGCTAGCGATGAAGGCACAGATAGAAGGATAGAAACCGTAGGAGGGCAGTTTGGAAATTAAAGATTTATGCCAGACTCGATCGAAAGCCTTTGAGATGTCAAGTGCAATGGCAAAGCTTTTTGGCAAAGTCCCGAAAGGAGGATGACCAGGAGTCTGAAAGGTAGGAGAGAAGATCGCCAGTGGAGCGTCCCTGAAAGAACCCATACTGACTATCGGAAAGAAGGTTGTGATAGGAAAGATGCCTTAAAATTTTTCTATTAAGAATTGACTCGAAAACTTTTGAAATACAGGACGTTAAAGCAATTGGACGATAGTTGGAGGGTTGGGAGTGGTCACCCTTCTTTGGGACTGGCTGAATGAGAGCAAACTTCCAGCAAGAAGGAAAGGTACAAGTTGACAGACAAAGGCAACAGAGTTTGCCTAAGCAGGGTGTAAGCACAGAAGCACAGTTCTTGAGAACAACAGGAGGGACCCCATCAAGCCCATATGCCTTGTTAGTACTGAGGCCAGTGATGTCAGAAAATACATCAACTGAAGAAATTTTAATGTCAGCTATGAGGAAGTCAGAGGGGGGAAGTGATGGAGGAACAGCACTGGAATCGTCTAAGGTGGAATTGGAGGAGAAAGTCTGTGCAAAGAGATCTGCTTTATCAGTAGAAGAAATAGCTACCGAACCATCAGAGTAGAAAAGAGGAGGGAAGGATGATGAGGTAAAGTTGTTAGAAAGATTTTTGGCAAGGTGCCAGAAGGAGCGGGAAGAATTCGAGTTGGAGAGTTGAGAGCATTTAGTATGGATGAAATTATTTTTAGTAGAGCGAAGAACAGACTTAGCACGATTCCAGGCGTAAACGTAAAGATGATTTGAGTCAAGGGTGGGTTGGCTCTAGTACCTTTTGTAGGCCCTCTCCTTGTTGTGGACAGCATTAGAACAAGCGTGATTAAACCAAGGCTTTCTTGCGTTAGTCAAAGGATATGAGAGAGGAATGTATGTTTCCATGCCCGAGAGAATAACCTCCGTAATGCGCAAGGCACACTCAGATGGCTCGCGGCCATGGAAGCAATAATCATTCCAGGGAAAATCAAAGAAGTACTGCCTGAGGGCCTCCCAGTCCGCGGCTCTAAAATGCCACAGACGACGTTTCTCTGGAGGGTCCACAGGCCGTACCGGAGTGATAGGACAGGTTAAGGTAATAGGGTTGTGATCGGAGGAGCCCAACGGAAAGAAAAGATTAACAGAGTAAGCAGAAGGATTAGTTGTGAGGAAGAGGTCAAGTATGTTGGAGCTCTCTCCAAGGCGGTCAGGGATACGGGTAGGGTGCTGTACAAGCTGCTCTAGGTCATTAAGGATAGAAAAGATGTAGGCTTGTTCACCAGGTGGATCCGTGAAAGGAGAGGAAAGCCAAAGGTGATGGTGAACATTGAAATCTCCAAGAATGGAGATTTCAGAGAAAGGAGAAATGGATAGAATGTGTTCCATCGTAGAAGTAAGATAGTCAAAGAATTTTTGATAGTCAGTAGAATCAGGAGATAAGTAAACAGCACAGATATATTTAGTCAGAGAATGACAGGAAAGACGAAGCCAGAGTGTGGAGAATTCAGAAGAATCAAGTTCAGGAACACGAGAGCAAGATAAGTTGTTGCGTATATATACACAACAGCCACCTTTAGCTTTGAAATGAGTATAGAGAAAGTAGGAGGATACAGAAAAGGGTTTGCTGTCAGTTGCCTCAGACAGCTGAGTCTCCGTTAGAAAAAGAAGATGAGGTTAACAGGAGGAGAGGTGGTGCTCAACAGAGCGAAAGTTAGAGGAAAGGCCGCGAATGTTGCAGAAATGAAGAAGAGAGTCAGACAGTGGTTCCAGGCACCTTGAGTCGTCACCGGGAGAGGGGCAGATGGTGGGGGCATTTATGGTCCCCCCCCCCTGGGGACTCCGAGGCTTGATAAATCGACGCCATTTTTGGTGAATTTTGAATAGGAAGTGTAGTGTGTACTGTGCATGTAGTTTGGTGAAGATAGTTAGAGAAATTTGTACTGGAGAGCATGCTTGCCTATTCTCTGTGTAACTGAGACACTGAAAAAGTTCAGCAAAGGGGGATGGTCAGGAACTAGTCCTGAGGGCTGATGAAACGGGAGCTCCAGCACTCCCTGTCATCAGCTTTCCATCCACCTCGGGAGTACTGCCCTGTTCGACTGGTGCTACAGTGTGTGCGTGTTTGTGTTTGTGTGTGCATGTGTGTGTTTTGTGTGTGTGTGTGTGTGTGTGTGTGTGTGTGTGTGTGTGTGTGTGTGTGTGTGTGTGTGTGTGTGTGTGTGTGTGTGTGTGTGTGTGTGTGTATGTGTGTTTGTGTGTGCGTGTGTGTTTCAGTGGGAGAATAGTCAGCTCACAAATCACTTATTGATTCATATCAGACTTCTTCATTTCCCTCTATTTGTGTATTGTAACTTGTTATTTCTATACATATTTTCATCACAACCGCATAATGTTCACGTATTTCCTTCATCAATATGTAATAATACTTGCCAATATCTGTATAAATATCCGTTTCATCTCAAATTTCGCATTTGTCGTGTGACTGAAATTGTTCCGGTACTTGCTGCTCTGTCTGTGGTGGCGAGCAATTCGGGGTAATAACATGTCGTCCAGAAAGAGCGGACTGAGGCTTGTGCCTTCCACTTTGAGTGTAGTACGAACTTCTGAACGGAGCTGTACAACACGGCATGACCGTTGCGTTACATGCATAATCATGAATCATTTATGGCCATCCTGGTTCAGCCACAAAAATGTTACAGCAGTTGATTCGCACACTCACTAGACTCAGGTGAACCACGTTTCGAGACACCGGACATCAAACCTTCTAACATTTATGCACAACTACAGTTGTTCAACACACTGTATGACGAACATTAAGACTCCAGCATTCACCCAATACACGTTATTGCATACGGAGATACAGATCACCTCAGAACATCTGTGTAATCACACCCTTCATCTTTCTAAACAAAACATGACATAGTTTCGATACATGCTCCCCCACCACCTGTTCCCCCTTCCCTCCGTTCCACCTCGCCTCACAGTCATCTCCTGTCAGTGAAACAATGGGAGCCAGTGGCATTACTATTTGTTTTTCTCCTACCTTCCACTATACATATGTGGCAAACACTTATATTTGCAGACAGTATGATTTGATAGAACATTGTTTCTCTGGGTACTAGATACTGCAGCAGAGGGGCAGCTCTGCCGGGTCTGCCCATTCACTTACTCTTACTACGATGTAAACAAACACAGTGGTGCCACATATCACCTAACACACCACCCGCTGTACTCCTTAGAAGTGGAGGTAACTGTACATAATCCGTAACTTCTTCAGTGATAACCAGTTAGTTTTAATTACCAAGAGTCATGTGCACTCTCAGTTCGAATTCTGCTCACCCTTGTGGAGTGGATGTGGAGAGGTTGCACGAAAACAAGTTGACAAAATTCAGGACAAAGCTATAAGAATTACATATAATCTAGCAACTGAAGTATGTCCCCTACAACTGAGAAGGAATGTTGCTCCCTTTCATTACTTACAGATCCTTTTCTGGGAGATGCCCATACAAATATGCATCTCTTCTTCCAGCACACCAAACGTTCCTCGAGACACATGGACATCTGGTAATGCTCAAGACTGGACTATCACACTGCCAAATTGCAGAACATCTGCCTGTCAGAATTCATTTATTTCGCGAGGAGCTTCTCTTTCGAATTCGCTCCCCCAGATTAGTTCCCCTTGCCTCAAAACTTTAACCCGCCGCATGCCAGCGCTGTTTTAAAATGGTTTAAAATAAAAAAAATCACTGTGACTGCATTTTTCAAGATTCGCCGGTAAAAATTGGCATGCATGTATGGTAACTGTTCCTCTACCAACCTCCAGGCTGTCAAGGCAATACACTCATTCGCTCCCCCCCTTCATGCTCGCTCTGCCTTACTCTGCCTGTGAGCCTCACCCAGTGCTGTACATTGTGAAGGCATTTTGTAAATATTTTCATGTAAGTGTAAGTTGTAATTATATCCTTGCAAGTGTAAGGACTATATAGTGAAGTCAAGTTGTAAATACCTTCTTGTGAGTGCCAGGACTGTACAAAATTAAGTCAGGTTGTACCTATCTTCAAGTAAGTGTTAGATAATGCATTCACAGGGAGAAAGACATGCAAATTGTGATAGATGTTGAAGTATTAAGTAATCAGAAAAGTTTACTGAACATTGCTATACTTTCCCAGCATAAATACCTGAGTATACCTTACATAGAAAACGGTTTTCTCTCACGTATGTGGTGAGCGTGAGAGAGTGGCAATACCTGTATATGAGTATGCAGGACTCAATAAAACCCATTTCCGAGCCTCAGCGAGCATTTTAATGGTGAAATTCGTTGTTTCTACATAAAAAAAAAAAAAAATCAAAAAATGGTCGGCATTGGCGCAACCCATAGGGTTAAAAATAGCTGGCACATGGCAGGTTAACTTATTGCAGTTCACGTCCAATTGCTTTTGATGTTTTACAAGTGCTCGTTGGCCCTTCAGGCCTCTCACACTTGCTCTTGTGGAGGGCTCTCACGCTGCGTGCTCGCATTCTCATGTTTTTCACTCATTTCTTCGTGCTTCTCACCAAGGCAACAGCGCGGGAAACGCACAGTAAAAACACTCAATCCAGTGGCTCTGATCATCTAAAAAGTATAGGGTCGTGGCACATGGCTCGAGTACACTCGATTTCTAAAAGTCCCAGTCCCGAATTAACTGTTTTCTGAACCAAACTTTGCCCTTAACTCTAAAAAAATTCATTAACCGAGATGGGACCAAATTTTTCGACATCAGCGAATTTTCTGAAATTTTGATGCCAATTTTGGTGCACCAGGTTGCCTCCGTACCGAAGAAAGGCGCCTTCACCTTGCTTCGGGAGTGGAACCCAAGTTGCCCGCACGCAAGTCCAAGATATTAACCACTCGGGCACGGCAACCGACCAGGCGCCGGGAGTGGCGTTTTTTTGGTCAAAATTTATTCGTTCATTAAATATAGTAAAACTTTTTCAATCGTAATGGGACCAAGTTTTTCACATAACCGAATGTTTTGCGATTTTTGTTGCAGTTTGAATGTATAGTTTCGGCTGCCCAAAACACACACACACACACACACACACACACACACACACAGCTACTGCTCTAGTATATCAGATGAATCGAGGAAACTTCAAATATGGTGTTTGGATTTTTTTAAACATTTCTTTTCCTTTCCTTTGTTTCATCTTGTGTATATATATATATATATATATATATATATATATATATATATATATATATATATATATATATATATATATATATACAGCAGGAGCAGCAGATAATTTGATCTGGAAACAGTGTTGGGGGAAAAGGAGGGGTGGGACGTGAGGGGTAAGTGAGAGATTGAGGGGTTGGTGGGGGGTAGCTGTGTGGTGGGAGGAGTGGGATATGAGGGATGAGGGGGTAGTGGGGGTAGCTGTGTGTTGGGAGGGATGGGAGTGGGGGTAGCGGAATGTTGGGGAGGGGCTTAGTAGCCATTTAATGTTGTAACGTATATACACATGTATATACTAGGGTGTTCAGAAAAATCAAACCTTCAGGAACTTGAAGGGCAAATTGTTTATTCAGTTTCACTACTGGTGGGAATTACACAGTACTTTGCAATTTTTCTTTGGCCTTCTCAATCCCATGCCTTATTTCAATGTTAGTTGCAGTGCAAGTGGTAACTCCTGCCTTCATCACAGCAGGGCTTGACGTGGGGGAAGTCACGTTGTCTGTCGGATCTTTCCACTCTGTTCGGAAGGAATCAAAGACTGAGATCGCTGAAAAGATCAAAAACAGAATTCCAGCCACAAACACCCTTGATTCTCCATTTCAATGGAAAGCTCTTACCCAACATTGATGGTAATGGCTGCAGTGATCGCCTGGCAATTGTTGTTACAGAGATTGTACGGAGAAGATCCTGGCAATCCCTAAGATCCCCGCTGGAATGGGCGAAACAATGGGAACGACAGTGCCATGGACTCTAGATGAATTGCTGGATGTGAAGCCCTGGATTGCAGGACTCTGTTTTGATACTACAGCATCTAACACCTAGGTTCATGGTGGAGCTTGCTTTGTATTGAAGGAGGTCTCCAAGTCCTGCTGTTGTTCTTGTCATGCAGGCACCACATGTGTGAAGTCATAATGGCAGAAGATCTTTGATATCTTTCTCTATTCTTCTGGTCCTGAAATTCCTCTCTTTGGTCGATTCAAAGAGATCTGGAACAAAATTGACACAGATTCCTTCGATCCCTACGATGGATTGCCAACACAGCTCAGGACATTGAACACTTTATACTCAGCCACATGGATCGTCCGCAACCCCGTGATGATTACCTTGAGCTGCTCCACCTGTCTTTTGCTTTTCTCAGCAAAAGCCAGCATGGATGACCTTTCACCGTCCAGGTGCCTATCACAGAGCACGTTGGATGGCCAAAGGCCTTTACTGCCTCAAGATCTTCCTTTTCAGAAATCAACTGAAGGATGCCACCTCCTTCCCCTTCCCATGGAATCAAAAGGAGGCCGTCAAACGTATTTGTGTCTTCCTCGTCACCATCTACATGAAGCACTAGTTTGAGCCCCAAATGCTGCTGATGCTCCAATCAACGACCTCAATCTCCTGAAGAGGATTGAAAAAATCAAAGATGTGGATCCAGTTGTAGCAAAGAAGGCACTGGACAAAGTCAAAAGCCACCTCTGGTACCTCAGCGAGGACCTGGCTCCACTAGCCATGTATTCTGACCAAGTCTCTGCTGAGGAAAAGCAGGAAATGATGAAAAATATGACTACAGCACTGAGAGGAAGAAGGGTCTGTGCCATTTGAGCATGAAGACGACTGATAAGGCATCAGATCTGAGAATCTCTAAGATTGTCACCCAAAAGTCGAAAAACATCTTCCAGTGTTTGAAGCTGGATACTCTGACAAGTATCAATGACCTCTGCCTCATACCTGATGTCATGGCCCACCTCAAAGTGGTCAGTGACACTGCTGAGTGGGCAGTCAAACTAGCAATGAACTACAACAGTGGTCTGACGAAGAATGATAAAGAACAACAGCTGATCTTCCAAGTTGTGCTGCACCAGAGAGCCCTTTACGACTCGACCAAAAAATCCCACATGTAATAAACTCATTATGCTTGTTGTGTAGCTAAGAAATATTGTTTCTTTTTGTACCACATTGTTTATTATTACCTTTCTTTGCCATACCCTTCACGTACTCAGATCAGTTAGATTTACAGAATGCAGCGGTAGTGAGGCACGACTTTGCATTCATAAAAAAACATAAACTTTTGCTTGAATGCTTTGTTTGTAAAGTGGAACCGATTGCATACTTTGCCCACCTAATAAAAAAAAAAAAAAAATTCTCCCCTATAAGTGCATCCCCGGGTCGCAGATAGGGGAAGGCATTGTAGATATATGAGGTACCGACTGAGATGGCGTGCACCATGGGATCCCCTGTAGATATGTAGGTCTCCACCGAATATAATGAATAAGGTGGCACAAAAGTTACATCTTACCAGAAACTATATGGCAGGGAGGTAACATTATTTGTCACAATCCTCCCAACCAAACATGAGTTATATTGAAGATGATTTGACGGGCATTCCTGTTGAATCAAAGCTACTACAGGCCCAACCACACTGTCTCCTGTGCCTCTGGGCACCGAAAGTGAGTAGGCACTGTGTTGGCAAGTTAGAGACTGGGATATTAACCTGCGGCGTCCTGTCGACGTTCTTTAACATCCACACATTTTGTCACTGCTAATCCCGTCGATGTACATAAACGCGAATCAATTGCAAGGTCCCTAATTTGCACAATTTTCAATTTTCGCTAGTGATTTTGGGTACGTATACATGTGACACCTTTCTCTACAAGATGCCAGGCAGGGACAATGCCTTACCCAGCATGACCTCCTCCCCCCCCCCTGCACGCCATTGTCTCAGCAATTCACCTGTTATCAGTGACCTGGCCAGTAAAGCCATGTCATGCCACGGTACGAAATTCAGGGCCAGAGTGATTCCCCAATCAATGACAATGTGGAGGACAAATTTTACATAGCATTAGAGGAAGAAACAGTCAGAAATGATGATCAGGTAATGTGGCAAAAAAAGGTCAGGTATGGTGATGAGTTAGTGAGTGAAACAATGCTTCTAATGCCTATATTACTGCTTGAAAACCAATATACTCTCATACTACATATAAATTCCTACCAAGTAAATAAATAAATACCAATTAGGAGTGGTTTGAAATAGTTATCATCCCATAGAACTCGTTTTCTTTGGTGCCAGCCCGTTAGAAAACCCAGTAAGGTAAGGAGGTACTCCTACCTGGATATAATATTTTAAACCTCAGGTGAGCGATTTCTCTATGAATCTTCGATGATTCTCACCAAAAGCGGAGGTTTGAGCCAAAAAATTTTTTTTCCAAAAATGGTCGGGATTGAGGGGAGTCAGTGGTGGAAAAGTGGTTGGGATGGGGTGGGTTAAACAAACTGAAATCCATGAAGATCTATGCATACAGTGTAAGAAGATTACAAACTTGATACCATAATGACTGAACTGGAATACATTAGTTGGGATATTGTTGGTTTGAGTGAGACCCACAGAAAAGAAAAAGTAATTCATATCGAAGAGAGCAACCACCTAATTTACTACAGAAGAAGGCAAAATGGAAGAGTTAGTGGTGTAGGATTTCTAATTGACAGAAGTCTTGCAGACAACAATGTTAAATTCATCAGTGTATCTGACAGGGCAGCACTGGTTGTGATTAGACCATGCAAAAAAATATACCCTGAAAGTAATACAAATACATGCACCTACTTCTCAAAGCTCTGATGAAGAAATTGAAACATTCTATGACGGCATCTCCCAGATTATGGAAAAAGAAAAGACCACACATATTATATTCATGGGAGACTTCAATGTTAAAGTTGGGAAATCAAAAAATGGAACAGCCTGTATGGGAAAACTTGGAGTGGGAGAAAGGAGTGACAGAGGAAGAATGGCAAGTTTTGCTGAAATGTATAACATGAGAATAATGAACACATTCTTTCACAAAAGAACAAGGAATAAGTGGACCTAGAGCAGCCCAAACGGAGACACAAAGAATGAAATCGACTTCATTATAGGAGATATGTCACAGTTATCAACAAAGTAAATATAGGAAGTGACCATAGAATGGTGGGTTGCACAGCCAATTTCAGTTTCAGAAGAGAAAGAACGATGATTAAAGATAAAATGATATGCCTAATAAAAGTAAACGAAAACAAAGCAATCTTTCAGTTGGAAATAAGAGGCAGATTCCAGGCTCTAAGAAATGATGAATGTGATGCTGATGAGTTGAATGACAGACTAACAAAAGTGCTAAGAGTATCAGCGAAGGCATTAGGAAAATCTAATACAACCAAAGCCAAGAAGGATTCAGAAAAGACACTCGAACTTATGAAAAAGGAAATGAAATGAAGGTAAAATCAAAGAAGGCTGAAATGGAACGAGTGGAATTAAATAAGCTTATCAACAAGAGATAAAGAGAAGAAGAAAAGGAAGAGAAATATGGATCGTATAAAAGAAACCATCGAAAAAGGAAGAAGTCTGAAACAGGTCTGAAGTAAAATGGCACTAGGAATGCAACAAATTACGTCTCTGCAAGACAAAAAGGAGAAGTCATTAAATGCAGAGGTAAGATGGTGAAGATGGTTGAAGAATTTTACAAAGAAATGTATGCATCAAAGACAAGACTAGCAATAACTAACTTTTCAGTTGGCACCTGAGGTAACACCAGACAAAGTAAATAATTCACTTAAAATATGAAAAGACAGAAGGCTCCAGGAGAAAATGGAAGAGTAACAGATTTATTGTTGGATGCAGGAGCACAAGTACAAAACAGGCTTCCTCACTTATTTAATTAATGCATAGAAAAGAAGAAAACTCCCAAAATATGGTATAATGCAGCAGTCACATTGCAAAAATAAGTGACTCAAAAGATCTTGGAGGAAAACCAACCTCGTGAACAGGCAGGATTCCGAAGCGGATATTCAACTACTGATCATCAACACACAATGAGTCGGCTAATTGAGAAAACTACATAATACAATAAATCAGTGTGCTCAGGTTTTGTTGATTAAGAAAAGACTTTCGACTCAGTGGAGCACATAGCAATTATCGATTCATTGCGAGAACAAGGAGTGAATGAGAACACTGTAAAACTGCTCGAAAATATATATAAAGAGGGAATTGCTACAGTTAAATTACGTGAGGACTCGGAAAAAATTGAGATTGAGAAGGGCGTGCGTCAGGGAGATACTGTTCAGTTCCATCAGAACTATTTACAGCATGCCCAGAAAGTATTTTCAGAAAACTAGACTGGGAAAACAAAGGAGTAAACATAGATGGAGAAATCCAATACTATTTTAAGATTTTCAGATGACACTGTCCTAATCTCAGAAACAGCAGAAACATGGCAAGAAATGTTAAACTACCTGAACAGAGAGTCTCAAAGTAGGGCTAAAGATGAACCGGAGTATAGCTAAAGTAATGTTTAATCCACGAACACCAGAGAGCGTCATCAGAATAGGCGAGGAAAATTTGGGTCAAATTCTAAAATTAACAAAAGATCATGATAGTGAAATAAATAGATGCATTACAATTGGATGGAAAGCTTTTGGTAAACACAGAGACATTTTGAAAAGTAGCTTGCCAGTTTGTATGAAACAAATAGTATATAATGAATATATAATTCAAGCTACAGTTTATGGTTGTGAGACCTGGAAACTGATATAATTGATGGAAAATAAATTAATCCGTTCTCAGAGAGCAATGGAATGGTCAGTGCTGGGAATACCTTTAACCCCTAAACCGCAGGGTTGTTTTTGCTTGACTTGCGTGTCTCGCAGGCATATTCGCTCTCCGACAGACTCTCTAAAAATATTTGCCAAAAATCAGTTATTAGTCCTAAAATATTAAAATTACATATGCATATGGCACATACCTTCAGTTTTCTCCTGGGATGTTTGTTGAGCCTTCGTCGAGTACCGTAGGACTTGTGGAGACCTCTGAAGTTGGGTAACGAAGTCTCCACTTTACACTTCCCGACAACCCGTAATCTGATTACTACAACTTGATATTATCACTAGAAACACTATTCTATGATTCTCAAATAGTTTGGAATCCATACTCCAAAAAAAACAAAAACAATGAAAGCAATGAAAATTACAAGCGCGTATGACCCTCCCACTTGCACTCGTTCACCGCTGGTGTTCTGTCATTTATTATTCATAAAAACACTCACACTTTATATTTCTATTACTATATAACACTTATATATATCTACAGTCTTTATCCATAAGTTTCCTTCAGTAATAGCAGTTTATTGTCACTGTAGGCATTCAATTTCTCTTTCAGTAATATACGTATCATTCACTTTCTTGTCCTGTATACTAGCGTTGAGCGTGAATTTGTCACTTTCACTTCCACTTTCATAACTCACAGTATTCATTCATGCTAGAGTGAAACTTTCACTTTCATTACTCCTAGTATATATACTCGTATTCTTATACTACTACTCATTTACATTTCTATTTACATTCTCTATTTTATTTGCATTATTTACATTTCTGTTTTACTTACACTGTTATGCACTGTCACTTGCAGTAACTTATAAAACTATTTTCCACTGTTCACCTATATTTACATTCATTGCTTTCAGTTGCTGTTTACACATTATTTACACATTATTTACATTTCCACTTGCACTGTTTTACTCACCAGAAAGATCGTAGTCATTGCCTATCATTTTCATTGATAAATTAGCCAGTTGATGTTCCACCGCAGTCACTTACCCCTTTACCCCTTTCCACATGAGGTTTAGTAGGGGGTAGAGGTCACAGGGCCCTTTGCATGGGGCTAAAAAGCAGCGGCATTGGACAGGCGCGAATCCAACGTGGTTTCACCTTGAAAGACGACAGTAAACTGAATACAGTGTGGTGGCCTAGCCGCCTAGGGGGAGTACAATGCTGCCGATGTCAGTGTGGTGACAGCTGCTAATATAGACACTATGAAATGATTGGCAGGAAATCTAGACAATACATAATAAATTAGGTGGTTCCAGGTGAATATAAATATCACTTAGGCTTCTCCCTTTCTTATATATATTCTTATTATGAGAATAAATTATATGGCATATTTCAAGGGGAAATAGTCAGCGAAAATTAGCGAACGAGTGCACGTGAGGTGTTGTCAGGTGATAATTAGCCAATTCCAGGTGTATGGCACTATCACTTACCTTATTTCTTTTTTGTATATATTATTTGGTATAAGAATAGGGCATAGGGCTTATTTCAATGGATGAAATCAGTGGAAAATTCCAGGGAAGATTTACTTAGCGTAGCACGGCCGGGCAGGAGAGAGGGGAGGGAATGGAGGGGAGGTAGGGAGAGAAGTCAAGAACTGGGAGAAATGGCTAAATTGTCAACAATGGATGGAAGTACAGATGAGATTCGGAGTGCTGACTAGTGTTGGACATTGGCAGTACTGATAGATGATACAAGCCACCACTTGAAAGCCCAGGCAAATTCAAAATAACACAGAATCACAAAAGTGACGTCCGAGGTATAATCCCTTGCTTCCAAGCGTCACGAAAGTGACACCCCGTGGTTAAGGGGTTAAGAGATAGGAAAAGATCAACTTGGATGAGAGAGCAGAATAAAGTCAAAGATTTTATAGAAATTGTAAAAGAACAGAAATGGAGGTGGGCGGGCCATGTAGCAAGGATAAGGAATAGCCGATGAAGAAGGAGGCTGACTGACTGGACACCAAGAGATTGTAAGCACAGCAGAAAAAAGCCAGACAGGAGGTGGAGAGATGAGATAGAGAAATTTGCAGGGAAAACGTGGCAAGGATTGGCTCAGTCAAGGAATTCGTGGAGAAGGTGGAGGAGGCCTTTGCTCAGCAGTGGACTTGTAATGGTTGCTGCTGATGCTGATATATATATATATATATATATATATATATATATATATATATCATCATTCAAACTCCCAGAATCCTGGCTCTATCTGATACGCCAAAAACTTTCACCATACTCCGTAGTATCACATTAACATATCCGATAGATTCTTCTTCTTGCTTTTCCCCTCGTCCCCGGTTATGCACAGCCTGACATGGTTCTTCTTCCCTCTCTGCTGTCGGAAGGTTCATGGGGTCTCTGATAGAAGGAATGAAGGGTGCTCTACGGCCTGTCTGCTTTTGTTAGTCAACGTGATGTGCAAGGTCTTGGATAGTGGGGGGGGGGGAGGAGGTTGGTGCTGTTATGGTTTTAAGTGGACCACTGTCCAGTAGTACCCTACTGACTCTCGCTTGGCTTAAACATTACTCAGTGGTGATGATTTTTTTTTTTTTTATGTTTCCGACTCTGGGCATAGGCTTCACAACCTGCTATCAAGGTCCAGTAGTCATCCTACATGCCATTCACCTCTAAATGTCACAACTTTGGCGCTAACACCCACCGTCCATTTTGAATACATGCTAGGGCTGTCTCATGCTGGACTGGTGTAGTGGTGTTAGTGGAGGTATTTCTACGACATGTTGGTGGTTCTTCTGGTAGATCAACAAAGTCTGATTTAGTGAAATTCAAATCCTTAAACTGCTTCCTGCCCAAGCGGGGATTTTAACCTGGATCCGGTAGGACTGCAGGCCACTTCTCTACCGATTGAGCCACTGCATGGTCCAGTCAGTCATTTAGCCAGTCACCCCTTGAGTAACTGGGTGGGAACTCAGCTTTCTTTCTCTCTCTTCTCTCTCTGTCTCTCTCACTCTCTGTATATATATATATATATATATATATATATATATATATATATACATACTATCCAGACGCCCACTCTCTGGACTCCCCACTTACCGGACATTTTGGGCCCAGGCACTTTGGAACCCAGAAATGGCCAAAAAACGGAAAAAATAAAACAATAATAATCTGACATTTTTTTCAACCGTACTTTGAGTTGGCATGCAGTGCCGACCAGCTGTGTTTACCCTCTCTGCTTGCTTCCCTCGTCCCTTCTGGCTTCCCCAGTTACCACCTAACTACCATCCCGACTAGACTCTCATTCAGTGGATGCCGCATGTGCTCATTTTTGTGAATAAACTCCAATACCTCACCACTAGACCACATGGGAATTTACAGTGTTGTGCAATGTTATGAAATTAGAATTCAGAGTGCAAAAATTAAGTACAGAGTGTAAACTGGCGATTGAAACTGGCGTGGTGCAATCAAGAACAGTATGTGCTGTGTTAAACAATAACAACTCATAGTGCAAAGGATTAAGTGCAGCACAATAATGGATTACTGTATGTGCTTCAAGAGCATTTTCATCACTGCCAGAGCCTTGGAGGAGGCAGTTTAACCTTCTTAACAAATGGCAACGGACATGTTGTAAGTACCCTATACACTGCTAAATATTTTCCATACTCACTTCTAATTCCTCATTCTCTGGTTCTTTTTCATTTATTTCATATAGTTTTGGATGGCGAGTTGCTTGAGGAGGTAGAGTGTTTTAAATATCTAGGGTCACATGTTGCTGTGGATGGAAGAATAGATGCAGAAGTGAAGTTTAGAATAAATGAAGTAGGAAAGGTGCTGGGAGGAGTGAAAAAAGTGTTTAGATGTCGTTCGCTTAGAATGGATGAAAAGAGAAGGCTGTATGAGGGTGTTGTGGTACCGACTGCATTATCTGGGGCTGAAACATGGAATAAGGGTGTAGCAGAGAGGAAAAGTTTGAATGTAATGGAGATGAGGTGTCTGAGGAGTATGTGTGGAGTGACGCGTATGGATCAAGTGCGAAATGATGAAGTGCGAAGAAGAACTGGAGTTGTTCGGGAGATGGTTGGTAGAGTTGAGCAGAGGGTGTTGCGATGGTTTGGACATATGGAGAGAATGGATAATGAGCGATTGGTGAAAAAGATAACTAGATCTGATGTGAAAGGTGTAAGGCTGAGAGGAAGACCACGAATAGGATGGATGGACAGTGTGAAGAGAGCACTGGATGCAAGAGGGATGTCTGTTGAGCAAGGAAGAGTGGCTGTGCGTGACAGAAATAAATGGAGAGAAATTGTGAACGAATAAGTAATGACGCAGCCATGAGGGGACGTTCTCCCGCATTTGGTCTGATCAGCTTTCAGGTTAGGTGCGGGTAAGGGGATGGGTCTGTTATGATGTGGCAGGGGTAAACCAGCTCTGCTGTCGGGCCCTGCTGCGGATGTCAATGATTGCATTGCGCAGTTGACCCTTGTGCGGTGTGGTGTGGTGAGGATCTGTCCGTTCTCCCCTTTGGGGCTAAGATGCGAATGAATGTGTTTGAATGGATGAGTAAATGGGGAGTGTGTCGTCCTGTCTCGGCTACCTCCCTTTCCTTGGGGGAAGCAGCCTAGGTATATAGATAGATAGATTTGTGTGAAGAGGGTCTTAAAAAGGTGCTATGCATGTCCAGTAGAGAGTTATGCAGGTGGTTTTCTGAGGCTGGGTTAGGGTCCATAATTACCAGTCCAAGAGGCAGGAGCCCACTATCCAGACAGACCCACTTTCCAGACATGCCTTTGGCTCTATTACGTAGGATAGTGGAGGCATTACTGTATCTCTCTCTCTCTCTCTCTCTCTCTCTACTGTATATATCTATATATATCTCTCTCTCTCTCTCTCTCTCTCTCTCTCTCTCTCTCTCTCTCTCTCTCTCTCTCTCTCTCTCTCTCTCTATATATATATATATATATATATATATATATATATATATATATATGTATCTATCTATCTATCTATATATATATATCTATATCGATATCTATCTATCTATCTATCTATATATATCTATATCGATATCTATCTATCTATCTATCTATCTATATATATATATATATATATATATATATATATATATGTATTGTTACATCAACATCTCACACTATCACAAGCTCCAACAGCAGTAGTTCAGTATGGGAAGGTCATCACCCAATGAATCATTCTTTGTAGGGCCTGCCTTTCAGTGTACTGTGCACAAGGTTAGCTCAGGGGCCATAGAGAAAAACAGGCTTCTCACGTTCATTGTCTTTATTTACCAAGTAATTACACAGAATGCTCGCCAACTACACTTCACAGATTTCACAAGTACCGGAGCCACAGAACTTCACAAGGACAATGGTCAAACTAAACTAAACCTCCTCTATTCTCTCCTTCATCGTTATATAAGCTTGCTCAATGCACAGATGATCTACCACATTCTTTTATCAGCAATAGTTCCTAGATCAGAGATATCCAAAATATTCCAGAATTTCCTTACATTATGTAGCACTTTAACCCGCCGCATCCCGGAGACGTGAATTCACGTCCTCACATGATGTGCACTCATATCCCGGAGACGTGAATTAACGCGGCAACATTGCAAGGTCCCTAATTTGCACAATTTTCAATTTTCACGAGTGATTTTTGGCACGTATACACGGGACACCTTCCTCTATTCCTCTACAAGATGCCAAGCAGGGACAATGCCTTACACCGCATAACCTCTCCCCCCCCCTGCACACCATTGTCTCGGCAATTCACCTGTTACCAGTGGCCTGGCCAATAAGGACATTCAGGGCCAGAGTGATTCCCCAATCGATGACAATGTGGAGGACAAAGTTTACATAGCATTAGAGGAAGAAACAGTCAGAAATGATGATCAGGTAATGTGGGAAAAAAAGGTCATGAGTGGTGATGAGTTAGTGAGTGAAACAATGCTTATAATGCCTATATATTACTGTTTGAAAACGAATGTACTCTTGTACTACATATAAATTCGTACCAAGTAAATAAATAAATACTGTTTATGAGTGAATAAAATAGTTACCCTCCCATAGAACTCTTTGGTGCCAGCCTGTTAGAAAACCCAGTCATGTAAGGAGGTACTCGTACCTAGATCGAGTATTTTAAACCTCAGGTGAGCAATTTCTCTATGAAATTTCGATGTTTCTCACCAAAAGCGGATGTTTGAGCCAAAAAAATAAAAGGTCCAAAAATGTCGGGACTGGGGCGTACCACTGCCCAGAAAACGTTGGGATTGGGCGGGTTAAAGTATTTACCACTCAGACTAATAAATACATAAACACAAAAATAAAGTATTATAGAAAAGAGAATAAAAATTAATGTATAACTTTCCAGAATAAATCTGCTCACCATAGCAGGTAGCTGGCTACTCATAACAGAAACTCTGAGATCCAGTGGGAACCTTCCAGTACTACCTAAGTAGCAAGTCCTGATTCTCAACACTACCCACTCCCTAGTCCTTTTGTTGTCCCTACAAAACTATACAATATATGTAAAAACAATCCTTAATACAACTTAGTATTTAATTATACACAAAATAGTCCTCCAACTTATCAGGTCTTCTGCTATGCTGCTTCTGACGACATCCTTGCTTCTCCACATAGTCCACTCCTCCTGGAATGGCTTGGTCCTCTTCCTGATTCACTTCTTCCCTCGGGAAACAGTCACCATTCTCATGTACGTCAGCTCCTTGGTCCTCCTCAACATCATCGGATATAGGTGTGCATGATTCTTCGGGTAAATCCCAGCTGTACCATCCTGGCCCATGGTTCTGGCACAGACGATTTACATGTACCGCGTTTGGGCGAGATTTCAAGCCTCCCCGATTTTGGCACATTATGTCTGCCAGATGGTCCTTTACTGTGTAGGATGCATCCCACAGGCTCTGCAGCTTCGGTGACTGTCCCTTCTTCTGCTTAGGATTTTATAGCCAGATTTTGTCACTATTCTTGAAGCTCACTTCACTTGCCTTGCTATCAGAGTTGCACCTCATCACTTAGTCTGAAAACTTCAGAGCTCTTTGAACCTGATGTTGCATCTCAGCCAGTCATTCCTGAAGATGCTTTGCATTGCTGGAGGTGTCCGTAGGCACCTCTTCACCAGGTGGTCTTCTCATTAACAGATCTACTGGTGATTGTAACTCATGGCCTAGCATCAGGTTTGCAGGGGTGTAGCCAGCAGATTCGTGGGATGCAGATCGATATGCCATCAATAGCGCAGGTAATTTCTGGTCCCATTCCATCAGTCTCTCTACACAGCATTTGGCCAGTTCTTGTCCGAGGGTACAGTTGAATTTCTCCACCATCCCATCTGATTGTGGCCTTAGTAAGGTCGTCCTGGTCTTCTTGATCCCCAGTAACTTGCAGCACCCATGGAACATAGCAGTGTCGAAGTTTCTACCCTGGTCTGTATGTAGCTCTTGTGGTATCCCAGAACAACAGAACTGGCCAACCAACACTTGGGCAACAGTCGTGACCTCTTGATCAGGGATGACATGGGCTTCTGGCCACTTTGTAAAGTTGTTCATGACAACACATATATACCAGTTTCCTCTTTCAGTGAGTGGCAAAGGTCCAGCAATGTCCACCACTTGTCTTTCCTTTGGTACACCCACTTTATGTTTTTTGTGTCCCTTTCTGGCACATCTTACACCACAGGCCTGACACCAGTCTTCAGCGTCCTGACGCATGCCAGTCCAGTAGAACCTATGTCGCAGCCGACTCAGAGTTTCTTCACTCCCAGGTGCCCACTAGTGATCTGGTTGTGAGACTTCTAAGACCTCAGACCTCATTTTCTTCTGAACCACCAGTTGCCAATACTTGCTGAGGCCATTGGGTGTCTCCCATTGATGCCCCAGTAGTCCGTTACTCAAATGAAGAAAGTCCCACCTACTCCAGTAGCTCTTAGTCGTGGGGCTAAACCAGAAAACCTCTTCCCTGGATGGTCACACTGTACTCTGCTGCAGTCACTCTAGCACTGTTTGTAAATCCATATCCTCCAACTGTATCCTCTTCAGGTCTTCTTCAGCTGTCACTGGCCCTGTTACTGCAGTATGGAGGATTTCTTGCTAAGATTTCCATTCCTAGTACACTGCTCACTATCTGTTCTTCTATCTACTTGCACACCATCAATCGAAGTCCTCTTGCATTTCCACGGTGGTGGGGCTTCTTGGGAAAGACTGGCTGGCTGTTGCCCCCTGTCACCGGCCTTCACTAATTTACCTGCTTTTTCCTTGTCTTTTGCATCCTTCTTGTCTTTTGCAACCTTCTTCTTATCGTCCTTCCCCTTTGGACAAACATGACTAAAGTGTCCCACCTCACCACATGTCCAACATTCTTTTGTAGCAATCATAAGTTTCCTTGCACTGCTTTGCTCTTGCTCCTTCTTCCATTTGTTACAATCTATCTTCTTGTGTCCTGTATTCCTGCAGAGCCAGCAACCTCCTCTGATATTCTGCTCCTTTTTCCAATTGTAGCACTCCTCTTTCCTATGTCCTGGCTTTTCATAATACCAGGAACTTCCATCAAATTTCTCCGCTTCATGTACCTGCCCATTTCTTGTCTTGAATCCTGTACTACGACCTGCCTGCAAACTGGACGTACTAGACCTGACGTAGGACTCAAATTCCAGAGCCCTGGCTAGTTCTTCTTACATACTTCTTTGTTATGCCTGCTTCACCTGCACTTTCAACTCTGTGCTATCAAGAGCATCAATGAACTGGTCCCTCAGAAGAATAGCAACAGGTAAGGTGCTGCTCCAGGGTATGCCTTGTATGCCATTCTCTCCAGGTCATGAGCAAGCTGGTGCAGGGATTCGCTTTCAGCCCCAACATGGGTCCAGAATCTTGCTCTGAAAACCCTCAGTCTGGTACTTGCTCCCATATCTACACTCCAGTACGTCTAATAAGGACTGATAACTGTTCCTCTCCTCTACTGACATCTGGCCAAGAATCTCCATTGCTGTACCCTTGAGGGTAGTAGCAGGCTGCACTGTCTTCTGCCTATCATGATCATCCCAACCAATCTGATCAGTGAGTAACTCAGACTGCACATTGTAAGCTTCCCAAGACAGTTTACTATAGAATTCCTAAGGTTTCTTTTTAACTGGAACCCCATGCACTTCACTGGTTTGGGGCTGAAAAACTGAGGCATCATAACTGAGTCCAGAACTCAAATCTGCTGTATTTTGATTAATCAACCCCATAAAAGTGCCTTTAGATGCTTGGAATTCATCATAATTCACTATGCATTGTCCATTTTTTATATGCTTCCTGTGTACATTAAGGTGAGGCTCAGCAGTACAAGATCTCTCAACAGCCTCCATTCTTTCATAACAGGCTAACTGGTAACACTGACTTGTAAAAGAAACTGCGAAAACCAGTGGGAACCCTCCAGTACTACCTCACTAGCAAATCCCGCTCCTCAATAGTACAGTATATATATATATATATATATATATATATATATATATATATATATATATATATATATATATATATATATATATATATATATATAATTTATGTAAGAAAGAAGGAATCAAAGGCCAGAAGCCTGCAAACCGTTCCATCCAAGAAAAAACAAAAACAATACAAAAGAGAGCCCAATTCAAGATCCGTTCGATTCTAGATGCCTGGACACACTGCTTTTAAAAAGACTGGAAATCATAGGAAGTAGGAGATACAGACAGAGGGAGACAGGTCCAGAGTTGACCTGTTGCATAAATGAAGGGCTGGGAGTAACAGTTAACTCTTGCATTGGAGAGTTGGACAGAATAGAAATGAGAGCTTGTTGCTAGACAGGTGCTATGCACCCGTTATAGAGGTGAAGGGATGCAAGCAGGTCACAGGTCTTGGTGCCAAATGAAAACCCATATTATAAGTTCCTGTATGTTCGAATAGTAAATATCTCTGTCTTCAACCGTTTTCAAGCTATTGCCCTCTGAAATTTCGTGACCTTGAGAGTGACCTTTTAGGGGCACTCGATTACCTCCAAAATTTAATCACTTCCTTTGGGAACCAGTGCCCACATATCCTGAAAGATTAATGTAATTCCACTCACCCGTTCCTCAGTAATATTGCTAACAAAGAAGCAAACAAAAACAAACACTCAAAGAAACTCAACCAAAAACAATACCTCGTCGGACTCCGTCCGGGCGAGGTAATTACTGATTAATCTAACATCCACAAGCGACAGTACTACCAGTTCCACACATCTACACCACACCACACAGTGCTACTACACCACACTACATCATATCCACACATCAGTACTCACAGTACACCACGCCACATCACACCCCATCAAATATTACACAAAAAACACACCACACACCTTAATCTCACATTGCAACCACATTACACACCTTAGCACACTCGGTACACGACTCAAGTGGCTTACCGAGCTTAGAGGTCCTTGCATTTGGGAAGTAAGCTTAAGAATTCTTGCTGAGTTAGCCTTAGGTCCCAGGGGCAGTGATACTCTTAGCTTTATTTACGCAGCCAGGTATATGGACCTGCAGGCTACTGATTTTTAAGAAAATACTCTTGCTTCTTGCTTGTCACAGAGAAACAGAAACCTGGGACTAAATGGAAGTAGGACTGGAGATTTAAAGTAGGAGAAAGTAGGACATATGACTCTTTTGTGGCATCTTACATGTGTAGCATAGACAATTATTGTTGTTACTGTGGTCCTGTATTTGTACGGTCTTACTGTAAACCCTGTGTACTTTAGGCTGACGTTGCCCTTCTGCATTTCACCATTGCTCTTTGAGAGACAGAGAGGGAAGTAAGTGACGTTTGTGTCACAGCGTAGCGCAGCCGACCGGTTATATCAGTACTACCACGTGAAGGTTTCACTCTCCGGCATCAGAAGGGAGTGAGTGGGAGATGAAAACATATAAGCAGATAGCAAAGAAGAACCATCCATTCTTCTCCTTATATACAGACAAAATTATATATGTGTTTATACATACGCAGATTTGTATATGCGTTTATACAGAGACAGATTTACATAAACGTTAGTTTATGTATCATGAGAAACGAAACAAAAAGACATTGCTGGAAAGTATAGAGAGTGGGAGAGAAACAACCACAAAATCTTACAGTCTTCAGTACTCGCTTATGGCATGGGATAAGAGTGATTTGAGGAAGGAATGAAACAAAGGGAATGGGAGAAAATGCGTAGGCTAAGTACAATAGATACAAAGATGACAGTTATTTGCAAAGACGGCCGTTTGTGTAATGCTGTTTTACAGTGCCATTCATACTGAAGATATGATTATAAGCAAACTGTCGGTGCAAACATTTCGGATCTTTCAAGTTCTTGCTATAACTGACAAATAAGATGTTTATGTAAATCCTTTGTCAGCTTGGTCAGTGGCAATTTTTATCCCATTAAAATACAGCATAATCTTCACATTTCGGTAGTCTAAGGACATTCATAAGAGGCAGATCGAATAGGATGCTTGTACATTTCCGTCATACCTAATTGACTTATGTCAGGATATTAAGGAAAAGAAAAGTGGTAAAAAAAATTCAAGGAGGGCAACATGATGAATGAAAGAACCTGTAATTGACTACAACGTATACATGCACGCGACATATTTCTACATAAATTCACTTCCAGCACAGTCGGATTACCATCCTTTTAATCATGTACATGTTAGGGAATTCAAGTAAAGAAAGTAAGGAAGAATGAAGACAGGGAAACATGCAGGGAGAATGTGATATCCAGAAATACCCATGCCGGTATCCTGTCCATGCTCGTTGGTCAGATCTTAGGTGTTTCAAACATCCCGTATTCCATTTGCTAATAATCGGATGTGTAGGTTGTTCACAGAGTACTGTACCTAATAGCTCATTATAAACACAGAGTAGTCACTCACCTGTATGGATGTGGCTACTCAAAGAGACATGATAAAATTACAAGATATACACCCCCATGCATAATCTTACTCATGGAACAGAGTGGATACGTGGTCATCAAAAATAACTGTACATCCCCCTCCACACACACACACACACAGACACACACACACACACACACACACACACTGATTGTAGAACTGATTGCAATAGAGTTCAATACATCTGAAGGGAAAGTAATTGTCGCCAATTTGTACATGCCACCCAGATCAAATAGATGGGAAAGAGGAGAATATGAGGATTTGGCAGAAAGTACAGTTCAAAGTTTAAGAGCATTACTACATAGAATGGAAGAGAAATCGGAAAGAATTATACTAACTGGAGATTTTAATACAAATATAAATTGGAATACTCTAGACAGAATAAGCCAAGAAAGCTGTTGGGACCAAAAGCTCCTGGATCTCGTGCAGGAGTTTTTCCTAACGCAACATGTAAGGGAACGCACCAGAAAAAGAGAACTCGATGTACCCTCAGTGCTTGATCTTATATTTACTAGGCAAGAAAACGATATTGACAATTTAATATATCACCCTCCATTCGGCAAAAGCGACCATGCACTACTAAATTGCAACTTCAGGATTGCATATGACATAGTTAAAAGTAATGAAAGTTACAAAAAAAGACTAATCCATAAAAACGGAAATTATCATGATCTAAAAAAGTACTTCGTAGAAACTGATTGGGAAAAGGAGCTTAGAGGACAAGATTTAAATTCTATATATAAAAAATTCTGTGAACTTTATGAATTAGGAGTCCAAAAGTACATTCCACAGCACAAGGGAACAGAAAAGAAAATAAAGAAATGATTCAATACAGATTGTAAAAAATCAAAAGAAAAATGAGATTTGTTGTGGAATAGATACAGAAGATAAAATAGTGAAAGGGCATATAACAACTATAAACAGGCAAGAAACGATTGTACAGGAATAAGGAGGGAAGCCCAAAAACAGTACTTGCTCTCTTTCGTCGAGAGATTCTAAAAATATCTGCTGCTAGTGAATTGTTTTATATGCATCATCAAGCTTTCCTACCACGTTGCTTAACCTCTTGCCTCATTACACTTGTGCTATTTCTTCTTTAAAACATTTTACTTCATCGAGTAACATCGAATTTGTTGGTTCGTTGTTTTTTTTATGCATCTGCCAGAATATTTTGGTCACACGTAAGCTTTACTGCTGTCATCTTGTTCACTTCATTAACTGACAAATCCCTCAGAGTTTCAGCACACTCGTACTCTCCCATGGATCATGTGAATCTTTCAACCAAGTTTTAGGCCTAATTCACGTATCCCATTTTCATCCTAAGAGCATTCCCAGCAGCTTGGTTGATACCATGGAGGCAGCATTCCCCACTACACATGTGCGTTTTTAACCTCAAGTAAGCTGGGTCAAGGGACACCTTTTATTGTCGTAATAACCATTCTCTGTACCTTGCTACTGTTGGTGTGAGATTAGCATAACCATTTTTGCTTTGACATAAGTACTTCAATTAAAAAGCTGGCATCCAGACCAACACATTGTTGCTGTGGTCACAAGTGCCCTCTACACACACACACACACACACACACACACAGAGGGAGTCAATCGAGTCAGACGTGCGACATCAGTGCTCCGTACTGAACGAACAAGGCCAGTGGCATTACCTAACTTAGTATCTTTGTATGAGTCAAGTTCTGTACCAGGTTAGACTAAATGATTTTTCATTATTAAAAGGAAAAAAAAATAATATGTTTAAACAAGACTTGTTCAAACAGGAAATAGAACCAAGACGAAAGAATGCGCTGAGTCAGCTGAGGTTTGTTTAGACTACAGCAACACGGGGATTGTAAGTACATACTCTGTACTTTTAGTATTGCAAAATGGATACATACTTTAGTAAAGCAAATCTGGAAAAGAAAAGGGATAAAGGTAAAAAGCAAAATGATGATTTCTACCAAAAACTGGTTGAAGTGGAGACTCACAACAGACTTGTTGAACGTGTAAACAAACTAGAAATGGCTTTCAAAAATGAAATTGATGAAATAAAGAAGCAGATGCACTTGCAAAAGGAAGAAATAGAAAAACTAGGAAGGGAGGCCAACAAGAAAGACACAACCATCAGTGAACTAACAGTGGAATTGAGTACACTTAGGAAGAAAATGAGTGAAATGGCAAGTACAGCAGTGAATCACGAGAGTGTTATGGAAGAGTTAAAAAATGACACAGAGACGATTAGGCATGTAAGCAGTCTTATAGAACAGAGCAGTGATATTGAGAAGATAACACAGGTGAATGAAGCTGTGCAAAGCTACAAAAATGATGTGGAAACCACGTATGCTGAAATGGTGAAAGTAAAGAAAGACTTAGAAACAAGGGCGGAGGAAAAAAGCATTAAAAAGGAAGTGAAAAGAATAATCCAAAACAATCCAAAGTTAGTCAGAGATTCAGTAGATATAAACAAAGCTATAGTAATCACTGGTATAGAAGAGGAAGAAGTAAAAAACAAGATCACAAGAGACAAAAAGGAGATGGCAAATGTAAAGAGCTTACTGAAAGAAGTATCAGAGGAAATCTGTAGTAAAGACATAGAGGAACACAAAAGGTTAGGGAAATATGAGAAAAGCAAGACAAGACCTCTAGAGGTGACTTTCCTGAGTGTAAACACTGTGGAAGAGATACTAAAAAATGCAAAGAATCTTATGGAAAAAGAGGAGTTCAAAAATGTATGCATAAAAAGATACCTAACACAAGAGGAACTGGAATTACTGAAAGAGAAAAGGGAGGAATCAAAAACAAATAATGAGGGAAGATCAGAAGAGGAGAAGAAGAAATTTTTTTACAAAGTAATAGGATTGCAGGTACGAAAGTGGTACACAAACAGGAGGGAATAAAAAGGAGGAAGGTAGTAGAACCATGTCATGACAAATATATAAACAAGATAATAAAGTTGATGTACTCAAATGTGGATGGAATGGTATCTAAATTACTAGAGATGAATGATTATGTCACAGAAAATGAACCACAAATAATATGCCAAACTGAAACAAAATTAACACCAAGGATATCCAATGACATACTAAACTTAGAGGAATACAATATATGGAGAAGAGACAGAAATTTAAAAAAAGGAGGAGGAATTATAATATTAACTAAGAAAAATCTAAAAGTCAATGAAATAAAACTAGATATACCATCACAAGTAGAACTGATTGCAGTAGAGATCAACACATCTGAAGGTAAAGTAATTGTAGCCAGTTTGTACATGCCACCCATATCAAACACATGGGAAAGAGATGAATATGAGGACCTGGCAGAGAGTACAATTCAGAGTTTAAGATCATTACTACATAAAATGGAAGAGAAATGGGAAAGAATTATACTAACTGGGGATTTTAATACAAATATAAATTGGAATACTCTAGATATAATTAGCCAAGAAAGCTGTTGGGACCAAAAGCTCCTGGATCTCGTACAAGAGTTTTTCCTAACGCAACATGTGAGGGAAACCATCAGAAAAAGAGGACTTGATGTACCTTCATTGCTAGATCTAATATTTACAAGGCAAGAAAATGATATTGACAGTGTAATATATCACGCTCCACTCGGCAAAAGTGATCATGCAGTACTAAATTATAACTTCAGGATAGCATATGACATAGTAAACAGCAATGACAGTTACAAAAAGAGTCTAAACTATAAAAAGGGAAATTATCAAGACCTAAAGAAGTATTTCTTAGAAGTTGATTGGGAAAATGAGCTTATAGGACAAGATTTAAATGCTGTATATAAAAAATTCTGTGAATTTTTTGAAATAGGAGTCCAGAAGTACATCCCACAGCACAAAGGAGCAGATAAGAAAATACAGAAATGGTTCAATACTGAATGTAAAAAATCAAAAGAAAGAAGAGATTTGGTGTGGAATAGATACAGAAGACACAATAGTGGAAGGGCATATAATAATTACAAACAGGCAAGAAACGATTATACAAGAATAAGGAGGGAAGCTCAAAAACAGTTTGAGGAGGATATAATATATAAAAGTAGTGATCAACCAAAGCTGTTTTACAGCTATATCAGAAGCAAAACCAAAGTAAAAGATATAATACAATCAATTACGGACGAGGGAATCACTTATACACAAGAGAAAGATATTTGTGAAGCACTAAATAAGAATTTCCAATTAGTTTTTACAGAAGAAAAAAAATTGAGAGGGACTATGTGGAACATGCATGTCCACACATACTACCAGATATACAAATAGCAGAAAAAGTAATACAGGAGGAGTTAAGTAGATTAGACAGAGGAAAAGCAAGTGGTCCTGATGAAATTTCATGTTAGGTACTACGAGAATGTGCAAAGTAGTTAAGTAAACCATTATTTTTAATTTTCAAGAAATCCTTGAGTCAAGGTAAGCTACCTGATATTTGGAAAAAAGCAAATATTGTCCCCTTATTCAAGAAAGGAAGTAGACATAATCCACTCAACTACCGACCAGTATCACTGACCAGTGTTGTAAGCAAGGTATAAGACTAGCTTATAAGAAAAGCCTGGGTAAATCATCTAGAAGGACACAGTATGATAACAGAAAGACAGTTTGGTTTCAGAAAAGGAAAATCATGTGTTACTAATCTGTTGAGCTACTATGACAGAGTAACAAACACAATACAGGAAAGGGAAGGATGGGTGGACAGTATCTATTTAGATTTCAAGAAAGCTTTTGACACAGTACCACACCAAAGACTTTTATGGAAACTGTACCATCAAGGAGGAATTCGAGGCAAACTGTTTTGTTGGATGCAAGACTTTCTCATAAAAAGAGAAATGAGAACAGTACTAAGAGGAAACTACTCATCATGGAAAGAAGTGACTAGTGGAGTACCACAGGGTTCAGTGCTGGCACCAATCATGTTTTTAGTGTATATAAATGATATAAACATTAACATTGGAAATGAGAGCTATCTGAATATGTTTGCAGATGATGCAAAAATACAAAGAAGAATTACTAACACACTCTTGTAAAGAGCTACAAGAAGAATTAAATAAACTTCATGAATGGAGTAGTACATGGCAAATGGAATTCAATGTGGACAAGTGTTATGTAATCAAGTTTGGTAAAAGTGGAAAAAGACCTGATTGGGATTATAAGTTAGGAAACCAAACCCTATACACATCAGAAAGAGAGAAAGACCTAGGTGTGATTATCAATAACAGACTATCTCCGGCTGAACACATCAGTGAGAAGGTACAGAACATGTATACACTGCTTGCAAATATGAGAATAGCATTCACATACATAAATGAAGACATGCTAAGAAGGATAATAACATCATTCATTAGACCAACCCTGGAGTATGCATCAGTAGTCTGGAGTCCTCATCTCAAAAAGCACATAGACAAGATTGAAAAAGTTCAAAGGGCCGCTACAAGATGGATACCAAGCTTAAGGGACCTAAGCTACAAAGAAAGACTAAATAAACTGAATCTACCAACACTACAGGAGAGAACGAAAAGAGGTGACACTATTATGCTATATAAGTGCATATCAGGGAAGGAGAAAATAGACATAAATGATAACTTAACATATGGAGAAGCATCAGCAAGAGGACACTGCAAAAAACTGCATAAGAAGAGAGGTGATAAAGATGTAAGGAAATTCAGTTTCCCAAACAGAGCAATTGATCAATGGAATGCACTACCGAATGAAATAGTGTGTGCCAAAACAATTCACAAATTTAAGGATATGTACGATAAATATGGTTTAAGACACGGGACAGTACGAGCTTGACTCATTCCTGTAAAGATACAATTAGGTAAGAACAATTAGGTAAGAACACACACACACACACACACACTAGGCGCTCATGAGCGTAATAAATTCGTCAAACTGAAGTGGTTAATATTCTCTTGTAGGATATATATCCAAACTATGCCATTCAACAGGCACTTCTAAGGTGATAAGTCCGTGAAGCGTCGTCCACGCCTTGCTACAGTAGGTTAATGTTAACTAATCCCTCCGGGATTAAAGAATCTGGATGACTAATGAAAGTGATAACAGTAATGCTAGTGATATGCACTCACTATTGCAGACAATCTCATCCTTCAATCTCCCTTTTCCTGTATGACACTCATTTGCCTGAAATAGAAAACTCATATCTTTGTTGTCTAGTGTGGCAGAGCCTTTGATTTAGGGACTGATATTTAAACAATCACTGTAATATAATGGCACTGACTACTATGCTAAAAATATTCAGACCTCTCTCTCTCTCTCTCTCTCTCTCTCTCTCTCAGTTTAGAGGATATGCTGTGTATAGTCAGTGATTATGCATGTATGTGATATTTTTTAATTGTGTATGTGTCACATTAACCACTTCATACACAATGACACATTTATCGTCATTAGGGTCTGGCTGCAACAATACTCATTGACGCTTTTGGGATCATTAAAGGATAAAGCTTTCGTCAGAGGAAAATTTTATGGCCAATCGGCATCATTTTTGGAGGCGTCATAGCTTCCCTGTTCCACCATCAAAAGTAATGAGTTGGCAACTATGGGTCCCGATACCAGTAAGAGAGCAGACAGGTTATTCAGTGCCAAATGAGCTGTGAGTGGGGAAGGTACTGCAAGGTTCTGTCCCTTTAAATTTCCATTTTTACCCCCGTCCCGGCCTGGAACATATTTAAATATACCAGTAGTGCTTGCATATAGTATTTGGGCACTGTTGTGATTAGATTTGGCATTTGCAATAGGAATTTTGGTGTTTGTGAGGCATTCCTGGTCGTTATCAGCCATGGGCCCAACGAAGATTGTGCTACTGTTTCTAATCAACTACCCTGCCTTACCCTACACCAAATGTGAGTATTCAGCTATAAAAATTAGTGACAGTGAATCATGTGAATATAGTGTGCATATCTAGTGTACAAAGAATTGGTGAAATACGTGCAATAGCTGAGAGGAAGGCAGAAAACACCTCTACAGTCACAACACAGCATGGGTACACCATAGTTTTTTTGCATTTTTCTCAAAAACTATTAGGCCTAGGACCACTGTTGTGGGCTCAAACGAAAGCCAGTATAATTTTGCATAGGATGAAAAAATAAAAACATAACAGTGGCAAGAAAAGTTATTCGCTAGAGCTCCCCGAATAAAAAAAATCTGAAGCCAGAAATGGGTATTACTTTTTCACTTATTACTCGAACACCATACCTCATATCAAACTGGGACCTCCGGCATTCGAAAGCTAATAAAATTCTCTTTCTAATGATGTACAACATATGGAGATTGATTAGTAAACATTCGACTTATGATGTTGGGAAGTGAGATGTATGCTCCTGAATATTTATTCACATGGCCCTAACGTATGTTTTTTTTTTTTTTTTTTTTTGGGCTTATCGCGTAGAACAAACATCGACGAATCGGAATATGTGGGATTTATGGCAAAATAGATATGTTTGGGTGGTGAAAATAAGCCAAGAATACACATTTTTGGAGCACACGGCGGGCAGGGGGGAGGGGAAAAAAGCCGGAGCATCATGTCCCAGAAAACTTATTATTAACTTATCCACGCACAGAAGGTTTAATCAGATAATGATTAGTGCGTACACACGTGTTTGTGTCTATATTGGTGCATGAGTATCAAGGTATCTAGGTGTGCATTTGTGTGTGCGTGAGTATGAGATGTAGGCCCATAGATATGCCATCAGGATTTCAGATTATTCTTAAGGACTCCGTACTACTACTGGGCATTTTATTAGGAGAGAGCTGTGTTACACTCTTGCTGTCTACTTCTCTGTCTTCCTTAATTTCATTCCAGAGAGAGGTAAGTGTGCTTCTGTCCAACTGCCATCACATTACGCTGACTTTTGACATTCTCAGCTATTATTATATAAAACGGTCTTCTCAGCATTCCCCTCCTGAACCTGAAATTTTGGCCTGAGGAAACGATCAGCGGCAATCATCACATTCAGGCAGCATCTGACTCGTAACGATTAACCAGCAAACATTTGCTCACTTCCATTTAACTTCCTCTCCTGGGTAAATAAGATATCTCCCAACATCTTATAGAAGTGGAGGTTAATAAAAGACAATCCAAATAATAAAGCAACATTGTTTCTATAAGTGGATGATAAGATAATTATATGACAGTACACCATACAAATAATAAAAGCATACTCGTTAGTAGGGAGACATTTCACTAAATTAATGTATATATGTAAGGGAATGATAAAATACTGACGTATGTTATTGTGGTGAATAATAAAACTACATTAATATAGTAGTTGGCTATACACAATTTACAATGGTATTGTGAGAGAATAACATTTCGTAATAA
Organism: Coenobita brevimanus; assembly: GCF_032717465.1. Lineage (NCBI taxonomy): Eukaryota > Metazoa > Arthropoda > Malacostraca > Decapoda > Coenobitidae > Coenobita > Coenobita brevimanus. Next base: position 26,980,083 of record NC_136960.1, read on the forward strand.
CTAAACAAAAGTTCACATAATCAGCCAGATGTCCACACATCTTCACACAAATCAACCCCGTATAGTAGGGGTGGAGTGGTTGATGCTGCAGTTCAAAGGTGCCTCTAGGCCGAGAGTATTGGGCCGTCATGTTCCCACTCAAATTTCTCCAACTTTCAGGGTCAGGTTGCAATTTTTCTCATGTCATTTATCGATTTAACCCATCACGTCCTGAGCTACTTCGCACCTCCGACACCCCCCAATCCTGAGGTATTTTCGAAAAAATTTTTTGGGCTAAAACCACCGCTTTTTGTCCGAAACATCGAAATTTCATAGAGAAATCGCTCACCTGAGGTTTAAAATACTCGATCCAGGTAGCAGTACCTCCTTACCTGACTGGGTTTTCTAACAGGCTGGCACCAAAGTTCTATGGGAGGGTAACTATTTCACGCCACTCATAAATGGTTTTTATTTATTTGCTTGGTACGAATTTATATGTAGTACGAGAGTATGTTGGTTTTCAAACAGTAATATAGGCATTATAAGTATTGTTTCACTCACTAACTCATCACCATACCTGACCTTCTTTTGCCACATTACCTGATCATCATTTCTGACTGTTTCTTCCTCTAATGCTATGTAAACTTTGTCCTCCACATTGTCATCGATTGGGGAATCACTCTGGCCCTGAATGTCTTTATTGGCCAGGTCACTGGTAACAGGTGAATTGCCGAGACAATGGCGTGCGGGGGAGGGGGGAGGTTATGCGGTGTAAGGCATTGTCCCTGCTTGGCATCATGTAGAGGAATAGAGGAAGGTGTCCCGTGTATACATACGAAAAATCACACTCGAAAATTGAAAATTGTGCAAATTAGGGACCTTGCAATTGCACGACGTACCAGTACATCGTCGGGACTGGCAAATGCAAAATGTTGCAACATACCCATACGTCGTCGGGACGTCTCGGGTTAACAAGTTTCACTGTCTCCCTTGCTTTATATTCTACCCTGATTTGATGGAGTCTTTTTTTTTTTTTTCTTCTTTTTAACACACGTTTAACACAGCACTGGACAAAAGCCACTAAGATCAAGAATCCTACTGAAGTGAATGCAATTGGTGAATATACAAAATGAGGGCTGAAAAAATGTGATGAAGGAAGTAAGATATCTAGACTATACCATTCTCATAAAGAACAGCTGTAATAGGAAGGATACTAATGGAAAACACAGGACAAAGACGAATGGTTTGAACAGCTGATGACCACAAATGTAAGGGGTCAGACGAAACATATGGCCGTCAGACAGAATAAACAATTCAGAGTACACAAATGCAGTGTTAAAAGAGCCATTGAAAGGTATAGGGAAGAGAATTAGTTGGATGAGATCAGAAGTGATTGTAGAATGAACCGGAATATGGACCATGATTGTCGATAATAAAAGGTAGCTTCTATTATAGGATAGGACAATTCTAAGCTTAAGCAACGAATAACAGAATCAAGAATAAAGATAATGCAAGCCCATTCCAAAACTTAATGAAGACAAGGTCTGTGGTAGCATGAGTACTGGCAAATCCTGTACTTGCACTGTAAATTACTGGAGGGACAGAGACAATGATATAGGATGGAAGGCAGGGGCATACCTAGAGATTTGGGGGCCCGGGGGGCTAGGTTCGTTGAGGGGCCCTCCTCCTGGAGGGGGGCCCCGCAAAGAACGTAGCTCCCCACGTTCTCAAAAATTATCTTATAATTCAGCCAGGATTGTCGGGATGATAAATATATATATATATATATATATATATATATATATATATATATATATATATATATATATATATATATATTAATAAAAAAGCTTATACATTTTTAAGGATTTTGGGGGCCCCTCTCAATTGGGGGCCCGGGGGACAGATTCAAATAGCCCCCCACCCCCCCACAGGCACGCCACAGATGGCAGGTGATATACAGTATTTTTGTAATAGCATTAATCTTTTCATTTCACTAAGGCATTCAGTACTTTGTGCAACTGCATACCTAGTTCATTCATATGTGTAACAATACGACCTAGTAACAGAGATGAGATCATCCACTAACATATCTTTTCACCAGCAGTTAGCCAGTGCTCCTGGGAGAAGGACCCCATCTCTGTCCCCATCACCCAGAGATGAACCAAGGACAGCAAGTGCCAGAGAGACTGTCTACACTCTCCACAACATCTTACTCATAAAAGGAATTTGGATTAATGTTCAAATCATCCAAGTTGTCCTGATAGTTGGAGGAAAAGACACAAGAAACAGTGAGGCTAGACACTGAGCGAAGGTTTTGTCTTTACTCATTAAAAGGCAGAGTAAAAGGTGAATGGCTTAAAAGGGCAGAAGAAGATCATTATTTTTTTTTCCCTCCCATTCGAAGTACCTCAGAGTTCCCTGAAGATCAATTGATTGAGCCCATTTACTCTCAGATAACATGTCCTTAATCTCTGATTTGTTAGTTACAAGATATCAAATGGTGTGGACCCATAAATTTGTCATCCACTTAGAAGTACGAGTATGTGAACGAGCAAGTACTCAATCCTCAATGTTAATACTGATTGGTAAGCCATGCTGGCAATGTAACATATCCTCTTTAGACAGGGCCAGATTAGCATCTTTATATTGGTATACGTTCTGGAAGTCTGTCAGTTTCACTTTCACACAATCGTCCAAGTTATAGAGTCGCCTGGGTTTCGATAACAGCATTGAACAGGGCAAAGATTAACTTCATATAAAACAACGAAAGGAGTTTCACCAATGAATTTATTATGGTTGCTTTTGATACAAGCACTAACTTCGGGTATCCATTCGTCCAAACAAGTTCTTTGAGAACCTAAGTTCCTCAGTCACTCCAACACCCTAGGATTTTGTCTTTCGACAAGGCCATTCCAAGCCAAATGGTTGGGTATGGCATAACACTTATTGATGTGATACTGTTTACAAAGCTCAAGAAAAAGACTATTCTTGAACTCCAAACCATTATCGATAGTAGTGGTTCATGGCGTAGTGAATGTACAAATAACATGATCTTTGTAGAAATGTGCGATACTCATATCAGTTTTGCCTTGAGAATCTACAAGAACACAGTAACGTGACAAATGATCAACTCCCACAAAACAATACTCTGCACTAGGCTCCATCAGAGGCAATTTATGATCAACTCAAACAGTTTCCCGTGCACATGATGGAATTGGATATTGTAAGAGTGAAGCAGGTGATCTGGTTGAACCTTTATGACGATAACTGGCAACGCAGGAATCACAGTGAACATTGATGTCCTTACACATAGTAGGCCAACATAATATAAGACGTGCTTGTCTCAAACACCGATCTTTTCCCGAGTGGGATGCATAAGATGTGTTATGGAGGATATGGAGTACTGTAGGTATTAAATCAGTGGGAACAACAAGTTGACGTACCTCTCTATTAGGTATGTCTCTAATGGTAAGGGCAGTCCTCCAATAAAAGACATCATTGTCTAATACGTGTTTGTCTACTGGAACTGGCAGAGTACCACCTCCTGATTCCAGGATGTAATCAGCCTTAGACAACAGAGGGTCTATGTGCTGGAAACTACTGACATCTGAGGTTGGAGTGGTGCAAGGAGCTTCACTTGGTTGACTTGGTGAGACTGCCCTGGTTTCATGACAGGGAAGAGCATTTGCAACTATATTAGATCTATCAGGCACATACTCAAAGGTTGGGTTGAAGTCTTGGATAATAACTGACCATAGTGCTACACGTTCAGTATGATTTATTTGTTTGAATAAGTCACAAAGTGGGAGATGATCTGTTAGGATATGCACTGACTATCCGCAGATAATGTTTCTGAAATGTGTGAGAGACCAAACAACTGCAAAAGGCTCCCAGTTGGTAACTATGTAGTTACATTCCGTGGTATGGAGGGCACGACTACCATACTCAATAACACGTTTCCTCTGTGCATGGTCAACTTGCATGAATTCTACACCTTGGTCTTCACCTAACGCATCTGTGCAAAGAAAAAAAGGCTTCTTACGGTATAATAAAAGAATGCCAAGACTCGGGCATTAATAAGTGCCGTCTTCAGTGTTTCAACACCCCATACACAAGACACCATACAACAAATACAAGAACTCAACACTCAAATAAACAATACAGTAAATTATCAGAACAGCAAACACTAAATTGGAATAGGGGGGAAGAGAGAGGGGGAGGCCTAGGATGAGATGGAGGGATGGGGTGGAGAGGTATATGAGAGAGGGGGGTGTGAGTTGGGAGCAGGGCAGTGAAATGGCGGGGGACAGGGCGACTTGGAGGCGATTTGTTTGTGGCCACCCCAAACGGGATTGAGGCGTCTGGCAGTAGATAGTAGATAGACTTGATCACAAAACAAACACAAGCAAACTCTACAAAACACTAAACAGCATCACACTCTCCAACAGCAACACTACACAGTCACACACTGCCATCACAACAACAGATACCATACCTTCAAACAAACAACAAGCAAACACCCTCATCAGTCACTTTTCACACGTCAGCCATCTAAACCCCCATCACGACAACCGATATGTCATCTGACGTAAGAGACAGTCCCCCACAGACCCAGACTTCGCACCTTTCACATACAACCAGACGAAGCACATCATTGGCAACCTTAAGCACTCATCTGCCTGTGGACCAGACAACATAAGCAACATACTGTACACCTTAACCCCTTAACAGCGGGGCGTCACTTTTGTGACGCTTGGGAGCAAGGGATCATACTGTGGGGCGTCTCTTTTGTGATTCTGTGTTATTTTGAATTTGCCCGGGCTTTCAAGTGGTGGCTTGTATCATCTATCAGTACTGCCAATGTCCAACACTAGTCAGCACTCCTAATCTCATCTGTACTTCCATCCATTGTTGACAATTTAGCCATTTCTCCCCGTTCTTGATTCCCCTCCCTACCTCCCCTCCATTACCCTCTCCTCTCGCCTGCCCGGCCGTGCTACGCTAAGTAAATCTTCCCTGGAATTTTCCACTGGCTTCATCCATTGAAATAAGCCCTATGCCCTATTCTTATACTAAATAATATATACAAAAAAGAAATAAGGTAAGTGAGAGTGCCATACACCTGGAATTGGCTAATTATCACCTGACAACACCTCATGTGCACTCTTTTGCTAATTTTTGCTTTTTCTTTCCCCTTGAAATATGCCATATAATCTATTTTCGTAATGAAAATATATATAAGAAAGGAAGGGAGAAGCCTAAGTGATATTTACATTCACCTGGAACTACCTAATTATTGCAGGCCACCACACTGTATTCTACGCTATGTAAATCTTCCCTGGAATTTTCCACTGATTTCATCCATTGAAATAAGCCCTACGCCCTATTCTTATACCAAATAATATATACAAAAAAGAAATAAGGTAAGTGATAGTGCCATACACCTGGAATTGGATAATTATCACCTGACAACACCTCACGTGCACTCGTTTGCTAATTTTCGCTGTTTATTTCCGCTTGAAATATGCCATATAATCTATTCTCGTAATAAAAATATATATAAGGAGGGAAGAGAGAAGCCTAAGTAATATTTACATTCACCTGGAACTACCTAATTTATAATATATTGTCTAGATTTCCTGCTAATCATTTCATAGCTATATATTAACAGCTCTCACGAGGCTGACGTTGGCAGTAATGCACTCTCCCTAGGTAGGCTACCCTAGCCCACCAGTATCAGTTTACTGTCGTCTTTCAAGGTGAAAGTACGTCGGATTCGCGCCTGCTAAATTCCGCCGCTTCTTAGCCCCATGCAAATGGCCCTGTTACCTCTACCCCCTACTAAACCTCGTGTGGAAAGAGGTAAAGGGCTGACAAATGATGAAGAGTGACTATGATTTTTCTGGTGAGTAAAACAGTGCAAGTGGAATTGTAAATAATGTGTAAATAATGTAAAAACAGCAACTGAAAGCAATGATTGTAAATATAAGTGAACAGTGGAAAATAGTTTTATAAGTTACTGCAAGTGACAGTGCCTAACACAGTGAATATAAAATAGAAATGTAAATAATGTAAATAAAATAGAGAACATAAATACAAATGCAAATGAGTAGTATTATAAGAATACGAGTAAATATACTAGGAGTAATGAAAGTGAAAGTTTCACTCTAGGATGTATGAATACTATGAGTTATGAGAGTGAAGGTGAAAGTGACATTCACTCTCAACGCTAGTATACAGGATGAGAAAGTGAATGCTACGTATTTTACTGAAAGAGAAATTGAATGCCTACAGTGACAATAAACTACTGTTACTGAAGGAAACTTATGGATAAAGACTGTAGATATATATAAGTGTTATATAGCAATTGAAATATAAACTGTGAGTGTTTTTATGAATAATAAATGACAGAACACCAGCGGCGAATGATGTCAAGTGGGAAGGTCATAGGCCCTCGTAATTTTTATTGCTTTCACAGTGTTTTTTTTTTTTGGAGTATGGATTCCAAACTATTTGAGAATCATAGAATAGTGTTTCTAGTGATAATATCAGGCTGTTGTAATCATATTACAGGTTGTCGGGAAGTGTAAAGTGGAGACTTCGTTACCCAACTTCAGAGGTCTCCATAAGTCCTACGGTACTCGACGAAGGCTCAACAAACACCCCAGGAGAAAGCTGAAGGAATGTGCCATAAGCATATTTGATTTTAATATTCTAGTACTAATAACTGATTTTTGGCAGATATTTTTAGAGTCTGTTGGAGCGTGAATATGCCCGCGGGAGCTGCAAGTCAGAGCAAAACAAGCCCGCGGTTAAGGGGTTAAACACTTTGTACCACAAGACATACAAGCACTAACCAACATATGAGGCTGAGGCTGCTCGCACAACATAACGCCCAACATCTGGAAGCAAGGCATTGTCAATGCTATTCCCAAACCCAACCAGGACCTCACGTTGCCTCAAACTGCCCCATTGCACTTCTCTGCATCCCCTCCAAGGTCGCTGAGTGAATGGTGCTGCAGTTGGTTGCACCTCACACCCCCATAACCCCATCAAAACATGGTTTTGGGCCACTGCACTCTGCAGACACTCTTCTTGAAGACCTTGCACACAGAGCATTCCTAGTCACACTAGACATTGGCAAAGCTTTTGATGCCATCACCCGACACAACCTCACAAACATAATATTCAACACAATCATGTACAATAGCACAAGGAGATGGCTGGCAGACCACTTAGCAGGCAGATGTGTACATGTGGCATTTGCCTGTCGATCGTCGAACGTCAGGAGATTCACAGGTGGCGTCCTCCAAGGATCTGTTTTGTCACCTGCACTCTTTAACCGTACATGCGTGACATGCCCACACCCTACACACCGCAGATGCAAATGGCTTCCTGTGCGGACGATGTAGCACCTGCATGTGCACACCAAAGTGCAAACACAGCCACACAAGTCCTCCAACCTTACCTCAGCACTCTGCACAAGTGGTTCACTACAAACGGGCTCTGAGAGGCCCCAGCCAAATCTGCAGTGACCTTTCTTACAGGCTGGACAGCAGAACACAGTCACATTCCACACCTCACCATGGACAGCACTTCCCCACCACACGTGCACACACCCAAAATCCCTGGTGTAACATACAATTCATCAATGTCATTTGGGCAACACATCACAGACACTGAAGATAAATTAACACCGGGACTCGGTGCCTTGAGGTTGCTTGCCCATGCAACATATGGACACAAAAGAGAGACGCCACTGCAGTGTACAAACAATATATGCATTCAGTGATGAATTATGCAAGCCTTGCCTAGGCTCCTGACCTCACTAAAACACATTACAACACTCTGCAGACCATGCGGAGCAGGACCCTGGAAATAATCATGGGCTGCACAGCTTCTGTGTCTGCCGACCACATGCACTGGGAAACCAAATTCGTCAAAGTCAGTGTCAATCTGGACATGAGAGGCGCCCAAGTTCTCGCTGCAGCCTCCAGAAACCTGCACCATCCACTGCACTTCGTGGCAGTGCATCCACATGCACCAGGGAACATCGAAACCATGCTCAGCGTACGATGTTGCACACAGTTGCTGTCATCTCACCCCCCTTGCCTACCTCAGACTGGCTTCCAGAAGCATGTCCACACTCGGATCACTCACCACTCCATTCGGTCACTTGAGGACGGCACACAGCTGCATTCGTAGCCTCCCAATGTCCACCCTTCTGAGTCCTACCTCCCTCGTGAGGAAAGGGTCCACCTGGCCAGGCTGAGATGTGAGCATCATCCAGCTCTCTTAATTTATCAGAAGAGGCTTTATGACTCCGTTGCTGATGCCTGTCCAGGATGCAAAACAGCACCCCATACTATTAAGCACATTATGGAAGACTGCATTGCACACCATTGCCTATGGAACAACACAACGTACACTCCTTGAGAGCTCTATGGGAAAGCCCAGGCTCGGCTGTGGCCTTTCTTAGGGACTCGGGGCTGTTCGTCCAGACTGCCTAGGGAACAACAACTACTACTACTCACGAAATGTTCATTTTTTCTTACGTAATACAGGGGCAGCGATCTGTGCACAACTGTGAATAAGTCACAGACAGTAGCCACTCGGTCAGAGGAAACTTCTTACATCATCAGTACTTGTGGGTATTGGGAAGTTAGCAACTGCTTTAGCTTTCTTACCTGACATATGAATTCTCTCAGCATCGACCACATGTCGAAGAAATTTAATGCTCTTACACAGGAAATGCATTTACTGAGCATAACTATGAGATCAACCATTTGGAGGCAACCAAAAACTTGCTGTGGTTTGACAAAATGTTCACGGATTGATTTACTCACCACAATGATGTCATCTGGATAAATAGAAGTGATTGTCCAATCATACGACTCAATACAGAATGGATAAGCCTCATGAAAAGTGATGAAGCATTTCTCAGAACAAAGTGAAGAATATAGAAACGATAATAGCCAGAAGAATACTGAATGCAGTTATAGGGCGAGACAACTCTTCCATTTCTACTTGCCAGTAGACACTATGTAAATAATGGGAAATGAAAACATTGTTATTCTCGTCAAGTGATTCTAGTAAATCTGTTAAGACTGATAATGAGATTCGACTGGGCACAGTGACAGATTACTTTACAGTCGTCAACTATGGTTCTGAACTCACCCCCTTCTTAGGGTACTAGGAAAAAGTGGACTAATTCACGAACTGGAGGAGTGTTCAGTGATGTCCTGGTTAAGCATATCCCACACTATCTTGTCAGCTCCTTTTCAGAAACTATGGGTAATAAATATGACGGGAGATAAATTGGCTGAGTACTGGGAATCAATTCAATGGTGTGCTTTATAAGATTTGTCTTGCCCATAGGTTCGCCAGGTAAGGCCACAGCATCTCCGTACGTCTGCAAATTTTAATTAAATGTACTTTGGGCTCAGTAAGATCTCCCACGTTTACTTGAAGAGTATTGTTAGCTGAAGAAGTTGTAGCATAATTTGTGATTTTCAGTGGTATAGTAACCTTGTAAATCATCATCATCATCATTCATAACAGTTACAGAGAACGGTATCTCCTGGTGCACCTTTATGGCCGATGGGTACACCAGGAAATAAACAATTTTTGTACAAATTTTAAGCTTTAGTGGGGCACTGGCAACGTTTAGTAGGTAAAGATAACACAAATTATCCTCCAATACGGAACACAAAGCTGACTCATGCGTTAAAGCCTTCACACAACGCATCTCAATTAAAGTTAATGAATTCACTTTTTCTTTCACACCTCCAACACGGACAGAGACTCTCGCAAATTCTTACGGAAACAAAACTGTGCACCCTTTTGTCACTGCTCTTTTCTTATCCACGTTTGGCTAAATGCCATTCAGAATCTGTGAAGTAGTTCAAAATGAGATGTAGATGAGTCAATGGTTGTTTCACTGTTCGAGGGGGTTTCATGAGATACTGATACTAAATTATGTTCTTTACTGTCTTCTGGTGGCTGTGGAGTACAAATTATATTAGACCGTGTCACCGAATTCACCTGTCAAAGGACAAGATTTGGGTAAGTCATGTCCGAATTCATGCCCGATACGTAAAGTCCCTTTGCTGTAATAATACCACAAGCAGGTATTTGTTTAATAGAATGTTGAACCATGGTGTCAGCATCAGTCAAAACATCTGCAGGATACAGGAGTTTATTTGCGACATCAAATTCAGCTGTGAAATGTTTTATTAACTCATCGAGTTGTACTCCAAAAGTTACATTACCCTTCACATGAAATACTGAGACGTGAACACCTCAAACGCGAATATCAGTCGGATCAAGAATCTAAACCCATTTGATCTTCTTTTTAATTATGTTTCTAGGGAGGATTCATTAAGTTCACCATAGACCCACACCACACACCTAGAGTCCATATAAAATGATGTACAGACTCCTTCACAAATTCCAAGGATATTTTTTTTTTTGTGAGGAAGAAGGAACAAAAGGCTATGAGCCCACAATAACTGTTCCCTACAAGAGAGAAACAAAATACAAGAGAGAGCCAAATTCAAGATCCGATCATTTCGAGGTGCTTGGACACACTGCGTTTGAAAGACTGGAGATCATAGGAAGCAGGAAATACAGACAGAAGGAAACAGTTCCAGAGTTGACCAGTTGCATAAATGAAGGACTGAGAGTAACGGTTAACTCTTGCATTAGAGAGTTGGACAGGAAAAGGATGAGAGTTTGCTGCTAGACGGGTGCTACGCGCCCGTCGTAGAGGTGGTGGGATGCAAGCAGACAGTTCAGAGGAACAATGCCCATTGAAGTAGTGATAGAAAAAAGATAAAGAAGCAACAGTGCAACGAAGAGCCAGAGGTTGAAAGGAGCCAGTAAGAGGAGGAGAGTTAATGAGATGAAAAGCCTTTGAGTCCACCCTATTGAGAAGAGCTATATGTGGGAAACCTCTCCACACATGAGAGTTGTACTCCACACAGGGACGGATAAAACCCGAGTATAGAGTCAACAATTGTGCAGGGGTAAAAAAGGAACAGAGTCAGCTTAGCACACCTAATCTCTTGGAAGCAGATTTTACAAGAGATGTAATATGATCTTTCCAAGTTAAGTCCTGAGTGACTGAAAGCCCAAGCATATTGAAGGATGATGTAGGATTAAGCTGAATATTTTTAAACATTAGTGGGTACATCTGTGGAAGATTTTGTCGGGTTGATAGATGTAAGAACTGACGGCCGTATGCTTAAAGCTAATGTAGGGCCTTTCCTAAGGACCCTATATCAAAACGGTATGCTAAAAGTTTAAGTAGGGAAAGACTTCCCTCAATATGTAGGGTTGTTCCAACATTTTTTTAAGGGGAGGAATGCTTGGCTTTCGCAAACCCTACATTTAATTATTCGTAACAAAGTAACTCTGTACCTCCAGAAGGCATAGAATAATGTAAATATTTTATGTAAAAAATATTTTAACTTGCTAAAAGTGCAATGCAAACATACACGGGAACTGAACCGTTGATTATTAAAACACGCGGGCTGTACCTTACCGAGTACCCGGGCCCGTCTCTGCCCTGGCGGAGACACACACTGTCATTTTTATTTTTTAAGAGTAATTGACAGTAGGCGAGATCCTAAAATTTACATGTGTAAACCACTTTTATACGTTACTCATGTGATTTAACTGTATATAGAACGTTCAGACAATGCTAAAGATAATAATATACGTTAATATATGTAACGAGAAAGGTACTGTTCTTCGCTCATAGGCCAAACTATGAAGCGTCGTGCCAGCATTGGATCATCATTGCCTTTTTAATCTCAGGCACTGCAAACTGTTTTTCATTTTCTTATACCATTATTTGTTATATATCAGCAGCATTCTATTCATACTTTTGGTAATCGTTAAGGAGACATAGGACCACCTTATTTTGCATTTTTTCCTTGCTTTAGCCCTTCATGGAATTCTTTATGTACTCTCGAATTGTATTTTCAAGTTACAGTGTTTTTCATTTCTTTTAAATATGGTAAAAAGTGCTTTAAAAAGCGGTGTTTGTTCATGGACAGTCACTATCTTGCTGTGCATGAAGACCGATGGACGCCATCTTAGAACGCCATATACGATCGAAATTACCCTTGCAGGCCTAATTAAACAAACCTAACCTAAACTTTCGTAACAACCCAACTTTATTTCTCCTAACGTTACCTAACCTATTTGAGACTAACCTAACCAATTTTATGCTAACCCAACCAAACTTATCCTAATCTGTGCGCGAAGACTGACAAACGCCATCTTAGAACGCTATTTTTCAGCGAAATTGCTCTTATCAGTGCTCATTTACACAAACCTGTCATAAATTTTCGTAATTCAACCCTGCCTTATTTATCCTAACTTGTTTTAAGCTAACCTAACCAGTTTTAAGGTAACCTAACCAAATTTATCCTAACCTAACCTAACCTGACCTATCTCCAGCGCTAACTATCATATTTACAACATAAGTATTGATTGAAAAGTTTATCACTATCATAGTATATAAAGTATACGTACAAATAAGTGCTGATATATAAAAAAATGATCGAAAATTATTCTATTTTGGTGCTGATTGACATCGTCTGGATAAGAATAGTCACGGCGACTCCCACGGGAGCACTTCCGACGTACCAACGGGTCACGCAGGGCTACCAACCACCCCCTTTCCCTTAATGTTCTCTTAGCATACCGTGTAAAAACTGAGGGCTTGCTTGTGCTTTCCTTAGTGTGTAAAGTAGGGACCAATGTAGGGCCTCTCCATATGTGTTTAAGCATACAGCCGTGGGTCTTTGATGCATTAAAAACAACCTGTCAGAGATACGAGCCAAGTCAGATGTTAGGTGTGCCATAGCCTCATCCCTTGTTTGTTGAAGTAACTTCTGAGATGGGCGTTGCAGGAACCGAATGGAAAGGTGAAGGGTGGAGTCATCAGCGTATGAGTTGATAGGGTTAGATGTATAGCTTAGAAAGTCATTGATGAATAAAAGGAAGAGAGTTGGTGATATGACAGAGCCCTGAGGAACACCACTGTTGATAAATCTAGGAGAACAACGATGGCCGTGTACAACAACAGCTATAGAACGACCAGAAAGGAAGCTAGAGATGAAGACACAGATAGAAGGATAGAAACTGTAGGGGGACAGTTTTGTTGATTTATGCCAGACTCGATCAACAGCCTTTGAGATGTCAAGTGCAATAGCAAAGCTTTCGCCAAAGTCCCGAGAGGAGGATGACCTGGAGTCTGAAAGGAAAGTGAGAAGATCACCAGTGGAACATCTCTAACGGAACCCATACTGACGATCAGTATGATAGGAAAGACGCTTTAAAATTTTTCTATTATGAACAAACACGAAAACTTTTGAGATACAGGATGTTAAAGCAATTGGACAATAGTTAAAGGGTTGAGAATGGTCACCCTTCTTTGGGACTGGTTGAATGAGAGCAAACTTCCTGCAAGAAGGAAAGGTACAAGTTGATAGACAAAGGCGAAAGAGTTTGCCTAGGCAGGGTGCAAGACAGAAGCACGGTTCTTGAGAACAACAGGAGGGACTCCATAAGGCCCATATGCCTTGTTAGTATTGAGGCCTGTGATGGCAGAAAATACATCAGCTGAAGAAATTTTAATGTCAGCAATGAGGAAGTCAGAGGGGGGAAGTGATGGAGGAACAGCACCGGAATCATCTAAGGTGGAATTGGAGGAGAAAGTCTGAGTGAAGAAATCTGCTTTATCAGTAGATGAAATAGCTACAGAGCCATCAGAGTGGAAAAGAGGAGGGAAGGATGATGAGGTAAAGTTGTTTGAAAGGTTTTTGGCAAGGTGGCAGAAGGAGCGAGAAGAATTCGAGTTGGAGAGTTGTGAGCAATTATTGTGGATGAAATTATTTTCAGCAGAGCGAAGAACAGACTTAGCAAGATTCCGGGCAGAAATGTATAAACAATGTGATTCAGGGGTGGGTTGGCTCCATTACCTTTTATAGGCCCTCTTCTTGTTGCGGACAGCATTAGAATAAGCGTGATTAAACCGAGGCTTTCTTGCATTAGTCAAAGGATATGAGAAAGGAATGTATGCTTCCATACCTGAGAGAATAACCTCCATAATGCTCAAGGCACACTCAGATGGCTCCCGGCCATGGAAGCAATAATCATTCCAGGGAAAATCAAAGAAGTACTGCCTGAGGGCCTCGCAATCTGCAGCTCCAAAGTGCCACAGACAACGTTTCTTTGGGGGGTCCACAGGCTATACCAGAGCGATAGGACAGGTTAACCCTTTAACCGCGGGTGTCATTCCAGAATGACGTTGCAAAAACTGGACCAAACCGCGGGTGTCATTCTCGAATGTTTGTGAATATTTTGAATACCCCTCGTTTTTTCCGTGCGCCAATTGTTTCAAGGGAGAGTAGCTATTAAGTTCTTTCACTCCAGCCGACCCCCACCTCCCTCTTCCCCCCCCTGGGGCCCCACCTCCCACCCCCTGGGCCCCCCACCCCACCCCTGACCAAGCGCGCATCAGTATCTGTCCAGCTGTGTGAGTGACAACACATGTTGATGTGGCAGTGAAGTGCAGGCAATTACAGTGCCTTTTACCTGTCTCAGTGAACACAGAGTGGGTGTTTATCGTATGTGCAGTGTTCATATATGTTTATAGTATTATTATCAGAATGTGATTGGCATTTGGTAATGGTGTGTGAGCGAAAAATAGTGATTACAACACCGCTGATGTGGCAGTGAAGTGCAGGCAATTACAGTGCCTTTTACCTGCCTCAGTGAACACAGAGTGGGTGTTTATCGTATGTGCAGTGTTCATATATGTTTATAGTATTATTATCAGAATGTGATTGGCATTTGGTAATGGTGTGTGAGCGAAAAATAGTGATTACAACACCGCTGATGTGGCAGTGAAGTGCAGGCAATTACAGTGCCTTTTACCTGCCTCAGTGAACACAGAGTGGGTGTTTATCGTATGTGCAGTGTTCATATATGTTTATAGTATTATTATCAGAATGAGGTTGGCATTTGGTAATGGTGTGTGAGCGAAAAATAGTGATTACAACACCGCTGATGTGGCAGTGAAGTGCAGGTAATTACAGTGCCTTTTACCTGCCTCAGTGAACACAGAGTGGGTGTTTATCGTATGTGCAGTGTTCATATATGTTTATAGTATTATTATCAGAATGAGGTTGGCATTTGGTAATGGTGTATGAGCGAAGGTAATGATGTGTGAGCGAAAAATAGTGATTTTACACCCCTCACTTCTAACGGCACTGCCCGTCCTGTGAAAGTCAACGAAGTCATGAAACCTACATCAATGGAAAGCTGAAGGTTAGTACTTTCTAATGGTACCTTATTTTTTTCTCTAGCTTTATTCTGTGCAGAGTTATTAAGGTTAAAAGGTTTGTTTACATTTGGCTGAAACCCCCGCGGGAGAGGACAGTCAGACCAAAACAATACCCGCGGTTAAAGGGTTAAGGTGATAAGATTGTGATTGGAAGAGCCTAACGGAGAAAAAAGATTAACAGTGTAAGCAGAAGGATTTATTGTAAGGAAGAGGTCAAGTATGTTGGAGCTCTCTCCAAGGCGGTCAGTGATACGAGTAAGGTGCTGTAGAAGCCGCTCTAGGTCATTAACCCACCGTGTGCCAGCTATTTTTAGCCCTATGGGTCACCCCAGTGCTGGCCATTTTTCGACCTTTTTTTTTTTTTGGCTAAAATGATTGATTTTGACGTGGAAACATCGAATTTCTCCATTAAAATGCTCACCTAGGCTCAGAAATGAGTTTTATTGAGTCCTGCATACTTGTGTACAGGTATAGCCGCTCTCTCACGCTCACCACATACGTGAGAGAAGGCCGTTTTCTATGTAAGGTATACTCAGGTATTTATGCTGGGAAGGTATAGCAATGTTCAGTACACTTTACTGATTACTTATTACTTCAGCATCTGTCACAATTTGCATGTCTTTCTCACTGTGAATGCATTATCTTACACTTACTTGAAGATCGGTACAACCTGACTTCGTTACGTACAGTCCTAGCACTGACAAGAAGGTATTTACAACTTAACTTCACTATATAGTCCTTACACTTACAAGAAAATATTTACAACTTACACTTACATGAAAATATTTACAAAATGCCTTCATTATGTACAGCACTGGGTGAGGCACATGGGCAGAGTGAGGCAGAGCAGGCATGAGGCGGGGAGCAAGTGAGTGTATGGGCTTGACAGCCTGAGGGAAGGTGGAGGAACAGTTACCTTACATGCCTGCCAATTTTTACCTCCGAATCCTGAAAAATGCGGTCACAGCGAAGTTTTTTATTTTAAACCATTTTATAACGGCACTGGCACTGGCCACGGAATTGTCAGACCGTTTTAAAACGGCACTGGCACGTGGCGGGTTAAGGATAGAAAACGTGTAGGCTTGTTCACCAGGTGGGTCAAAGAAAGGAGAGGAGAGCCAAAGGTTGTGGTGAACAAAGAAAGCTACTAAAATGGAGATTTCAGAGAAAGGGGAAATTAATAGAATGTGTTCCATCATAGAAATAAGATAGTTGAAGAATTTTTGATAGTCAGTAGAATTCAGGGATAAGTAAACAGCGTAGATATATTTAGTCAGAGAATGACAGGAAAGCCAAAGCCTCAGTGAAGACAATTCAGAAGAATCGAGTTCAGGAACATGAGAGAAAGATAAGTCGTTGTGTACATATACACAACAGCCACCTTTGGCTTTAAAATGAGTATAGAGAAAGTAAGAGGATACGGAAAAGGGTTTGCTGTCAGTTGCCTCAGACAGCTGAGTCTCAGTTAGGAAAAGAAGGTGAGGATTAGAGGAGGAGAGGTGGTGCTCAACATAGCGAAAGTTAGAGGAAAGGCCGCGTATGTTGCAGAAATGAAGAAGAAGTGAGTCAGACAATGGTTTCCAGCATCTGTCTGAGAGGGGCCCCAAGTGAGTCAGAGTTCCAACCCGGCATGCGAGAAGCTCAGATTATTGTGACATAATGAAGGATCAACTGGTTTTGGTGCAAGATTTCCTCTGACTGGGTATTAGGAAGGGCACAACGTTCACTGGTGGAGTGAGGATGACTGTTGTGATCTGTACAATAATATAAATATTTTTTTCATGCGAGGAAGGAGCCAAAGGTTCTAAGTCCATAAGAGCTCTTTTCAAGGAAAACACACACACACACACACACACACACACACACACACACATAACCAAATTCAAGATCTGTTCATTTTGAGGTGCCTATACACACTGTGTTTGAAAGACTGGAGGTCATCGGCAGTAGAAAATGCAGACAGAGGAAGACAGTTCCAGGTTTGACCTGTTGCAAACATGAAGGACTGGGAGTAACAGTTAACTCTTGCATTAGAAAGGTGAAGAGAAAAGCGATACAAGTTTGTTGCTAGACTGGTGCTACAGACAGTTATGACAGCACAGAAGAACAGTGACTATTTATGTTGCAATGCAAGACAGATAAAGATGCCACAGTGCAGTGAAGACACGGATATTGAAGGGAGCCCATAAGAGGAGGTGAGTTAATGAGACGAATAGCCTTTGATTCAACCGTGTTGAGATGAGCTATATGTGGGGAGGTTCCCCGCACATGAGAGTTGTACTCTACATAAGGGCGAATAAAACCGTGTGCAAAGTCAACAACTGTGCAGAGTCAAAAAGAAGGCAGGAGGTCGTTTTAGCACGGCCAATCGCTTGGAAGCAGATTTTACAAGAGAGATAATTTGATCTTTCGAAAATAAATCCCGAGAGAATGAAGCTCCAAGTATGTTTAATGGTGATGATGATTGAATTGGATATTGTTGAAAATTTAGAGAATACTCATGCCAAAAATTTTGACAGGATGAAAGACGTAAGAACTGGGTTTTTGAAGCATTAAAAAGAATAGTACTTTTACCTCATTCAGAGATAAGAGCCAAGTCAGACATTAGATGAACCATAGCCTCATTCGTTGTTAGTTAAGCAACTGCTGAGAAGGATGTTGTAGGAAGTGAATGGAGAGTTGAAGGGTGGAGACATCAGTGTATAAGTGGATAGGTTTAGCAGTACAGTTTAGAATGTCGTTGATGAATACAAAGAAGCTAGTTGGTGATAGAACAGAACCCTGAGGAAAATCATTTTTGGCAGTTCTATGAGGAGTGTGCCCATCTACAACAGTGGTTAAAGAAGAACCTGAAAAGAAGTTAGAGTTGAGGGCACAGATAGAAGGATAGAAACCATAAGAGGGCAGTTTGGAAATTATAGGTTATTGCCAGACTCGATCAAAAGCCTTTGATATGTCAAGTGCAATGGCAAAGCTTTCACCAAAGTTCCGAAAAGAGAATGACCAGGAGTCTGAAAGGTAGGTGAGAAGATCGCCAGCATAGCGTCCAAGGCATAATCCATAATGACAACTGGAAAGAAGGTTGTGATAGGAAAGGTGCTTTAATTTTTTCCCCTTAAGAATAGTTTAAAAAACGTTTGAAATACAAGATTCTAACAATTGGGTGATAGTTAGAGCTCTGGGAGTGGTCACCCATCTTTGGGACAGGCTGAATGAAAGCAAACTTCTAGCAAGAAGGAAAGGAACAAGTTTACAAAGGCAAAAGAGATTTCCTAGGAAAGGTGTGAGGACTGATGCACAGTTCTTGAGAACAACAGGAGGGACCCCATCAGGCCCATATGCCTTCTTAGTTTTGAGACAAGCGATATCAGAAAATACATCAAATGAAGACATTTTTAATGTCAGCCATGAGGAAGTCAGACGAAGTGATGAAGGAACAGTATCATAATAATTTATCGTGAAATTGGAGGAGAAAGTCATGGCAAAGAATTCCCCTTTATCATTAAAAAAAAAAATAAATAACAGCTACAGAGCCAGCAAAGTGGAAAGGAGGAGGGAAGGGTGATGAGGTAAAGTTGTTAGAAAGACATTTGACAAGGTGTCATAAGGAGCAGGAAGAATTTGACTTGAATAGTTCAATCATTTAGTAAGAATGAAATTATTTTTAGCAGAGTGAAGAACAGAATTAGAGTTATTCTTCACCAGGTGGATCGGTGAAAGGAGAGGAGAGTTAAATGTGGTGGTAAGCATTGAAATAACCTAGAATGGATATTTCAGAGGAGGGAGAAATTGACAGGACGTATTCCATCTTAGTTACAAGATAGTCAAAGAACTTTGCAAATCAATAGAATTAGGGCATAAGTAAACAGCACAGATATAATTAGTCAGGTAATGACAAGATAACCGAAGCCAGAGAGTTCGGAATTCAGAAGAATCAAATTCAGTGACATGAGAGCAAGATATGTCGTTGCAAGTGTATACACAATAATCACGCTGAGTTTGAAATGAGTATAGAAAAAGTAGGAGGATACAGGGAAGGGTTTGCTGTAAGTCATCTCAGACAGTTGAGTCTCTGTGAGGAAGAGAGGGTGAGGTTTTGAGTAGGAAAGATGTTATTCAGACATAAGAAAATTAGAGGAAAGGCCACAAATGTTGCAGTAATGAAGAATTGAGTCAGACGGTGGTTCCAGGCATCTCGTTTGGTCGTCAGCGGGAGATGGGCGGATGGTGGGGGCTTTAATGGCCCCTTTTCCACTAGGGACTCCGAGGCTCGGTGTTGAGATGCCATTGTTAACGAAAGTTTGAATAGGAAGTGTAGTGTTTAATGAGCATGTAATTTGATGCTGACAGTTAGAGGAACTTGCATTGGAGACCATGCTGACCTATTCTTTGTGTTACTGAAACAAAGAAAAAGTTCAGCAATGGTGGATTGTAAGAAACTAGTCTTGAGGACTTGAGGACACAAGAGCTCCAGTTCATAAAGGTGATTTGCTATCACGCCTGTGTCCCCGTTCATCTCCTAGTCTTTTGTAACAGTTAGTTACTTGATGACCTGAGCGTTTACTGTACCAACATACTAAGTTCTGCTTTATGATCTGGCACGGTCATGAAAGAATCTACTTTTTAATGCAGGTCTCCCATATGACATGGCTTGATATCGTAGTGTGACATTTTGTTTATTGAGTGGACGTGAAATGTGTCCTTGGCCTTCAGACTGAGAAGACGATGTTGGGCTAGTAACTGATTGAACCATGCAGACCATCTGAGTAGGTATGATACCAAGTTTCTCTTATCTCTGTACAGCTAACATGGTTATGTCATCCCTAGGAGAAGACTGAATCTCTAAAGCAGTGTCTATACTTGACAAGACGACTTAGGAACCTGAGATAACTATATAATGTTATCACATAAATATTTAGTGTTAAAGTCGTTTTCCCATATCATGTTTCTGTCCACGGGCTGTTACGCAGTGCCATAAAAATTTCAATCTCTGTCGCAGCCGATACCTCAGCTGCCTCAAACAGTGTATTTTGATTGGGGGAGATGAACTTATCCAGCCTCATACTCTGCCATAGTCTGTAGATGCTCATCAAACATCCTGCTTTCATGTGATTACAAATAATTCTACAACTTTGTCACAGCATTCATCAAAGGAAGTAAATTTCAGGAAACTACATCTCTTCAGAGAACCCAGTCTTGAATGAAAGAAAAGCATTCGGGAGCCGAATGATAATCGCCCGCCAGAGTATGCTGTTGGCCAAATCCAAGATTGTGGCCATATCTTGAAACCCTGGAGGTTTCATGTTACATAGCTCAAGCCGTTCATGAGATATAATGGTGCTAAGGCGGACGATGAAAACTACTTGAGCTTTGGCAGCCATTTTGGTGACCTTGACCTTGACCCCGAGTGCCCATTTTCGATCTCGTCCAAGATTTTGGCCATATTCTGATACCCTGAAGATTTCATGTTGATAGCTCAAGCCGCTCATGAGCTCATGAGATATACACACACACACACCTACATACACACACAAATCAGCACTCTCCAGAACTCTCTTTTGGCGACTATTTGTGTGTCCTGATTGCCAATATCGCCGAAACACAGAAACAGATGGAGGCGGTAATGGCCCGACCTGGTGCATGGAAACAGCTTTCTGGGTAAACAGAAAAGCCACTCACATAAATAACGAGGTGGGGAGGAATGAATAAAAAAAAGAGTTTGGGAAGTCGGAGGTGGAAGAAAAAGAAAGAACAAAGAGATGAAATTGTTAGAAATGGGCAGAGAAAGATTGAGAACTAGGTATCAAGGCAGAAAAAAGAGGATAAAAAGTGACGAGAGGGGGGAAGAAAAAATGAGAAAGGGAAGCTAAAAATGGGAGGGAAAAGGAGCGGAGAGGGGAAATAAAACAGAAAAAGGCAAGTAAGGATAAAGGAGCATGAACTTGCATAGGAAAGAAGTTAAACATAAAAGTGGAAAACGGGATATACGAGGATGAGAGGTATATAAGGAGTAAGAGGAGGAGAAAACTTGATAAAATGAATAAGAGAAGGATCCAGAGACAGCCGAGGTTGTTCAGAGAAACAGTGACCTGAAACTGGGTCATTTATACATTTAAAAAAAAAGGAAAAGGCGAACAATAAAGCAAAAAAAAAAAAAAATGTAAGAAAGATGACCGGAAGCGGAAGAGAAGTGGGGGAAATTAAAAGAAAGAAAAGGCATATAGGAAACGAAAGACGGAAGGAGAGTTAAAAGAGGAAGAAAGAGATCTTAGAAGAATAGCAACAACCATATACAAAATAAGGGGAGGGAGGGAAGGAAAAGAAACAGAATATGCGAAATAAAGAAGAGAGGAAATAAGGAAAATGAGAGAGAATGAGGGAGGTAAAGAAAAGGCGAATACATAGGATGAAGCAAGATAACGAGACTGGAAAAACTGGCATATCCATACACAAAAGACTGGGAAAGTTGTGTTTAGGTGGGGGGGAGGAGAGAAACTGACAGAAATGTAAAGGCTGAAAATGTAAAGGAACTGGCAGAATGGGAGGAAACAGCGGGGGTATATAAAAATTAGAATGAAGAACTACGGAGTTTGGATAATAAATGAGAAGGAAAAGGATGGCAAACAGGAAAGCATGTGTGTGTGTATGTGTGTGTGTGTGTGTGTGTGTGTGTGTGTGTGTGTGTGTGTGTGTGTGTGTGTGTGTGTGTGGAGGTACAGTAGGGCACAGTACGGGTGGCAATGAGGCGTATGGCCACGTGTGTGGGTAGCGCTGGCATGGCGGGTTATGGTAGAGGAGTACAAAAGAATGCAAACAGCAGCACACCTAAAGGTCTTTTCGAGGAGATTTGTTACAGAAAAAGCTGTTACTCTGTAACTAATTCTGTGAAGTGAAGATTAAGGAGAGAGAGAGAGAGAGAGAGAGAGAGTTATTAACTTCCTTATCCAAATAATTGCAGAGCTGCATTTTTTCATGAAAATTCCGTTATATAAAATATCTAGGTAATATCCGTATAACACAGGCTGTGCCAAATAACGTCTTCAAAAAAATTACATTTTTACTGACAGATGATGTTTCCAGAGAGAAAATTCAAAACTGATAATTAAAACACAGATTTATTACCAGCTATTTAGATGCAAAATTGTTTGCACTTGGAAGCGATTTTTTTTACAAAATGCTCATGTACAGTACCTAGCAGTTTTGTGGTAGGTGGGGGCGCTCACTCACCTTCCCTCACTCAGTGTAGTACTGCTCTCGGGTGTCTGCCCTTTCCTTTCCTCCATCCGTCTTTCCTTCCATCCTCGTCTGTCTTTGTTTCCTTCATTCTTTCCCTCGTCCTTCTGCCTACGGGTGACTTTACACTCCCTCTTCTGTCTTTCTTTCCTTCATTCTTTCCTCTTGCCTCTGCCTGTGGATGACTCTACACTGAGTGACAAGCCAAACGGTTTACTGTACACCAGGAAACCATTCACTACGCTGGTTGGTAATCATATTACCAAATTTTGGCGCCTGGTGGTTTAGTGAGTAATTACTGCGCTCCTTTCGGACTAAGCCAGTGAAGGTTTATATCCAAGGGATGGTTCTGTTTATTGCATACGTAATGCCACTCTGGGATGAGTGAGGCTGGTCACTCTCTTCTTAAATGTCAGGGCCGACTTGCCTAGCCCCGGGCTCCTACGATCTTCATGGGACAATGTAGGATTGGATGATGAATGAGTGAATGAATGAACTTCCTTTCTTCGGAATTGGGTGGATATTGGCTTCTTTCCATGAATTTGGGAATGAAGAAGTACGTATGCATAGTCTGAATAATTTAGTTAGAACAGAGTCAAGTTCAGGGAAACACTTTTTAAAAACAAGTGGCATTCTGGGCCTGGAGTTTTGTAGGTAGGTAAATTGTCTAGGATGGATTTTACATATTTTGTCTGTAGTTTCAGTGGAACAATTTCGGGAGAGTCAAGTTCTAGTACTGGGAAGTTCTGGTTGGCATCCTCTATGGTGGAATTTCTGGCAAATGTACTGGCAAAAATATCTGCTTTCCCAAGTGGATCTTTTGTAATGCTGCCATCCGAAAATTTTAGTGAGGGAATGGATGATGACTTGTTAAAGTTATTATTGAAAGAATTAAGTTGACCAGAATATTCTATTGTCATTAGGGTTGTTAAGTAGTTTTGATGCTTGTTTTCAAAGAAAGTTTGATTTAGCTAGATTTATTACAGCTTTAGCATGATTTCTAGCAATTTTAAATTGACAGAGTGATTCAGATGTTTTTTTTTTATTTTAAGTAAGAGTTATGTGCTAAGAGTTTTATGTCTGACTTTCGTCAAATGGCATGTCATAGTTGCGAAGTTTGACTGTCATGGAACCAATTGTTGTTTATCGTCACAGGATCTCTCACTTTGCTGGCTGAATGGCTGAGCTCACCTTGTATAGTGGGGCACCAACACAGCACCATAACCATGCATGGCCAACTCTCAGAAACAAGTAGAAAAAAGAATTTAATATATGATGCATTTAGTTTTAGAGTCAACAAGGTATTGACAAATGGTGATAAATCGTGGAGGTGCTCATGCAACAAAGGAACTGTAAAGCTAATATTAGAATTGATGACATTGGAAAAACATTTGTGAAAGCAGTTACCGAACATAACCATCCATGTGATAGAAAAAAAAAAGTCCCAACAACTTAGAAAGTGAAAAGACGTGCAAACATGAATATAGGTGCCAGACCTTAAAAAAAAAGAAAAAAGAAAAAAAAAGAACTTCAAAATATTAATGATAATCTTCTTCTGACGCAAAACCTAAGAAACTTTTCTCGCTATGTACAGAGAGCGCGCACAAATTTTCCGTTATTGCCTAAGAGTCGTCGAGAAGTTCATGCATATCTATCTGAGAGTGAAATACAAACTAGGATGAAAACTTTGTGCTTGTAAACAGTGGGCAGACAGGAATAATTATATTTTCCACTTACAGTACTTTAGAATACATTTGCAGTGACATGAAAGACATTTTTGCTCATGGAACTTTCAAGAGTTGCCCGAAGTACTTTGGTCAGCTGTATCCTAGACCTATTCATGATTGTAAAAATGTAAACCACTGCCAACAAAAACACAAAACTATTACACTGAAATTTAGAATCATGCAAGTCACATCTGTACTGAGAGAAACCTAAGTCTGAATCCTGGCTCTGTTCATACTGACTTTGAACAAGCTATGATAAATATAATAGAAACAGTATTCCCTGAAATGATGATCAAGTTTTGCAGGTTTCATTTAGGACAAGCTTGGTGGTGGAATATTCAGAAACATGGACTCAGAGGAGAATACAAAGAAAAAACAGGCATAATTGGAAAATGGCTGACTTGATTTTTTTGTATTTCAATGTTTACCTCCAGGGGAAGTATCAAACTTTTTTGTTGAAGATGTGATGCAAGATATTCCAAATGACAGACAGTGCACTGCATTTGCAGACTACATTGTTGACAATTATGTGTCGGAAGAATCCCAGTTTCCTCCAGTCATGTGCGCTGCTGTGCCATCAGTCAACAGCAAGAGCACGAACAATTGTCAGGAAACTTTTCACTCTCATTTCATCCAGCAGTTCTACTCCCTGCATCCCTCATTGTTTATATTCCTCGGTGCTCTGCAGCAATTACAAACTGCCACTTACATCAAAATCAGGGGAATGAAAGCTCCTGCACCTGTAAGACGAAAAGACAGACAAAAGGTGGAGTTTTTACTTGAACAGTTCCACAAGTATGAAAATAAACAAATTAGCAGGATCCAGTATTTTAGGGAGGTTGGCTGCAAATTCTAACCCATAATGGATATCCAGTACAATCCAGCATCATCTTTAGACATACTTGGGGCTTCATTCTCTCGGGATTTATCTTGGACAGATTATATTACATCTCTTAGGAAATCTGCTTCCAAGAGATTAGGTGTGCTGAGCCGACTCCATATCTTCTTTATCCCTGCACAGTTGTTGACTTTATACACGTGTTTTATTCGCTGCTGTGTAAAGTACAACACTCATGTGTGAGGAGGCTCTCCACATACAGCTCTTCTCAACAAGGTGGAGTCAAAGGCTTTTCATCTCATTAATTCTCCTCATCTTAATTGCACCCTTCAACCTCTGTCTCTTTGCTGCACTGTTGCATCTTTATCTCTTTTCCATCACTACTTCAATGGTCACTGCTCCTCTGAACTATCTAGTTGCACCCTCCACCTCTGCGACAGGTGCATAGCACCAGTCTATCAACAAACTCTCATCCCATTTCTGTCCAACTCTCTTATGCAAGAATCAACTGGTACTCCTAGTCCTTCATTTACGCTCCAGGTCGACTCTGGAACTGTCTCCCTCTGTCCATATTTACTACTTCCTATGACCTCCAGTCTTTCAAATGCAGTGTGTCCAGGCATCTCGAAATGAACTGATCTTGAATTTGCTCTCTGTTGTTGTTGTTTTTTTCTTTGAAGGAACGTCTTGCGAGTTCCTAGCCTTTGGTTCCTTCTTCCTTGCATGAAAAAATGTAAACAGGCTGTTTATCCCATACCATCCCAGGCATTATTTGCAAGTTTATACCCACCCAATCCCGGACCAAAAATTGAAAAAAAAAAAAAATGCATAACAAAATCCAAAAGGACATAAATCAAGGAAAAGCAAAAGAATGTACTCCTTATAGGAGAAATAAGAGCAGGATGGCCGTCCATCGTGTTTTTAGCCAAGTTTCCCAAGCCATGAACAATGTTTTCCCACTGGCTCATATTCCTCCCCAGAATAGTTATCCAGGTCTTTCTCTTCTGAAGAATCCCTAAAGGAAGGGACAGAAGGGTCCGTATGACAATTTCAACAGCCTCCTCCAGTCCAATGTGGCTGAAAAATGGCGTGATTTTCGCGACATCCTGACGCTCTGACGGACAATGGCACACTGATTTACCCACCCACGCAGTACCAAACTCAGTACTATAACTGCTTGGACACAATGTTGCCAATAAATTAAGCTACTCTTAAGAAAAAATAAGCTAGATTAAAACAGTTTGAGACTCGCTACAGCACTCGAATTTTGCTGTCGGCACCATCACGTCTCTGGGATTAAGCGAGATGTTTTGTACTGTCAGCACCATTCCGACGGCGGGATTGTACGGGATAAATAAAGATTTTTAGATAATTTGTATTTCAGTCGACCATGACAGGGTCGTTTAGTGTTTACTTAATGATACACTGGCCTGAAAGTAATGGCATCCCTAATAAACCTGTAATAAACTGTTAAAAAAACTTCTTTCCTTTTATATCATGATAAAGGGACCTAAAATGAATGGCATTCATAATTAACTGGAAATAAACTATCAAAAAAAAAAAAAATTGTAGTGTTGTGTTACCAAGCCATTGCTGCCCAAATGAAGTCCATGATTTTCCTAACTTGGCCCAAATAACGTGCCAATGCCCCCAAGTGAAATGCAGCTTTTGTTGTTGCTGTTGATATTCGTCAACACATGGTGGGACACGGGCAAACTGAGAGCCCATCAGAGATACGTAGAGTGAAAAAAAAAAAAAACACACAAGCGGGGAAAAAAAAAAAATAGGAGAATGTCCGAGGACAATGACATAAAGTGCAAGGCAGTTAGCGAGGAGGGAGATATTCTCTCACTATGTGTAGAAGCCTCTGGTAGGGCACACTGCTAACAACCCGATTTGCATCAAAGATATCATCACCAGTACGAGGAAAATCTCCATCAGTCCTTGCACCAAGTAGGGCGGTGGCCGGGCAGTCAACCAGGTAATGGCAGAGGGGTTCGGCGGACCGTGCATGGCAATGGGGGCATGGTTCAGGGTCCAAGCTGGCAACCTGGTGATAGCACAGGAATCCCAGGCGATGATGCCGGATTCTGTCCAGGATGTCATTAGGTAAGCCAGTCGGTGCAGAAAGAGAGGAATACGACATGGCCGTTGCGTACCAGGTGGCCAAGCTTGAGCCCTCAGCAATACAAAGTTGATGGTCATCTTTGGTACGCCTGGAGATAGTGCTGGCCACCACCGAGAGAACTCGGGAGGCACAAGGGTGGAGCGGGAACGTGACATCAGTGAGGGCATTAGCCGCACATGCAGTTGTGTCCACCAGTTCATTTCTGCCAATCCCAACATGCCCCGGGACCCAGTGAAAAATCACTGAGCCACCCCACCGTTTGATGAGGGAAGAGATAGTATAGACAGCGGTGAGTAAGAACTGGTGGGATATGAAGGAGAGAGACTCCAGGCACTGAAGGAAAGATAGTGAGTCAGTGTGTAAAACGACTTACTGATGTTGTTGTCTGTAGGCATGACGCAAGGCACCGAGAAGTGCCACCAGCTCAGCCTGAAAGGCAGAGACCCCTGTGGAGATGAACCAGGATTCTGTTTTGTGTCCCAGCAACAAAAGCTGCCCCCACTGAACCATCAGACGATACTGAGCTGTCTGTGTAATAGACTGGTGGGGCTGTAGAGTTTAGAGCAGTGCTGCTTCTGAGACTTTCCTGTCAGAGGATGGTCAGAATGGAGTGGTGAGGCTTGGACACCGAGGGATAGACGACGGTGAAAGGGGAGGGCGACCAGGGAGAGGGAGGCGAGTACCCCAGACAATCTTGATCAGTGTTGCTGCACACCTCCAATTCCACACCAAAGTCATGAAGGATAGCCATAATGGCACGAGCTCAGTCACAGTGGGGAAGTGGGTCAGGAGGCCTGCTTGCTAGATGCCGCAGTAGAACAGAGACAGGCAGGTGCGGATGGCGATGCACTAGCTGAAACGTCTCAGCTGTCGCACGCAAAGCAATTCTGTGGGCAAGTGATGGAAACCCACTCCCTAGCTGCAGGTTAATCAACCTGCTCCAGCATGGAGCATGCAGCATAACTCGGAGTGTGTCATTCTGAATCAGCTCCAAGGACTGGGAAATGTGTGGGGCAAGACCAGTGATGCATATGGCCTTACAATCCACAAGTGAGTGGATGGAATGAACATAGGAAGTTTGTAATACAGCATAAGATGCAAGATGCCCCAAGACTGTGGCAAGAAAGGTAGTGGAGAGCGGAAGTGCAGGTGGCAGCCCGCTCTTGCAAGTACTTTATGTGTTTAGCGAAAGTGAGGTCGATATCAAAATATACCCCGGGTAGCGGTGAAGCGTGACAAGCTCGATGATGTGGCCACCAAGCAAGAGAGGACAGTCTGGAGGGCAGAAACTGAAAGATAGGCACTTGATCTTCTCGAGGTTGACCTTCAGTCTGAGTTCACTGCACTTGGCATGCAGCCGGGAACGAGCAACAGGCGTCTGGGAGAGAAGTCAAGTGCCAAATCATCCACATAGACAAGCATTGTCATGCTGAGGCCATAGTCCACCGCCAGTAGCCCTTCCACTAGATCATTGAAGAGCAAGGGACTGAGAGCGCTTTCTTGGGGCACGCAGTTATGATGATGATAAAATGGGAAGATCTGCCCCTGAAATCTAACCTCCACTGTCCAGCTGTGATTGTAACTTTCCTCCTCTCTGCAGCTCCATCTCCTCTCAAGAACCACTGCAACACTGCTAGAGGACGTGAGTAACCAGCTTATTTGTCTAGTTTTTATACAATTTTATTGTAAGGTATCAATTGTGTGTTTACTATATATTTCTCATAGGGAAAGTGTGGTGCATTTCATTGCTATTCTCTCAGTCATTTTACTCATAAAGTATAGGTCACATCAAAAATCTGAAGAAAGCACGAGCAAGCTGATGATTTCTTATACATACTTTTGCAAAGCAAAGTAACCTATGTGTGCCTATAATTATTTGGGGAAAAGTTACGAAAGACGAACATACTCAGCCTACAGGTTGAAGCATAGGTGCTGTCACTGCGTGCAACCCATCGTAACTTTTCAAAATTCACTTTCTCAATAACAA
Organism: Coenobita brevimanus; assembly: GCF_032717465.1. Taxonomy (NCBI): domain Eukaryota; kingdom Metazoa; phylum Arthropoda; class Malacostraca; order Decapoda; family Coenobitidae; genus Coenobita; species Coenobita brevimanus. The sequence continues at coordinate 27,009,339 of NC_136960.1, forward strand.
TAAGGATTATAACACTGTGAATTATATCCTGGGCTTCCTTAACTTTTGGGCTACAAAACTGGATAGAATATACATATATGTTTGTTACAGTGTCACTAATAACATAGGAAATAATAAACAAATAAACTTTTTAGGCAATTTTCGTTTTATTTTTTTTTCCATTTATTAGAAAATTACTGAACAGATCAACTCAAAACCTGTCTCTTTTGAAAGATCATGAAGTTCTGCATATAGGCATGTCCTTTCCAACTGTGCATCACAGGAAAAGATTTTCACGATCATGTTGGGAAGTTACTCAAAACCAGTTTTTACCTAAATTAGGTTTATTCTTGCTTCATTTCTGTACATTTATTCATTTGTTTTATGTTTTTTTTTTTCTTATCTGATAGTATAAACCAGCAAAGATGATGGGATGCAATTTATAACAATATAAGCACTTTCCGAGGGTATAATGAGCCATAGAATTTTTTTCCTTTTCGTGCAAGCGGAGCCAGCCTGAGCAAGGTTTTTTATTCTGTGCGAGGAACCAAAACTTACTGAAAACTGATGGTGATCGAGAAGGTTAATGCTTAATAGCTAAATATCTTGGAGAACTACAAATTTCGCTTACACTACTCGGTCTGCCTTAAATCATATTATTGGCACTTCAAAAACTATTGGTGTCAAGCAACTTCCAACAAAGTGGGATGTGGAATGACATTTACTTTATGCCAAAAGAGAAAAATCAAAAGTGTCAGTGAAGGAAACAGCGATGGATCTTGGATCAGAACTTCAGTGTATTTGGGAAAAAGGTTCAGTTCCTTGTGTTCACCTAATAAGAATTACACAGCTGGTTTTGGACAACCATTCTAAGTACAAGACCCTAGTGAAAAGCAAGGAGAAAGACTGATACAACAAACAGCTTGAAAGCTATAAAACTCATATGCAAAAGGAGCCATTTGATATCTCCTGTTGCAAATGTAAATCCTTCGAAGAGTGTAAGTGTTCAAAGAAAAGATTGGGGCCCCTAAGTGAAAGAGAGTTCCTTTCAGATCAAAGAGGAAATAGACGGATGTACATTGGATAAGTGGATACAAAAGAAACAAAAATCCTGCTACAGCGAGCAAAAACAAAAAGGGATGCAGAGAACTACAATGTGAAAACTTGCGATTCTGTTTATCAGAAAGCTCAAAGTGGGATGTAAGAAATGCGTGATACTGATGGTAATTTGGAAAATGATGGTACAGATGAAACATATTGTCCGAGTGTAGAAAAACAGAGGAAAAAAAAAATTAAGAAATCATGAGCGCAAATCAACTGTGAACTGGTTGCAAGAAAGGCCGATCGATTTGATGTGATTGATAAAGGTGCTGATTCAATTGCCACATCCGATCTGGCGGGTGCTGGACTTGTTTCACCCGAAAACAAGAATTTAGTTATAGACAAGTCAAAAGTATGATATGCCAGTCAGCATATAGAAAAAGGAGACATAACAGGAATGTATTTTGATGGAACTGAAGCCAAAACATTAACAATGGAAGAGAAAAAAGATGAAAATGGTTGTCTGTCCATTCACCAAGTAAGCAAATTTGAGGAACACATTTTATTAGTCAAAGAACCAGGCTCTGAATATCTTGACCATGTAACTCCTGATGGGGGAACAACAGCTGCTATTTCTGAGTGCTTGATGAACTGTGGGCAGAAGACTGAGATGCTTGTTGCAATAGAGCGTGATGGTACACCTGTTATCACAGGGACAAAGGGCAGAACAATAAAATTGACTGAAGACTTTCTTAACCGTCCTTTGGAGTGGCTTATATATTTGTTACACTTCAGTGAGCTCCCATTTCTGCATATATTTAAACATTTAAATGGTGAAAGTTCAGGGCCCACAGCATGCAAAAGAAAGATTAGGAAGATAGGAGAAACAGTTAGTAACCTCCCTGTGTATATTTTGAACCAATCTCAGTATATGATGTGAAGATGTTTCATGAGACCTATTCAGAGTTAGATTTAAGGATCAAAAATATATTCTGACTATATGGTATGCATTGTCATCTGGAAAATTTCCCGCATCATTCTTTTCAGTTGAACTAAGCCCATTAGCTCATTCAAGATTGCTGACAATGTGGAGAATTTTGGGACTGTAGTAGTGGTAGGAGGTGGCGACCATCATCCACTCATTTGATGTAGTGCTGCCTACTTCTTCCCTAATCTTTATCATTTTTTTTTCTGTGCCTGCCCTCCTCTCATTCTATTTCTCCCATCTTTCCCATCACTTCTTATTGCTTTTCTTTCCTTTACAGGTGGCTTTACATTAAGTGACAAGCCAAATGCTTTCCTGTAAGCCAAGAAACCATTTACAACGCTGGATGGTAACCATATAACCAACCCATACGTGCTCCCTACGTGTCAACAAGTGGGTTGGTGAATGGTTAGTGCCCCTCCCCGTAAAACAAATAACTTAAAGTCAAATGGCCACCCCTTACTGGATTATGGCGTCTGGCAATAGATAGATAGATAGATCGTTCAGTACCTCTTCCTTCCAAACCATTGAAAACATTAGCCAAATACTTGATGACAGTATACATTCCGACCGGGTTTGAGATTAAGAAAAATCCATCCTGTGTCAATGGCCCAAAACATCTATTCATTGCTGTTACCAAGATTAAATATATGAAAACTGAATGCTTGCGAGCATATAAGGCTGCTACCCAGGCTGTTCAAACAAATGCTTTCTATGCCCATCCGGAAAACATGCTTTTGAGTATGGCATTTGATGAAGATACTGATATCAGAAGAGATGCTGTGAAGAAAATTCTAACGGCGAGAAACAACCCGAGACATGAAAGAAGACAATTCAAAGTACCAGAGATAAATTTTGGGGCAGATCATTATACTCAAATGATCAGCTGGGATATGGTGGATATTACAGAACCACCATTCCTCAAGAATTTGACTGATGTTGAATTAACCCACGGCGTCCCGTCGACTTTCTGTAGCGTCCACATGTTTTGTCACTACCAATCTCATCGACGTACATAAACGCGAAAAAATTGCAAGGTCCCTAATTTGCATAATTTTCAATTTTCGCGAGTCATTTTTGGTACGTATACACGTGGCACCTTCCTCAACAAGATGCCAGGCAGGGACAATGCCTTACCCAGCATGACCTCCTCCCCCCCCCTGCATGCCATTGTCTCAGTAATTCACCTGTTATCAGTGACCTGGCCAGTATAGCCATGTCATGCCACGGAACGAAATTCAGGACCAAAGTGATTCCCCAATCAATGACAATGTGGAGGACAAACTTTACATAGCATTAGAGGAAGAAACAGTTAGAAATGATGATCAGGTAATGTGGCAAAAAAAGGTCAGGTATTAGTGAGTGAAACAATGCTTATAATGCTTATATTACTGCTTGAAAACCAATATACTCTCGTACTACATATAAATTCGTACCAAGTAAATAAATAAATACCGTTTATGAGTGGTGTGAAATAGTTATCCTCCCATAGAACTCGTTTTCTTTGGTGCCAGCCTGATAGAAAACCCAGTAAGGTAAGGAGGTACTCCTACCTGTAATGAGTATTTTAAACATCAGGTGAGCGATTTCTCTATGAATTTTTGATGTTTCTTACCAAAAGCGAAGGTTTGAGCCAAAAAAAAAATTTTCCTAAAATGGTCGGGATTGGGGGGAGTCAGTGGTGGAAAAGTGGGCGGGATTGGGCGGGTTAAATGGTTTGGCTGAAAGTCCTAAACATGTGGAAAAGCTGTGTCCAAAGTATCCTTGCCACACTCAGTCAGTTGAACGCACAGTAAAGTTGGTGACTGATGCATCTCCAACAGTGTATGGATATAGAAACAGAGATGGGTATATAAGAAACATACTCAGATAAAGGAAAATAATGCCAGCATCCGAATCAAAGGATTTCAAAACAGAGTAAATCTAGCACCGGTTTAATGGAAGGGTGGATGGGATGTGTTAGGTGTGGAACTCCATTTGTAGCCACCTCCTCGTGGTAAGTTCTGGAGAGTGCACGGTCACAGTGTGCTAGCTAAGGGCTGTATAATAAAGTGACCAGGCGCCCCTACTGACATGATACAGTTATAATATTTTGCAATTCTCTTGCCTTTATATAGGAGCAAGTTTTCCCCTGTTACAGTATAAAAGGAAAACTGAACTTTATTTTTTTTTTAGATCTTATGACCCAGTCTACTACATAGGATGGCGAAATGAAAGAGTTAGTGGTGTAGGATTCCTAGTTAACAAAAACCTCAGAGAATACTGATCCTATCTATCTATCTATCTATTGCCAGACGCCTCAATCCCGTTTGGGGTGGCCACAAACAAATCGCCTCCAAGTCGCCCTGTCCCCCGCCATTTCACTGCCCTGCTCCCAACTCTCACCCCCCTCTCTCATATACCTGTCCACCCCATCTCTCCATCTCATCCTCGGCCTCCCCCTCCCTCTTCCCCCCTCCACCTCACTCACATACACTCTCTTCGTCAGTCTTTCACCCTCCATCCTCTCCACATGGCCAAACCACCTCAGTGTGTTCCTCATAACGCTTCCTATCACATCCACATCCACACCACAACGCTCCTTTATATCCTCATTCGTCAGCCTGTCTCTCCACGTGACTCCACAGACTCCTCTTAAATAACTCATTTCCACTGCTCTCACTCTTGACTTGTGTCCTTCCAACAATGTCCAAGCTTCACTTCCGTACGTTAGAGTTGGTATCACAATACTGTCATGCAGTAACTTTTTCACTTCCATGCTCACTTCCCTGTTTCTTATCACTGCTTTCAAAGAACCAGCAACCTTTCTTCCCTGCTGTACCCTTTCAAGCACTTCACCCTTCAAACCTCCATCCTTACTCATCACACTACCCAAATACTTAAACGTACTCACATTTTCCAATTCCTCACCATCCAACCTCGCTGTACATTCATTAACTTCACCTCTCTCAAAGACCATCACTTTACTCTTCCCTACATTCACCTTTAGGTTCCGTTTCTTACACACTCTCTCAAACTCATCCACCAAGCTTTGCAGCTCCCCTTCGTCTTCACTCAACAACACAGTATCATCTACAAACAACAGTACAGGGAGTTTACAAACACTATCCTCTCTCACCATTGCCACTCCAACATCCACTACCCTACCCTCTTTTATTACCCCATCCATGTACAGATTGAACAACCATGGAGACATGACACACCCCTGTTTCAAACCAACTTTCAAAGAGAAAAATTCACTTAGTTCACCATCCACACGCACTGCAGCCTTCGCACCATCGTACATACTCTTCACAGCATTCAACAACTTCCCATCTACTCCATATATTCTTAACACTTTCCACAATCCTTGTCTATGCACCCTGTTATATGCTTTCTCCAAATCCATGAAAGCCACATACAACTTCTTTCCCTTCTCTAGAAACTTTTCCACTAAAGATCTAAGAATGAATATCTGATCTACACAACCTCTTCCCTTCCTAAAACCTCCCTGTTCTTCTCCAACTAATTTCTCTGTTCTTTCTCTAACTCTGTCTATAAGTATTCTACCATACACTTTTCCTATTATACTAAGAAGACAAATGCCCCTATGATTACCACACACTTCTTTTTCCCCTTTTCCATTGTACAAGGGAATGATTATACCTGACTTCCAATCCTCCGGGACTCTACCTTCCTCCCAGGCCAATCTGCACATCTTCCACATCCATTCTACTACTATCTCTCCCCCATGCTTCAGCATTTCACCATACACAACATCAATTCCTGGGGCTTTCCCCGATTTAACTTTCTTCATTGCTTCCACAACTTCTATCCTACTGATTTCTTCCTGTCTTCTCACCTCCCTCCTTCTCCCAGCCATTCCCCAGCCACTTATACTCGCATTACTTCCATCCTCTAGGTTCAACAATTCCTTAAAGTGTTCTCTCCATCTGCTCACTTTTTCTCCCTTCTCCACTAGGAATCTACCATTTTTATCTTTCACTCCCCTGCTAACTTTACTTCCACCCTGTCTTACTCTTTTCACTTCTTTCCAGAACATTTTCTTACAGTCCCTCCACTTTACACTCAAATTCCTTCCAAATTCCTCATCCACTCTCTTCTTACTCTCTCTTACTAATCTTTTCACCTCTCTCTTTCTTTCCACATATAACTCTCTCTTCCGCCTCTCAACTTCTTCCACGCCCCTATTTCTCATCCATTCATTGTATGCTTTCTTCTTTTGTGCCACAGCCTGTTTCACCTCTTCAGTCCACCACGCTGTTCCTTGCACCCCCCTCCGTCTTCTCTTCCTTCCACACACCACATCACATACTGCACATATTTCTTCTGTAAATATCTTACACACACCTTCCACGTCTCCCATCTGCTCCAATTCATATTTGCCCAATCGTTCCTCCACTTCTCTCTTATACTCTGCCTTTTTCTCATCCTCTTGTAACCTTTCCACTCGCCTTGCAACTACTCCTTCCTCTCGTCTTTCCCTTCTTCTATTCCTCCATCTTACTTGCTTTCTAATTCTGGCCACCACCAAGTAGTGGTCAGAAAGTCCACTCCCCCAACCTCTATACACTCTTGCATCCTTTACATATCTTCTCATCCTTTCATCCACACACACATAATCAATCATTGCCTTCCTTTCATTCAGTTCACCACCCACCTTTCTCATCACTCGCCATGTATACCTGTGGATCATTTTATGCCTGAAGAGGGTACTGGCTATCACCAACCCCCTCCCAGCACAAATGTCCACTAACGCACTCCCATTTTCATCTATCTCAGCAGGCAAACCCCACTCACCAACTATTCCATCCACCTTCACATTACCAACTTTACCATTCATATCACCAATCAAAAACACTCTCTCATTCCTTCCAAACTATTCCATGCACACTTCCACATTTGTCCAGAACTCTTCTCTCACTCTTCTAGCATGATCTTGCATTGGCGCATACACACACACAATCGCCCACATTTGTATTCCAACTTTCAACTTTACCCACACAATCCTTGACCCAACTGATCCATACTGTCTTATGCTCTTCTTCCATCTTTTACTCACAACTATACATACTCCTTCCTTTGCCCTCTCATTCTCACCTACTCCTGCACATATACCCCATCCATACTCCCATTCTCTCACAGTTTCTCCTCCCCATTTTGTTTCAGTTATTCCACATACATCCACTTTCGCACCCTCAAGCACCTGGACTGTCTCTCTCTCTTTCACCTCATCATTCGCTCCTCTTACATTCCATGTACTCATTACCAAGTCCTTTGTCCGGTCCTGGGTCGTCATCGTTTGGTCAGTCCTTGTCCGAGGCTTCTTGTTTGTTTTTTTAGTTAGTTGTTTTCCGGGGAGGGGCACTAACCCTCCGCCAACCCTTTTAGTCGCCTTTTACGACAAGCAGGGATACTGGGGGAGTATTCTTGAAAACCCCCCTACCCCCAGGGGGGCCTGATCCAACAGTATATATGACAGTATAGTATGGATTGTAATTAGACAAGACCAGTGTTGTCAAACGCAGTCCTTCTCAAGGGCCACACTTCACTTCTGTTGATCGGGAGGGTCAAGTCTACCTAAACTATGACATATAATACGGCAAAGCCGCAGCCTATTCAAACGTTCTGAGAATTTTGGTATGCCTTCTAACCCTCACAGAGGCTTTGGCTTCTGCTTCAAGTTGATGATAATTTAAATAAAAGTTTCAAGGCATATTTGTTCACCAGTAAATGATTCAAATGGCATTTTTGTCAATCAAATTTTCGATAAATATTTCCTACCAGTGTTGTAATAGTAATTTTGTTCACTTATAATATGACAAATTTTATGGAATTATCCATTCTCCCTGTGGTGGGGTGGAAACATTATGGGGCTGTACTACTACTCTGCAGCCAGGTTGTTAGGAAGAATTCTGCCACTGTATTCCCTGCGTGTCATAAAAGGCGACTAAAAGGGGCGGAGTGAGCGGACTGGAGACCCCCTTCTCTGTTTTTTTTTCTTTTCTTTTTAGTTCCTAAAAAGAGACAGGCCTTAATAAGGGATGGGAGATTGACTTATCCTCGTTCCCTGAAGATTGGGTCTATGAATGTGCATGGATTTAGTACGACTGAGGCTAAAAGGGAGGTAACTGGGAGAATGTTTGCGAGAAGCAAGTTGGATGTGTTTGCTTTGAATGAAACAAAGATGAAGGGGAAAGGTGAGTCTAAGTTTGGAAGTGTGAATGGAAGACTGTCAGGCTTTGATAGATGAAGGGCAAGAGAGGGTGTTGCCTTGTTAGTGAGCCCGGAAGTACACCAGTGTGTGACTGAATGGAAGGAGACGTCATCGAGACTGATGTGGGTGAAAGCGAAATTTGAACGTGAGTTGTGGGTATTTGTGAGTCCATATGGACCTGGTAGTGAAAGGGATGCAGAAAAGAGGGAGTCTTTCTGGACTGATGTTTAGTGTCTGCAAAGTTTTGGAACATGTGTGAATGTGGTATTGATGGGAGATCTGAATGCTAGAGTGGGAAATGTAGCAGTTGAAGGTGTCGTTGGTATGCATGGTGTGTCTGGAAGAAATAAAAATGGGGAACGAATAATAGGGATGTGCATTGAGCGAGAGATAGTGATTGGAAATACCTTGTTTGAGAAGAAAGATATTAATAAGTATACGTGGGAGACACAGGAGGGTGGAAGGGTTGTTGATAGAGCATTGATGGACTATGTGGTTGTGTCCAGGAATGTAATAGGAAGATTGTTGGATGTGAGAGTTTTGAGAGGGGAGGATGGAGGTATGTCTGACCACTAACTGGTGGAGGGAAAGTTGAAAGTACGTAAGAGATGGGTAAGAGCTAGTAGAGTTAGGTATGGCAGGGAGGTTTTGAAAGTGATTGATTTGGATAAAAAAGAGAAAATGATAGAGTATCAGGAGAAACTGAAACATGAGTGGAATGCAGTGCAAGATCAGGAGAATGGCAATGTGGAGAAGGTATGGCATTTGTTTAAGAGTGCTGTGGTGGGGCATGTGGAAGAGGTGTGTGGTGTGAGACGAGTGGGTGGTGGTGTAAGAAAGGTAAGCGAATAGTGGTGTGAGGAAGTATGGCTGTGGCTGAGAAGAGACGTGCATATGAAGTGTGGCTGCAAAGGAAGGATGAGGTATAAGGAAAAGAGGAATAGGGCAAGAAGGGCTGTGCGTGATGCTAAAGTGGCAGCAGATGAGAAGTGGGATAGGCTGTTGACTGAGAATTTTCAACAGAATAAGAAAATGTTTTGGAAGGAGGTGAAAATTGTGCGGAAGGGAGAGTCTGGGAAGGAAGACCGAGTAAAAACAGAGAATGGAAGGACGTTAACTGAGATGGATGCAGTTAGGAAGAGATGGGCCTCTAAGAGTATTTTGAAAGATTGTTAAATGTGCAGGAAGAAAAGGAGGCTGAGACTGTGGCTGATGGAATGGTGCAAGGAATAAATGTGTGGGGAGAGTTGAATGATTCTTTGATCACGATGGAGGAAGTGCAGGAGGCAGTAAAAGATATGAAAACAGGGAAAGCTGCAGGTATGGGTGGGTGTGCTGTGGAATGCCTGAAAGGTGGTGGAGCGACTACTCTTGACTGGTTAGTAAGATTGTTGAATGTGTGCTTTGTGCAAGATATGGTGCCAATTGACTGGGCAAGTGCTTTTGTGGTCCCGCTGTATAAAGGTAAGGGTGATAAGTATGAATGTACTAGCTTTAGGGGTGTAAGTCTGTTGAATGTTGTAGGCAAGGTGAACGGTAAAGTGTTTATTAAGAGAGTTAGAGAGGGTACAGGGGGAGTGATTGGTGATGAGCAGTGTGGCTTTAGGAGAGGGAGAGGATGCATGTATTAGGTGTTTGCTGTGAGACAGGTGTGTGAAAAATATTTAGCGAAAGGTAAGGATGTGTTTTGGGTGAACATGGATTTAGAGAAGGCATATGATAGAATTCATAGGGAGGCTTTTGTGGACTGTTTTAAGATTGTATGGACTTGATGGTAGGTTGCTAAAGGGAGTGAAAAGTTTTTATGTAAATAGTAGAGCGTGTGTAAGAGTGGGAAATACTGTGAGTGATTGGTTTCCAGTGAGATGGGGCTGCGGCAGGGATGTGTGATGTCGCCTTGGTTGATTAATATTTATATGAATGGTGTTGTAAGGGAGATGAATGCAAGAGTGTTAGGCGTAGGTCTGAGTCTGGTGAATGTTGATGGTAGAGATTGGAATCTGAAGCAGCTGCTGTTTGCTCATGATATTGCACTGGTGGCTGATTTAGAAGAGAGACTGAGACAGTCGGTACAGGAATTTGGAAGGGTGTGTGAAAGGAGGAAATTGAAAGTAAATGAGAATAAGAGTAAAGTGATGAAGTGTACGAGGTTGGTAGATGGTAAGAGGATGAATATTGTGTTGTATGGTGAGTTGCTCGAGGAGGTAGAGTGTTTTAAATATTTAGGGTCACATGTTGCTGTGGATGGAAGAAGAGATACAGAAGTGAAGTTTAGAATGAATGAAGTAGGAAAGGTGCTGGGAGGAATGAAAAAAGTGTTTAGAAGTCGTTTGCTTAGAATGGATGTAGAGAAAAGGCTGTATGATGGTGTTGTGGTCCCGATTGCATTATATGGGGCTGAAACGTGCAATATGGGTGTAGCAGAGAGGAAAAGTCTGAATGTGGGCTAATGGAGATGAGGTGTCTGAGGAGTATGTGTGGAGCGATGTGTATGGATCGAGTGAGAAATGATGAAGTGCGAAGGAGAACTGGAGTTGTACGGGAGATGGCCGATCGAGTTGAGCAGATGGTTTGGGCTATGGATTATGAGCGACTGGTGAAAAAGATAACTAGATCTGATGTGAAAGGTGTAAGGCTGAGAGGAAGACCACGAATAGGATGGATGCACAATGTGAAGAGAGCGTTGGATGTGAGGGGGATGTCTGTTGAGCAAGGGAGAGTGGCTGTGTGTGATAGAAATGAATGGGGAGAAATTGTGAATGAATAAATGATGACACAGCCTTGAGGGGATATTCTCCCGCATTTTGTCTGCTCAGCTGATCAGGTTAGGTGTGGGTAAGGGAATGGGTCCATTATGATGTGGCAGGGGTAAAACAGCTCTGCTGGCAGGCTCTGCTGTGGATGTCACTGATTGCACTGCGTAGTTGACCCTCGTGTGGTGTGGTGCGGTGAGGATCTGTCACTTCTCCTCTTTGGGACTAAGGTGCGAATGAATGTGTTTGAGTGGATGAGTTAATTGAGAGTGTGTCGTCCTGTCTTGGCTACATCCCTTTCCTTCCGAGAAGCAGCCTAGGTATATAGATAGACACTGTAGATAGATCCATTTGTTATTTCTCATTTTTTCTTAAGTCATCACAGGCCAGTTTTTTCTTCTTCAAGGGCTACATGTGGCCCACAGGCCACCAGTTTTACACTTCTGGGCTAGAGATAAAAAATACAGCCTGCAAGTTCTAAAATCCAAGTATATGCACCAACTTCTCAAAGCTCAGGTGAAGAAATAGAAGTATTCTGAGACCTTCTCTCCCAGAATTTACACACACACACACATATATATATATATATATATATATATATATATATATATATATATATATATATATATATATATATATATATATATATATATATATATATATATATATATATATATATATATATATATATATATATATATATATATATATATATATATATATATGTGTGTGTGTGTGTGTGTGTGTGTGTGTATGTGTGTGTGTGTCTACTTATTTATCTATATATTTCCCTATGTATTCCTTTATCTTATCAACTTTCCCATGTGTCTTTGGTATAAATGTGTTCAGTAACGATATTTTTAGAGCACTATAACCAAAGATAACGAAGAAAACAGGAAAGAGAACCCTGGCAAAGCAAGCATAACAAGGAAAAACGGGAATGAAAAAAAAAAAAAAAACTTTTGAAATAGTGGAGAGATAACCCCTAACCATCGACTGATGTGTATAACCGTCATGATTCAGGGCATGGAGTGCGACCAGCTGACGGAATATACCGCAAGCGCCTTCCTGCCACCCTTTGAACTCACGGCCATTTTCCATGACAACCACAGGGTAGGTAGGTACCCAAGGTACCCCACTGACGCATGGCTCAATCTCAAGCCCGTAGCCACTGGGGGTCTATGGGGGGGTTTAGCCCCCCAAAAAATCATTAGCCCCCCAGAAGTTTTTCAGTTAGAAGCTCATATGATTTGCTTACACACAAACCGGGAAAATGTGCGAAAATTCATGACACATGATTTGATTCTATACAACTACATGTTTAATGATGGTTATCATATTGTCATGATGTAATTCATTATATGCATTAAGCTGGTATAAGTTATAGGTGTTAGACTGGAATTTAGTTGAACCTGGTCATAGTTGAATGAACCGTATCAGTGCGGCAGTGGTTTGCAGGTTTATATGGCATGTACCACTAGGAAAACGGTGCACAACACCATTTCAGATTCAAACTTATACCAATGAAAAGACCGTGAAGCCTACCTGGCAGTCTGGGCCCTGGCACAATGGATAGCAGGTGCAGTGTAAAGCGTGACTCAACCAACAATGCGAAACAGTACTTTGTGGGACAAGTGATCAGGTAAGCACGTCTTCTCGTAACCCCGTTAGCAATATCAGTGCCAGTTTGCAAATTGCAAATACTGCCAGAGTTATAATTAGCTTTGAAAAAGGTACGAGTTGAAACTTATGGAAGTTGAAAAAGCTATGGAGCTTCACATGTAGAAAAAAGAATGACGTTCATTTTGGTACCTAAAAACTGGTTTCAGATGGTTTTAGTGATTGCACTAGTATAGTGCAGCATATATTTAGTTCATTACATTTTCATAGAATACATTCTTGAAGAAATATACGTGGAAAGAACAGTTTAACCCGCCCCATCCCGACGTTTTCTGGGCAGTGGTACGCCCCAGTCCCGACATTTTTGGACCTTTTTTTTTTTTTGGCTCAAACATCCGCTTTTGGTGAGAAACATCGAAAATTCATAGAGAAATCGCTCACCTGAGGTTTAAAATACTCGATCCAGGTACGAGTTCCTCCTTACCTGACTGGGTTTTCTATCAGGCTGGCACCAAAGAAAACGAGTTGTATGGGAGGGTAACTATTTTATCCACTCATAAACAGTATTTATTTATTTACTTGGTACGAATTTATATGTAGTACAAGATTATATTGGTTTTCAAACAGTAATATAGGCATTATAAGCATTGTTTCACTCACTAACTCATCACCATTCATGACCTTTTTTTCCCATATTACCTGATCATCATTTCTGACTGTTTCTTCCTCTAATGCTATGTAAACTTTGTCCTCCACATTGTCATCGATTGGGGAATCACTCTGGCCCTGAATGTCTTTATTGGCCAGGTCACTGGTAACAGGTGAATTGCCGAGACAAAGGAGTGCAGGGAGGGGTGAGGTTATGCGGTGTAAGGCATTGTCCCTGCTTGGCATCTTGTAGAGGAATAGAGGAAGGTGTCCCATGTATACGTGCCAAAAATCACTCGCGAAATCACTCGCGAAAATTGAAAATTGTGCAAATTAGGGACCTTGCAATGTTGCCGCGTTAATTTACGTCTCCGGGATATGAGTGCACATCATGTGAGGACGTGAATTCACGTCTCCAGGACGCGGTGGGTTAAAAAATAAAGCCCCCCCTATGATGGAGATAGCCCCCCCCCCCCCGAATTTCAAGTCCTTGCTACGGGCCTGCTCAGTCTGTACATGGCACTGATAGAGTGTAGAGTGATGCCCTTCTTACGCTCCTCATCCGATTCCATTCCTCCATGCGCAGGCCCGATTGCATCATCGACCCCCGCGAAAGTTCTGCCCTTACCGCCAGGGTAAGGGCTCGGTAACTGAGCAGGTGTGTGGGAAATTGTAAACAGTAATCAGGTATGCACAAGTGTGTTTTTTATACAGTAGTGAAATGTAAGCTATTATAAGTTATATCTCGTAAGTTGTATGAAATAAGTGTTTTATAACAAGTTTTACAAGTGCATTGTAATAAGTGTTACTGCTTATGTTTTTTTGTGAGACAGTGATTGGAAATACCTTGAGTAACTCTATCAGGTACAATGAAAGAAAACCAAAAGTGCATGGGAGAGAAAAAAAATGACCTGGTTGGCTGTAACTATATTTTTTCCCTCGATACTCAGAAAGTAATATTGAATATGTGAGCATTAGTGTATTTGTGATGTGAAGTACTAAAAATGTAAACTGTGTATGACATTAGGAATATTTTCACGTTGTCCCTGATTAGTACAAAATAGTCAAAATTTCTGTACAAGAAAATACCTCATACTCAACCGTACTGCATGAAACAACCAGAGCATTTACTTCTCAAGTACAATTACCCGTAATTGTGATGTCAAGTGCAAATATAAGTGCCGTAGTAGGGGGAATTTATTATAATTGATGCAAGAAGTGAGTACAGAAAATAAAGAGCTATTCTTTTCCCATATACCTATACATAGTGGCGCTATGAAAAGTGTAGAAAACCCCATGGGGAGCCACATGGAAGGGGTGATGACTCATCCTTACGACGGTGAATAGAAAAAAGTCGAAAAAAATTATTGGAATATTCCAAGACGCTGGGCAGTGTTACAGTCACTACTCTGGTCAGTGCTGCCAACGCTAGCCAGCGAGTCCAGTGCCACTGGCAGTGGCGCGCAATCGGATTAGCCCGCCAAAACACAGAAAACCAGTCATCTTTAACTTATCCATACTCATTGACGGGACCACCTGGAGACCTTGGGATACTTTCATTTGAAAGAGGAAGCGTTGCTGAGTCTTATGTATACTTGTTTTCTCTAGCTATAATAATTGGCAGATATTAGGGTTTGAATAATGGTATTTTTCCCAAAATCTTTGAAATTCCCCGTAAGGAGTAGAGGCCGATGTCAGAAAACCCCCGGTGGATAAGGGATAAGGATATATATTTTCAAATATACTCTCGTTTTTCCTGACGGAGCCAAGTCGTTAATAACTTTTTTATGTTTTTTTTTTTTAGAAGCTGAAGTCGTAATACTGCGAGATGTGTTTCTTCGTTACAGGTGACATTTTTTCAAACAGGAGGTGTTACATACATGTATAATTTACCCTTTCGATTCCTGATATTTTTCTCATGTTTAAAACAATCGTTTAGAGATATCAAGAAAATGGAAAAGAACGTCACTAGGCTGAAGAGAGATGACACGATGGAAGATCTAGTGGGCCATTGGCAAGGAGCAGAGGAGAGTGAAAGGGAGTACAAGAAGACAGGGAGAGAAGATAGGACGAAAGAGGGGAAAAGAGAATCTTAAAATGAAGAGAGGTGGAGAAGCCGTGAAAGAGGGGAGATGAGATGAGAGAAGAGGCTACAGGAGTAAAGGAAGAGGACAGAGGGAATACGAGGAAAGGACAGGAGGAGAGATGATGGGCGAAGAAAGAAGAGATGAATGGAGTGAGAGAAGATGAGAGAACGGTCTCTCTCTCTCTCTCTCTCTCTCTCTCTCTCTCTTTCTCTCTTTATATATATATATATATATATATATATATATATATATATATATATATATATATATATATATATTTATATATATTTATTTAGATATATATATAGAGATATATATATATATATATATATATATATATATATATATATATATATATACGGGAGAGAGAGAGAGAGAGAGAGAGAGAGAAAGGTGTGTGTGTGTGTGTGTGTGTGTGTGTGTGTGTGTGTGTGTGTGTGTGTGTTACTTTTTTAAGTTCTCGGTAATTGCCTAACGTTAACAAGATCAAAATGATAAATCTGTCGTGGTAGTGAGGTGGGTTAGCATAAATAAAACCCAGTTCCCTGGCATTTACCATAAAACAGTAAGCATAACTTTGATGCAGAAAGACAGTTACTGTCTTAAAACTTTTTCTTACGCCTTTTTTACGAGTTTGCAACAGAATTCTGGCGCAGGAGAATATGCAAACCGTACTCATATGCATTTTTTTTCCTTCTGCACTTCGTTGCTGAGGTGTTTTGTTTGCATTTCCTTTCCCTTTTGCGTGGCTGTATTTCTGATCTGTCACTGTGCATATCTTTATGTATTTGTGCCATAATGTTTGTTTTTGCAGTCTGTGTGGCTACATTAGAACTTTGACATTCGCAGTTCTTTGCTTCCAATTGTGTGGTTTGCTAATATTTGTCTGTAAGCTTTATTTACTTTCAGTTGTAGTTTTTCTTCCGCAGCTTGTGTGTCCGTTTTTCTCCGCGTTTTTGTGTCTGATTACTTATATCCATGCGTTTTTGTTTGTATGGTTGAGCCGTGTTTTTTGTCTGTGACCTCCACCAACGGCGATTTAGGAGGTTATGTATTAATTTTTTTTTTTTTTTTTTTTTTTTTTGAATCTCCAAAAAGTATCTCGGAAAGTTACTGATGGAACCCAATGAAATGTTGGGGATGTGTAGATCATGGGTCATTGATGTGATGATTGAATTTAGCGGTGATCTGAGATAGCGGAAGTATGCATTCTTTAAGTGTGCATAACTTGTGTCCGTTTTTAGCATTTGTGAGCTAATATCTGTGTGCCTGAAACTATGCCAATGTGCTTCTTTTAGTAACTGTGATTGTGGGAGCGGGATTCTGTCCAACTGTGACTCTCACTGTTTGTGTCTGCAGCATGAGAATGCATCCAAAATAATTAAAGTACTGAAGCAGAAAACTCCATCACAACCAAGTTTAACTTCTTACAGTAAAACGCTTGATAGCCTCTCCATCGCCAGACCGTAACTGTTATCTTCCCCCTCCAGGCTCTCTGGGCCGCCTCTGGGCTGTCAGTACAATGTATCTGTTGGCTTTCGTTCAGTGTCATTGTTGATTCAGGGCGGCTGCTACAAAAATGCGATCATGCCTCTGACAACTCTGCCATGAACAAAAACCACAGCACAGTTTGTATATTAAAGTAGACTATTGTGGTCTGCTATTTGGAATATTTTCTTTACAAATATGCTTTCAAACCTCACTTTCGCCACAATGCCATGCTCATACTTTCCCAGTGCAGTTCTTCCAGCTCGTTTCCATGGTGTCATTGCTATATATCTGTTGTCTCTCGCCCAGTCCCACAGTTCATCTAGGGTGATTGGTACAACCTCCCCTTCTAGACGAATTTTCTCGTATCACAACTGTTCTATGAAACTTAATCGAAAGAAGGTTATTGGATACGCTGGGGAGTTGCTCTATTCTGTAGAGATTCTTACTAAGTCCGTTATGCACAAGAACTTTCAGCTGAGGAAGGGAGACAGCCAGAAGCAATTGTTTCCCATACTGCTCAATTACAAGTAGAGAAGGAGTGTGTGGTGATAGGTGCTTATGCTAGTAGAATATTGTACTATACTCCATTTCACAAGTTTGGCACCATCAGTGATGTCATCAGCTCTTGTAATGTTGGTGTAAATCCTCTGCACTAAGTGAACCTCTATTTATTACCTTGAGAACCAAATATAAAGGCAATACAAAAAGGTATATCCAGTGCTGAGAACCTTTACCAATGCTGCAGGTGTTGACGACATCGCTGATGGTGCCAGACTCGGTGAAATGGAGTATAATTATTAATCAAGGCCACCTGCTGTGATTTTGTGGCCTGGAGAGGGACGCCTTCGTGTGGTAGCACTGATATAATAGGGCTGCTCCACTACCCAGATTTACAAGCGTCTCTCAGTTTCCCTAACCTCCCAAAGGAAGATGGCTTACCATATGAGAAGGACAGTTTCGGCCTACAGTCTACTGGGTTTACGTCCAGATAAGCCAGGGACCACAACAGCAGCAATAAGAGCTATGATGTTTCCAAGCGTCGGCGCTCTTACCAAGTTCCCCAAACTAGCGAAAGTTACTCAGGGCAGCTATTCTCTAAGGTAGAGGCAGCCGAGTAGACTGGCAGGCCAAATGCTACCAGCCAACAATTTTTACAAGGCCATCCTCTATAAATTAAGCGAATATACCCCATTTTATTGTTTCACTGATTGCAGTTTCGATATTCTAGAAGTAATAGTTAATAATTTGCATCTCGCAGTTGTGTATATCATCAATGATAGAAGGACCATGATTCAGTTACACTGACTGACCAGATTAACAGATCGTGGGTTATCTTACCAATGGCCTAGTTTCAGTGCTATTGATTCGTTAACATTCATGCATTCTAGAAAGAATGGGACCAACCAAGTCATCCTGGATGTAAATATTGGCACTTCAGCAGAAAACAATGAGTATTTTGCAATAAAGCCATACATTTCATACAGCTGAGCTTCCAAGCACTTATACAAACTGCTGCTACTCGTGACGAAGTGTTTCAATGTATAGTAACTCTTTGCGACCCAACAAAAATTTACCTTCAAGCGCTTCAGGTCTACATTTATCGCTGTATCCCCCTGTAACTGACAAAAACGCTATTATAATTCTACGAACTGCACACTTAATCCAAAATATATATATACACTTTGCACAAGTCGTTCTGCTACAACAGACGATGGCTATTTCAAATTAGTCTGTAAGATGCTGATTAACCTGCTTTTATGCAAAATATATCACATGTAACATTTATTGACCAATAATTTTATCATTTAAACACTGAGATGATAACAGAGTATTTGCCTCAGGACATTACGAGCTATATTTTCAATTAGGTTATCATCACTTCGTACTGAGTGACACGCTTTTTGAGCTGAAGTCGACTCACTTTAACTACGAGTAGAATTGCAATGTCTCCATCTTGATGTTGAGCTTTGGTAAAAGATTAAACTATGATGCTAGTTATAAGGATGACTGTATAGAGAAAGATGTTGAATCACAATATTGTTCTCATCTGCTACAGAGCAATTGGATATAAGCTGCAAAGTACGAAAATCTCCTCCCAGTTAAAGTAAATGAGTACAAGTAGTGTACCTCCATATAACTCCTCGTAACTGTATCTACGACCAGCGGCCCCCAGAGTTCCTGGCAGTATCTGCCGCCTGTAGTTCTCCAGCCAATATTTTTCCAACCAATTGTACTTACAAGCTGGAGGACATGATCACTCCGCCAGAAGTTGCTCCAGACCCTATTTTGCCCCAGCCACCCAGCGTGGGAGGTTGTAACTTGGACAATGGGCCGTGAGTGTCTCCTGGCCCGGGAATTGGCACGATGGGTGAACATGGAGAGAGAGAGAGAGAGAGAGAGAGAGAGAGAGAGAGAGAGAGAGAGAGAAAGAATGTGTGTTTGTGTGTGTGTGTGTGTGTGTGTGTGTGTGTGTTCTTACCTTACCTAATTGTATCTTTACAGGAATGAGTCAAGCTCGTACTGTCCCGTGTCTTAAACCATATTTATCGTACATATCCTTAAATTTGTGAATTGTTTTGGCACACACTATTTCATTCGGTAGTGCATTCCATTGATCAATTTCTCTGTTTGGGAAACTGATTTTCCTTACGTCTTTATCACCTCTCTTCTTATGCAGTTTTTTGCAGTGTCCCCTTGCTGATGTTTCTCCATATGTTAAGTAATCATTTATGTCTATTTTCTCCTTTCCTGATATGCATTTATATAGCATTATCATGTCACCTCTTTTCCTTCTCTCCTGTAGTGTTGGTAGATTCAGTTTATTTAGTCTTTCTTCGTAGCTTAGGTCCCTTAAGCTTGGTATCCATCTTGTAGCGGCCCTTTGAACTTTTTCAATCTTGTCTATATGCTTTTTGAGATGAGGACTCCAGACTACTGATGCATATTCCAGGGTTGGTCCAATGAATGATGTTATTATCCTTCTTAGCATGTCTTCACTTATGTATGTGAATGCTATTCTCATATTTGCAAGCAGTGTATACATGTTCCGTACCTTCTCGCTGATGTGGTCAGCCGGAGATAGTCTGTTATTGATAATCACACCTAGGTCTTTCTCTCTTTCTGATGTGTATAGGGTTTTATTTCCTAACTCATAATCCCAATCAGGTCTTTTTCCACTTTTACCAAACTTGATTACATGACACTTGTCCACATTGAATTCCATTTGCCATGTACTACTCCATTCATGAAGTTTATTTAATTCTTCTTGTAGCTCTTTACAAGAGTCTGTGTTAGTAATTCTCCTTTGTATTTTTGCATCATCTGCAAACATATTCAGATAGCTCTCATTTCCAGTGTTAATGTTTATATCATTTATATACACTAAAAACATGATTGGTGCCAGCACTGAACCCTGTGGTACTCCACTAGTCACTTCTTTCCATGATGAGTAGTTTCCTCTTAGTACTGTCCTCATTTGTCTTTTTATGAGAAAGTCTTGCATCCAACAAAACAGTTTGCCTCGAATTCCTCCTTGATGGTACAGTTTCCATAAAAGTCTTTGGTGTGGTACTGTGTCAAAAGCTTTCTTGAAATCTAAATAAATACTGTCCACCCATCCTTCCCTTTCCTGTATTGTGTTTGTTACTCTGTCATAGTAGCTCAACAGATTAGTAACACATGATTTTCCTTTTCTGAAACCAAACTGTCCTTCTGTTATCATACTGTGTTCTTCTAGATGGTTTACCCAAGCTTTTCTTATAAGTTTTTCTAATACCTTGCTTACAACACTGGTCAGTGATACTGGTCGGTAGTTGAGTGGATTTTGTCTTTTTCCTTTCTTGAATAAGGGGACAATATTTGCTTTTTTCCAAATATCAGGTAGTTTACCTTGACTCAAGGATTTCTTGAAAATTAAAAATAATAGTTTACATAACTCCTTTGCACATTTGCGTAATACCCAACATGAAATTTCATCAGGACCACTTGCTTTTCCTCTGTCTAATCTACTTAACTCCTCTTGTGTTACTTTTTCTGCTATTTGTATATCTTGTAGTATGTGTGGACATGCGTGTTCCACATAGTCCCTCTCAAAATTTTTTTCTTCTGTAAAAACTAATTGGAAATTCTTATTTAGTGCTTCACAAATATCTTTCTCTTGTGTATAAGTGATTCCCTCGTCCGTAATGGATTGTTTTATATCTTTTACTTTAGTTTTGCTTCTGATATAGCTGTAAAACAGCTTTGGTTGATCACTACTTTTATTTATTATATCCTCCTCAAACTGTTTTTGGGATTCCATCTTTATTCTTGTATAGTCGTTTCTTGCCTGTTTGTAATTATTATACGCCCTTTCACTATTGTGTCTTCTGTATCTATTCCACAACAAATCTCTTCTTTCTCTTGATTTTTTACATTCTGTATTGAACCATTTCTGTATATTCTTATCTGCTTCTTTGTGCTGCAGGATGTACTTCTGGACTCCTATTTCATAAAATTCACAAAAATTTTTATATACAGCATTTAAATCTTGTCCTCTAAGCTCATTTTCCCAATCAACTTCTAAGAAATACTTCTTTAGGTCTTGATAATTTCCCTTTTTATAGTTTAGGCTCTTTTTGTAACTATCATTACTGTTTACTATGTCATATCCTATCCTGAAGTTATAATTTAGTACTGCATGATCGCTTTTGCCAAGTGGAGGGTGATATATTAAACTGTCAATATCATTTTCTTGCCTTGTAAATATTAGATCTAGCACTGAAGGTACATCAAGTCCTCTTTTTCTGGTGGTTTCCCTCACATGTTGCGTTAAGAAAAACTCTTGTACGAGCTCCAGGAGCTTTTGGTCCCAACAGCTTTCTTGGCTATTTATATCTAGAGTATTCCAATTTATATTTATATTGAAGTCCCCAGTTAGTATAATTCTTTCCGATTTCTCTTCCATTTTATGTAGCAATGATCTTACACTCTGAATTGTACTCTCTGCCAGGTCCTCATATTCGTCTCTTTCCCATGTGTTTGATCTGGGTGGCATGTACAAATTGGCTACAATTACTTTCCCTTCATATGTGTTGATCTCTCTACTGCAATCGGTTCTACTTGTGAGGGTATATCTAGTTTTATTTCCTTGACTTTTAGATTTTTCTTAGTTAATATTATAATTCCTCCTCCTTTTTTTAAATTTCTGTCTCTTCTCCATATATTGTATTCCTCTAAGTTTAGTATGTCATTTGATATCCTTGGTATTAATTTTGTTTCAGTTACGCATATTATTTGTGGTTCATTTTCTCTGACATAATCATTCATCTCTAGTAATTTAGATACCATTCCATCCACATTTGAGTACATCAACTTTATCATCTTGTTAATATACTTGTCATGACATGGTTCTACTACGTTCCTCCTTTTTATTCCATCCTGTTTGTGTACCACTTTCGTACCTGCAATCCTATTACTTTGTAAAAAAATTTCTTCTTCTCCTCTACTGATCTTCCCTCATTTTTTGTTTTTGCTTCCTCCCTTTTCTCTTTCAGTAATTCCAGTTCCTCTTGTGTTAGGCATCTTTTTATCCATACATTTTTGAACTCCTCCTTTTTCCTTAAGATTCTTTGCATTTTTTAGTATCTCTTCCACAGTGTTTACACTGGAAAGTCACCTTTAGAGGTCTTGTCTTGCTTTTCTCATATTTCCCTAACCTTTTGTGTTCCTCTATGTCTTTACTACAGATTTCCTCTGATACTTCTTTCAGTAAGCTCATTACATTTGCCATCTCCTTTTTGTCTCTTGTGATCTAGTTTTTAACTTCTTCCTCTTCTATACCAGTGATTACTATTGATATGTTTATCTCTACTGAATCTCTGACTAACTTTGGATTGTTTTGGATTATTCTTTTCACCTCCTTTTTAATGCTTTTTTCCTCCACCCTTATATCTAAGTCTTTCTTTACTTTCACCATTTCAGCATAAGTGGTTTCTACATCATTTTTGTAGCTTTGCACAGCTTCATTCACCTGTGTTATCTTCTCCTCAATATCACTGCTCTGGTCAATAAGACTGCTAACTTGCCTAATTGTCTCTGTGTCATTTTTTAACTCTTCCATAACACTCGTGATTGACTACTGTACTGTGTGTGTGTGTGTGTGTGTGTGTGTGTGTGTGTGTGTGGAGAGAAAGCACCCAAGACTAACAGACTAAGCAGATAAGCTTTTGAGAATAGGATTCAGCAAGAAATACAAGAACTGAATTATCTGGGAGGTCTGAGAACGTATTAAGGTATGAATGATCTATCTAGACTGGAAAGACAGAAAAACACTCTGGTTTGAAAACGAAGAGAAAATGTCTGCAACGAAAAATAAGACAATTTACTCAAAATGGGAATGGAATTTAGTACTAAGAATGATAAGGGATAAGGATATTTTGAATGTTAACCCGCCCCGTCCCGTCGATGTATGGGTATGTTGCAACGTTTTGCATTTGCCAGTCCCGGCGACGTACCAGTATGTCGTGGAATTGCAAATTGCATAATTTCGACAATTTTCAAATTTCGCGCTTGATTTTCGGTACGTATCCTCGCTTGACCTTCCCCTACCTGCCACTAGGCGGCGACACTCGGCGACCCCGTGCGACCCATGCTAACCCGCGGCTCGTGCACTCACCTGTTAGCAATGGTCCTGCTCAGACGTGGCTATGAGAGGTCTCTCAGAGGTCGAAATTCAAGCCGCCCTGGACGCCTTTACAGGCGACAGTGATTCCCCACTGGACAACGAGGTTGTTCATAAAGATTATGTGCAGCCAGAGGAGGAGGAAACCACCAGCAGTGATGAAGAAGTCCCGTCCCCCAGGAAGCGGCAGTATGTAACTTACCGTGCTGCTAGAGAGGGGCAGCCGGCCAAGAAACCACGTGCAACATCCTATGCCCAGCCCCAACGTGATGTGGAACCCAAATTCGATGACGAGGACGAGGACGGAGTTGTGGGATGTGCTGCCACGTGGTATGGACACGAGGTAATTACTCATCGTGGACCCGAGCGCACACCACATCGGATGAGCAGGTATGGGCCTAGTATTTTGTTTGGGGAGTTAGGAAGTGACATGGAGGGAGTGGGGAGTGAAAGGGAAAGTGCAGGGAGGAGTATGGAAAGTGAGAGTGGCGCAAGTGAGTCATTGCTCTCCCTAGGTAGTGTGAGGCGGTGGGGTGTATCACGTGGGCGAGTGTGGGTGCGTTCTGTATCACGTGAGGTTGTGATGGAGGGGGAAGGTGGGGAGGAATCACTCCCAAGCACGTTTTATGCTCCCCAATATCCCCAAATACGTGGGCGAGCTAGGGTGCGTGAAAAATGACGTAGTGTTGTCATGGAGGGGGAAGGTGGGGAGGAACCACTCCCCAGCACGTCCTATGCTCCCCAGTATTCCCCAACTTCATCCCCACAGCCCCCTAATGTTCCTTAAGGCCGTAAGGGTAAGGGAAAGGGAAAGGGTAAAAGCTCCCCACCCAGACAAAGGCGGTGATGGGGATGATGGGGACGAGGGATTTGTGGGATGGAATTGGGAGGATGGGAGTGATTTTTCTCCCCTCATTTACCCCTTCACTGAGCAGGGGCGCTCTGGCTGCATTGCTCCTGGAATTCACTGTAATTCCACCAGGTTGGATTTTTTCCACCTGTTTTTTAGTGAGGCATTCGTGGAGCAGATTGTTTACCAAACCAACCTTTTTGCAAGCACCCAGCGCCTTGAGAGTGAAAGATTGGGAACAAGGAGTAGGCATTCTGCCATATATGATTACTCTGTCTCCCTTTCAGAAATGTTCCTATTTTTTGCCCTGGTCCTTTTGATGGGTATTATACGAAAAAACAGAATTCCGGCTTACTGGACAAGGGACCCTGTTATGTTTACACCAATATTTGGGCAAGTCATGAGCTGTAATCGGTTTCAACAAATTCTAAGTCGCCTCCATTTCTATGATGCTCATAATCCTGCAAATGCAAACAACACAGATAAGATGAGGTAAATTAGGTTGGTCTTTGATCACCTGAGGCAAACCTTTCGTTCGTCATTTTATCCCTATAGAGACCTCGTCATAGACGAGAGTCTCGTGTTGTGAAGAGGTAATATTTCATTTAGGCAGTATATACCCAGCAAAAGGCACCGTTTTGGGTTCCAGATCTTTGTTATGTGCGACTGTAGGACTGGATACGTGCAAGACATAGTCTTGTACACCAGTGCACAGACAGACATAATAGAAGATCGGAGTATTGGACTGTCAGGAGCAGTGGTAAAGACAATGATAGAAGACTACCTTCATCGTGGTCACGTCCTCTACCTGGACAGCTGGTACACTAGCCCTCTTCTCACTCGTTATCTTCACATGCATGAAACGGAAGTCTGTGGAACCGTGAAGGTGAACCGGCGTCACATGGCCAAGGTAGGGCGGAAACTTGACAGGAATGAGGTTGTCTTCTTCAAAGCCAACAACATCCTTGCAACTGTGTGGAGCCATAATAGAGAAGTAAGCCTCTTGTCAACGGTTCACCGCCCCTTCATGCACCGTACTGATTCCGTTGATTACCGGAGCGAGAACAAGCATCACATTTGGAAACCTGAGTGTGTCATGGACTATAACATAAACATGCGCCTGGTGGACCAGTCAGACTCCATGATATCGACGGTAGAGTGTGCCAGGACCACGATGAAGTGGTATAAGAAACTGTTCTTTCACTTGCTAGACATCACTGCTCTGAATTGCCACCACCTTCACGCCATGACAACAGGAATTCAGGAAACCTTTGAAGGGTTTGTGAGGGAGCTCACAAGAGAGATGTTTGCACGTTATGCTGTTGAAAGGCCCCAACATCGCACCCGCACTGCCCCTATTGCCCAAACTCCCCTGAGAATATCCAGCAGCCATTTCCCCACTTCTATCCCTTCCCAGCGAAACAGACCTAGGCCCCAATGCAGGTGTCACGTGTGTAGCAATTCCCGGGTGAGACTCACCACACAGAGGAAGGATACTCGCTATGAGTGCGTCGAGTGTGACGTGGGTCTCTGTATTCACCCATATTTCAGCGAATATCACACCTTGATGCAATTCTAATATGGTGTGAATGCGATAGGACGCTGAAACTATGAAGTAAATGCGACAAACAGACGCTCTGTGAAATTATCAGTCATGTTGCTCTGAAAATATTAGTATAAAGTGCATACGGGTATAACGTAAGTGCAAAACTTGTATGTAAGTGTATAAATATGCTGTAAGTGGAAACATACCTAGCGAGGGTTTTATGATACGATATTCTGTCGCTCATTGCAATAAATAAGGCCCGTAAATATGTTATTATTATTATTGGAAATGCAAACGGGTATAATATAAGTTCAAATTATTGTAACTGCTGAAATATATTCTAAGTCAAAATATTCCTAGCGTGTGTATAGAGATGCGATATCCTGACGCTCAGTTGAATGAATAAGGCCCGTAATTATGAAAATAGAAGTCAACAAGTGGGAAAGTGTGTAATATACGTGAAGATTTTGTATGTAAGTGTTTGAGTATTATGTTGGTCAAAACATTCATTGCGAGGGTATTTTCATGCGATATTCTGACGCTCACTTGAATAAATAATGCCAGTAACTATGTACAGTGCAGTATAGGGGTGTAAACGTGTGTAATGTAAGTGGGAAAGTAAAATTGGAGTGAAAAATAAAGTAGAAGATGAAATACGAGTGTTTGAGATTGTGTTTGCTACGTGAATATGCACTAGCATTTCGCTAAATGCCCTCGTAATGAATGTAAATAATTGAAAACATTTACAGTGATGCAGGAAAGATTCTATGTAAAGGAAAAAATAATAGGAAAGTGATAAATCAATTGGATATGTTGAAATACGAGTCATAGGGAGTGCGCTTAGTAAGCCGATGTGCGCTAAACTTATGCTGCATGTCATCATAATGAATGAAAACATCTGAAAATATTTACAAACAGCAAAAATAGGTAAAATGTCAATGAAACAGAAGTATACAAGTAGAAAAAATTATATGTTGACTGATACAAGAAACTTAGCATAAGGCATGTTACGACTCGGTCCTAACTTGCCATGCTCGCGCGGTGGTACAATGCTTATTTTTCATATATATGTGTCCGAAATCCATTATATTGCTACTGTTATTGTTTATTAGTTCAAATTCAATAAATATAGAGGTGTTGTGTGTTGTTTCTCCCAATATTTCCTACCATAGAAAAAGTGAGCGCCTCACATGTCAATGATAGAATACGATACCTGGCGCAGGGGACCTCACCTGTTCCGACCACTTATGGACCACAGTAAGCCCTTTCTTGGTGATTTTCCTTTGTTTGTCAACCAAAGCGGAAGTTTTAGGCAAAAAATTTTTTTTCCAAAATAGCTCGGGACTGGGGGATGTCGGAGGTGCAGAAAACCTCGGGACGTGACGGGTTAAAGTGAAAATTTTTGTGAAGAGAAAACATGAAAACTTGCCAGATAAATTTGGAATGAGGAGAGAAAGAAAGTATTGGAAATGTGAAGGGACAGAGCATTTTGCATTGTGAGAAAATGCATTGTGAGAAAATATTTTGAACGGGGATAGGGAGCATATAATGAGAATGGGAAAGAGACAGAATATTTCGGATTGGGAGAAGAAAATTCACTTAAATTAATGTGATATACATTGAGGTGAATTATTGACCACTAAGAGGGAGGTCTCATAGCCACCTCGCCACAACAGGTCAACTGTAACTGAAACCATCACATACAGTGATGGATTCCCATACACTGGCCCATGACAATGATGACAATGGAAGTGACAGTGAGCTTAAGGTGGTCACAATGGTTGACATAAAACTGTCAACCATCCTAGCCTCATGAGTTAGCGATCATGGCCACACTGTTAAACTCCCTATCACGTCCAAGGCAATGACTTGGGGTGTGGGAAGCTAAAGTCAGCATCACTACATAGGATGGTGTCATATATATCCCATTGGATCCCAGGGGTGCTGGGCGAGGCATGGCACTGGGTGGGCACTAAGTGTACTGCCCTCCACCTATCGGCTCATAGTCGCGAAGCTCATAGGTCCCTACCTGGGGGTTCCCTACTTTATAAAGACTTGAAAAATCCAGTTCGGTCCAATATTCCAGACACTGTGGCTGGGGGGACACAATCTGGCCGCACTATGGGGTGGTACTGCTACTCTGCGGCCAGGTTGTGTTAGAAAGAATACTGCCACCGTATTCCCTGCGTGTCGTAAAAGGCGACTAAAAGGGGCGGGGTGAGGGGACTAGGGACCCCCTCCTCAGTTTTTTTAGTTCCTTAAAAGAGGCAGGCCAGAGAAAGGGATGGGGGATTCAGTTATCCCCGTACCCTGAAGATTGGGTCTATGAATGTGCGTGGCTGTAGTACGATTGAGGCTAAAAGGGAGGAGATTGGGAGAATGTTTGTGAGAAGAAAGTTGGATGTGTTAGCTTTGAATGAAACGAAGATGAAAGGGAAGGGTGAGTCTATGTTTGGAAGTGTGACTGGAAGATTGTCTGGTGTTGATAGAGGAAGGGCGAGAGAAGGTGTGGCCTTGTTATTGAGTCCGGAAGTACAGCAGTGTGTAATTGAATGGAAGGAGATGTCATCGAGACTGATGTGGGTGAAAGCGAAATTTGAACGGGAGTTGTGGGTGTTTGTGAGTGCATATGGACCTCGTAGTGAAAGGGATGAAGAAGAGAGGGAGTCTTTCTGCAATGATGTTGATGAGTGTCTGCAGAGTTTTGGAGCGAATGTGAATGTGGTAATGATGGGAGATCTGAATGCTAGAGTGGGAAATGTAGCAGTTGAAGGCGTAGTTGGTATGCATGGTGTGTTTGGAAGAAATGAAAATGGGGGACGAATGATAGGGATGTGTGTTGAGCGAGAGATGGTGATTGGAAATACGCTGTTTGAGAATAAAGATATTAATAAGTATACATGGGTGAGACAGGAGGGTGGAAGGGTTGTTGAAAGACCTTTGATGGACTATGTGGTTGTGTCTAGGAATGTAATAGGAAGGTTGTTGGATGTGAGAGTTCTGAGAGGGGAGGGTGGAGGTATGTCTGACCACTACCTGGTGGAGGGAAAGTTAAGAGTACGTATGAGATGGGTGAGAGCTAGGAGGGTTAGGTGGGGCAGGGAAGTTTTGAAAGTGAGTGAGTTGGATAAAAGAGAGAAAATGATAGAGTATCAGGAGAAATTGAAAGATGAGTGGAACGCAGTGAAAGATCAGGAAAATGGCAGTGTGGAGGAGGAATGACAGTTATTTAAGAGTGCTGTGGTGGGACATGCAGAAGTGGTGTGTGGTGTGAGATGTGTGGGTGGTGGTGTAAGAAAAGGAAGTGAATGGTGGTGCGAGGAAGTAAGTATGGCTGTGGCAGAGAAGAGACGTGCATATGAAGTGTGGCTGCAGAGGAAAGATGAGGTGTCATATGAGAGGTATAAGGACAGGAGGAATGAGGCGAAAAGAGCTGTGTGTGATGCTGAAGTGGAAGCAGATGAGAGGTGGGGTAGGCGGCTGACTGAGAATTTTCAACAGAATAAGAAAATGTTTTGAAAGGTGAAAAGGGTACGAAAGAGAGAGTCGGGGAAGGAAGAGCGAATAAAAGCAGAGGATGGAAGGATGTTAATTGAGACTGATGCAGTAAGGAAGAGATGGGCAGAGTATTTTGAAAGATTGTTAAATGTACAGGAGGAAAGGGTAGCTGAGATTGTGGCAGATGGAAGGGTGCAAGGAATAAATGTGTTGGGAGAGTTGAATGATTCTTTGATCACGAAGGAGGAAGTGGAGAAGGCAGTAAAGGAGATGAAAACAGGGAAAGCTGCAGGTATGGATGGGTGTGCTGTTGAATGCCTGATGAGTGGTGGAGTGACTTGTTGACTGGTTAGTAAGATTGTTGAATGTGTGCTTTGTGAAAGGTATGGTGCCAGTTGACTGGGCAAGTGCTTGTGTGGTCCCGTTGTATTAAGGCAAGGGTGATAAGTATCAATGTACTAGCTTTAGGGGTACAAGTCTGTTGAGTGTTGTAGGTAAGGTGTATGGTAGAGTGTTAATTATGAGAGTTACAGAGGGTACAGAGGGAGTAATTGGTGATGAGCAGTGTGGCTTTAGGAGAGTGAGGGGATGTGTGGATCAGGTGTTTGCTGTGAGACAAGTGTGTGAAAAGTATTTAGAGAAAGGCAAGGATGTGTTTTGGGCATTCATGGATTTAGAGAAAACTTATGACAGAATTCATAGGGAGGCTTTGTGGACTGTTTTAAGATTGTATGGACTTGATGGTAGGTTACCAAAAGGGGTGAAAAGTTTTTATCTAAATAGTAGAGCGTGTGTAAGAGTTTGGAAATGCTGTGAGTGATTGGTTTCCCGTGAGAGTGGGGCTGCGACAGGGATGTGTGATGTCGCCTTGGTTGTTTAATATTTATATGGATGGTGTTGTAAGAGAGGTGAATGCAAGAGTTTTAGGTGGAGGTCTGAGTCTGGTCAATGTCGATGGTGGAGAGTGGAATCTTAAGCAGCTGCTGTTTGCAGATGATACTGCACTGGTGGCTGATTCAGAGGAGAGATTGAGACAGTTGGTAGAGGAGTTTGGAAGGGTGTGTGAAAGGAGGAAATTGGAATTAAATGAGAATAAGAGTAAAGTGATGAAGTGTACGAGGTTGGTAGATGGTAGGGGGATGAATATAGTTTTGAATGGTGAGTTCCTTGAGGAGGTGGAGTGTTTTAAATTTTTAGGGTCGCATGTTGCTATGGATGGAAGAATAGATGCAGAAGTGAAGTTTAGAATAAATGAAGTAGGAAAGGTGCTGGGGGGAATGAAAAAAGTGTTTAGATGTCGTTCGCTTAGAATGGATGTAAAGAGAAGGCTCTATGAGGGTGTTCTGGTACCGACTGCATTATATGGGGCTGAAACATGGAATATGGGTGTAGCAGAGAGAAAAAGTTTGAATGTAATGGAGATGAGGTGTCTGAGGAGTATGTGTGGAGTGACGGGTATGGATCGAGTGAGAAATGATGAAGTGCGAAGGAGAATTGGAGTTGTTCGGGAGATGCCTGGTAGCATTGAGCAGAGGGTGTTGCGATGGTTTGGGCATATGGAGAGAATGGATAATGAGCGATTGGTGAAAAAGATAACTAGATCTGATGTGAGGGAGACCATGAATAGGATGGATGGACAGTGTGAAGAGAGTGCTGGATGCGAGAGGGATGTCTGTTGAGGAAGGAAGAGTGGCTGAGCATGACAGAAATAAATGGAGAGAAATTGTGAATCAATCAATGATGACGCAGCCCTGAGGGGATATTCTCTCGCATTTGGTCTGATTAGCTAGTCAGGTCAGGTGCGAGTAAGGGGATGGGTCTATTATGATGTGGCAGGGGTAAACCAGCTATGCTGTAGGGCCCTGCTGCGGATGTCACTGATTGCAATGCGCAGTTGACCCATGTGTGGTGTGGTGCGGTGAGGATCTGTCCGTTCTCCCCTTTGGGGCTAAGATGCGACTGACTGTGTTTGAATGGATGAGTAAATGGGGAGTGTGTCGTCCTGTCTCGGCTACCTCCCTTTCCATGGGGGAAGCAGCCTAGGTATATATATATATATATATATATATATATATATATATATATATATATATATATATATATATATATTGTCACTGGCTTAGTTACCCCAGTAGCGAATGGGTGAAATAGAAGATGAAATGATAACGCAGGGAGAGAGAGGCGAGCCGTTAAGAACATTAAATCATTTTCTTATCAATTTTGCTGGCTGAAAGTGTAACCCTAGACCTCAGCTGTTTACCCAGCTGTCAACTTTGCCTTCTGGACTGATAACACACTAGATTTTTTTTTTCTGGTTAATTGCCCAGAAAACCCTTATGTTCTTGAAAAGAGTGGGTGTAACATATAGTGTGCGAGTAGCAAAATGAAAGTATTTGCCAATTGAAGCTTAAATAACGCTTTCTTGATGGCACGCCATTGGTTTTGTGTATTATGTGTAAGGCCCCCATTGGTAGCCGGTGCCTCTATTGTTTATAATTGACTGTAGATTATTAGTAAGACAGTCTAGTGGTTAGTCACCTGAATGAGGCAGAGTAAGTCTGCTTTATAAGCTCAAGGACAATGTGAAAGAAACACATTTGTACACATATGTTCACATTTGTTCACTTTTGTACACTTTTTGTAACATTTTCACACTTACTGTCACATTAAACTTTTGTCATATTTTGTTGCACTTTTCCTCATAATTTCACATTACTCAATAGATGACTTTGATTACAAAATACACTGTTTGTCCACCATTTCCCATTTTTGTTACACTCCTCCATTTACACTAGTGTGTGATTTATATCTGGATTATATCTTCGAAGTCTCCAACTTTCCTCGAGTTTTGTGAGTACTTAGCCTCCACTGAGTGTATTCTGGTTAGGTAAGAAATGACTCGTTTTATATTTGTATTCTGAGGCCTATATGAATGCCTCTTTTGTAAAATGAATCCTGGTTTCTTCTTTGGTGTGTGTATGTTATAGTGGACAGTAAAGTTAAGTTAGTTTCCTTGCGAGCTTTAGTGATCAATTAAGGGCTTAGAGTGAATGGAGAATAAGAAGAGGAACCGATGTTTATGCCTTATCTCCTCATTCAAAGGGACGCTCCTTTGCCATTCCCGTATTTATTCTCTCTCTCTCTCTCTCTCTCTCTCTCTCTCTCTCTCTCTCTCTCTCTCTCTCTCTCTCTCTCTCTCTCTCTCTCTCTCTCTCTCTCTCTCAGAAATGTGCCCTTTATCTCTCTCTCTCTCTCTCTCTCTCTCTCTCTCTCTCTCTCTCTCTCTCTCAGAAATGTGCCCTTTATCTCTCTCTCTCTCTCTCTCTCTCTCTCTCTCTCTCTCTCTCAGAAATATACCCTTTCTCTCTCTCTCTCTCTCTCTCTCTCTCTCTCTCTCTCTCTCTCTCTCTCTCTCTCTCTCTCTCTCTCTCGTGTGTGTGTGTGCAGATCCCGTTTCTCTCTCTTTCTCTCTCTCTCTCTCTCTCTCTCTCTCTCTCTCTCTCTCTCTCTCTCTCGTGTGTGTGCGTGCAGATCCCGTTTCTCTCTCTTTCTCTCTCTCTCTCTCTCTCTCTCTCTATCTATCTATCTCATGTGTATATGTGTGTGTGTGCAGATCCCGTTTCTCTCTCTCTCTCTCTCTCTCTCTCTCTCTCGTGTGTGAGTGTGTACATACCTAACTGTACTTACCTAATTGTATCTTTACAGGAATGAGTCAAGCTCGTACTGTCCCGTGTCTTAAACCATATTTATCGTACATATCCTTAAATTTGTGAATTGTTTTGGCACACACTATTTCATTCGGTAGTGCATTCCATTGATCAATTGCTCTGTCTGGGAAACTGAATTTCCTTACGTCTTTATCACCTCTCTTCTTATGCAGTTCTTTGCAGTGTCCTCTTGCTGATGCTTCCCCATAGGTTAAGTAATCATTTATGTCTATTCTCTCCTTCCCTGATATGCATTTATATAGCATTATCATGCCACCTCTTTTCCTTCTCTCCTGTAGTGTTGGTAGATTCAGTTTATTTAGTCTTTCTTTGTAGCTTAGGTCCCTTAAGCTTGGTATCCATCTTGTAGCGGCCCTTTGAACTTCAATCTTGTCTATGTGCTTTTTGAGATGAGGACTCCAGACTACTGATGCACACTCCAGGGTTGGTCTAATGAATGATGTTATTATCCTTCTTAGCATGTCTTCATTTATGTATGTGAATGCTATTCTCATATTTGCAAGCAGTGTATACATGTTCCGTACCTTCTCGCTGATGTGGTCAGCCGGAGATAGTCTGTTATTGATAATCATACCTAGGTCCTTCTCTCTTTCTGATGTGTATAGGGTTTCATTTCCTAACGTATAATCCCAATCAGGTCTTTTTCCACTTTTACCAAACTTGATTATATGACACTTGTCCACACTGAATTCCATTTACCATGTATTACTCCATTCATGAAGTTTATTTAATTCTTCTTGTAGCTCTTTACAAGAGTCTGTGTTAGTAATTCTCCTTTGTATTTTTGCATCATCTGCAAACATATTCAGATAGCTTTCATTTCCAGTGTTACTATTTATATCATTTATACACACTAAAAACATGATTGGTGCCAGCACTGAACCCTGTGATACTCCACTAGTCACTTCTTTCCATGATGAGTAGTTTCCCCTTAGTACTGTTCTCATTTCTCTTTTTATGAGAAAATCTTGCATCCAACAAAACAGTTTGCCTCGAATTCCTCCTTGATGGTACAGTTTCCATAAAAGTCTTTGGTGTGGTACTGTGTCAAATGCTTTCTTGAAATCTAAATAGATACTGTCCACCCATCCTTCTCTTTACTGTACTGTGTTTGTTACTCTGTCATAGTAGCTCAACAGATTAGTAACACATGATTTTCCTTTTCTGAAACCAAACTGTCTTTCTGTTATCATACTGTGTTCTAGATGATTTACCCAAGCTTTTCTTATAAGCTTTTCTAATACCTTGCTTACAACACTGGTCAGTGATACTGGTCGGTAGTTGAGTGGATTTTGTCTATTTCCTTTCTTGAATAAGGGGACAATATTTGCTTTTTTTTTTCCAAATATCAGGTAGTTTACCTTGACTCAAGGATTTCTTGAAAATTTAAAATAATGGTTTACTTAACTCCTTTGCACATTCTCGTAGTACCCAACATGAAATTTCATCAGGGCCACTTGCTTTTCCTCTGTCTAATCTACTTAACTCTTCCTGTATTACTTTATTTGATATTTGTATATCTGGTAGTATGTGTGAACATGCATGTTCCACATAGTCCCTATCAAAATTTTTTTCTTCTGTAAAAACTAATTGGAAATTCTTATTTAGCGCTTCACAGATATCTTTCTCTTGTGTATAGGTGATTCCCTCATCCGTAATGGATTGTATTATATCTTTTAAACTTTGGTTTTGCTTCTGATGTAGCTGTAAAATAGCTTTGGCTGATTACTACTTTTATTTATTATATCCTGCTCAAACTGTTTTTGGGCTTCCCTTCTTATTCTTGTTTTATCACTTCTTGCCTGTTTGTAATTATTATACGCCACGGCTGGATTAAGCATGTGGGAGGCCCGGGGCCTGCTTGGAAGGGAGGCCCCCTTTCCAATTCCCCCAGTGGCATACACCACAGACTGGTAACCTAAATCCTAATATATAAATAGGACACTTTTAGTTAGGAAATTCTGAACGGGGACTATTCATCCAATTCTGTAATATGTAATGCATAAACACGAAATGAAATGAACACAAGTTGCTCTGGTGGGAGGCCCCCTCTTGGTGGGTGGCCCAGGGCCCAGGCCCCTTGGGCCCCCCCCCTTAATCCGGCGGTGTTATACTCCCTTTCACTATTGTGTCTTCTGTATCTATTCCACAACAAATCTCTTCTTTCTTTTGATTTTTTACATTCTGTATTGAACCATTTTTGTATTTTCTTATCTGTTTCTTTGTGCTGTGGGATGTACTTCTAGACTCCTATTTCATAAAATTCACAGAATTTTTTATATACAGCATTTAAATCTTGTCCTATAAGCTCATTTTCCCAATCAACTTCTAAGAAATACTTCTTTAGGTCTTGATAATTTCCCTTTTTTATAGTTTAGGCTCTTTTTGTAACTTTCATTGCTGTTAACTATGTCATATGCTATCCTGAAGTTGTAATTTAGTACTGCATGATCGCTTTTGTCGAGTGGAGGGTGATATATTAAACTGTCAATATCATTTTCTTGCCTAGTAAATATTAGATCTAGCATTGAAGGTACATCGAGTCCTCTTTGTCTGGTGGTTTCCCTCACATGTTGCGTTAGGAAAAACTCTTGCACGAGATCCAGGAGCTTTTAGTCCCAACAGCTTTCTTGGCTAATTATATCTAGAGTATTCCAATTTATATTTGTATTTAAAATCTCCAGTTGGTATATTTCTTTCCGATTTCTCTTCCATTTTATGTAGTAATGATCTTAAACTCTGAATTGTACTCTCTGCCAGGTCCTCATATTCGTCTCTTTCCCATGTGTTTGATCTGGGTGGCATGTACAAATTGGCTACAGTTACTTTCCCTTCAGATGTGTTGATCTCTACTGCAGTCAGTTCTACGTGTGATGGTAAATTTAGTTTTATTTCATTGACTTTTAAATTTTTCTTAGTTAAGATTATATTTCCTCCTCCTTTTTTTTAAATTTCTGTCTCTTCTCCATATATTGTATTCCTCTAAGTTTAGTATGTCATTGGATATCCTTGGTGTTAATTTTGTTTCAGTTAGGCATATTATATGTGGTTCATTTTCTCTGTTATAATCATTCATCTCTAATAATTTAGATACCATTCCATCCACGTTTGAGTACATCAACTTTATCATCTTGTTTATATACTTGTCATGACATGGTTCTACTACCTTCCTCCTTTTTATTCCCTCCTGTTTGTGTACCACTTTCGTACCTGCAATCCTATTACTTTGTAAAAAAAAATGTGTTTTCATCTTCTGATTTTCCCCCTTTTTTTTTTTTTTTTTTTTTGCTTCCTCCCTCTTCTCTTTCAGTAATTCCAGTTCCTCTTGTGTTAGGCATCTTTTTATCCATACATTTTTGAACTCCTCTTTTTCCATAAGA
Source organism: Coenobita brevimanus (assembly GCF_032717465.1). Taxonomy (NCBI): domain Eukaryota; kingdom Metazoa; phylum Arthropoda; class Malacostraca; order Decapoda; family Coenobitidae; genus Coenobita; species Coenobita brevimanus. Next base: position 27,045,823 of record NC_136960.1, read on the forward strand.
TTCTTTGCATTTTTTAGCATCTCCTCCACAGTGTTTACACTCTGGAAAGTTACCTTTAGAGGTCTTGTCTTGCTTTTTTCGTATTTCCATAACCTTTTGTGTTCCTCTGTATCTTTACTACAGATTTCCTCTGATACTTCTTTCAGTAAGCTCATAACATTTGCCATCTCCTTTTTGTCTCTTGTGATCTTGTTTTTTACTTCTTCCTCTTCTGTACCAGTGATTACTATAGATTTATTGATATCTACTGAATCTCTGACTAACTTTGGGTTGTTTTGGATTATTCTTTTCACTTCCTTTTTAATGCTTTCTTCCTCTACCCTTGTTTCTAAGTCTTTCTTTACTTTCACCATTTCAGCATACGTGGTTTCCACATCATTTTTGTGGCTTTGCACAGCTTCATTCACCTGTGTTATCTTCTTCTCAATATCACTACTCTGGTCTATCAGACTGCTTACTTGCCTAATTGTCTCTGTATCATTTTTGAACTCTTCCATAATACTCTCATGATTGACTACTATACTTTCCATTTCACTCATTTTCTTCCTAAGTGTACTCAGTTCCACTGTTAGTTCACTGATGGTTGTGTCTTTCTTGTTGGGCTCCCTTCCTAGTTTTTCTATTTCTTCCTTTTGCAAGTGCATCTGCTTCTTTATTTCATCAAGTTCGTTTTTGAAAGCCATCTCCAGTTTGTGTACACGTTCAACCAGTCTATTGTGAGTCTCCACTTCAACCAGTTCTTGGTAGAAATCATCATCTTGCTTTCTAACTTTATCCCTTTCCTTTTCCAAATTGGCTTTACTAAAGTATGTGTCCATTTTGCAATACTAAAAGCACAGTGTACTTACATTCCCCGGGGCAGTTGTAGTCTAAACAAACCTCAGCTGACTGAGCGCATTCTTTCGCTACTCAGTTCTCTTTTTTGTTTGAACAAATCTTGATTAAACTTATTTTTTTTTTTTATAATAAAAAATCATTTAGTCTAACCTGGTACAGAGTTTGCCTCATATAAAAATACTAATTTAGGTAATGCCACTGGCTGTGCTGGCTCGGTATGGAGCGCTGTCGACGCTCGTCTTTTCTCCTTGACTCGTGTGTGTGTGTGTGTGTGTGTGTGTGTGTGTGTGTGTGTGTGTGTGTGTGTGTGTGTGTGTGTGTGTGTGTGTGATGCTCCCCTAGCACCTGAGTGAGGTTGGTGGCATCATTGGGGGAAAATTAGTGCGAGCTCCATTGTGTCTGCGCATGTGCGCAAATTCTGAGTGTATATGGGGCAGTGCATGGGTGGTATCGAGAGTTGCCACCTGACCCTATTTCCCATACAATTTTCAGCCACCTACTCCTCATGGCACGGTTTTGGTACGCCTTTGAAACTCGCGCTCATTTGAGGCCTATCACTTTCGACTCTGATAAGTCCCAAATGAAGGCTATCGCTCTCAGCGGGTTAAGGCCTAAGAGCGCACCATAATATACACCCCTATAACAATTTGGTGACCTCGCCAGGATAGCTCTGTGACAATATTGGCAACCTTGGCCACATACACAGTGCTTACCCTTACCTACTTAACTGTAATCAGTAATCATGGCCCTAATGAATATTAGTGATGTGAAAGCATTTTCGGATTCTAAGCCTTCCCCAATCAGAGTGAAAACACTCACAAAACACAATATTGCTTGCCCACTCCTTACAGTTGAGATTTCCTACCTCAATCACTGAGACTAAGTTATTTGATTTAATACTGGACGCCATGTTTGAGCAAAGTGAGTCCTCCATAGTTAGTTCTGAGCCATATGATACTGCACAAGGTGTTGGCCCTGAACCTTTGGCATCAGAGATACCTGGCCCTAGTGATTTTTCTGCTTATGATACTCGTGACAACGTGCAACTTGAGCTAGCCAAAATTAAGCTTAGAGAACTTGAAGTGCAAGCCAAAATGAGAGAAATAGAATTACAAGCTCAAGTGAGACAAAAGGAAATTAATCACGAATGCAGATTGAAGCACCCTGATAGTTTACCTAGAGGTAGTAGTTCGTCTGTCAGGGAATCTTTTGATGTTGCTAGGAACATTAAGCTAGTACCTCCCTTTAATAAGTAAGACGGCACTAAGTACTTCCATATGTTTGAAAAGGTGGCAGGTCTTCTCTCGTGGCCAAAAGACTCTTGGACAGTAATGCTGCAGAGTGATTTGAAAGGAAAGGCTCAAGAGGCATATATTTCTTTATCTGTTGATCAAAGTGCTAACTATGATTGTTTAAAAGAGGCCATTTAAAAGCATATGAACTCGTGCCAGAAGCATATAGGCTTAAATTTATATCTATCTTTAAACAGAAAGATCAGACTCATGTGAAATACGCTAGAGTACTCACAGATTTTTTTGATCAAAGGTTGCATTCTAAGAAAGTTGATGATTTCTCTAAATTACGAGAACTAATGATCTTGGAAAACTTCACTGGTAACATAGACAGGAATGTTGCTACATACCTAATGGAGAAGGACTTGGATACCCTAGCTAAGGCTGCTGTTCTAGTAGATAATTATAGTATAATTCATAAGCATGAACGTAAGGCTCAATCTTTTGTTAAGGATAGGAGGGTGAACCAACTAGTTTTTGTGAACCCTTCTTCTGGTAAAGGCAAGTTAATGTCAAGTGACATTAATGAGAACACTGCAACCCCAGAGCATGTTAGTTCCACGAAAGTAAGTGAGGACAGTGTTGCCAGAGGGTCAAGATTTTGCCAGTATTGCCAGAAAATGGGGCACTTGTAGGATTGGTGCTGGAAAAAACGAGGAAAAAGCTCCAATGTGAAGCCTATTACATTGGTAAACTCTTGGGGATCTTTTGACACCAACAGAGAGCAGCCACTCGCAGATATTGTTAGTGGTAGTCAGACACAACCCCAGCAGGTGCACAATGTTGATAAGGCCAGAGTTGAGCTGTCAGTGGTTGATAGATAGACTCCTGTAGAGCCATTATTAGACATTAGTAAGACTGGAGCAGTGCAGCCATCAGGTTCAGGTGACAGTGGTAATAAGACTCCATCGGAGTGTCCTCCTCCAAGCAGTACACAGAGTGGCTACTCCCCATAACATTTATTCGCTAACCTTATATCTAAGGGGTTAGTTTCACTTGATGGAAAATGTGGTTAGAAAGTCACTATACTATGAGACACAGGAGCTTCACAGTCACTAATGTTGAAGGGGATTGTTGATGTAGCTGACCCTAATAAATGTCTTGTTGCAGGGTATAGCTGAGTTTGTATCTGTTCCCCTAGTTGAGGTGAAGCTCCAGTCGGAGTTAGTTACTGGTTGCGTGTGGGTATTGTTGACCAGCTTCCTGTACAAGGGGTCATTTTCCTTTTGGGTCATGACCTGGAGGGAGGACAGGTGAGTGCTGTTCCCTGCGTGTCAAAAACTTCCCTGAGTGAGGATAGGACTAAAGAGTTGGATCCTAAATTGTTTCCCGCATGTGCTGTGACCAGAGTTATGACGGCAAAGGCCAGCCATGATAACGTTGACAGTAATGGCACTGGCAATGATGATGATGATATTGGGCTTGGTGATACCGGTTTTGTTCATGACTCAGAGGTTGATGATTCTCCCCAGACTGATGCAAGTGCAAAGTTAGCTGATATGCAAAGATCTGATCCAGAGATTGCCACTTTAATTGACTCAGCAGTTAAGGAAGATGAATGTGAGTCTGAATTGACAGAATGTTATTATTTAAGGCCAAACAACGTGTTAATGCAAAGATGGAGACCTCCTAGTGTTGCTCATGATAACGAGTGGGAGACTGTACAATAGGTAGTGGTTCCAAGACCCTATCGGCAATAAATTATGTTCATTCCTCATGACTCTTGTTTAGCAGGTCACTTAGGTGTCAGGAAGACTCTCTTCCGAATCTGGCAGCATTTTTACTGGCCTGGAATCCGTCGAGATGTCTCCCGGCTCTGTAGGTCATGTCACACCTGTCAGCTAGTCAGTAAGAGCAATAAGCCCATCCCTGCCGCTCCTCTGATTCCTCTACCTGTGTTTGAGGCCCCATTCATAGAGTCCTTGTGGACATTGTTGGCCCTTTGTCTAAAACCTCCTCAGGCCACCAGTACATCCTCACAGTGTTAGACATGGCCACTAGATATCCCGAAGCCATTCCCTCAAGAAATATTTCAGCTAAATGGGTTGTAAAGGAGATGTTGACCTTCTTTACCCGTTTTGGTTTCCCTAAGGAAGTTCAGTCAGATCAAGGCAGTAATTTTAATTTCAGACTGTTCAGACAAACCCTTAAGGAGTTTGAAATCTCCCAGATCATTTCCTCAGCATATCATCCTCAGTCAGGGTGCATTAGAGATGTATCACCAAATTTTGAAGAGTATGCTTAAAAAGATAAGTTTTGATGAAAAGGAATGGGACAAGTGTTTGCCTTTCCTATTTTTTGGCACCAGAGAGGCACCAAGTGAGTCCTTGGGCTACTCCCCATTTCAGTTAATCTGTAACAGGTCCTCTGAAGTAACAGGTCCTCTGAAACTCCTCAAAGAACAATGGGTCAAGGATGACGACCAAATTAACTTGCTAGAGTATGTGTCCAAAATTAAAGAAACACTTGCCTATAGTATGGAAGCAGCCAGGGCACACTTGGAGTCATCTCAGGAGAAGATGAAGAGGTCGTATGATCACTCTACGAAAGCTGGAACAGAGTGTTTCACCCAGGTGATCAAGTTCTATTTTTGCTTCCCATTCATGGTCAGCCTCTGCAGGCAAGTTTTGGAGGCCCTTATATAGTGGAGAGGAGGGTAGGTGAAGTAAATTATGTCATTTTAACCCCAGACCGGAGGAAGGAACAAAGATTGTGCTATGTAAATATGTTGAAGAAGTACCACAGACGAGACATGGACCCCGCTAGTGCTGCATGAGTGGTGTCGGCTGTTGAGTTGGCGGAGGACAAGGGCTGCCCTTTGACTTTGGACCAGATGACCAGTTGGAGAGAAAACCAGGATGCTTGGAGTACACTGACTGATAAACTCTCCCACTTGACTGCAGAGTGGTGTGCCGAGCTTGTTGCCCTTCTCAGGAAGTTCCCTGATGTCTTCTGGGACACCCTAGGAAGGACGGATGTGGCACTGCATGATGTGGACGTTGGAGATGCCAGGCCTGTAAAGCAGTCCCCCTACTGGGCTAGTCCTCAAAAGCGGATCATCATTCAAGAAGAACTGAACTACGTGTTGCAGCAGGTGTTAATCGAGTCCTGTCGCAGTGAGTGGTGCTCTCCGGTCATAGTGGTTCCAAAACCTGATGGGTCACATTGCTTTTGTATTGATTATCGTAAAGCCAACTCCCTTACCAAGAGTGATACCTACCCACTTCCTAGAGTAGATGATTGTGTGGATGCGACAGGCAGTGCTAAGTTTATCACAAAGGGAGAAGCCTAAGTGATATTTACATTCACCTGGAACTACCAAATTTATAACGTATTGTCTAGATTTCCTGCCAATCATATCAGTGCTAGACTTAGCTGTTTCAAGAAGTAATATTGGTAACTCTGAATAACCCCTAAACAGGCCTCCAGGCTGGCTGGCCCTGCGTTATCAGTGTACTCTCATCTTCCGAAGTGAGAGGACGTATGTTTCATCTTGCTGACTTCAAGGCCTTTTTTCACCCCCATGCAAATGGCTCTGTGACCTTTACCCCCTACTAAACCTCGTGTGGAAAGAGGTAAAGGGCTGACAATTGATAAAAGAGTGACTACGATCTTTCTATTGAGTAAAACAGTGCAAGTGGAATTGTAAATAATGTGTAAATAATGCGTAAACAGCAAGTGAAAGTAATGAATGTAAATATACGTGAACAATGGAAAATAGTTTTATAAGTTATTTCAAGTGACAGTGCACAACACAGTGTAAATAAAATAGAAATGTAAATAACGTAAATAAAATAGAGAACGTAAATAGAAATGTAAATGAGTAGTATTATAAGAATACGAGTATATACCCTAGGAGTAATGAAAGTGAAAGTTTCACTCTAGCATGTCTGAATGCTATGAGTTATGAGAGTGAAGATGAAAGTGACATTCACTCTCAATGCCAGTATACAGGACGAGAAAGTGAATGCTACGTATTTAACTGAAAGAAATTGAATCCCTACAGTGACAATAAACTAATACTACTGAAGAAAACGTATGGATAAAGACTGTAGATATATATAAGTGTTATATAGTAATAGAAATATAAAGTGTGAGGGGTTTTATGAATAATAAATGACAGACTACCAAGAGCGAACTAGTGCCAGTGCGACGATCAGACGCGCTCGTAATTTCCATTGTTTTCACAGTTTTTTTTTTATTATGGATCCCAAACTACTTGAAAATTGTAGAATAGTGTTTATAGTGTTTGTATCTGGCTGTGGTAATCATATTACGGGTTGTCGGGAAGTGTAAAGTGGAGACTTCGTTACCCTACTTCAGAGGTCTCCACAAGTCCTACGGTAACCGACGAAGGTTCAACAATCATTCCAGGAGAAAGCTGAAGGTATGTGCCATAAGCATATGTAATTTTATTATTCTAGGACTAATAACTGATTTTTGGCAAATATTTTTTGAGAGTCTGTCGGAGCCCAAATAACCCCGCGGCACACGCAAGTCATTGGTAAACAAGCCCGCGGTGTAGGGGTTAAAAGTGACACATACCTCCCCTCAATGCAGAAGTCCTACGGACACTGGCCTCTGGCAGGATGGCGGAAAGATTGTATTGCGCAGGATGAAGGGAGCATCGAATTGCCAAATAGCATCTTTAATTTGTTTTGGCTGGAGTTCAGCAGGCTGGATTACTATACTCATGCCGAGTAGGTTGGCTGGTTGGATGCTAGACCTTCGCGGGCCGGGTCTGGCCCGCAAGCAGGAGGTTGCCCGCCCTTGCTGCTAGGTACCATCAAGAGTTTGATGATGGTAGTAAGGCATGTTTAAGGGTAAATGGGCATCTGTGTGAATGGTTCACCATCAATGTGGGTGTGTGACATGGTTGTGTGATGTCCCCATGGTTGTTCAATATATATATATATATATATATATATATATATATATATATATCTCATTGGAGCCCAGTGTCCGGAATATTGGACAGAACTGGGATTTTTCAAGTCTTTATAAAGTAGGGAACCCCCGGGTAGGGACCTATGAACTTCACGACTATGAGCCGATAGGCGGAGGGCGGTACGCTTAGTACCCACCCAATGCTATGCCTCACCCAGCACCCCTGGGATCCAGTGGGTTAATGACTGGCAAACTTGTCAGTCTCTTTAACCCATTGGAGCCCAGTGTTCGGAATATTGGACAGAACTGGGTTTTTCAAGTCTTTTTAGAGAACCCCTGGGTAGGGACCTATAAGCTTCGCGACTATGAGCCGATAGGCGGAGGGTGGTACGCTTAGTACCCACCCAATGCCATGCCTCGCCCAGCGCCCCTGGGATCCAACCGGATATATATATATATATATATATATATATATATATATATATATATATATATATATATGGACAGGGTGATGAGAGAAGTAAAAACACCAGTAATGGACAGAGGGATGGCATTGGTAATGAATGGCGATGGATGGAATATCTCAAATTTGTTGTATGCTGATGATGCAGTGGTACTTGCAAATACCAGACAAGAACTTGGGAGACAAGTGCAGAGTTTTCCTGATATCTGTGAGCATCGTGCCTTATGAGTAAATGTAGAAAAGAGAGAAGGTGACTCCCAGTGTGATGTTACAGTGAATGGAGAGAGACTGAAATTGATGACAAAGTTCGAATACCTGGGTACTGTGACAGAAAAGAGGGGGAAATGTGCAAAAGAAGTGGAAAGTAAGAGTGACACAAGGAAGGAAAGTAGCTGGTGCTATGAAGGCCTTGATGAGAAACAGGGGCTTGAGTGTTGCAGCTGCACGAGGCTTACATAAAGGAGTGTTAGTGCCAGCTTTAACATATGGAAATGAGAGTATGGTGTGGCATGAAAATGAAGAGTCAAGAGTGAGAGCAGTGGAGATGGAACTGCTGAGGAATGTATGTGGAGTACAGAGAGTGGATGGATACGAAATAATGTGATTCGTGAAAGACGCGGAATGAGGAAGTCTGTGGACACCAGAATCGAAGAGAATGTACTGAGATGTTATGGGTATGTGGAGGGAATGGATAACAATAGAATGATGAAAATGGTATATCTGAACGAATCTGAAGGAGGGAGGAAGTGAGGTAGGCAAAGGAGAAGGTGGAGGGATATGGTGGATGAATGTGTGAGGAAGAGAGGTATGGAAGACAGTGAGGCTAGGGGACTGGCAAGAGATCAAGCTGGCTGGATGAATGTTGTGAGAAGCACATGATCAGGGATTTGGCACCCCTTTTAACCTGACAGCGTTCGCTTGGACTCTCTCGGATATGTTTATGCGAAACTACAGGATGAGATGAAAGTTTTTGGCATATCAAATACAGCCAGTATTCTGGGGGCTTGAATGTTGAGTGAATGGAAGCGTGACCCATTGGACTTGGCAAACCTGGGCTGTCTGGACGTTGCTATTCCTTTCCTTGCCTTGGGGGGGGGGGGGGGAAAGAGGTCCGGATAATGATATATATATATATATATATA
>NC_136960.1:27059443-27070537 GCF_032717465.1 Coenobita brevimanus
TGTATATAAGTCCCAATTTTTTGCAAGCATTTTTAGCAAGGGATTTAACATAAGCTGTCCAGCTTAGGTTGGGGTTTAGAGTAACACCTAGGATATCAATTGTAGTGGATATGGGAATACTGACATCATTTAAAATTATGTGAGAGTCTGAGGGATTCTTTCTGTTGGAGAAATTAATGTATTTAGTTTTCTGAGCATTAAATGAGACCAGATTTGTTTGTCCCCAATGATTAATTTTAGAAAGGTCCTGGTTCAGGGAAATTGCTGTGTTTATTTGGGAATTTATAATATCAAATTGTGTAAAGGAGGTACTAAATGTGAAAGAACTATGAAGGGTCGAGTCATCAGCATAAGAGTGTATTGGGTTGTGAGTGACAGATAGGTCATTTATATGAATGAGAAAGAGGGTTGGCGCCAAAACTGATCCTTGAGGTACGCCAGCATTTATGGAATGAAACTGAGAATAAATACCATCTACCATGACCCGTATTTTTCTATTATGAAAGTAAGAAGAAATAAGAGGAACCAGTGATGCAAGGCCATAGTGTGACATCTTAGACAATAAGGCCCGGTGCCATACTCTGTCAAATGCTTTTGATATATCTAGTGCTATTATGTGTGTTTCACTGTGTTGGTCTATTGTGTTGTTAATCTGATGGGTAAGAAGGCAAAGAATGTCTCCAGTTGAACGTTCTTGTCTAAATCCATACTGCCGATCATTGATTAATTTATTGATTTCTAGATGCTTGATTTATGTTTGTTAATTAGCGTTCCAAAACCTTTGCCGATAATGGAAGTTATTGGAATTGGTCTATAGTTTGATGGATCAGAAGTTGCCCCTTTTTTTAGGAACAGGATGGATATTTGCTTCTTTCCAAGAGACTGGAAAACTTGAGGTACGGATGCATAAGCGGAAAAATTTTGCCAATACAGGAGCCAACACTGAGGAGGTATTTTTAGGTACTATTGAAAGAATTTCATCTGGACCAGTAGCTTTGTCTGCTGAGAGATTCTGTAATACAGCTTGTACGTATCTGGTGTGAATCATGAAAGGAGGTATTTGAGGGGAATCAAAGTCAAGTACAGGAATATTGTAATTTTCTGTATTTAGGGTTGAGTTTGTTGAAAAAATGTCAACAATAAGTTTGGCTTTTCCACGTGGGTCACTTACTAGATTTCCACTGGGGGACTGTAAAGGTGGAATAGAAGAGGAGGTAGTGAAGTTAGTTTAGAATGAAATAAGGGTTGACCAGAATATTTTGTTATCATTTGGGTTATTTAGTAGTTTGTTAGCCTGTCTATGCAGAAAGTTTGATTTAGAAAGATTGATGATAGTTTTAGCATGGTTTCTGATATTTCTATAATAGTTAAAGGCTTCTTTGGTTTTGGTCCTTGTAAAGTTTTATTGGCCATTGTTTTATGTTCTGTTACTCTAGCACAATTGTGGTCAAACCAATTAGGAGAATTACAACTTTTTCTGTAACTATGATGGGGAATGAATGTTTCCATGCCGACTTTAATGAAATCCTGTATGTGGCCCAATGTGGATTTTTGCATCTTGGAAGAAAAAGGAGGTCCAAGGAACATCCATGAAAAAATTATGGAGTCCCTCCCAGTCTGCCCTGTCATAGTGCCATTTAGTCACCACGACCTGTTCAGAGCAGGAGGGTGTGGTAGGTGTTAAACTGGTGGCTTGAATCAGACAATGATCCGAGGATCCGAGGGGGGACTTCACTTTGACACTATAATTGTCTGAATTGGTTGTTAGAAACAGGTTCAATAGGTGGGAATTTTGACTGAGGTTGTCTGGTACACGGGTGGGTTGAGTGACTAACTGGGTGAGATTAAATGACTCTGCAAATAGCTCACATTCAAGACCAGAGTCATCAGTTCTGGCTGAATAAGTGAGCCATTCAACATTACGGACATTAAAATCACCCAGAATAGTAATTTCTGATGCAGTTGTAGTGCCACACATTTGATATTCATGTATGTGTTTAGTAGTACTGTAATTTTAAGTTAGATAGGGTGTAACCTGAATATTAGTCTATAAGTTCCTACCCTAAGTAGTAATTCATATATTAATAATTAATGTAGGGTTAACTATTTTTACATGTATGTATCTCTGTATCTATGCAGTGGGTGATGTAATTGTAGATGTTGAGCTATGGGAATTCCTCAGTCAAGCTGAGTAATGAAAGACACATGCGAGCAGCTTATCCCCTCCCTTTATGCGTCGTTGCCGGGCGCCGAGTTTAAACCTTAAACAGAGTAATGATGAATATACAATTCTTTCCGTAACCTAGTTGTGAAATGTTTGTTAATGAAGCTGCTAGAACACAAGTATGTAAGATTAGCAGTCCAAAAGGCCTAAATAATGTCATTTGTGAGGATTTAAAGTTCCGTTTATCTTGGCCGTCACTAGATGGCATGATCTGCTTTCAGATTCAAATTGAAATAGTGATAGAATCAGTATCTAAATTAAGTAAGGAATAAATCCCAAATTTTCCCCAATTCAATCAAAAGTCTTGTCGTCATGGGTACACTGCTAAATAAATTGTAAAGAGAATTGAAACCCACCATATTTCAAAAACATAATCTCATTTGAGCTAGCAGTGGCGTCCTGTGGTGCCCGACAGGCCCCACTTGCTGCCCAGACATCGTGTGTAACAGACGTTCGTTTAGGTGAGTCGTCCACATTTCTTCTTCCTCCCCCTCTTTTTCTTTGTTTAATCCTTACTTATTATGAACTATGAGAAGTAATATTGTTGAGAGTTTAACGTAGAGTGACTTGCTGCCCAGACATCGTGTGTAACAGACGTTCGTTTAGTTCCCCAGACACCGGCGACGTCCGTGGGAGCACGCCATTATTCCCAAGTATTGCCCATAGACTTTTACACTTACACTTACACTACTCACGAGTTATTTTTACAAACCGAAGGTAGTTGATGTGTTATTAATGATCCTATCAAGTGAACTTTTTTTGTAGATAAGGAATAGAAATATAAAAGTGATATGTTCTGTAACGGAAAGGAAAAAGTCAAATTCCTTAACTGTTCTCTTTCTTTAAAATTAATTTATTAGAAAAAATATAATCAGGAGCGTGGAAGGGAACTTACTGATTGTGAGCAATAATGTGATATTTGAGTTGTACCTCGAGGCTAAACAAGCCCGAGTGATTGAGGTGTTCCTGGTGATTGTATTTCTTTTTTTTTTTAATTATTCCTCGAGGCTAGACAGGCCCGAGAGGTTATGTATTTTCTAGTGATTATATAACATTGTTGATGATGAACTGTAAATAACACTGACTTGATGTGGGAATCGAGAAAATTACATGAGGAGAATACCTTATATGGGTGAAAGATGAACACAAATAATCATTCTTATTGACTCGAGGCTATGCCAGCCCGAACAGACAAATCATACCCGTAAAAGTGTCCCTGTCTTGAGGCCATTGTTGAGCCCAAGAGTAACGGCCAAAAAAGAAAGTAAAGTACAACGACTCCATACCTCGCGTGTATCAAATTGTTTCGTCTGGTAATAATGTTAGAGGAATGATCACCCAAAAGTCTTAGTAACATTTACAATCTTCTCATACTAAAAAGGGTCATGTAATAAAAAATGTTTTTGTGGAAATTAACAGAATTATTAAAGTAGAGTAAAGTATATAGCATTTTCTTTTCTTTATTAGTATACCTAATCAAGGAAATTATGTCCTCAAGCCAAATTCACTCCCCTTCCAATTCAAGATTCCTTCGCTGAGGGAACGACAACCACCTGAGGTACTGACTAAATCTAAACTCGGCCAAAAACTACAAACGCTACCACAATTCATTCTTTTCATAAATATTTACCATCCACTATATTAAGTCGAGTACCATTTGTATATCCATGGGTGAGTTGATCAGTACCCACAACAGGTAAGAAAATACATACCCCTATCATCATTACACTGGCGTCAGCCAGTAGCATAAAAATTCTTAGCATCACACTGGTGAATACCGGTGGGATAGCAGCACCTACTATTACACTGGTGTCAACTGGTGGGATAAAGTTTCAGGTTTTACACTGGTGGCAGCGGTGGGATATTCATCGTTCCCAAATTAGTGGCGTTGGTGAGAAAATGAAGGGAAGTGAAAAGTAAAGAGAATATTTCAAAATTTAATTTCCTTTCTTTTTGTGAGTAAGAATAGTATATTAGTCACCATGTCTCTATATGGACAGTTGTTTGCTCAGACGCAGCCGGAAGCTGATCGTCCGTCACAAGTAGGGCGAGATCATGTAACCATTCAATTGGATGAGGCTGAGGAACAGTTCGGTGCTACTAACAGAACGCTGCTGTCACACTCGACCCCTTGTTCACACATTATGAGTTCACACCACTCTCTCACAAAACCGCGCGATATCCCAATTTTGGAATTAAATCAGCTACAAGGGATAGAAGCTACATCTCGCCTCGAAATGTTTTGTGAGGCGGTGGAACAGACTCACACTAGCAACGCAACTAGAATCCAGGTTGCCAAGAGTCGAATGGGTTCTGAATTGGCCACTTTTATTCGTAACTATCAAAAGAAACATTTTGCACTGTCATGGCCTGAGCTTAAAAAATTCTTGAATACGGAGTTTGCCATCGAGCTGAGTGTAGATCGAGCTTGGCAAGAGTTAGAGAACATGACCTATGACTGGGAGGAATCACCCCAGGCGTTTGTACATAGGTTCATGTGTAAGCATGCGGCTCTCGAAACAAAGTTCCCGAAAGAAAAGTTTCCCTCGCGAGATAAAAGGATCAAGAAGAAACTGTGGTATGGTCTTCCACTTGAGTCTAGGGAAAAATTGGAAGGTTACCTTGATGACGGATATCCACTCCGTAAATTCATTGACAGGATCGAAAATGAAAGGCAGCTTCTCGAAGAGAAGTATACCACCAGAGTTAATGCAATGCCGGATAGAGACAATAAAAGTGAAAATCCCTCAGATACCAATGTAGTTGATAATCCACCAAGACCATCCCGTGATAACTGCCAATCCGAGTCAGACAAGGAAGTGACTGAATTGAGAACTCAATTAAGGGATTTGAAAACAAATTTAGAACAACTCAATCAAAAACAATCTACTGAAACACCGAGACGAAAATACTGTAGTCATTGTTTGAAGAGTCCACACACGTTGCAAGAATGTTGGGCTAAACCCCCACCAGGCCACTGTTTTGATTGCCATAGGTTGGGATGTTGTAGAGGCAGTAATGATTGCCCAGGGCGCATAAACCGCAGCGCAGCGATGCGGGGCAATAACATTTCACCCACCCACTCCAAATGCGAGGCAGACCGCCACTCAAAGTTCCCCCATCAGGCTATTTGACTAACCGCAGGTATAACATCGCCCACAATAAGTGTCAACGTGAATAATAAAATAGTGGAAGCTGTTGTTGACACAGGGAGTGGATATACCTTACTTAAAGAGGCCACTGCGAAGCGGTTAGGAACGGGAATAAATACGAGGAGAAATCCACCGAGATTACAGGGAGTCACAGGAGCGCCACTCCGTATCCTGGGTATGGTCAAAGTAGATATTAGAGTGGAAGATGAGAAAGTTCATCAACAGTGGTGTCCAGTCGTTCCGAACGCCTACTTGACTACTGAAATGTTGTTGGGATGTGATGTCCTCGGACAATCTCCGTTGATCTGGAATGGTGCACAACGAGCGCTAATGTGGGGAGGAGCCCCGTACGTCGTGAACTACGTTCCGCGGCGAAAGGGAAAAGTTGAACGAGTCCAGGCCACACCTATTAGAGCCGTCAGGAACCCTCAACAGTTGAAACAAATTAATCTTGTAACAGTAGAGAGACTCACCCCATATCAAACCAAATTCATTGCCGTGCCAGTGAGTGAGGAGCCTAAAACCACTTTACTATTTTACCCACAAGCACGTTTCAGTCATAATAGTCACCCTTACTTGTTACAGGTGAATTCAGAGGGCCTAGTCTATTTGCCCCTCAATAATAGAGCCAAACAAGACAAACTGTTTCGGATAGGTACCATTCTAGGCTCATATGAAATCATTGACAACTCTCCTGTAAGTCCAGTCAACTCAGTAACCAAAATCCATAATGACCTGATCCCTACCAGTGATCGAACTGATGAAAGTGGAACTCATGTTCAACGACTCCGAAAGCTAATTGATGAACAGACATGGCCACACTTAGATTCAGCTCAACAAGAAGAATTAGCTAACGTAATTCTGCAACACGATCCTCTCTTCATTTTGGAAAAAGGAGAACTAGGAACCATCAGCGGTCCCTCCGTTCACATTAAAGTAGCAGATCCACAGCCCAGCCGTGGACCGATCTATCGATACCCTGAACAAGCTAAACAGGTGATCGCTGAAATGTTGCAAGACATGGAAGAGAGAGAAATTATTGAAAGATCAACAGCTGCCTGGTTATCTCCTATTGTATTAGTCAACAAGCCGGACAGCAGCAAGCGCATGTGTTTAGATTATCGCCACGTGAATCAACACCTAGCCACGGATATCTATCCACTGCCCAGACTGGAAGAGATAGTCGAGCAGGCCGCAGGTCATAATTACTATGTGACTCTTGATATGCGTGAGGCAAATTTTCAAATCATGTTGGACGAGGAAAGTCGTGATTTAACCACATTCAGTGATGGAGTCACACTTTACAGATTTAGGCGCTTACCATTCAGACTAAAATGTTCACCAGCCATATTTTCCCGACGAATGCAGGACATTCTTACTCCATTGTTGAAGCAAGGCTGGGTAAAGAATTATTTGGACGATTTGATAATTTGGGCTGATGACTTCCCCATGTTGTTGAGTCGCTTACAGCAACTATTCACTTTACTCTCACAGAATGGGGCCAAGTTAAATTTAAGCAAATGTACCTTTGGGTTAAAAGAAGTGACCTTTCTTGGCCATAAAATCTCAGCGGCCGGGAGTACGCCGGACCCAAAAAACATAGAGGCTATCAACAAAATGAAAAGACCCACCAAAGTAAAAGAAATCCGGAGATTCCTTGGAATGTGCGGATTCTACCGAAAACACGTACCTTCGTTCGCAAAAATAGCAGCTCCCCTAACTAACTTAACCAGATCCAGAATAGCGTTCGAATGGTCAGATGAGTGTCAATCTGCTTTTGATCAATTGAAGTCGAGCTTAGTGAATGCACCAGTATTGGTAAGAGCCAACGTGACTCGACCATTCATTGTAACCACCGACGCGAGCAACACTCATATTGGTGGCGTATTGAGTCAGATCCAACCAGACAACTCCAACTTGCCAATTGGTTACTTTTCCAAAAAGCTCAATCCTTGCGAGAGGAAATATTCCGCCACAGACAAAGAAGCATTGGCAGTTGTTCTCACATGCCGCAACTTTCACCATTAACTGTGGGGTTCCCACTTTACTATCTTGACAGATCATCAACCGCTTACTAGTATATTTAAGCAAAAAACCAAATCCCCACGTATGAACAGATGGATTCTCGAGATGCGTGAGTACGACTACAACGTGCAGTATGTCAAGGGTAAATATAATGTAGTCGCTGATCAACTATCTAGACCTGTCAGAGTGATATTCCACCAGTCAGAAACCAACTGGCTTGGATTTAGTCGAGACGAGATGAGAGCTAAGCAACGAGAAGAACCCATGTGGGATGAGTTAGTTAAGTACTTGCGTAGTGAGAAGCTTTCTGCTAAAAGACTATCGAAAGCTATGTTACGCCAGTTTGCATTGATTGACGAACTATTATATTTTGCCCGTGAAACAAGTGATGGTTGCATCCAATATTGTTTGGTGATTCCTAAGTCAATCAGTAGAGAAGCAATCAAACACGCGCACGAAACCTCAGGACATCTAGGTCAGAAAAAATCTATTAAGAAAGTCGAAGAACTATTCTATTGGCCAAATCTAAAGGTAGATCTATGCGAGTATGTGAAACAGTGTCCCACTTGTCAGAGATTCAAAGGTGAAACTGGGTTGCAGCAACCTTGGAAAGGTTTTCCGCCTGTAAGTAAACAATTGGAACGTATCGGGATTGACTTGACTGATATGGTTGCTGGATCTCAGGGTTACCGCTACGTCCTTACTGTGATAGATCATTATAGTAGATTCGTCAAATATTATCCCATCAGGGATAAACATACACAACACATCATACACTGTCTTGGGCAATACTTCACCGACTTTGGGACGCCACGAGGTATCGTGCTGGACAACGGCGGAGAGTTCATGAGTGGAGAGTTCAAGAAGTTCTGCCGGAGGAACCAGGTGGACTTGTTCTACGTCACCCCTTATCATCCCCAGGGAAACTCTACCACTGAAAGGATGCATCGGACAATGAAAAGCATCCTAGCATCTCTCTGCAATGGGCATCCCTTACGTTGGCCTCAGCTGCTTCAATCGTGTCAAACCGTCATAAATCAAGCGGTGCACTCGAGTACGGGACAACAACCTTATTATGCCTTCTTCTCACGCCATCCCCCTCGCCTCATTGGTACCTTATTGCCTTCTGTGGATGCAGAGGAGGACGACCTGGCGATAGCACACACTCTCATAAAGGATACGACCCAACGGATGATGAGGCGATACCGGGAAGTGGCCAACAGGCGGAGGAGAGCCCAGAAGGTTGAAGTCAATAGTTTGGTGTGGGCGAAAAAAGAGACCATACAACCGGGTACCTGTAGAAAACTGAATGCCAAATGGGACGGCCCGTATAAAGTGATTGAAGTACTGCTAGATGGAAGTGTTTATATCATTGAAAATGTATTTAGTGAAAAAAAATACAAAGGGCTGCTGAAAAGGTAAAACCATATTACGGTACCGAGGAATGGCTCTTAGAACCGCTGCAACAGGAGCTCGCCCCGGAGCCCGAAGATGAGCGATTACCGCCGCGAGTGAGGACTGCCCCTCGGAGACTCATAGAGGAGTGTTAGAAAAGTAGATAAGTGCATGTGACGAATGTTGTGAAACATAACTGCTTAAAAAGTTATGTTCCGGGTGGACTCATCCCCGAGGAGAGGGTGTAAAAAGGAAAAGAGTGAAGAGTTCCTGTTGGAACCGGGAAGTGCCTTACTTCGAGGGGAGTGATCAATCCCCTCACCTTACAGTTAGCACGGTTTGTGAGGTAGTGGAGTCTTCAGGACAGAATGAGCGCTCACCTCTTGCGGGCGGAAAGCTGGAAACGAAAGGACTGAGTGAATGTGATTGCGAATGGAAGAGTGTAAGGAAGCGCCTCCAGTGGTGATCTCAATCTCGAGAGACCCTGTCGAGCTCAGGTGAGCGACAAGCTTTTCTCCAAAACCTGAGGCTGACTGGGGCATAAATTCCCTCATAACATCTCGAGTAAGGAGTGATCATACCTCCTAATGTAGTGAGTAAGCGACCTTCCGAGGTACGCATCAGGTGTTTAATGTGGACCGACAGGTGCCACCGATTGTGGGGAAAAGTATTCCAATTCAAAGTGTTTATAGCCCCGCTGAGGGGGGTCACCTTGACGTGGT
Source organism: Coenobita brevimanus (assembly GCF_032717465.1). Taxonomy (NCBI): domain Eukaryota; kingdom Metazoa; phylum Arthropoda; class Malacostraca; order Decapoda; family Coenobitidae; genus Coenobita; species Coenobita brevimanus. The sequence goes on from NC_136960.1 coordinate 27,068,962, forward strand.
GGCGGGGCTTGAAGCGTGGCTGGCAGTGCCACCTACTTTGGAGGCATGCCTACCTTTGTAGGGTTCGGCATTTGTCAGTGTCGTGGACCAAGCACCCCCTACATCACTGGTAGAGGAGGCCTACTGGTGATGTCAGTCCCTGCCCATTTGCCATCTAGGGCGGGACTGTTGCCTCCCCACGTGTTTGCCGTGCGTGGCGTCCCGTAATGCTGGGAGACGGGAGTCCTGGAGGTTGAGTGATGCTGCATGGTGCGCCCTGCAGCTAGCAATACACCTCTTTGGTCCCTTATTCTGACTAGACGGGTGGCCTGGTTGGGCCCGACCAGGTCAATCGGCTGGTCACTGGCTAGCCATCCAGGCTAGTCACCTAGTGGCTTTAGGGTCAAGCGGGCACTGGGGGACCTGGTGGCTCCTATCGTCCTGGAGTCACCCTTGTCAGGGTCCCTTGGTGGTTACCTGCGTATACTTTCCCACTACCTCTGGGGTCGCCAGTGGTGCTTTCCCTGGCATATGGCCTCCCCTTGTTGGGCTCCATGGTGGGTGGAGGGGTGGGGGAATGAAGGTAGTTTTTTTCTAATATGGCCACAAAAAAAATTTCATCAGCTGACGACCCTGGTTCTGTCCCTGACCATCCTTCAGAGTCTCCCTCCTGTGCGCCTCATGTGCCTCTGGCTAGTGAGGCCCACATTGCCACCTTGGAACCATACCTGCCTGGTTCCAGTGGTTGGCGGTCAGTGGCCACTACAAAGAAGAAGAGCCGGCAACAGACAACAACATCTTGTGGACTTGCCCGTGAGGTCCTGCCAGGTGTCTATGAGAGGGTTGATTTCCCAAGGTACTACACCATTCGTACTTTGGATGGTCAGCCTATTGGGAATTTAGATATTTTTATGGTTCATCGGCGCATTATGTCAATCTGTGGGAGAGAGCCGAAGATTTCACCTCAGGGGGATGGTAGCCTACTAGTGGAGGTTACATCCCCTGAAGAGGGTTCCCGGCTGGCTGCCCAGTGTAAGGACCCGGATGCGCTATTTACTTGTGTCCCTCATGCTTTTTTCAATCAGAGTCGAGGTGTTGTTTTCTCAAAAGACTTACTCCGCTACAATGAAGAGAAGCTCCTTGAAGAACTCCAGATCCACAGGGTGGTTAAAGTGGAGAGGTTTCGGAAGAAGGTTGATGGTGTACTTACCCCAACTCCATCCTTGTTGCTGACATTCGACTGTAATGTTCTACCTTCATCCATCAAGGTGGCTTGGTTGTCCCTTAGGGTCAAACCTTTTGTACCAAACCCACGACGTTGCTACCACTGTCAGATGTACGGGCATGTTGGGCGAGTCTGTCGTCGTTTGCAACAGGGCCTCCCAGTGGTGTGTGTCAGTTGTGGAGAATCCACTCATGCAGGACAGGACTGTCCTGGACCTGTTCGTTGTTTGCACTGTGGCGAGGCACATCCTGCTTCATCTAAAGACTGTGCCAGGTTTTGCTTGGAGAAGGAGATCCTTCTCATCCGTAATCGTGATAGAATAAGCTTTTCTGAGGCCAGGAGTAGAGCCATGTCATTTGTTTTCAGTAACGG
>NC_136960.1:27070637-27365637 GCF_032717465.1 Coenobita brevimanus
GAGAGAATAGCTGGTTTAATTAAGGCAATGTGATATAATGTGGATGTGTATGTTGTGTAAAGAGGGCAGCCTGATGCCCTCTGATGTTTGAGGCAGAAAGATGTGTAACCAGCTACCAAGGCCTAGGAGAGAAACTGGAATCCAGGCTATTCCCTGAGTCTCCCGTTACCTTGGCGGTAGTACTTTCCTGGGCGGGGCTGCCTACCCCTACTATCTATTATGCCTCCGCCCACCTATGGCGGAGGAGGCATAAAGTGATTGGTCTGTCCATCCTTGTGTACGTGTATGCCTAGGTTACTGAGTCCATAAGACTCTTATGGGCGCGGCATCTGAAACCTTCGATGAATTTCCACCAAACATTTGTCAGTGATACAGTATGAGGAGATGATGAACTGATTAGGTCAGCTAGGTCAAGGGATCAGAGGTCAAGGTGATAACGGGTCGACTTAGTACTTGATTGTGAGGGCGATGCCTGCTGAACCCTCCCCCCCAATGAATTTCGGCCAGACTTTTATTAATGGTACAGGATGTAGGGACGATGAACTGACTAGATCAGCAAAGTTAAGGGGTCAAAGGTCAGTGTCATGTGAGTTATGGCTCGATATTTTATGAAACCCTGGACGAATTCGGCCAAACTCTTGTCAGTGAGACAGTACGAAGGAACGATGAAATAATTAGGTCAGGAAGGCCAAGGGTTCAAGGGTTAATGTCATATATGAGTGTGGGCACGATATCCTGAACCCCTCGACGGATTTCGACCAAGCTTTTGTCAGTGTTACGGTATGAAGGGATTATGAACTGACTAGGTCAAAAAGGTCAAGGGTCGATGTGCCACAATCATCAGTCCTGGCTCCAACTCTGGTCCTCATCCTAACTAATGATCTCTTGTCGGACACCCATAAATGTATTCCTTCATATGCAGATAATACTTCAGAATTAGTTTGCACTAGGCCAACCTTTCTCAAATTCTAATATCTTTAACTCCCAAGTCAGCACAGCTACCTCCATAAATCAAGATTTATCGTAGATCACTGACTGGGTAAACATTGTCTCCTGTATTGCTGGGTAGATCAAATGTATCCTGTTTACAAATAGTTAAACATTGCCTGATTCCTATATAATATTCAGCGCTACCAGTAATGCTATCTCTAATAATACTGAAATTCTTGGTGTTTCACATACCATTGTGACTCTTTGGTCTGCCACCACCTATATATGTGACTCTTTGGTCTTGTAATATGTAAATCTTGAGATTTCGTTTAAGTTACTGTGCTAGTTGAAGGGAGGAGAAGTTAAAGATGAATACAGGGAGTTGATCTTGATTTATTATCTTCAAGGAAAGTCAAAGTTGAGCAGTGTATATACTGTATTACACAGGAACGTAATTTATTAAGTCTCGTCAGACCCCTTTTATTTCCTCTTTCCACGACCTTTCGCTTCTATGGCTAGCCCCTTTTTGATCTCTAATCCCTACATTCTTGTTTAGCAGGGCTGTGTCACGTGGGCTACACTGTCATTGGAAGATTCTAGAACTCTGTATGTCTGTGTGTATGTAGTGCTTCCAGTGCCCACTTGCATAATGTTGATTAAGTCTTTGCTGAACTCATTTCCTTTTGGTCGATTCTCGCTGACACACTTCCTATTCTCACTCTATTATTTCTCTGGCTGGTGCTTCTATCTATCGATCTATCTATCTATCTATCTATGCGTTGTAATATTATAATATGGAGGCCTGACACCAATACCCTCATTAGGACCTTTGATAAAAATGTTAATCACCCTTGACGTCAGTCATAAATCCTGGAGTGGTTTTCTGATAATATATTAAGTACTGCCTTATCATCTCCACACAGCTGAATGAACACCACCCTTACACGTCCCCAGGCCATTGCTAACTGCTTGATTCTCACCGGCTAGGGCTGTGGTGCGGCTTTAAACTCAGGGTTCAGCAAAATTTGAATCAGGCCACACCTTAGTAAGTGATCAATGGCGCCCTACTTAGATCACACTTACAATACACTTACATGCTATACATACTTACTACATATTATTACAGATGGTTACAACAATTTTACCCCGCATTAAAAAGCATGTCTGCTGACACAGTGGTGGAGGCATCAAATCATAATGTGGCATGAGTGTAATTGGATAGGTTATACAGTTGATTAGGGACTACATAATAATCAAAGGGATCTTATAGAATAATGTAAGAAGTTGGATACAACAAAGAAGAAATATATTTACAGTACATGGCCATGCTGGTAAGGCAAGGAAGGTGGTAATTATTAATAAATGTAAAAGCAGAATGAAAACAATGCACGATCGTGGTATAGGCTACGAATTATCTGGATATGTAGTATATGAGAAGCGTAGTGATAGCATACATATAGAGGTTTGGTCATATTTACAAATGAATGTCTTTATATATATATATATATATATATATATATATATATATATATATATATATATAAATTTATTTATTTATTTATTTATGTACAGTATATACCGTACTTCCAGTGTCATAGGACTCCCCTTGACATTGGACGCTCCCCCAAACAGACAAGGTAATATCCAGAAAAAAAATTGGAAGGAAATAATCAAGGAACATCAAAGACGACTCACGAATCCACTACTACGTTTACTACCTTCATACTCTTGCTGCTTATTATCTGTGAACATATTTAGACATTCTTCCAATGTATCAGCTGTTGTCCACTTATAACAGAACAGCCATAACAAACTATAATATATATATATATATATATATATATATATATATATATATATATATATATATATATATATGTATGTATATATATATATGTATATATATATATGTATATATATATATGTATATATATATATGTATATATATATATATATATATATATAATATATATATATATATATATATATATATATATATATATATATTATGTGAGGAAGAAGGCACCAAAGGCAACGAGCCTGCAGAACTGTTCCTTCCAAGAGAAAAACAAAATACAAGAGAGAGCCAAATTCAAGATCCATTATTCATTTCGAGATGCCTGGACACACTGCGTTTGAAAGACTGGAGATCATAGGAAGCATGAAATACAGACAGAGGGAGACAGTTCCAGAGCTTACCTGTTGCATAAATGAAGGACTGGGAGTAACGGTTAACTCTTGAATTAGAGAGCTGGACAGAAAAGGGGTGAGAGTTTGCTGCGAGACTGGTGCTACTTGCCCGTCATAGAAGTGGAGGAATGCATGCAGACAGTTCAGAGGAACAGTGACCATTGAAGTAGCGACAGAAAAGAGATAAAGATGCAACAGTGCGGCGAATAGACAGAGGTTGAAGGGAGTCAGTAAGAGGGGGAGAGTTAATGAGATGAAAAGTATTTGACTCCATCCTATTGAGAAGAGCTGCATGTGGGGAGCCTCCCCACATATGAGAGTTGTACTCCACGCAGGGGCAGATAAAAACCCTGTATAGGGCCAACAATTGTAGGTGTAAAGAAGGAATGGAGTCGGCTTAGCACACCCAATCTCTTGGAAGCAGATTTTACAAGAGAGGTAATATGATCTTTCCAAGATAAGTCCTGAGTAAATGAAACCCCAAGCATATTCAACGATGTTGCAGGATTAAGCTGAATATTGTTAAACATTAGTGGGTATACCTGTGGAAGATTATGTCGGGTTGATAGATGCAAAAACTGAGTCTTTGATGCATTAAAAACAACAAGATTATTTTTACCCCAGTCAGAGATACAAGTCACGTCAGACATTATGTGTGCCATAGCCTCATCCCTTTGTTTGTTGAAGTAACTGCTGAGATGGACGTTGCGGGAATCGAATGGAAAGGTGAAGGGTGGAGTCATCAGCGTATGAGTGGATAGGGTTAAATGTACAGCTTAGGAGGTCATTGAAGAATAAAAGGAAGAGAGTTGGTGATTGGACAGAGCCCTGAGAAATACCACTGTTAATAGATCTAGGAGAAGAACGATGGATGTCTACAACAGCGGCTATAGAACGACCAGAAAGGAGGCTAGAAATGAAGGCACAGACAGAAGGATAGAAACCTTAAGAGGGCAGTTTGGAAATTAAAGATTTGTGCCAGACTCGATCGAAAGCCTTTGAGATGTCAAGCGCAGTGGCAAAGCTTTCGCCAAAGTCCCGAAAGGAGGATGATCAGGAGTCTGAAAGGTAGGTGAGACGATCGCCTGTGGAGCGTCCTTGATGGAACCCATACTGACGATCAGAAAGAAGGTTATGATAGGAAAGATGCTTTAAAATATTCCTATTAAGAATAGACTCGAAAACTTTTGAGATACAGTATGTTAAAGCAATTGGACGATAGTTAGAGGATTTGGAATGGTCACCTGTCTTTGGGACTGGCTGAATGAGAGCAAACTTCCAGCAAGAAGGAAAGGTAAAAGTTGACAGACAATGACGAAAGAGTTTGCCTAGGCAGGGTGTAAGCACAGAAGCACAGTTCTTGGAATTGGAGGAGAAAGTCTGAGCGAAGAGATCTGCTTTATCAGTAGAAGAAATAGCTACAAAGCCATCAGAGTAGAAAAGAGGAGGGAAGGAAAGTTTTTTGGCAACTGAATGCATCACTGTATACATTTTAGTTTATCTTATATAGAAGGCACTATTTGAGGGTGATCATATATTCACTTCCCTTATCTCATTTGTATATCACTAGTTTTCATGTCCTTGACTCACTGTGTATTAATTAAATTGATATTATTAAATTTTGTTTCAATTAGTTTAACATTCAATTCTGCACAGGGATTATTATTCTTTTTTTTCAGTATGATCTTCACATCTTCACCAGTCATAATGAGTGTTACTTAGAACTACCAGCTTCCAGGTCTTTGTTGCCACACGGATCTTGTGCCATCTTTTGTCCATTCGCTTGACACAACAGTGTAGGATACATACAGTTACAAAAAATCCAAGGAGATACAAAGACTGGATGTACCGAGGAGCGGTTAAAGGCTGAAGTAAACTGGTTCATAAGGAAATTAGGCTGATTCAGAAAGTTCAACATACGTAGGTTGTCTGATGTGATGGAAAAATTGTCTGTTGGTAGATGAAAGGTAGTGTTAATAGGTTTGAAGATGTCATATTTGTGGGAGCGAAGTGCGAAGTGATAATGTGTAGCATGGGCTATTACAGACTCAGACTTTACTGTACAATAATCAGGGGCCTTATACAAACCAATTGCAGATAGTGAGCGGACAGGGGTTCTTGGACAAATAAGACTGACAGGAGTTGAAACACTAAAGAAGAAATAGCGGATGTGATTTAGACGAGCATGATGCACTTGGAGCTTGGGGGCCGGAACAAAGGTACAGGCAGGTTATACTGAGAAGTTACGGACTAAGGCAGATTCGGAAGGAGCAATGCTGCCAGGAAAGATTGTTAGGAGATATGCAGCACAAACTAGAGAGTTGGTGTGAGAAAAGTATATCTGTCGAGGTCACTGGAGGAAGCGAAAGCAATATAGAAACGATAATGGGAGAGAAGGAATTAATCTGAAGAGACAGAGGCTTATACCAGGGAATTATTGTACCAGAAGGGAAAGGGAACAATGTGAAAGAGGTCGAATGTGATAGAGGAACGAAGAGGGATATGAACAATTATATCTTTAGTAAGGAATGTGGCCTCTAGTATTGGGTAGTAGTGTTCCAAAGAGGAAAATTAAATCACTGGAGACAAGTCGAAGGTTGAGTGAGCCCATTCCAAAGTAGAGTGAAGGTCAGCGATAGGTACTAAAGCTAGGGTGACACAACCATCGACAGCATTGACTAAAATACGAATTAAGCTAGAAACTTGAGAGACAAGAGAGTCCAGAGAAATTTGCAAATTATTTACATGTAATTTTACGTACATTAACTCTGATATAATATTTACCTTCGATACTTCATGCTTAAGATTTCCCGCAAAATTATTTAACGTATTTGTAACATCATTCAAATGGTGGGTCATCTCTTGTAGCATAGATTGCTGAACACTTAATACCTTTCCCTGAGACTCTAGAGCATTTGCCAATTAAAACATGTTTTCCTTAAATCCAGAAAGGTCATGGGCAGTCGCTACACCAAATAATCTGCTCAGAATTTCTCCTCCAAGATCAAAGAGTCCACGTTTCACTCGTGAACGGCCCACAGGTGTTTGGTTAGGGAAGGAATCTTGGAGATAGTTGAACTGATAATGAATATTATCCAGTTTCCTGCAGATGGGTAGGTAGAGTGGGTACCAAAATGTGTCTGTGGGATGTTGATCTTTAATACCTGACAGGAGTCCCGGCAGGTCCTCTAGCTAACGTCCAAAGTCAGGTAGGGAGATGGCCACGACAGCCAGCGGCTCTAGGTCGTAGCACAAGGAGACTACATCCTTCACCACCATTACATCGCCTCCTGCGCCAACCAAGGCCCCAGGCCGTACGACACCATCGTCCTCATTCAAGCCAGACCCGACCAGAGTCAGCACTACCAGCATGCAGACCCACAACATCTTTCCTATAAAATGAGTTGATGTTAGAGGTGATGTTAATGCAGAGGATGACAAGAGTGTGAGATGATAGCGCTATGCAAGAGACTTAGTGGCAGAACACAATTTGGCACGATAGTTATCAGCAGTAAGGGAAGGTGGAGTAGAAGTGCCAGAAGAAGGACTTGAAGAAGAAGAAGAAGAAGATCTACTTGTTGTGGAGAAGATGTGGTCTCTCCTGGTGGCTCCTCCAAGACTGTGCACTTCGATGCACGTTTGAGATCATCTGCATGCACTCATGTTGTCTCTGCCTTGTACGGATCTTTTATTTCGAATTTATTGCCTTTAAGAGCTATTACACGAAAGGGACCCAGGAATTTACTATTTAGTTTTGAATCTCAGTCATGATCTAGGGCAAAGACTAAGTAACCTACTTGGATGGTAACATCTGAGGCAGCGGCAGGTTGGTTACGTACCATTTCCTCATTTGTAAGGGCCAGATTATCCTGAATGTACAGTATTTATGAATTTTCTGGAAGTTGGACAAATGGAGTCGCACATAGTCATCATAGTTGTAGATCGGATCAGGTTTGGATTGCAACAATGATTAAGGTAGTCTTTTGTCAAAGCAATAGAAGACAAAAAATGGTGTTTCACCAATTGACTTACTGATGGATGAATTAACTGAAGCAGCTACCTGCGGAATCCACTCGTTCCAAGTGGAAGTCTGATTTCCCACTATGTGATGCAGACTCTCCAATGTCTTCCTATTCTGGTGCTCTACTAGGCCATTCGAGGCTGGATGATGGGCCACTATGTTGCATTTCTTAAGTCCGTATCGAAGATAAGTTTCTCCCAGGAGTGAATTATTGAACTCTGACCCATTATCAGTTAAAATTACTTTTGGTGTTGTGAGAGGCCAGATTACTGAATTAATAAAGGCATGTGCCACTGCATTAGCAGATTTGTCACGCAATGGAGCTAAGATAACGAATCTAGAGAAATGATCTACTACCACTAATAGATAGACGAAGCCAGATTCAGTTTGAGGCAGCTTCAGAAGATCAATAGAGACAGTTTCCCAAGCCTTTGATGGTATTGGGTACTGTAATATAGGAGCAGGTTGACAGGTTGTTCCCTTATGATGGGGACACAATAAACATGCATTGCAGTGCGCTTCTATATCCTTTTGCATAGTAGGCTAGTAATATGACAGACGTGCTTGCTGTAAGCTTCTATCTTTGCCAAGGTGTGATGCATGAGGGGTGTCGTGGATTAAATAAAGAGTAACAGGAATTAAGTCTGTTGGAATGACTAGTTGCTTGACTTCTCAATGAGGTACATTGTTACATTTCAGTAATGAGTGTTTATAGAGCAATTCATTGTTGATGAAGAAATCAGATACAGGGACTGGTAACTTGGGCATGGAAGAATCATCACCTGACTCTAGAAAATATATGACATGTGACCATATAGGGTTCACATGCTGGAACCCAAGTACTGTGTCATAATTGAACACCAAGTTTACATCACAACCAGTTGAGACTGTGGCTACATGCCACGAGAGGGCATTGGCTACGACACTGGACTTCCCAGGAATGTATTAAAATGTCGGATTATAGACATTCACAGTGACTGCCCAACGTGCAAGTCGACCGGTAAGGTTACGTCCCCAAAACAGGTCACATAAGAGTTGATGGTCTGTTTAGATGCGAACAGGATAACTGTAGAAGATGTTGTGGAAATGTTTTAGAGACCACACCACGGCTAGAGCTTCCCAATGAGTTACACTGTTACAATTATGTATTACCACAATGTTATTACAATATTATAAGTCATACAACTATAGCACAATTCTGTATTACCAGTATCATCATACAAGTTGGGTGAAATATTAGACATTACTAAAGCGATAACTCAATATGTAATGTATAACCTAGCAGTATTACCATTGCACAATTATATGCGTATGTCTGTTATACATACACATCTCACAAAATGTATACAACTTGTTTAAAATGTAATATTACTGGATAATTGCTATTTACTATGAATATTATATGTATACAATATTCATACAATTATATTACTTTTACAATATTATATATTTCACTTAATTAGCTTATAAGTTCATTATAATGTGTATATAATATGTATTAATATATTATGACTATTAACTGTCGATGGTACGCCATTTTCGCGTGACCAAGCATATGTTAGGACTCCATATTATAATTACAAATCATAATAGATAAATAGATAAATAGATAGATAGAGAGACAGATAGAAGCAGGAAGTCAGATGATGAGAAGGTACTGTGTCTGCGAGAATCGAGCAATGCTAAACATGCTTACACACTCTTAACTCAAGGAATGCTTTATAGGCACGCGACAGCGCCTAGTGACCATACACACACATACACACATACACACAGGCTTCTAGAACTTTCCAACCACAGTGGACACACGTGACACAACCCCTGTTACACCAGAATTTAGGAAAGAGAGCTCAGATGGAGGCTAGCCATAGAACAGGCAGGTCGTAGGGAGAAGGGCTTAGCAACTTGGAAGAGAGAGAGAGAGATAGGGAGATAGCTAGCGGGACTCTACTTTATACTTCGCTCTGTGTGAGAGACTTGTTAATATTTCCAAGACAAATAAAAATAGTCCCATACTATTCTTTACCTCTCCTTGTCATTGAATGACAAATGGGAAAGAAGATTATCTACTTACAAAGCTACTCAAGTATAACAACCGCTCGTCCTCAAGTCTAATATATATAACTTCTCTACAAGTAACTACAAAGTCTTTTTATGACAACACTATAATTCTTTTCTGCAGAGTTTAACGCACGGCTGGCATAGGCAATGACATATTTCTTTCCTTGGGAGTCATTTTGCATGAGAACAGCACAGAGGCCTACTCCAGAAGCATCAGTACAGAGAAGAAATGGTTTTGAATAATCAGGGAATGCCATAACTGGGGTTTGTGCTAGGGCATTTTTCCGTGTTGTAAATGCGGTTGTTTGCTCATCAGCCCAAACAAAAGGCACATCCTTCTATAGCAGTTTTGTTAACAGTGCAGCTATCTGGGCATACCTTTTAATAAATCGGCGATGATAGCCACTAAGACCGAGGAAACTGCATATTGCATCGGTGTTGGTTGGAGGAGGGAAGTTTGTTACAGCTCTGACCTTGTCATCTGATTTATGAATTCCGTGAGCGCTGACATGTCCTAGGAATTGGAGTTTCTTACATAAGAAGTCACACTTTGACAGTTTGATCTTCGGTCTAGCTTGTTTGAGTCTAGTGAACACTTTGGCCAATTTTTCTAAGTGTTCCTCTACCGAGTGACTAGCGATGATGATATCGTCTAGATAAGCAAAGGCTGGGTGACCAATCATGCCGGCAAAAACTGTATGAATTAGCCACATGAATGCCGATGGTGCATTTCTCAAACGGAATGGAAGTCTACGGAATTGGTAATACCTGGATGGATGCCAAAAGCAGTGATTGGAGGAGATGATTCCTCCATTCCTACTTGCCAGTAGCCACTCAAAAGATCTAGGGAGGAGAAAACAATTGTTTTTGCCTAAGGATTCCAGCAAATTAGTGAGTACAGGAATTGGAAAACTGTCCGGGACAGTTAGCACATTCACGCGTCTGTAATCGATCACTGGTCATAGCTCACCATCTTTCTTTGGAACGAGAAATAGTGGGCTGTTCCATGGACTATCAGAGTGTTCAATGACCTCGTTGTCCAACAAGTCCTGAATAAGACAATCAGCTTGTTGACGTTGGCTGTGTGGTAAACGGTAGGCAGGTATATATACTGGCTGAGTTCCAGGCTGTAATGTAATCTGATACTTTACTAAGCTCGTTTTTCCCATATTCTCACCGGGAAGGGCTACAACTTCATGATAATCTCGCAAGAGATTAAGCAATTGACTTCTGTATTCCGGGGAATCACTCTGTTTCACAGGAGAATCAAGATTAGATGGAATGTCGGTGGATTGAGTTACTGAGCATACATCTGCAACAGAGAGTGGGAAATCTTGGCACACACGTACGGCCGCTGGGTATACCAAGAAATCACCAATCTGTGTTCCCGTTCGTAGCTTAAATGGGACATTAGTAGTGTTAGATACTTACAAGTATCATAAACTCTCCTCCAGCACCTTACACAATCCTGACCCATAAGCTAAGCCATTCACACAACATGTCTCAGGTAAGGTTAGTACATTCACTCCTACTTTCGCACCCACAACAGGAACAGAGACTTTGGTAAATTTATGCAGCAACAAAATTGTGCACTGATTTGTTACTGCACGCCTTGTCTCTGCGTGTTGTAAAAAATCATTCACGCTATGTGAGGTTGAGACGTGACTAAGTCAGCAAATGTGCCACTGTTAGAGGGGTTGATATGATCCGCAGTTGGATACTCAGAAGGTGTATCCACCGGTAAATGCTCACAGGATGCAGTACTAGATATTAGCGAATTTGGCTTTTCAGGTAGCGGTGTGTTTACCTCTTTACCCTCGGTTAATGATGGAATCACGTGAGCGTGAATAACGGAGTTTATTGGCAGAGTCCCGGGCGTGGATAGTCCATGCTAGATATCGGGAACTCGTTGATACCTATGCTATGAGAAGCTGGTACGAGGGCAATTAATTGTTGAGCCATTGTCGGAGGACCAATGAGAATATCCGCTGGATAATTAAGACCATTTGTTACTAGAAATTCGGCGTCGAAGGGTGTTAAGGCTCTATCAAATTGGACTTCTAAAGTGACCTTCCCTCCTTCCCTTTGACCTGAAATTCTGAACTTTCCACGCCGCAGAGACGAATGTCAGGCGGTTCGAGGAATCCAACCCTTTTAGTTGTTCCCCTAATGTTGTTTAGAGAGGAATTGGAAATCAAATTTACCATAGATCCGGTGTCCATGAAGAAAGAGCTTTGAACCCCTTTGCTCCATCCTAGAATGACTAGGCCTAAAGAAGTTATGGGTCCCACCTGGCGAATGGAGAGTTGATCTGTTACATTACTTTCAGGCACCAGCAGATCTTTCGCTATTAAGTTACATTTTTCCGATCTGAGCACTCCTCTTCTCCCGACTGACGGCTGTTAAGGTAATGACACTCGTCAGTGGAGTGAGTTGTACCATTCTTATGATATTTGCATGTAAGACAATGGGATCGCGAAGGTGAACGCTGCTGTTCCCATGAGCGAAATTGTCTTTGTTTGCATATACAACTAGACTCTCGATGGCCTACATTACCGCAGTGCCAGCACACAGTCAAGGAGTGCTTGCTTCGTCACTCAGTAGATTTGTCATGACTGCTAGACGGTCATCGGTACTGTGAGTGAGACCGATTACTAGGTTTGCCTTTTGTAGTTAGCTGCGAAAGTGAGGAATCCGATGAAGTAGTGCTGGTGTGTAGTACTCTCGCAGTACCACCCACAGAGTGAGAGGCTGGCTTGTGAGAACTGGTTTGGCAAGTGAAGTCTGATCCCAACCTTTCTACTATGGCCTTTGAGATGTTAAGTATTTTGTCACCGGAGTTAAAGCCAAGTTGTGCTATTTGTTTCTGGTGGTCTGTAAGCCAATTAATAAATCTAAAGTAACCCCACAAATCTGTAAATTTTTAAGTGAAACCATAAGCTTTCCATTAACTTTGGCTACCTACTGAGTACCACAGAACAATTGGCACATCTTGGAACTCGTCACCCTCATGGTAGCGACTGCCTCAATTACCTTTGCATGTTGGGGATGTACTTTCATGTCCTCCTCCATTTGATTAAGAAGGTTTGTCAACCGTATGAGAGATGCAGCATTGGAATGTTGACAACAAAGTTGAATTAACTCTTGGTGACAGGCATCAAATGTTTGGCAATCTTCGAAGTGCCCTGCATGAATAGTGGTTCCTATTAGTGACCTGCCTTGATGTAGTCGACCCATCAGATAAGAAACTTTTAAGGGTTCAGTTGTGATTTGCCAATTACGAATGTCATTTTCGACCTTTCTGAGGAAGTCGTAAATTGAAACTGTACCATCCTCTCCTGCATATTTGGGTCGGTTAACATCGTCCAAATGTATGGACTGGGGAGGTTGGGGGTTCTGATTCGCCATCGTAGGGAGAGGGTGAGACTGTGAAGGTGAGGAAGTAGGCACAGTAGTAAACTGAGACGGTACGTGAGAAGGAAGTGTCGTGGCAGTAGTGGTGTGTATCGTGGTTAGTGGTGGTGTATGTGTAGTAGAAGGTAAGGACAAAGGCTGTGGAGAAGGCTGAGTGACTTCAAGAGAATCATTTGGGGAAGATGATAGAATATCTGGTGTCGATATATCTGGATTTCGGGTAGTAGTAGGGTCAATATGGGTGGTAGTAGGTGTGGTAGGAGTAACAGGAGTAGTCGTAGTAGGAGCAGGTAGGGAACTTACGATTTGTTTACTGCCACTACGAAGATACATTATACTATCACGACACACAGAATCATCGGTTTCGCTATTAGATTCAATAGGGGAGAGATCTACCCTCTTAAAAAAGGACATTAATAGAATAGGAAGCAAGTAAATGAGAATAAATGAACAAATGGATGAATAAATGAAAGAATGAATAAATGAAAATGTTTATAATATATGAAGAAACGATTTATATACAATGAATATGAGTGAAAATGATTGCATTATTTACACCTGAGTATGAATATAATTGGGATGAAATGGAAGTGAGTGAATGAGAAATTCCGAATGAATGAAAAATGAGGGGCGAAAAATGCAATGAATGGGTAGGAGTAAATTATTAAAATATCACAGTCTATAGAGACAGCTCGCCATCTCTGTAGAAAGGAATTGATTAATGTGATGGGATAAGAAAATGCATGAAAATGCAGATAGAAAAATACTTGTAGTAAGATGTATTCTCTGCGGTATGTTAGTGTTGAGTGAGCCTCTCGGTCCAGTGGTGTCTCCTCCCCCCGCTAGTGTTGATTGGGCGGAGATGTTTGTGACGTAACTGGGCGGCAGCCAAGCACTGGGCGGAGCGAAAAGCTGACAGGAGCGGGAGGCTGTGACGTAGCTCATTGTGAGTGGCTATGCTCCCTGGATGACGTCGGGTCTGTGTGGTAGGTAGAGGGACGATGATGTAACGGCGTTGAGCTGCTGTTGGAGGCTACTTCCTGGAGTGGGGTTTTGGTTGGAGTTTGTGGGGGCTAAAACTAACCCCGTACAGCATGATAATATAACAGGTCACACAGGACTGGCAGATGAAGGCAGGTAGTAAGGGTAGTGGTGGAGGCTTACTTGGCTGTGGTGGTGTGGTGGTAGGTGGGGTGTTGATGTGGAGGAAAGTCCCAAAACCACACCAAAAGTACAAGCATGATTCCGTAACCACAGAAGAACACACATCAAGACTGCAAAAGGGGTTGGAGGCTGGAACGAAGCAAACAGCAGCATGGGAAAGTGGACAACACAGCCGAGATTGCCCATAGAACATGTGAAATCACTTCTTATCCCACTCGCTTTCCACCAGATGTTGTTAATCCCCCTTGACGTCAGTCGTAGGTGAATTCAAAATCCTGGAGTGGTTTTCTGATAATATATTAAGTACTGCCTTATAATCTCCAAACAGCTGCATGAACACCAACCTTACACATCCCAAGGCCGTTGCTAACTGCTTGATTCTCACCAGCTAGGGCTGTGGTGTGGCCTAAAACTCAGGGTTCAGCAAAATTTGAATTAGGCCAGACCTTAGTGAGCAATCAGTGGCACCCTACTTAGATCACACTTACAATACACTTACATGCTGTACTTACATACTACATCTTAATACAGATAGTTACGACACCTTTGTTTTTTTATCACTTTTTAATACCCGCCTCAAGGAAACTTACATTATTGTAAAAAGTTGGTATATACCTCACTGACGAGCCATTAGAAATAATTAACAAGAGTCCGATCCGCTCTCAGCTCGAAGAGCGCTCACCCTTGTGGGGTGGTTGTGGGGAGGTTGCACTGTAACAACTGGGAAATTTCCAGATCATGCTATAAGAATAATTAATAAGCCAGAAATTACAAATGAGTTATGCCTCACCCCACTCAAGAATTAAGGAATGTTGCCTTCCATGCATTACATTAGTGTTACCTTTATGGCAAGCGCTCAGCAGTTGCATCCATTGCGCCATGTCTCCACGCCTTCTGCTGTGCAGAATAGGCGTCAGGTAGCGCTAATGACCTGTATGTCAGACGGCCATATTGCAGAACTTCTGCCTTTCACAATTCCTTTCTTCCCTGAACCGTTTCTCTTTGGAACTCGTTTCCCCAGAATTGTGTCCTCCAGCTTCAATCCACGGCAGTTTAAGCCAAGCAGTTACAGATTTTTATTTATATATGAACAGAGGACACCTGTAGTCTGTTGATGGGATTTTATTTTTCTGTATTAAATATAGTTTCCTGTCTCTTGACACATTCTGAAAAAAAAAATCATGATCAACCTTCTCCTCCTCCTCCTTCTTATCATCATCGTTTGCAGGAGGTAACAAAATTATCTTTTTTCTCTTGATATTGGTCATTGTCCCTGCTATTGTCCATCTATATACCTGTTTGTCTATCATCCTAACATCTCTCTCTCTCTCTCTCTCTCTCTCTCTCTCTCTCTCTCTCTCTTTCCTTTTTATATTTAGCTTCCCTTTGGCTCTCCGAAAACACCCTAGTTCGGTGGGATAGTATCAGAACCTTTCAAGCACCTCATATTATATACTAAACGGACGGACCATGTACAGTAGATTATTGTCCTTTGAATTAATAAACATATATATGAAAAACATGTAGAGGATGTGTTATCACTAGAGTTGACGAATCATTCAGAGATCGGATGACAAGAGTATGAGTGAGAAAGGTCTGAGGCGGAGAAACGGTTGTCTCCTTGCGCTGCAGAGGGTGACATGGAAGCGACTTGTTTGTGGCCACCCCTTCCGTGATAAAAGAGTCTACTCACAGACAGTTAGCTGAATCTTCCGCTTGGTCATGATACGTCTGAGATAAGGAAATGCATAGTGCTTACTCACGAGTCCTTCGTATTCACCCACTTGGAACTTTTTTTTTTTCTGAAGTTACAAAAACAACGTAATGACATGTTTATATGGATCTCTGATGTTGCTGTTGCTGTTGTTGTTTTTCCCACTTATGATCATCACACGATCTTTTTTCTCATTCATTCCATCCCCTTACTCTTCAGTTCCAATTTTAGTTACCCCTTACCCTCATCCCCATTTTCTTCCTAACATTCATCCCTTTCTTAATTCCTATTCTTATCTCCAGTCTCCATCTCCAGCATATTATCTTTACCCTTAAATGACCACTTGCTGATTTGGAGTGCTCTGTACTCTATTTTAACGGAATAGCCACCTTCTTCCTCTCTCTGTCTCTCTCTTTCTCCTTCGTTGCCTCTCCAGCAGTCCTCACCCTTCCCCTCCTTCATTTTTTCGTCTTTTTCTCCGCCCTCTCCTCTTGCACTAGTTACATCTTCTCACTTTTGCTTAACTTTCCTCCATTCTCTCTCTCTCTCTCTCTCTCTCTCATATCCATTCCCATCACGATTCTCCTCTCACCTCAATCCCATTTATATGTTAACTCACTTTTCCACTTTCCCGTTCTATTTCACACTTGGATCAGTCCTTCCTTCCATTTTCTCCCACACTTTTCTTTCTTTAATCACTGAACATATCTTACTCCATGCTTTTCCTTCCTCCTCGGTCGTCTATTTTCTTCCGATTCATCCTGCTCTTCGTGTTCATTCTTCTCAGTTTCCTCCTTCTCTTCTTCTTCGTCTTCTTCTTCCTCTTCCTTCAGTTTTGGATCCTTTTCTCTCTCCTTTCCTCCTCCTCCTCCCTCACTCTTCCAAGCTAACTGAAAGCCCCATTATATATTTCATCTCTTCTTCCCCCATTAACTCCTCTTCCTTCAAATGTTGTATTTTTAACTTCCTTTTGTCTCGTGGTTTTTGACATTCTCTATTCTCTATTTTATTGCTTTTTCATTTTTTTTTTTAAGAATTCGTCTTGCTTTTTCTTTACTCAGCATCAGTCTTTCTCTCTCACTCACGTCTGTATCACCTTTTTCACATCTTACTTAACCTCCAACTTTGTTTTTAGTTTTCCGTCTGATCTGTTTAATTATGTTGTTCGTTTCATCTTCTTCCTCTTCAACATTTTCTTCCCTCCCTCCCTTAATCGTTCCTTCAACCATCACTCTCTTTTGTTTTTCATATAATCACTTTTTTTATTTTCTCCTCCCCTTCTCTTCCTTCTCATCTCACTGACACACTCTTCAGTTTCTTTCCCCTCCCCTCCCTCTTCCTTCTACCTTTTCTTCTTCTTTTCCTCCTCCATTGTTTCTTTTCCCACTACGAGTATGTCTCCTAGTTTTCTTCCTTCTTCATAAAGTCTCCCTCTCTCTCTCTCTCTTTCTCTCTCTCTCTCTCTCCCCTTCCTCCTCATCATCATTTTCATCATCGTTTTTCCTAACACTCTCAAAAGCTACCAACCCTCGAATTATTTCTCTAGAAATGATGGGAAGAAGAAGAGGAAATATGGTCACATGAAAAGGAAAGAGAAAGAGAGGGAAAGAGAAGAGAGATGGGGAGGGGGAGGGGAAAAGAGGGGGTGGATAGGAAAGATGAAAACAAGAAAAATTGAGAAGAGAGAGAGAGGAGGGAAAGGGAGGACAAGAGAGAAGGGTAGTGGGTGACAGAGTATGGGAATAGAGAGGAGACGTTAAGGAAAGGCAGAAGGGGGAAGGAGAGAGAAAAAGAGGAGAGCGACAAAAAGGTAAACGGGGAAGTAAGAAAGGAAAAGGAAAAAAGAAAATGGGAGGGCGCAGAATCGAAGAGAGGTAGAAAAAGAGAGGACAAAGGAAGAAGTAGGAAAGAGAGAGGAGACGAGGAAGAAAGTGGGGAGAGAGTAGACGGCAAGAAAAGAAGAAGAGAGATAACTGAAAACGAGGGACAAGGGGAAACAAGAATAAGAGGAGAAATACAGGAAAAATGAGAAGAGAGAAACGGAAAGGAGGAAAAGAGGAGAGGGGACGAGTACAAGAGTAGGAGGGGGGGAGGGAAGGAGGATACAGAGGAAGAAAGGAGGTAAGAGAAAGAACACTTAAGGGAAGTGGGACTAGGATGGACATGGAGGAATAGAGTGACTGTGTGATAAAGAGCGAAAGAACAACAGTGTCGAGACGAAGTGGAAGAGAAGGTATCGAAATAGACGGAGAGGACTTAGCCTACTGTAAAATGAGAGAGAGAGAGAGACTCCACCCATAAATCATTTAAATGCTGTAAACATTACTGTCACGTTCTTTGGACGATGAATAACATTCAGTATATTATTATACTATACACGAAGAATATAAAAAAAGGTATTGTACTTCACTTTTTTTATAATTCAGTAATACTTTAGACCCTACTGTAGATTTACGCCCAGTTACTTAGTAAATTTCGATGCTGGTAATTGTTGAAAATATACGAAAGACTCAGTGTCCATCTGTTTTGCCCTCCTAAAGGTCGTCAGTGATCTTATTTTCTTGGAGGTTCACAGTTTCTGAAGCGTTCATGAATGAAGGTCATTACAACCACAGTGATGCCTCTTCGTCTGCTATAGTCAGGGATTCAACTACAATACTTTCAAAATATTGCCTAAGCCATATTTTAAAAGTCAGCACTCATCTCTCTTAGAAACAGAAAACGCACGCGCGCGCGCACACACACACACACACACACACACACACACACACACACACACACACACACACACACACACACACACACACACACAAACACAATTTTCAGTCATTCTGTCTGTCTGTCTGTCTCTTGACTCAAGGCCCTCGACTGGTTTACATGTGTCGCGACTTACTTGTGTCGCTACCAACTTAACAACAGAATGAGGTCAGTGTTTAGTAGGTGTTGTGCAACACACATCATTACACTTATTACTCCTTGGTGTCAACCAGGATTAATGGGATATAGAAAAAAAAAATGGCTGGAGAGTATATTCGAATCGAAATCGAGTCTCACCATAACCGTGCTTGAACCCAAATGAAACACCAGCCATTACTGGGATGGTAGGTACGGCGTCTGGATGTTCAGCGGCCGTTTTTAGTTGGTTAAGAACTCG
Source organism: Coenobita brevimanus (assembly GCF_032717465.1). NCBI lineage: Eukaryota > Metazoa > Arthropoda > Malacostraca > Decapoda > Coenobitidae > Coenobita > Coenobita brevimanus. The sequence continues at coordinate 27,089,286 of NC_136960.1, forward strand.
TCTTTTTGCATTATTCAGCTATGCAATGTATCTGAACGGCCTAAATAAAAATTGCGAGGTAATTGTCTTCAGATATCAGACTCATGAATATGCCTAGAAATCTGCAGGCCAATCGGCCGAGAATTAAGTTGTAGGACCGAAAGCAATTCAAAATGGAAGCAGGAAAGGAAGAAACGGGGAGATAAGAGAGGATGACTGAAATCTGAAGAATGGGATCGGAGGAACAGGATAAAATAGAGAGAATGTGAAAAGAGGTGATAAAATGATATACAGCTGACAAGAGAAGAAATATTGAAAAAATATAAAAAAACTGACTGGAGGGGAAGTAGGAAAGGCGATGAATAAACAGAGGGAACCACGATAACAAGTAGGAAAGAAAGGGCAAGTAATAGGATGAGATGCAAAAAGAGAGAAGAATGAACCAAATGTCAGGAGCCCGCAAAATTGTTACCTTCAATTAAAAAAAAAAAAAAATAACAGAAAGCCAAATTCAAGGCCCATTCTCTTCAAGAGGTCGGGACACACTGCATATGAGAGCCTGGAGATTATATGCACTAAGAAATACACACATGGGGAGGCAGTTCCAGAGTTGACCTGTTGCATACATAAAGGAATGTGAGTAACGGTTAACTTTTGCAGAGTTGGGCAGTTTCTTAGAAGAGTCTCTTACTAGACGGGTGTAATCACCCGCAGTAGTGGTGGAAGGATGCAAGCAGACAGTTCAGAGGAGCAGCAACCATTGAAGTAGCAATAGAAAAGAGATATAGATGCAACAGCGTGGTGAAGAGACAGAAGTTGCAGGGAGCCGTAAGGGAAGGAGAGTTAATGAGATGAAAAGCTTTCGACTCCACCTTATGTTGAGAAGAGCTGTATGTGGGGAGCCTCCCCACACATGAGAGTTGTACTCCACGCAGGGTCGAATAAAACCCGTGAATAAAGTCAACAACTGTGCAGGGCTTAAGAAGGCACAGAGTCGGCTTAACACACCTATTCTTTTGCTGGCAGATTTTTAAAGACAAGTAATACTATAATCCCTACGAGATAAATCCCGCAAAAATGAAACCCCAAGTATGTTTAAAGATGATGCAAGATTGAGATGGATATTGCTAAAATTAGAGGGTATGCCTACAGAAGATTTTGTAGGGTTGATAGATGTAAGAATTGAGTTTTTGATGCATTAAAAACAACTAGATTACTTTTCCCCCAGTCTGAGATATGACCTAAGTCAGATATTAGGTGTGCCATATCCACACCCCTTATTTGTTAAAAGTTACTGCTGAGATGGACACTGCATGAAGCAATTGGAAATGTTAAGGATGGAGGCATCAGCATATGCGTGGATAGGGTTAGATGTACAGCTTAGAAGGTAACTGATGAATAGAAGGAAGAGTTGTTGACAGGACAGAGCCCTGAGAAACACCACTATTGATAGCTCTAGGAGAACGGTGGCCGTCTCCATCAGCAGCTGTAAAACGACCAGAGGGAAGATAGAGATAAAGATACAGGTAGAAGGATAGAAAGCATAAGAGGGCAGTTTGGAAATTAAAGATTAGTGGCAGACTCTATCGAAAGCCTTTGACATGTCAAGTGCAATGACAAAACTATTGCCTAAGTTCTGAAAGAAGGATGACCGGGAGTCAGAAAATAGGTGAGAATACTCCCAGTGGAGCGTCCCTGGTGGAACCCAGATTGACGATCAGAAGGAAGGTTGTCATAGGAAAGGTGCTTTATTTTTTTTTTGTCAAAAATAGACTTGAAACCTTTTGAAACACGGAAAGCTAAAGCAATCAGGCAATAGTTAGAGGGATGGGAATGGTCACCCTTCTTTGGGACAGGCTGAATGAGAGCAACCTTTCAGCAAGGCAGTAAGGTACAAGTTGATAGACGAAGGCAAAAGAGTTTGCCTTGACAGAGTGTGAGCACAGAGGCACAATTCTTGAGGACAACAGGAGGGACCCCATTATACCGCCTTTACCCCAATACAGGTCAGTCCAAAGTCTGATGTAATTTAACGAGTATTTATTCTGATTAACGTAAAACAGATCCTGCCCGTACCTGCCCTGCCTGAGAAGTAATGCTTGGGAAGGGGAAGATGGCCCGCTCTTCTTCCTAGACCTAAATCAGCAAATTTTCCAAGTGACGCCTGCTGAATACTATAAAATCTGCCACGAAGCCCCAGGCCACACTTATAATTCCACATCTATAACTCCAATTACATACTATATACTAATATATACTGATATCAGGCTAGATCGAAAGAAGCTATTAAACCACTGTTGAATTTTTCCCCAACCATCTAAAGCTGTGTCTCCTGACACAATGAGACAATATTTATATACGAAGTCTGGTGGCATAGAGAATGAATAAATAATTAAGGTAATTAGGACATAATAGAAAAGTGATTGTCGCTAGATCCTTAATCATGGAAGAGTACAGTAATAACAAGATATAATGATGTAAGTAGTTGGATCCAACAAAATAGGAGCTACTGTATTTACAATACAAGGTCATGCTAAAAATCCATATTAATAAGGTAAAAAAGGTACAGTTATTTGTAATAGTTACTGTTTATAGAAATGGGAAACTTGTAATATATAAAATTGAAAAAATAATAATGATATTAATGAGTATATAAAAATAACATCAAATTAATTTAAAGTATTAACAGCATATTCATCAATGTTGAAATTTCATCGTGACTTCATAATTGATGTCCTTTCTGCAAGAACATTATGAATAGATTATTTTTCCTTATTTAACTGCACATGTGACAGTGATGACATAACAGTTGGTTATGCAAGAACTGCAACAGTAATGTCTCACAACCACTGAATAATGTTCACAATATTTATTAGGTGTTCCCACGTTTTCAGATAAAATAGCACTGTGTAATATGGGTTCTTTTCTCTATCACTATGTCACTTAATTTCCACTTATCATCATGTCACTTAGTTTCCTCCACCTGATACAATTTTCTTCTCTTCAGTATTATATTACAATTTCTTTTCAATTCAACTACTCACAGCAAATGGCACTAGGTACAACCAGTTTCAGCAACCCTCGGTGAAGGTACTATTCTTGTGGCCACACTTATTTCTTGCAGTCTCTTTTCCGTTCGTCAAACTGCAATGAACTGCACAAATAGTAAGAAGAAATTCAAAAAAAGAAACAACCACAAAGCGGATGCACCCAGGAACAAAGGCAATGAGAACTGATGCATGATAACGTCACTTTCATTGAGAAAGTCTAACATACTTAATTTCTTTGATGTGATGGGTAGATTGTCTGAAGAGAGATAGACCGACACACTGACAGGCTGAAAGATTTCATATACGTGGGAACGAAATGCATAGTGATGACGCATAGAGTTGGTAACCAAAGATTCTGACTTAACTGCACAACAGCTGGGTGCTCTGCACAAGCCATTTGCAAGCACCGAAAGAACAGGAGCACTAGGACAGATGATAATGGCAGAGGCTGGGACACTGAATAAGAAGTATCGGACATGACCAACACGAGCATGGTGTACTGGAAATTTGGAGGCCAGAACATAAGCACATACAGGAGGTTAGTGAGGGATGTTAAAGTTATAGGAAGTGAGGAGTGTGTGCAGCAGCACAAACTATTGATTTGTGGTATGGTGCTTAAAGAATGAGTGATGAAAAAGAGGACTTATGTACATAGGAGGAAATATGGAAGCTGGAAAACCAAGTAGTAAGGGATGCCTTCTATAGCGAGATGAGGAGAGTGGTGGCTGAACAGGGAGTCGTAGACTGAGGCGTCAATGAACAGTACAGAGCCCTCAAGAACAATATCTTGAGAGTTACTGATGTAATATGCAGTTGGACAAGAGGACCACCAAGACATAAAGTAACTTGGTGGTGGGATGAGGGTGTAGAAGCTGCAGTTAAGGAAAAAAGAAGGCTTTTCCGGGAATGGAAGAAGAGTGGTACCAAGGAGGAATACTTGGCTGCCAAACGTAGGGCTAGAAGAGAGGCATACAGGACGAAGTCTGAGTCACAGAGACTTTTACTTGGTAATCTAAATCATGGGGAAAGGAAAAATGTGATATTTAAGGTGGCAAATCAGATGAAGAGGGATAATTGGGATATTAGAGGTGAGCAGTGTGTGAAGAATGATGAAGGAAGGGTAGTGGTGAACAGTGAGGATATTAAAGATGCATGGAGAGAGCATTATAGCCGGTTGTTGAATGAGGAGTTTGACTGGGACAGGGAAGGTTTGGAGGCAGCAGATCCAGTGTTTGCCCTTGGGCTTTGATTGATGCTGCTACTGTGATTGAGGCAATAACCAGGATGAAGGTGAGGAAGGCAGCAGGTGTGTCTGGGTTGACTGCCGAAACGTTGAAGGCCTCAGGAGATACAGGGGTGAGGTTAGTTACTGGCCTGATAAATATAATTATATATGAGTGTGTTGTCCCAGATGATTGACTGAAGAGTGTAATTGTAAATGTGTATAAAGGGGAAATTATAGAGGTATTAAGCTTTCAGATCAGATAATGAAGGTCTATCTATCTATCTATCTATAGCCTGACGCCCTAATCCCGCAAAGGGTGGCCGCAGACAAAACGCCTCCAAGTCGCTCTGTCACCCCCCATTTGACTACCCTCTCCCCAACTCAACCCCCCCCTCCATCATATACATCTCAACTCCATCCCTCCACCTCATCCTCGGTCTACCCCTCCCTCTCCCTCCCTCCACTTCACCTACATACACCCTCTTAGTCAGTCTTTCATTCTCCATTCTCTCCACATGTCCAAACCACCTCAGTGTATTTCTCCTAATCTTCTCAATCACATCCACTTCCACCCCACAACGTTCCTTCATTTCTTCATTCGTCAACCTGTCCCTCCATGTCACTCCACATGCTCCTGTCAAGTAACTCATTTCCACTGCTCTCACTCTTGACTTGTTCCCCTCTTGCAAGGTCCACGCCTCGCTTCCATACGGATCACAATACTATCATGCAGTGACTTCTTAACTTCCATACTCACCTCCCTATTCCTCATCACTGCTTTCAGTGAACCAACAAACTTCCTTCCCTGCTGTGCCCTTTCACGCACTTCTTCCCCCAAAGTTCCATCCTTACTCATCACACTACCCGAGTACTTGAATGCACTCACATTCTCCATATCCTCACCATCCAACCTCACTGTACATTCTGTGACTTCATTCCTCTCAAACACCATAACTTTACTTTTGTTTACATAAACGTTCAGCTTCCTCCTCCTACACACTGTTCCAAATTCATTCACCAAACCTTGCAACTCCCATTCATCTTTACTCAACAATACTGTATCATCAGCAAACAGCATCACTGGAACATTCCAAATCTCACCCTCATTCATTAGAGCCACACCTACATCCACTGCCCTACCTTGCACCTCCTTTACAACCCCATCCATGTATATATTAAACAGCCATGGAGACATCACACAACCCTGTTTCAGTCCCACATTGAGATCAAACAACTCACTCAGCTCACCATCCACTCGCACCGTAACCCTAGCTCCTTCGTACATACTCTTCACAGCATTCAACAATTTCCCATCCACTCCATATATTCTTAATACCTTCCACATACTTTGCCTATCTTTTCTGTCATAAACTTTCTCCATGTCCATGAAGGCAGCATACACTTTCTTTCCCTTCTCTAGATACTTCTCCACTAAACATCTTAGAACAAATATCTGATCTACACACCCTTTTCCCTTCCTAAATCCCCCTTGTTCTCCAACTAGCTCCTCTGTCATATGCCTAACCCTATCAATGTGTATTCTACCATATATTTTACCAGTCACACTAAGAATGTGAATACCCCTATGGTTACCACATACTTCTCTCTCCCCTTTTCCTTTGTTTAACCCGTGGCGTCCCGTCGACGTTCTTTAACGTCCACACGTTTTGTCACTGCCAATCCCATCGACGTACATAAATGCGAAAAAATTGTAAGGTCCCTAATTTACACAATTTTCAATTTTCGCAAGTCATTTTTGGTACATATACACGTGACACCCTCCTCAACAAGATGCCAAGCAGGGACAATGCCTTACCCAGCATGACCTCCTCCCCCCCCCTGCATGCCATTGTCTCAGCAATTCACCTGTTATCAGTGACTGGCCAGTATAGCCATGTCATGCCAGGGGACGAAATTCAGGGCCAGAGTGATTCCCCAATCAATGACAATGTGGAGGACAAACTTGACATAGCATTAGAGGAAGAAACAGTTAGAAATGATGATCAGGTAATGTGGCAAAAAAAGGTCAGGTATTAGTGAGTGAAACAATGCTTATAATGCCTATATTACTGCTTGAAAACCAATATACTCTTGTACTACATATAAATTCGTACCAAGTAAATAAATAAATACCGTTTATGAGTGGTGTGAAATAGTTATCCTCCCATAGAACTCGTTTTCTTTGGTGCCAGCCTGATAGAAAACCCAGTAAGGTAAGGAGGTACTCCTACCTGTAATGAGTATTTTAAACCTCAGGTGAGCGATTTCTTTATGAATTTTCGATGTTTCTCACCAAAAGCGAAGGTTTGAGCCAAAAAAAAAAATTTCTTAAAATGGTCGGGATTGAGGGGAGTCAGTGGTGGAAAAGTGGTCGGGATGGGGCAGGTTAAAGGAACAATTATACCTGATTTTCAGTCCTCTGGAACCATTCCCTCTTCCCAAGCCAATCTACACAACTTCCATATCCACTCCACAACAATCTCACCCCCATACCTCAGCATTTCACCACACACTTCATCAATTCCTGGGGCCTTTCTCAACTTAATCTTCTTCATTGCTTCCACTACTTCTGCCCTACTGATCTCTTCCCCCCTCCTCTCATCGCTTCTTCTCCCAGCCATTCTCTAACCACTTATACTCGCACTGCTCTCACTCTCTACATTCAACAAATCCTCAAAGTGCTCCTTCCATCTCCTCAATTTCTCTTTCTTCTCCACCAACAATCTATTATTCCTATCTTTCACTCCCCTACTATTTCCCCTTTCACACTGCCTTACTTTCTTTACCTCCTTCCAAAACAATTTCTTACTCTCCCTCCATTTCACACTCAGATTCCTCCCAAACACTTCATCCACTTTCTTCTTACTCTCCTTCAACAGTCTCATCACCTCCCTTCTCCTGCTCACATATACCTCTCTCTTCTCTCTCTCATCTTCTTCCCTACCTCTACTCGCTAACCAATCACTATATGCCTTCTTCTTTTGTTCCACAGCTCGTTTCACCTCATCATTCCACCATGCTCTCCCTTGCACACCCTTGTATCTCCTCTTCACTCCACAAACCACCTTACACTCTGCACCTATCTCTTCTGTGAGTATCTTACATATGTCTTCCACCCCTTCCATCTGCTCTAGCTCATACCTTCCCAATCTTTCTTCCACTATGCTCTTATACTCTGCCAGTTTCTCACTGTCTTGCAAATTCTCCACTCTTCTCACAGGCGCTGTTTCCTCCTGTCTTCCCCTTCGCCTCCTCAACCACTTTCTTTGCAGCTTTACCTTGGCCATCACTAAGTGATGGTCCGAGACTCCATTCCCCCACCCTCTCCACACTCTTGCATCCAACACTTGTCTTCTCATTCGCTCATCCACACACACGTAGTCTATCATTGCCTTTCGTTCAACAAGTTCACCATCCATCCTCCTCATTACTCTCCATGTATACCGGTGGATCATCTTATGCCGAAAGTAGGTGTTGGCTATTGCCAACCCCTTACCAGCACAGATGTCCACCAAAGCACTACCATTCCCATCTACTTCAGCTGGCACACCCCATTGACCAACCACTCCATCCACTCATACATTCCCAGCTTTGCCATTCATGTCTCCAATCAAAAGCACTCTATTGCTCCTCTCAGATTTGTCCATACATGCTTCTACTCTCGCTCAAAACTCATCTTTCACTCTTGCCACTCGGTCCTCTGTCGGAGCATACACACATACAATCGCCCACGTTTGTATGCCTACTTTCATCCTCACCCATACAATCCTTGCACCCACTGTTCCATACTCTCTTATATTCTCCTTCCACTTTTGGTTATCATCAGACATACTCCCTCTCTTTTTTAAAAGGTATGATTAGAGTAAGGGTGAATATTGATGAGATGCAGTTCAGGTTTATGCCAGGTAGCGGGTCCACTGATGCCATATTCATTGTTCGACAGCTTCAGGAAAAATATATTGGGATGAAAAGGGATCTGTATTTTGTTTTTGTTGATTTGGAAAAAGCCTTTGACAGAGTCCCTAGAGAGGTGGTGAAGAGGGCAATGAGAAAGCTTGGCTTGGAGGAGTGGCTGGTTAGGGTGGTTATGGCTATGTATGTGGGTGCTCGCACCCAGGTAAGAGTGAATGGAGATTTGAGTAATGAGTTTTCCGTGAACTTTGGTGTGCATCAGGGGTCAGTTTTAAGTCCCATGTTGTTTATCATGGTACCCGAAGCCCTCTCACGTGACTTCAGAAACGGACTCCCGTGGGAGATGTTGTATGCTGATGATTTGGTGTTGATTGCAGAGAACGAAGGAGGCAGAAGAAAGGTTTAGGAAATGGGGATATGGTATTGGGCACAAGGGCTTAAGGGTAAATGCAATGAAACAAAAGTGATGATATCTATAGTCGTTCTATTTTATGAAGGCAGTTTGGGTGGGACGCTCTGGGACCTCACTCTGTTAGCTCTGTTGCCACATCGTCGCCACACACGTGCTCTCTCTCTCTCTCTCTCTCTCTCTCTCTCTCTCTTTCTCATATTTATGTTAACTACTACTAATTGTATTTTCTTTATTTTTTCTCTTGTTTTCGACTTTTTTTCCACACCACCCCTGAGGTAAAAGTCTATAGGTGCGTTTTTTTTATATAGCTTCCATGGCGGGAGACTGACCGAGTATGACCCGCTCACGCAGGGCTGTCCCTCGTGTCACCACCTGACACCGTCGCGAAAGCAACGTTGACAAGTCTTATGAGATTTATACTATACTTTAGCTTTTTTATTGAATTACATCTATACAGAGTGTTTAAAATTCACTTATAAGTAGTTACTAGCTTAAAATAGGAGTATGAGAGAGACAGAGAGGTGAGCACAAATAATTACACGTGTGTCGGCGGCGATGTGACAACAGAGCTAACAGTGTGAAGTCCCAGAGCGTCCCACCCAAACTGCCTTCATAAAATAGAACGACTGTAGGGTTAGTGGCGGTACTGTCAAAGACGAGGGAGAGTGGCCATGTGCAGTTTGCCATAAGGGCGTGGGAAGTAATTCCATCTTGTGCAGTGCTTGTGATAGATGAGTGCACAAGAGATGTCGTGGTATCAGAGGTAGTCTGCGAGATAATGCTGATTTTATGTGTACGGCATGTTGGGGAGAGCAGGTGGAGATTGTCAGGTGTGAAAGGATTGAACTTGCTGTTGAATCTCTTGAGTGTGCGGAAGAGTTTTGTTATTTGGGAGACATGTTGTGTGCTGGAGGTGTGGCTGGAGCTAGCTCTGTGGCTAGGGTGAGAAGTAGTTGGAAGAAGTTCAGGGAGCTCTTGCCTTTCCTGGCATTGAGAGGACTCTCCCTACTTTCTATGGGGTCTTTGTCTGCAGCATGTGTTAGGAGTGTAATGCTGTATGGTAGTGAGACCTAGGCAGTAAAGGAGGAGGATATTCGCAGGCTCAGACGTACAGAAATGACAATGATCAGGCGGATGTGTTGTGCGTCCCTGTGTGCAAGGTCTGGGGGGGGCTGGGTTTACGATGGAAGAGTTGAGAGGTAGGATGGGATTGGAGTGTATTAGTGTTGCGATAAGTAGAGGTAGATTGAGATGGTTTGGGCATGTGGAGAGGATGGGGGATGATAATTGGGTGAGGAAGGTGAAAAGTGTTAATACTGGGGGTGGGGTTATGAGGGGTAGACCAAGGAAGACATGGGACGAGGTCATTAACCCTTTAACCGTGGTCTTGTTTTGCTCTGTCTTGCATGTCCTGCGGGCATATTCGGGCTCCAACACTCTCAAAAAATATTTGCCAAAAATCAGTTATTAGTCCTAGAATATTAAAATTATATATGCCTATGGCACATACCTTCAGCTTTCTACTGGGATGTTTGTTGAGCTTTCATCGAGTACCGTAGGACTTGTGGAGACCTCTGAAGTTGGGTAACAAAGTCTCCACTTTACACTTCCCGACAACCCGTAATATGATTACCACAGCCAGATGTTATCGCTAGAAACACTATTCTGTGATTTTCAAGTAGTTTGGAATCCATACTCCAAAAAATAAACACTCTGAAAGCAATGAAAAGTACGAGCGCGTATGACCTTCCCATTTGCGCTAGTTCGCCGCTGGTATTCTCTCATTTATTATTCAAACAAACACGCACCCTTTATATTCCTATTATTATATAACACTTATATATGTCTGCAGTATTTATCCACAAGTTTCCTCCAGTAGTATTAGTTTATTGTCACTGAAGTCATTCAATTTTTCATTCAGTAAAATATGTAGAGAGCCACGGATTCACTTTCACAGTTATACTCTTAAGTATTTGTACTCATATTCTTATATTACTAATTATTTAACTTTCTATTTACATTTTCTATTGTATTTTCAATATTTACACTTCTATTTTACTTACACTATGTTATTCACTGTCACTTGCATTAACATAAAACTATATTACACTGTTCAATCATATGTACATCCATTGCTTTCACTTGCTATTTACACATTATTTACACATTATTTTCATTTCCCACTTGCACTTTTAGAACTGCTTCTGGCTGTGGTAATCAAAGAACCAGGTAATGGAGAGGGGAACCTGGCACTCAGCGCACTACCAAGAGGTGGGTTTGTGCTCAGGTGTGCGTCGGGTGGTATGTGCACACACCTGGCACCTGCGGATCACAGCCTTCCTCTTGGTTGTGGCAGGCATTTGCACCAGTCTGTGCCGATCCATGTATGCCCTCTGCTCAAGTCTGTCGGGAAGTCTTACTGCATGGCGCATTGGAGCTGCTGCTGTCACCTTACCATATCTTTCAAGCAGCTGCTGAACACAAGTCCTGGCGAACAACCTCAAGGAGAAGGACTTGGGTGACTTGACCTTCATCTTGTACAGGATGAAGGCGTTCAGGATCGTTATGTCTATGAGATGCAGAAAAACTTTCCTGTACCACCTAGTATTCTTCCTGAGGCAGTCGATCTCTCCAATCATCATGTCGGACTTGTCCACCAGCCGCATGTTGATATTGTAGTCTATGACAGCATCAGGTTTCCTCACAGGTTCGCCTGTCCTACGGTCGACCTTCCAACTGTCTTTCAGTTCCCCCTTGTGTACGGTGGTGAGCATGTGCACGACCCTCTTGTCATGCCACCGTATTGCCAGCATCTTCTCAGACTTGCATAGGTGCACGTCTCTTTGCTGCGAGGTTCCTGCCACTGGGAATTCGGGGAAGTTGGCATGATTGCTCTTCACAGTGCCGCAGGAGCCAATGCCGTGCTCTGAAAGGTATTTGGCAAGTTTCGGTGCTGTATAATAGTTGTCTGTATTCAGCACATGATTCCCACCAAAATACCTTTCAAGGAGCACTTTCACTACACAGCCTGAGAAGCCAAGGGGATGTGTTTTATCCAGATCGACAGTGCTGGCTGAATAAATGACGAAGGCAAGGACGTACCCCGTCTTACAGTCGCACAGTACAAAGAACTTGATTCCAAAGCGATGGCGTTTGCTTGGAATGTACTGCACAAACCTAAGACGTCCTCTGAACAAAACCAAGGATTTGTCAATGACAGCCTTCTGAAAGGGGTGGAAGACTGTCATAAACTTATCCTTCATTCTGCTCAGAATCTCCTGGATCTTCCAGAGTGGGTCAGTTTGGGAAGGTACATCGTTGTTGGCAAAGTGCAGGTTTCCCATGATGTTCCGGAAGCGATTTCTGGCCATGTACTTATTGAAGGTGGGTGAGGATAGTAAGGGGTCCATGGACCAGTATTCTTCCAACTCATGCTTCTTTGAGTGTGGCATGAGAAGCATGAGGGCGAAGAACACATACAGCTCCTGCACTCCCAGCATGGACCACTGTTGCATCTTGGCTGCACCTGTACCACTTGCAGTGCATTGTGATTCATACCTGTTGGTCTCATCACATATGTGCTGCATGACTTCGTCATCATGGAAGGCCAAAAGGAAGTCAACACACTCAACATCCCCGTCAAGATTGAAGGCAGGCTGTATCCCTGAGGAACTCTCGTTGAAATCCAGCTGTTCTGGGACAAAATCGGACTCTTCCGTCCACACGAAGGCATCCAGGATTCCCTGTCGTGGCAGTGTAGGGTGGGTGAGAGTGGAGGGTGGCTGTGAGGCAGATTTATCTGGTTCAAGGTCACTCACACTGACCCTGGATTGCCATACAGCACTAGCAGCCCTTACTCTACTGGCAACTCTACCTTGACGGGTCAGGGATTTACCTCTTCCTCTACGGCCTGCCTTCACTGTTGATGCTGGTGGTGACTCCGACAATGATAACTCTGGAGAAAATTCAGCAGAAGAAGAGGAAGAAATGAGTGAAGTGGGGCTTGGGGAATGGGGAGGTGATTCACCTCGGGACTCATGGCAGGCTGCATCACACGGGGCCATTGTTCCGGGGCTAACCTGCTGCCTTTTCACTCCCTTCCCAAATTCCTTCCCTTACTGCACTAAGGGCTCCTTGCCTTTGGAGCTTGAGATAACTTGGGACACTGAAGCTCTCATACTAGGAGTTTCTGGCATGATTTCCTCACCCGGCTCATCACACGAATCACCCGAAAGATCATAGTCACTATCCATCATTATCATTGATAATTCGGCTAGTTCACATTCCACTGCAGAGTCATTTAGTCCTTTCCTGCTTCCTCCACAAGTTTTTCTGGGGGTAGAGGTCACGGGGCCCTTTGCAATGGGCGCAGAAGCGGCGGAAATGGCGGGGCGCGAGTGCGACATGCTTTGACCACAGAGGAGGAGAACGGACTGAATGGCGAGGCTTATCTGAGTAGGCAAGGGTTGACAGTGACAATGGGGCTGACAGCTGCTAACTTACATGCTAAGAAATTATTGGTAGGAAATCTCGGCAATACATAAAGAAATAGGTAGTTCCAGTTGAATGTAAATGTCACTTAGGCTTCTCCTTTCCTTTCTTATATATATATTTTTATTACGGAAATAGATTACAAGGCATAATTCAAAGTGGAAATTACCGTGGGAATTTAGCGAACGAATGCATGTGAGGTGTTGTCAGGTGATAATTAGCCAATTCTAGGTGTATATCACTATCACTTACCTTATTTCTTTTGGTATATATTATTTTGTATAAATATAGGGCATAGGGCTTATTTCAATGGATGAAATCAGTGGAAAAATCCGGGGGAGATTTGCTTTAGCGCACCGCGGCAGGGCAGGCGATAGGAAAGGGTAAAGGAGGTGAGGTAGGGAGAGGTGAGAGGGTACTGGAGGGGAGGTAGGGAGAGGAGTCAAGAATGGGGGAAAATGGCTAAATTTCAACAATGGATGGGAGTACAGATGAGATTAGGAGTGCTGACTATTGATGGACAGTAGCAGTACATGCTAAAAAATGATTAGTAGGAAATCTCGAAAATACAGAAAAAAGTAGGTAGTTCCAGGTGAATGTAAATGTCACTTTGGCTTCTCCCTTCCTTTCTTATATAATTTTTTTTACGAGAATAGATTATATGGCATATTTCAAAGGGGAAAATTCCGTGAGAAATTAGCGAATGAGTGCACGTGAGGTGTTGTCAGGTGATAATTAGCCAAATCAAGGTGTATAGCACTATCACTTACATTATTTCTTTTTGGTATATATTATTTTGTATAAGAATAGGGCATAGGGGTTATTTCAATGGACGAAATCAGTGGATAATTCCGGGGGAAATTTGCTTTAGCGCAGCGCGACCGGGGAGGCGAGAGGACAGGGTAATGGAGGGGAGGTAGGGAGGGGAGTCAGAAACGGGGAAAAATGGCTAAATTGTCAACAATGGATGGGAGTACAGATGAGATTTGGAATGCTGACTAGTGTTGGACATTGGCAGTACTGATAAATGATACAAGCCACCACTTGTAAGCCCTGGAGAATTCAAAATAACAGAATCACAAAAGTGACATCCTGCGGTATGATCCATTGTGCCCGAGCGTCACAAAAGTGACGCCTCGCGGTTAAGGGGTTAAGTGTGACCTCAGAGTTAAGGGACTGAACAGGGAGGCTGCAATAGATCATGCAGCATGGAGAGCCACCATTAGGTGACCAAGGCCGACGCATGCAAGCATGTTGGAGCCTTTAAAAATGAAACAAAACGAAGCACAAGAGCATACAGATTGTAGAGAAAAATTTATTATGAACAAGAGCTGATTTGCAAGGACAAGCACTGTTAGGGAAAATGACAAAAAGATAGCAGCACATAGACGAGAAGTCAGTAGAAGTGAAGAACATTTGCCGAGATTACTAGAGAATGTAAAAGCAATGGAGACATAATAATGAGTTAGGAGCAAATGACTGGAGAAAACAGAGTCCTGCAACAAAGAATTAACCCTTTAAACGCAGATCGTCGCGTTTGCGACGCTCGGCAAAAAGGACATAATGGCGGAGCGTCGCATTTGCGATTCTAGTAAATTTTGAATAACCGCGGGCAGGCAGGCTCCAGCTGGTACTGTCTATCAGTACCACCACCCTTTAGCTACTTTTAGCACACTTGACCTTTGTACCACTGACCTCCGTTGTTGCCAAGTATCGCGTTTTTCCTCCGTCCCCCCCCCACCACGGCCCCTGCCAGCCTGGCTGTGATACATGGCAGCGCTCTGAGTGCTCAGAACTGTAAATCTACGCCCTCCTCTCACAAGCAGTTTATGCTAATAGGAAACGTTTGTTTCCCCAGTTGTAACACTAGCTTTTTTTCTCACGGTTTGCCCCTGTTTAGCATCAGTTTAAGGCAGGCTTTCAAAGTGACATTATGGCGAGTTCTAGCTCTTCCGAGTCAGTGCAAGCGGCCAACAGGAACGAGAATAAAGTGACGGGCGTAAGGCAGAATAAAAAGTGCGCCGTGGTGATCTTTTGGGAAGTAATATGATTGAAAATAATGTAGTGAACATGTTTTTAGCTGTGGAAATGGAAATGTTTGTTGAGTGACGGGAAGACTGCCGCCGCACTGCATTCGGCCGTACGCTCCGTTGATTTTAGCCTTATTTTCAGTGCTTATTGTACAAATACGGATTCCTAACTACCTTTACGTTGTAGTATAAAGTTTACTGTGACAGAATGAGGCTGTGGTAGAGGGGAAACCGGATTGCTGGAGGTGTGAAAGTGAAGATTTGGTTACCCAACTTTGCAAGTCTCCACAAGTCCTTGAGTAGTCCACGAAGGCTCAAGACCTGTCTCTGGAGAAAGCTGAATGTAAGTACTATCTGCCATGCCAAGTATAATGTTCTAGGGTTAATCTCTGATTTTTGGCGAATATTTTCCTACAGGTACTCAGACCGCGATACAACCCTGCCACTCGGGGGTTCGCGACTGTACACGGCCGCGTTTAAGGGGTTAATGAATGAGAATGTGAAAGGGATTATGTGGAAGAGATCGAACTTGATAGATGAATGGCAAGGGATTTGAACAACAATGGCTTTATTGAGGAGGGTAACTTCAAGCACTGGGTAGTAGAACCCTAATGAGGAGAACAGAACCACAGGAGATAAGTCAAAGGTAGAGTAAGTCCATTCCAATGAAGAACGAAAGTGAGAGATAGGTACTAGGTCTAAAGTAACATGACCACCGACAGCATCAATTACAATATGAACAAAGGTTGTGATCTGGGAGAGAAGAGAGTCCTGAAAAATTTGTAGGTTATCAGGTTATATGGCAACTTAGATACAATAATACTTTCCCAGGCCAGCCTTGCATAACTTTCCTACCCCGTTCCTGGGCCGGAGGTGAGTTTCCAATGAAATGAAGATTTATTGCCTGTGTTCATAGAATTGTTTTGCCATGTATTTGAGCCATGAAAAAATGCTTCAACAAATGATGAACCAGTGCGTCATTGACCCAGAATCGGTTGGCCAACAAATGATACGTCAGTGCGTCATCAACCTGGAACAGAGTTAACCTTTGAAATTTGTTTCCGTATAACGTCCGAGAAGTGATTTAGTGATTCTGTTACATCATTTAGGTTTGCAGTGATCTTTTGCAACACTGACTGTTGAACTGGAGACCTCATTATGAGACTCAAGGGTATCAGCCAATTCAGTAAGGTTTGATTTGAATTCAGAGAGGTCACGAGTAGTTGCTATATCAAAAAGGCCACCCAGAATTTCTCCCCTGAGATCAAAGAGACCACACTTCACACATGAATGACTTACAGGTGTTTGGCGAGGAAATATGTGATTAGTATGAGAAAATCTAGCACGAATGTACAAAGCTTCCAAAGAACTGGTAAGTAGAGAGGGTATCAGAAGGTGTCTGGGTTGTATTTTTCCACGATGGTTAACAGGAGGGTCTGTGGGTCTGTATTTCATCCAACTGGCGTGTAAAGTGGGGCAGGGTGATGGCTACGGCAGCCTGTGGCTCAAGGTCATAGTGCAAGGAGACTACATCTTTGATCTCCTTCGATCATCATTACATTGCCTCCCAAGACAACCAGAGCCCTAAGTCTTACAATGCCATCGTCCTCATCCAATCCGGACCCTATGAGGGTCAGCACTGCCAGCAGTTAGGCCCACAACATCTTTACCTACAGAATCATTCTAAAATTGAAAATGACTGTGAAGAGGATAATGTTGAGGCAATAACCTTTATGCAGGAGATCAATTGTTTGTGTGCAGAACACAATTTCATGTGATATTCGTTGACAGGAGAGAAAGAAGAGGTGTTTGAAGGGGTGTCAGAAGATGGAATGGAAGGAATAGGAGAAGATAGAGTTTCTCCATGTGATTCTTCCAACACCAGACCCATCATGGCGATCTTAAGATCGTCTGCATGCACCCACTTTCTGTTTCTAGTGGATAGGTCCTGTATTTCAAATTATTAACCCTTTTACTTTATCACATGGTGTGGGCGTGTAAATTTATCATGTAAGTTAGAGATGTGTTTAAGCAAACGAGAAAGTAATAGATCTCCAATATTGATGCTGACAGGTGATGCAGGCTTATGCTGGAATAGTACCATATTTTCCAGAGATAAGGCCAGATTTGCTTTTACATACTGATGTATTTTCTGGAAGTGTGACATTTGCACTTTCACATAATCATTCAAATTACAGAGTGGGCCAGGCTTTGATAATAGTGTAGCATGGATTGAGACAAGTATTTATCGAACCCATACAAGACAAAGAATGGAGATTTGCCAATGGATGCATTGCTGGAACTATTGATAGAGGGCAAAACTTGGGGTATCCATTCATCTCAACACGTGATTTGAGAACCTAAGTGCCTCAGACACTCCAAAACTTTTCTGTTTTGCCTTTTAACAAAGCCATTGGAAGGTGGATGGTTGGGAATGACATTACATTTGTTGATGTTGAACTGCTTACAAATCTCAACATGGAGACTACAGTATTGTTAAACTCTGTACCATTATCAGTGATTACAGTAGACGGGGTAATGAATGGACAAAATGACATGAACTATAAATGCATGTGTGACACTCTTAGTGGTCTTATCTTGGAGAGCCACGAGGACACAATAACGTGAGAAATAACTGATTGCTGCTAACAAATACTCTGCAACGGATTCTGTAAGAGGTAACTTAAAGAGGTCAATAGAAACAGCCTCCCATGGACGTGATGGAACCGGATATGAAAGAGTGAGGCAGGGAAGCTGGTTGATCCTTTGTGAAGATCACAGGAAATACAGGAGTCTCATTGAATGTTGATGTCCTTTTCCATAGTATGCCAATAGTACAAAAGGCAAGCTTGTCTCAAACACCAATCCTTACCTGAATGAGATGCTTGTGGAGAGTCATGAACGATTTGGAGTACCGCAGATATAAGGTCAGCAGGGAGATAGAGTTGGTGTACCTTTTTATTAGGCATGTCCTTTCCTGTATGAGACAGCCCTAGCATGTATTCAATATGGATGGTGGGTGTTAGCACGAAAGTGGTGACATTTGGAGGTGTAGGAGGACTACTGAGCCTTGGGATAGGCCACTGCCCCCAAGATATAGGCCCTGAGCCTTGTTCAGAGTCGGACACACACACACACACAAAAAAATGTAACCATGGCAGTAGCACCATGTCAACCCAATGAAACTCCTTACACAACTCTAGTTTCAGATGCTGTCGATAACTGTCAGTGCACGGACCCTCTGTGGTTCTTAGAATCGGGAGACACTTCAAACTTACCTACTCTGCCAGTATCAATAGGTCATTTCATGTTTGACAGTGGTATTTCGTATAGGAGGACATCACATACAGGACTGGTGTACTGGTATTAGCGAGGGTATTTTTACGACATGTCGGCGGGTCATCTGGTAGATCAGGAAAGTCTGTTTTTTAGGAAATTCAAATCCTTAAACTGTTCCATGCCCCAGCCGGGATTCGATCCTGGGTCCATTAGGACTGCATGCATCTGCAACTACACTGGATTTACCAGGCACATACTGAAAGGTTGGATTAAAGTCTTGAATACTAACTTTCCATCGAGCTAGGTGACCTGTAAGCTTCTTCCTCTGATCAAATAACAAAGTGGGAGCTGATTTGTTTGGATATGCGCTGGATAACCATATATGAGTATTATGTCTCTGAAATGCCTGGGAGACCAAACAGCTGCTAAGTATTCATTCTATGGTGTTCAGAGCATGACTAGCATATGCTATTACATGTCTCCCTTTCACCTTATCAAGTTTTATTAACTCGTGGATTGCGCAATTACCATTTTTATCCCACCCCATGGTGTGCAGAAAATGAAGGAAAAAAGTTTTTTCTTTTTAGTTTTTGTTTATCATAAACTTGAAGATAAACATCCAGGGCATCATCTGGTGAAAAAAAAAAAATCTGTCTTTGCATAGGGCCATGCATAAGTTTACATAGGGGAGTAGCAAAAAATTAAAAATAATATATTTTTCTTTATTATAAACTTGAAGATAATCATCCAGGGCATCATCTGGTGAAAAGAAAAAAAAAATTCTCTCTCTCTCCGTCTTTACATAGCACCATGCATAAGTTTGCATAGGGGTGGAGTAGTTAGCGGTCATGCACAACCAGCACAGCCTGAACTGTGGCTTGCAATGGGCCGCTACCCAGCCTGAGCTATGGCTCACAATCCACGGGTTAACCACCACATGCTGGGCAATATTTAACCCATGGATTACGCATTTACCTTCTTTTATACCACCCTGTGGTTTGCAAAAAATGAAGGTGAATTTTTTTTTTTTTAGTTCTTGTTTATTATAAACTTGAAGAAAAACATCCAGGGCATCATTTGGCGAAAAAAATATATATATATTTCTCCCTCCGTCTTTGAGTAGGCCCATAAAAAAACAATTTTATTTTTTTTTTTTAATATAAACTTGAAGATAAATATCCAGGGCATCATCTAGAGAAAATGAAAAAATCTCTTTCCGTTTTTGTGTAGCTCCATGTGTAATTTTGCATGCGGGTTGAGAAGTTAGTGACGCAAGGCCAGCACAGCCTGAGCTGTGGCTCACAGTGCGATGCTACACAGCCCGAGCTGTGGCTCGCAATCCACGGGTTAAGGTAGTCATCGCCTCACTACAGGCAATTTCTCAGAAACCATTGAAAATTGCTTCTTTTCAAACCTTTATTTCTCAGAAGGTACAGCACTTAGAGAAATGAATTAACTCCCTCATGCACAATGACTCAAAACGAGTCAAAACGGTGTTAGTTTGAAGAGGAAACGATGACACACTATGACACACATGCCAGTGTTGATCTGAAGGGATGCCTATTAGGCAATTCTGGACAAAAGTATTCACCAAAAATTATGTTTTAGCATGAGATGCATCAATATTTGGTGTGCCATAGGGGAAGGTCTCTATTTCCAGCCCAACACTGTCAAATAGTCAGCATTCTCTCATTTTTTGTTTCAAGGGGGAGAGGGGCGCACACGACTACATCACATGAAAGCTCCTGAAATTCTGCATCTAGACATATGCTTAGCTCTTGCATTATGCAGGCAAACTTTGTGCTAGAGTGTAGAGTAGTTATTTTCACTGTTGAACAACAGTATTCTCACCCCATTTTGATACTTTCACAGTACTTTTACTCATCAATTTTGTGGGTTATTATTAGCTTATCGTATAGTATAAACATCAGGGAAAATAATGGTATACAATTTATATCATTATAACTAATTTCAGGGGCAAATATAGTGCATGGGAATGTTTTCCTTTGTGGACAAGTTCAGCTTGCCCTCTTGGCATTTTCTCTGATCATGTTACAAACACTTACAGAAAACTTACACTGCGCAAAGGGGTTAACCAACATTTTACCCAGCAACTCTTCCTCTTGCAAATGAAAGTATCCCCAAGTCTGTAGGCTCTTGTGTTAATTAGTAATGACGTGAGGAGGAGAAGTAATTTGCACTGCGGGAGCAGCATGATACCAGGCCGCATTCATGCATCTGCCCATGGCGCCAACTATGGCTTTGCTTTCAACTTCATAATTTACTCCTGTACTACATAAACTAGACACTTCTGCATCCAGTGCATGCTTTGTGGCACTATCACTGAGCCCTCTTCTAGTATTCTTGGAAAGAGGCTGGACAGAGGCAGACGATGCATGGGTCCACTTGAGGCAGGAACAGAATTGGACGAGAGATGTAAGAAAACATCGTCCTGCATTTGGCAGAGTCACACATATGGATGAGGTATGCTTGCCTTGGGTGCTGGGATGCTATCCCCACCCTTTGGTGATGAGATCAAGTGGCGGCCACTTCAGACTGTGGCACAAACGCACTTGAGGTTATAGCCGTCTCCAGGCACCCCTGATCCACCAATTTCATGTCGGATATAATCATCACCCAGCACTTATGGTTAAAATTGCACCAGTTCCCAATCCAGGTGCATCTGTACACAGAAGATAGAGTTTCTTATAATCAGGGAATGCCAGGACTGGGGCATTTGCAAGTGCTATCTCCTGGGTTTCAAAAGTTTGTGACTTATCCTTATTAAAGGTACATATTTCTTTAGCAATTTAGTCAGAGTAGTTGTAATTTGTGCATAACCTTTATAAATCACGATAGTAGCCATTAATACCAAGAAAGCTCCTTACGGCATCAGTACTGGTAGGTTCTACGAAGTTAGAGACTGCATCAACTTTATCATCTGTGGTATGAATTCATTTGCCATCAATGACATGTGAAAGGAATTTAATTTTCTTTCATAAAATGTCATATTTACTAAGTTTAATCTTTAGACCTGCCACTGAAGATGGTCGAAGACTTGTTGTAGCTTGGCAAAATGTTCAGGGATGGACTTGCCTACAACGGACATGCTTACAATGATGTCATCTAGGCAGGCAAAAGAGAATAGCCAATCATGCCACCAAATACACAATGAACAAGTGGTGCCAGGCACAACAAACCTTGCCCAACCACTGTTGTTTTATTGCCATCTAATACTGGTTCAATACTGCCATTTGGTGTCAGTATGGTACATAATTAAAAATCTAAGGTAATGACGCAAATGTTTTCAAGTAATGCCATCTGATAATCTGTGGTCTTGTGTTTGACCGTTCAAGGTCAGTCAAGGCCAAAGGTCATGGTGCCAAATCAAAGCCCACAGAAGATTTCCTTCATAACAGTAAACATAAATCTTCAACATGTTTCAAGTTATAACCCCCTGAATATTCATGACCTTGAGTCTGACCTTTGAAGGTCACTTTTGGTCAAAGTTCAAGGTCTATCTATCTATTGCCAGACGCCTCAATCCCGCTTGGGGTGGCCACAAACAAATCGCCTCCAAGTCGCCCTGTCCCCCGCCATTTCACTCCCCTGCTCCCAACTCACACCCCCCTCTCTCATATAATTGGTCAAGGTACCAATTAAAAACTTTTATGGGACTTCCTATATGTTGATAATAATAAATATCTCTCTACCTTCAACCACTTTCGAGTTATAGCCTCCTGATTATCCGTGACCTTGAGTTTGACCTTTCAAGATTACTGAAGGTCAAAGGTCTTGGTGCCAAATGAAAGTCCATATTACGAGTTCCTGTATGTTCTTAATAGTAAATATCTCTATCTTCAACTTGTTTCGAGTTATATCCCTCTGAAAATTCACGACCTAGATTTTGACATTCCGCAGTCATTTGATTACCTCCAAAATTTAATAAATTTCTTTTGGGACCTGTGCCAACATATTCAGAAAGTTCATGTAAATTCATTCAGAATTTTTTCTGTAATGTTGCTTACAAACAGATAAATAAATAAACAAACAAACACAGAAAATTGACCAAAAACAATACCTCACCAGACTCCGTCTGGGCGAGATAATAAGTCTTATGAATACTGAGGGGACATTTCTAAGACCAAAGGAAAGTCTCTTAAAGTGAGTGTCCAGAAGTACTAAATTCTGTTATTGGCTGAGACAAGTCTTCCATTTCTACTTGCCAGTAGCCACTGAGTAAGTAAAGGGATGTGAAGACCACATTATTCTCACCAAGGGAATCCAGTAAACATGTTAAAACTGGCAATGGGAAACGATCTGGTGCAGTAACAGTATTCACCTTACAATAATCAGCTATAGGGCTAAATTCTCCTCCTTTGTTGGGTACTAAGAAAACTGGACTATTCCACCAACTGACAGTGTTAAGTAATATCCTGCTCCAACATATCCTCTACTATCTCATTTGTTTGTTGTCTCAAACTGTGTGGTAGTCTATGTGCCGGGACAGAAACTGGTTGAGTATTGGGAACTAATTCTGATCGATGTTCAGCCAAGTCTATCTTCCCCATGGGTTCACCATGTAAAGCTACAACATCTCTATAGGCTTGCAAAAGATTGACTAGTTGCTCTTTATATTGCAGTAAATCGCCTGAAGGTACACTCGCTCCAGACAGTATCAGTGCAGAATATGTGTCAAATATTATGACACACAGAGCAAAGGAAACTGGAAATTGCAACTCTGTCCTCCCAGACACAGGCATCCATGACAATAGATGACTACTATATCAGATTGAGAGTAGGTATGCTAAGCCGACTCCGTGCCTTCTTTACCCCTGCACAGTTGTTGACTTTATACACGGGTTTTATTCGCCCCTGTTTAGAGTACAACTCTCATGTGTGGGGAGGCTCCCCACATACAGCTCTTCTCAATATGGTGGAGTCAAATGCTATTCATCTCATCAACTCTCCTCCTCTTACTGGCTCCCTTCAACCTCTGTCTCTTCGCTGCACTGTTGCCTCTTTATCTCTTTTCTATTGCTACTTCAGTGGTCACTGCCCCTATGAACTGTCTGCTTGCATCCCTCCACCTCAATGACGGGCACGTAGCATCCGCCTAGCAACAAACTCTCATCCCTTTTCTGTCCAGCTCTCTAATGCAAGAGCTAACCGTTACTCCCAGACCTTCATTTATGCAACAGGTCAGCTCTGGAAATGTCACCCTTTGTCTGTATATCCTACTTCCTATGATCTCCAGTCTTTCAAACGCAGTGTGTCCAGGCATCTCGAAATGAATGGATCTTGAATTTGCTCTCTTTTATATTGTTTTTGTTTTTTTCTTGGAAGGAACGTTTTGTGGGCTCAGCCTTTGGTTTCTTCTTCCTGACATAAAAACAAGATACCTCTTGTGTCATTTGTAATGAGTAGGGAATGGCCGTCCATATTATAATATATGCAGGTATTAACAGGCTATCACTACCATATGGTTGAATAATCATGGATGGCATCAGACCCACAGTGCACCAATGCTTTCTGGAGTGTGTGTACATGTAAGACAGGGCCAGGTAAAAAAGTGATAGTAGGATCCTTAGAGGTGATGGTATATACACCAGGTGGCTTATTATCGTCATCATTGTTAATATTTATAGGGAATGGTATAGCCTGGCACACCTTTATAGCCGATGGGTAGACCAGGAAATCCCCAATCTTTGTACCACTTTTAACTTTTTCATACAAAGTGACGCATTTGTCATCATAAGGGTCTTTCCTCGTAAATGCTCAATGGATGTCATTGGACCTACAGCACACCAATACTTTCTGGAGCAAGTGTACATGTAAGGCAGGGCCAGGTAAAGGAGTGATAGTAGGATCCTTAGAGTTGATGATATATACACCAGGTGGTTTATCATTGTCATCATTGTTAGTAGTTATAGAGAATGGTATATCCTGGCACACCTTTACAGCTGATGGGTAGACCAGGAAATCCCTAATCTTTGTACCACTTTTAAATTCCAACTCAGCATTCGTGACATTCAGCAAGTAAAGATAACATAAATTATCCTCCAACACAGTACACAATGCCGACTCATAAGTTAAACCATTCACACAGCACATCTCAGGCAATGTTAGTACATCTGATCCCTCTCTCGCATCTGCAACACTGAGACTTTAGTCAATTCATGTGGGAACAAAATTGTGCCCTGTTTTTCATCATTGTTAATCTCTGCGTGTTGCAGAATAACATCCAGACTTTGAGGTAGTTTGTTGAGATGTAGATGAATCAACCAGTGTGTCACTGTCAGAGAGAATGTCACGATATGTTAGTGAATGCTCCTCCTTACTTTCAGTTGGAGGCAGTGGAGTCACAGTAAACTGAGTGACTGAATTTACTTGTGAAAGAACAGGGTGTGGATAATTCATGCCAGATATAGAGAGTTCCTTTATTTTAATACCACCACAAGCAGGTATTAGTTCAATAGAATGTTTAGCCAGGGTGTCTATGCCTATTAACCCCTCTGGTGCTAATCGGATCAATTGATCCTCTTTTAGGATTACTCAAGATCTATAATGTGATCGATAGAGGGGCTTCAGGCAAAAATTGGGGACAACATGCGCTGCCCCGATTGTGATGTCTATCCCTTCCAACCAATCAGAACAAAGTGCTGAATGGGCGGGAAGGAAGATTCAGGCCCGTACCCACGGTGGGATGGGGGGAGGCTTTCCCACAGCCCTCTCGTGTCGCCCCTTTTCCCCACTACATTTGTTCCCTCTCCCCCTCCCTCACCTCTGACTGCCTGCTGCTCCCTCCTTCACCCTCCTCCACCATCCTCCATCACACCACCATGGTTCCCCCCTTTTTCCCCCTCCCTGTCTCACTGGGGAGGGTTATATCCTCCCTAGCCACCCTCCACACTCCATTACTCCCTCTCTGCCTGTCCTTTTTGTCTGGTGATTGTATGTCTCCCACCTCTATACCTCTGTACCACCCCTCCAGGCCTCTCCCCACCCCACCCCCACCCCCCACCCCCCTCCCCCAGTAGTACGTCGTACGCGTACAACTCACCCCCTCCCCGCCTAGAGTATTGTCATTGTTACTATTCATATCGCATGTTTTCATTCATTACCAGATTATTGTTTGTGTAATTGTATACACCGACGCACAAAACATTGAATGTATGTTTGTTTCATGTTTATTTTATGAATTCCCATGTTTTTTGCATTTTTTTGAGGGGAGGGGAACCATGTTATGTGCACAATTGTGTACCTGCCAATTTTTTTTTTTTCCATATGCTTATCCTTTGCATGTTTTAGCTTTTTTTTTTTCCTTGAAATTCTTACAGCTACTTGATTTGACAGCTCTGAGGGGAGGGGATGGTGGGGAAGGGGTATGGGGAGAGGGTGAAGGGGAGTGGGTGCTGGGGTGTTTGAGTATCACCAAGAAAAATATTGTGCATGCTTTTGCTCATTTTTTTTTATTTTGACAGCTGCACAGACATGAAGGAAGGGGATGGGGGAAGGGAAGGTGGGGAGGGGAGAAGTGCTGGGGAGGAAGGGGGTTGAGAGTGAGTAAGGAACACCGACTTAATTATTTTGCATTGTATTGCTCGAATAAAAATGAGCTGGAAAATTCTGAAAGGGGAGGAGAGAGGGAAGGGAGGAAGAGGGAAGGGGGGTGATAGGAGTGGGTGAGGAAGGTCATGGGAGGGGAAAAATGAGGGAGGAATGGGGTCACGGGTGGGAGCGCATAGAAAACGGGAGTCATGCCGCCTGGAAGGGTAACTTTTTCAACTTTGATGGGCTATAGCTCATGCACCAGTTGATCTAAAATGCTCTGGTTTTGGCATAATGTGTGTATATTCAAGCTCTAAAACTTGGGAATAACATT
Source organism: Coenobita brevimanus (assembly GCF_032717465.1). Lineage (NCBI taxonomy): Eukaryota > Metazoa > Arthropoda > Malacostraca > Decapoda > Coenobitidae > Coenobita > Coenobita brevimanus. Next base: position 27,115,549 of record NC_136960.1, read on the forward strand.
TTTTACTTCTACAAAAGTCGAAAAATCGGCTCCATATGCGTATCCTAGGGGTTAAAACATCTCCAGAATATTGTAGATTGTTTGAGACATGAAACTTAGCCGTGAAGCGGTTTAATAATTCAACAAGTTGTGTCTCTAAAATTACCTTGCATTTCAAGTGAAATTCTGATCCATCAACACCGTGTAGACGAATGTCAGGTGGTTCAAGGATCCAGACCCATTTAATCGTACCTTTAATGGTGTTTAAGGAGGATTCTGATAATGAATTCAACATTGACCCAGAGTCCATGCAAAATGATGTTGGGACTCCTTCAGTTATACCTAAAGTAATACCTAAACGAGTCTGAGGACCAATCTGGCTAATGGAGAGCTGAGGATCTATCGTCATTATGTGAGACTTTTCCAAAAGGTGTGCTTCTCTTCCCACGACTGACGTCATGCGACGTAAGGACATTCATCAGTGGTTTGACCAGTCGACTCTTTATGATACTTGCTATAGGAAAGACGGGGTTGCGAAGTGTATGCTCTTGCCATTCCCAACGAGTTTACCCCTGTTTGTGATAAAAACTTAATTCATGGTGACCAGACTCACTGCAATGCCAGCACACAATCGAGGATTGTTGGCCCTGGCATACAGTCAACTAGTCAAACTAAGAGCAAACATTATTAGTTGCACCCCTGGTAGTCGGCTGCGAATGTGAAAATTCCACTGAGACGTGAGGGGTTTGTACATCCATTATAGTTCCGTCTGTAGTGTGAGCGGTTGTGGTGCAAGCACCTGCCTGACGTCTGAACCGAGTCTTCAGTCTGTTTCCTTTGAAAGTTCTAGTAATTGGTCTCCTGGTTTGAATCCAGTTTGCAAGGCAGTTTCTAATTACATATGATCCAACCAGTTTATAAATCTAAGGTAATCCATTAAATGACCAAAAATTTTTAATTTGATAACATCATCCCTGCCGACATGAATTACCCATGGTGTATTCTGCAGTAGCTGGCCTATGTCAGAACTAGTTCCATTCACAACAGCTGCTGCATCACATAATGTGGCTTTTCTAACCGAAATTTCCATGTCATCCATCATGTGTTTAAGGAAAGTGAAGAAAGTAATGAGGGAAACCACTTTAGAATGAGAACAACAAAACTTTGTTCATTTCCTACAAAGTTCGTCAAATGTTGTGCAACTGTCAGAGTAATGAGATCATAATCCACGATCCATGCATGATTTGCCATGATCTAACTGGCCTTTGAGAAATGAGATCTTCACTGGTTTGGTACTTAACTCCGATTATCGATGTCTGTGCTGACTTCACGGAGGATATAGAATGTGAATACGGAACTATCTTCAGCAGTGAATTTTGTTTACATCGTCCAAAAAGACAGTGTTGAGGGGAAGCTGGGTTTGCCATTTTTGTGAGAGTTCGAAGTGACAAGGTTGTTGGAGTAGTCACTGTACTGAGTGCAGATTGAAAGGAGGGCACAGATGACTAGAGTGGTGGTAAGAGAGGGTGATGGTGGTGGAGTAGTGGTAGCAGTTAATGAAGGGAGAGTAGGTGGTGAAGTAGAAGATGAAAGATCCAGAGGGTCACTATGGGAAGAAGGAGTAATAGTATCTGGATTATAAGTATATGAATTTTCTACAACAGTAGAAGTAGTAGTAGTAGTGGGTGTTGTAAGGGTATTGTCAGTAACAGTAGTAGTAGGACTGATTGATGGTGATTTCGTTTAATATTTTCCATTACGGAGCACGGTTATACTGCTATCATCAACACAATCATCATCACTTACTTTAATTTTGTGGGTAATAGGAGAGAGATCAACTCTACAGAAGTAGCCCATGAATGAAAAGGTCTGAACAAGACGAAAGAGGAGAGAGGAGAAAAAATAAAAAATAAACATATGCAATTACATTTATATACAATTATGATTAATAACAATGAATAATACAGGAAGGTGTATGATTAATATACAATGAACATTATATGATACTAATGAGCTATGTACAATGAAACGTATGTGAAAGAATATGGCTTTAAAAAGAAAGAATAAAGTGAGAGAGGGCAAAAGATTAATAAAAATGGAGAACGTAATGTAGCGAAGAAAATCAGATGAATAATAATGCGAATCACAGTCTGTAGAGAAACCAACAATCTATATAGAAAGTGAAGTGGTGGTAAAATTAAATGAAATATTATCTGAACTTATTTACTGAGTCCCGGAGAGAGAGGGGAGTTGTTTACACTACAGCAGGCTGGGTTAATGTGCTGTGGAGACTCCCCCCATCCAGAAGAGTGGAGACGGTGATTGGAGAGAGGAGTATGACATAAGTATAGAAGCAAACGTCCTGTATGAGAGGCATGTAACGGTGCCCACCAAGCCCCAGTGAGGGTGTTGGTTGAATAAGGCCGATGACGCAGTTTGTGACATGTGATTCTCTGGTTGGTCTCGCTACCACCCTTGAGGACCTTGGTATGGCGGTGGTTAGGGCTGGTTGTGGGTGGGGGTTGCTGAGGGCTGACTCACTGGGGTGTAGTAGGATGTGGTGCCATGGTGGTTGGTGGGTACTGAAGATTTTCCGAGCAGGGCAGAATAGGATTTTACCAGAACAGAGCCTCACCAAAAATGGGCAGGACACACAACGACAACCCAGTTGAACATAGGGCGAGGCAGGAGGCTGGAGTCAGGAGGCAGGAGCTGGATGAAGATGCAGGAGGCAGGACGTGGCCAAGCAGCAGGTGTACAGAGAATATACGTAGGAGATGAGAAGTATTAGAGTTAAGCCACTTCCCTGCCACCACTCGTATACCATCTTAATTTATGCCAACACTGGGCGGTCCAAATTCTGATGTAAATTACTGGGTATTTTTTCTGACTAGCTTAACACAGATCCTGATGCTCAAGCATGGGAGAAGCTGGGGCACTCTTCTTCCTAGACCTATATCAGCATATTTTGCAAGTGACATCTGTTGAATACTACAAAATCTGTCACGTAGTCCCAGGCTGCACTTAAAATTCCACGCCTATAACTCCACTGACATACTGTTAGATATACACTAATAATTAATGATATCAGTCTAGTTTCTAATAATTTATCATTGACCACCATCAGGCTCATAAGCCTTTGTGTACTGGGGCCAGTGATGGCAGAAAATACATCAGTTGAAGAAATTTTAATGTCAGCCATGAGGAGGTCAGATTGGAGAAGTGATAAGAGGAACAGCATAGGAATCATAAGAGGAGAAAGTCTGAGTGCAGAGTTCTACCATATTAGTAGAAGAAACAGCTACAGAGCCATAAGAGTGGAAAAGAGGAGGGAAGATCATTTACTACAAAAGAAATTATTTTTAGCGCAGAAAAGAACAGACTTAGCATGATTCCGGGCAGAAACATAAATGGGAAGACGTTCCAGGATGAGTTGGCTCTGTTACCTTTTGTAGGCCCTCCTCTTGCAGCAATAGAACAAGGGTAATTAAACCAAGTTCTTTTTTGTTTTGCATTAGGCGCACGATATGAGAAAGGAATGTATGATTCCATATCTGACAAAATATCCTCCGTAAAGCACAAGACACACTCAGATGGCTGTCGGCCATGAAAGCAATAATCATTCCAGGGAAAATTACAGAAGCACTGCCTGAGGGAATCCCAATCAGCAGCTCAAAAGTGCCACATCCATCACACCTTGGGAGGGATAGAACAGGTTAAGGTGATAAAGTTGTGATCAGAGGAGCACTACAGAGAGAAAAAATTAATAGCATAAGCAGAAGCATTAGTGGTAAGGAAGAGGTCAAGTGAGTTGAAACTCTCTCTGTGGCTGTCAGGGATACAGGTAGGGTGCTGTATATGCTGCTGTAGGTCAATAAGGACAGAAAGTTGTAAGCTTGCACACCAGGTGGATCAGTGAATTAACCCACTCCGTACTGACTAATTTATTATAAAACTCACCCCCAAAACCCGACAAATTTTCATCTTTTTTTTGGGGGGGTTCAAACCATTTTTGGTGAGAAACAAAGGAAAATCACAAAGAAAGTGCTCACCTGAGGTTAGAAATGGTCTAGACAGGTGTTTTCTATAGTAGGGTAAATCTTGGAAACCACTCAAAATACATAGATATTTTTTAATTTGGTACAAATTTACATGTAGTACAAGAATATATTAGTTTTCACACAAAAATATAGGTGATATAAGCATTGTTTCAATCATGAACACATGAAAATTGCCAAATTCTTGCACAATTTACTCACTCTGACTGTTGTTTCAACTTATATTCTATTTTTCAACTTACATTATACTCTTCCACTAACATTATACCACTTTCCACCTTATATAACTTATCACATATTTACCGACCTCACTATTATAGTGAGCATCATATTATTGCATATTTATAGGCCTTCCTATTATAGTGAGCCTAGCATTATCTCAAGCACACACAGTATCAGTAATGTATTAAAATGTACTAAGGTGTGGTAGAGGAGGGTGTCCCATGTATATGTACCAAAAATCACAAACAAAATTTGAAAAATGTGCAAACAACAGATCTTGCAATAGCAAAACCTACATCGTACGTCATGGGGACTAAGCGTGAAAAAAGTTGCAACGTGCAACGTACATCATGGGTACGGGGCGGATTAACCCCTTAACCACGGGGCGTCACTTTCGTGATGCTTGGGAGCAAGGGATCATACCGCAGGGCGTCACTTCTGTGATTCTGTGTTATTTTGAATTTGCCCGGGCTTTCAAGTGGTGGCTTGAATCATCTATCAGTACTGCCAATGTCCAACACTAGTCATCACTCCTAATCTCATCTGTACTCCCATCCATTGTTGACAATTTAGCCATTTCTCCCCATTCTTGACTCCCCTCCCTACCTCCCCTCCATTACCCTATCCTCTTGCCTGCCTGGCCGTGCTACACTAAGTAAATCTTCCCTGGAATTTTTCACTGATTTCATCCATTGAAATAAGCCCTATGCCCTATTCTTATACCAAATAATATATACAAAAAAGAAATAAGGTAAGTGAGAGTGCCATACACCTAGAATTGGCTAATTATCACTTGACAACACCTCACATGCACTTGTTCGCTAATTTTCGCTGTTTAATTCCCCTTGAAATATGCCGTATAATCTATTTTCGTAATAAAATTATATATAAGAAAGGAAGGGAGAAGCCTAAGTGATATTTACATTCACCTGGAACTACCTGATTTATTATGTATTGTCTTGGTTTCCTGTCAATCATTTCATTGCTATATATTAGCAGGTCTCACAAGGCTGAAGTTGGTAGTATTGCACTCACTCTAACCAGGCGGCAGGAGGCCACCACTATCAGTTCATTGTCGTCTTTCAAGGTGAAGGTATGTCGGATTCGCTCCTGTTAACTTCCGCCACTTTTTAGCCCCATGCAAAGTGCCCTGTGACCTTTACCCCCTAATAAACCTTGTGTGGAAAGATGTAAAGGCCTGACAGTTGAAAGAGAGTGACTACGATCTCTCTCTTGAGTAAAACAGTGCAAGTGGAATTGTAATTAATGTGTAAATAATGTATAAACAGCAAGTGAAAGCAATGATTGTAAATACGAGGTGTGTTCAAAAAGTATCCGACCTTAATTTTTCGTGTGTAAACAAATGAAGGTAGGGAGGCGTGGTTTGGTGCACGTATGTAGGCGGTCCTAATGCGTATGCGTAAATTTTTTCTCACCAGCAGAAGCTGTTATTCGATGGCAGACCGCCAATGAGTGAGGAAGTGTAAGTGAGCGCCGTTGGATTTTCTTTTTTGACAAAATGTTGGAAAAACTTGAATAATGCTACTGCATCAAATTTTGTGTAAAGCTTGGCGATTCCCAAGTGGAAACAATCCGCAAGATTCAACAGGTCTTCGGGGATGAAGCAATGGGCAACACACAGATAAGGGAGTGGTACAACTGCTTCAAAGATGGCCGCACATCAGTGGAGAGTGAAGCATGTTCTGGTAGGCCTTCAACATCCCGAAATGAGATCGTCATTGACCAATTGAGGACCCTGATGATGCAGGATCGTCGAGTCATGATCAGAGAACTTGCAGACGAGGTGGGGGTCAGCATTGGATCCGTTCATTCCATTGTGAAGGAAGATTTAGGCTTCAGGAGAATCTCAGCAAAGTTCGTACCAAAGCTCCTAACGATTGAGCAGAAGCAACTCCGTATGGAGATCGCACAGGACATGCTGGAGACTGTGAACAGTGATCCCAACTTCCTCAACACAGTGATCACTGGCGATGAGTCCTGGGTTTATGGGTACGACCCAGAAACCAAGTTGCAGTCATCACAATGGAAGCATCCAACACCCCCGAGGCCAAAAAAGCAAGGCAGGTCCGCAGCAATGTCAAAGACATGCTGACCGTCTTCTTCGACTCCAGTGGCGTGGTTCATCACGAGTTCACACCACACAGCACAAGCATCACCAAGGAGTATTACCAAGAGGTTCTGCGTCGCCTTCGTGATGCTGTGCGACGCAAACAGCTGGACCTGTGGGCAGCGGGCAACTGGCAGCTCCATCACGATAACGCACCCGCCCATTCTTCACATTTGATACAGAGTTTCCTGGCCAAACACAACACACCTGTGCTTCGTCAGGCTCCCTACTCTCCCGACATGGCTCCGTGTGACTTCTGGCTTTTCCCCAAGCTGAAAATGCCCCTCAAAGGGACCAGATTTCAGTCCAGAGAAGACATCCTGCGGAATGCGATGGACCAGCTGTGTGCCATCCCAAAACTGGCGTTCCAGCGCTGCTTCCAACGGTGGCAGAACCGTTGGAAGAAGTGTGTGGCAGCCCAAGGAGACTACTTTGAAGGAGATTAGTGTAAGTTTGTTGTATCTGGATACGAGTATTTTTTATGAACAAAGGTTGGATACTTTTTGAACACACCTTGTATAAATGAACAGTGGAAAATAGTTATATAAGTTACTTCAAGTGACAGTGCATAACACAGTGTAAATAAAATAGAAATGTAAATAATGTAAATAAAATACAGAATGTAAATAGAAATGTAAATGAGTAGTATTATAAGAATACAAGTATATATACTAGGAGTAATAAAAGTGATAGTTTCACTGTAGCATGTATGAATACTATGAGTTATGAGAGTGAAGGTGAAAGTGAAATTCACTCTCAATGCTAGTATACAGGACAAAAAAGTAAATGCTACGTATTTTACTGAAAGAAATTGAATGCCTAGAGTGACAATAAACTACTATTACTGAAGGAAACTTATGGATAAAGACTGTAGCTATATGTAAGTGTTATATAGTAATAGAAATATAAACTGTGAGTGTTTTTATGAATAATAAATGACACCACCAGCGGCGAACGATCGGAAGTGGGATGGTCATACGCCCTCGTAATTTTCATTGCTTTCACAGTGGGTTTTTTTTTTTTTGAGTTTGGATTCCAAACTATTTGAGAATCATAGAATAGTGTTTCTAGTGATAATATCAGGCTGTGGTAATCATATTACGAGTTGTCGGGAACTGTAAAATGGAGGCTTCGTTACTCAACTTCAGAAGTCTCCACAAGTCCTACGGAACTCGACGAAGGCTCAACAAACACCCCAGAAGAAAGCGGAAGGTATGTGCCATAAGCATATATGATTTTAATATTTTAGGACTAATAACTGATTTTTGGCAAATATTTTTAGTGAGTCTGTCGGAGCGCAAATATGCCTGCAGGAGCCGAAAGTCAAAGCAAAACAAGTACGCGGTTTAAGGGTTAAGAGGAGAGCCAAAGGTGGTGGTGAACACAGAAATCTCTTAGAATGGAGATTTCAGAAAAAGGAGAAATTGATAGGATGTGTTCCATCTTAAAAGTAAGATAGTCAAACGATTTTCACAGTACAATTAAGGAGTAAGTAAACAGCAAAGATATATTTATTCAGAAAATGGCAGAAAAGCCAAAGTGAGATTGTAGAAAATTCAGAAGATTTAAGCTCAGGAACACGAGAGCAAGTTCTTTAGTTGCATGCATATGCACAACAGCCACCTTTGGCTTTGAAATGTGTATCAGCAGCATAGGAATCTCGCCACTGTAACCGTTTAGGCTGTATGGAATTCCTCAACTAGTCATATATCAGCTTGGAACCCCACAGCTGATCACCAATTTATATCAGCTGAATCGTGACCTCACAGTTCCAAGCAAGATTATAACGTTGCTCCTGGTTAAGTCACCTCCGGCTGACACACTCCACCAAAACGTCTTCTCACACACTGGAGATGGTGGGAATCGGTGTAGAATCTTGTTGAAGGATTGTAGAGGTAGCGTATGCAGGAGAAGAGAAACTGAGCAGATTAACTCTCTATTTATTGGCCACAGAAAAATACAACTGCGACACAGAGAGAGCTCAGAGTTGTACGTCCCTCTCGTTCTAGTGATACGTGCTTTCTGCTGTTAGCCGCCTTCCCCACACTGGGTGTGGCGCCGAGGTCAGCAAAATCAGAGGTGCTAAACCTCCACAGACAACTGGGATTTATACATGAATAGAAGAATCATAACTATGCCATGTACATTATACACTTCAATAAAATAGTATTGATTACATTAAAGTATACCAGCAAGATAAATATTTCCCCCAAGACTCACACATACATACAATTCATATTTCTCTATCGCCTTCCCTTTACTCTTGGTTTTTGATAAAAAACAAATGTTTGAGTGCGCATCTTATCCCAAGCCACACTTTACAGTGAAATGGCGTTTGGTTGCTTATCATTCACAGTATCTTATACATTGTTAATTGTGAATAAACAACTTTGTATGTAATATGTAACAATAGTGTGAAATACAACTCGTCATGGGAAAATGATGTTGGCACCAGAACATTGCTCGGCCACACCTTTCGACGTCCCCATCGACATTGTTGTCCTAACTACTGTGTAGCCTAACCAATGTGTAGGGTAGCTAACTATTTAGCCATGTCCACCTGCAATCCGTGAGTACGGATCCGTGGTTTTAGTGGGTTCTCATCGGCTTCTAGATAGTAGCCCCAAACACAAACACAGAACAAGACCACAACAAGTAGATGACCAATGCCAGGATCAAAATAGGAAGGAGAAAGATATGAAGGGAGATAGGACAGTACATATGGTTCTAAATCAGTCTTGCTCAGATGAGTGAGGAACTGTATCTCTTTGAGCACATGAGACAGCCTGTTTACATTCAAGGTAGGAACAATGAATAAAGGTAAAAAGGGTCGTAAGTGGGACGAGTTCACCGACAAGGCTAGATGGTGCTTGTTAGGTAGAACTGCCATTTCTTTACTGTGCAACTCACAATAATCGGGTGCAACATAGTAACCCTTCACCATAAGGAACTGGTTTTGTGAGGCACATGTGAGTGTTACGTCCTCTGTCTCAGGAAAGAAGTGTTGTTTGGCATGTACAGTACTCCTACATAAGCATGGAAAACTGACTTCAATTGAATGGGTTGGTAAGTGCAAAGTTGGAGTGTAGAGGAAGTGTTTGTGTCCAACAAGGTCATCTTACATTTCTCTACCCTTGACAGATTGAAGACAAAACGAAGAGCAGGACGTACATGGAGATTAAGAAAACACTACTCAAATTCATCCAAAGTCGTTTCAGCTATATACCCTTTGCCATCTGACATAAGAAGCACCTCTGGTCCCTCATTCAGAATAACAATGTATTGTTAGTAGTAGCAAAGGGAAAGGAATAAACCGCCATGCATGGTATTTTACAGCATTCCTTATAGGTACCAATATCAGGATGCCCTCATGTGTCAACTGGGCCTCTAATAATGGGTAATAATATTCCAGTTGATTCATACCAAAAGGTGGCGTAAATCCATGCTTGACCATAGCTACGTCAAGAGCACTGATTAAATGTGAGTAAGAAGCAATAAAGTATTAACCCTATTCAAACTTGCATCGATTAAGCCGTCCACCATATTGGCTGCATACGACTCCAAAGCAGTGGTTGACTTGTCGAGAGGATGTAAGTACTCAGCGATTAACACTAAGTAAGCCGGGGTTGGTAAGTTGGTTTGGATGTTTTTCACAAGTCCTATGAGATGGTTGGTAGTCTTAATTATCTCGTTAGCTTTGTTAGTGAACTCACCTAACTGTTCATACATGGGCATGATTAGCCTGTTATTCGCCTTTCCCGCCAATGTCAAATCATGCATTTGTCTACCCAATTGCACTACATCCTTGTCTAGCACTGTACCACAAGGCTTTTGAGACAGGATACTTAGGAGATCAACAAGTCCTCTCTTAGCACATGCATGGACATGCTTGGAAAGATCAGAATCTGCATTAGGTAAAGCGACATGCAGTTTAATGAGTCTGTCTGTGAGCCTGACTATATGTCCACTGTGAAGCTCGGTTATACCACGCAAGGTTTGTACCAAAGCTTCATTATTTGAGGTCATCAACTGCGGGTTCCGGTTGAAAAACTTGCCGACTTTCGACAGTTGTTGTTTGAGGTGAAACAATCCCTTAGAGACCTCTTGTATCTGGAGCTTGGAGATATCCTTCCAAATGGGCTCTTCAGTGCTCCTGGCATCAATGCAGTCGTGTCCGTGTCCATCGTTGTTCCATAGGTCCACTCCAAGCAACGCGAGAGGGGTACAAGCCACATGTTTGTAAGAGAAGATACTCCCTTAATCGCTCTTACTGTGGGATTGTAGCTTGCTGCGGTACTTTTGGTTAAGGACAGGTACGGACGACAACATAGACTGCGACGAAGACAGAGGGGACAACACATCAGATGATTGGTTAGTTAGGTTTAGCTCTTGATTTACTGGTTTGATCTTGTCAGCATGTACTGCCTCCTGAGTTCCATCAGCATCACTCCATATTCGAAAAGTAGGTCCACGCATATGTTCCACAATGGTATATGGTCCGCGGAACTTAGGTCTGAGCTTGGAAGTTCTCTCAGAGATATTGATCATAACATTCTGGCCCATCTCCATCTTTTCTTGACTACCCTCGTGTTGTTTCACCATCATCTCTGATCTTGAGGCTTCATACGTGTGTATGACTTTATTTACTTCTGCCTGTTTTCCTGGACTTTTCCCGAATTAACCTGGTTGCCCAGTTTTTCCTGATTTGCAAGAACAATTGGGCAATAGTCCATAGAATAAGGATAACGCCCATGGATGACACACTATCTTTGCACTTTTGGCTTTACGGCCTTGGTCTTTTGCTGTGGAGAACTAGTAGCTGTATCTCTTCAGCCCGAAGTTTGCAAGGCTTTGCTAGCTTCTGCATAGCATATGCCTGCCTTCGCCAAAGCCTGACTTTCAGTACAGTTAGGATGCTGCTGTGCCATATTTATAAACCTAAACATCCAAGCATCCAACATGTAGCAGTTGCTTGCAAAAGTGTTTGAGGTTTCCTTAAACTTATGGGCAGCAGGCCCGGTTTGAAAGTTGTATTCATCTTCCCCAGTAAACTGAAAACTCAGTTGGGCTGTAGGTAGCACCTTTATTCAATCTGGGTTCGAAGGTGCCTGAACAAACTGTCCTTGGGACTTAACCGGCGCTACAGGAGGTAAAGTTGAAGGAACGTTAGCAGTAGCCAGATTAGTGGTCGCCATATTAGGTTCATGCCATGCAGAAGGAAAATTCACCTTAGTTTGCATGTCAATACTGTTAGTATTCTTGCCCCATGGATTACCACAAAGATCCTGGGTTTGCATGCCAGTACTGTTAGAAATCATGCCCCATGTATTAGCAGAAAGATCCTGGGTTTGCACGCCAATACTGTTAGTATTCATGCCCATGTATTAGCAGAAGGAACATTAGCAAATAAATGGTCTTGTCCTTGCTGCCCAGTGGGTAATGGTGAACTGAACATGCCTGAGGTGTAAGTGGGTATGTGAGTGTTTGCATTAACCCCTTAACTGCGGTTGTCATTCCAGAATAACATAGCAAAAACTGGACCAAACTGCGGGTGTCATTCTGGAATGTTTGTGAATATTTTGAATACCGCGCTTTTTTCCGCACGCCAATTATTTCAAGGGAGAGTAGCTATTAAGTTCTTTCACTCCAGCCGACCCCCACCTCCCTCCTCCCACCCCCTGGGCCCCCACCTCCCACCCCCCGGCCTCCCACCCCACCCCTGCCCAAACACGCATCAGTATCTGTCCAGCTTTGTGAGTGACAATGGCGCTGATGTGGCAGTGAAGTGCGGGCAATTACAATGCCTTTTACCTACCTCATTGAACACAGAGTGGGTGTTTATCATATGTGCAGTGTTCATATATGTCTATAGTATTATTTTCGGAGTGTGGTTTATTATTTGGTAATGGTGTGTTGGGCAAAAAATAGTGATTTTAGATAGCTCACTTCTAATGGCACTGCCCGTCCAGTGATAGTCAATGAAATCATGAAACTTACATCATTGCAAAGCTGAAGGTTAGTACTTTCTAATGGTATCTCATTTTTCGCTCTAGCTTTATTCTGTGCAGAGTTATAAAGGTTTAAATTTGTTTACATTTTGGCTGGAACCCCCGCGGGGGGGGGGGCAGTCGGGTCAAAACAATGCCCACGGTTAAAGGGTTAATATCAGAGATTATTGGACCTTGAGTATCTGGTTGAGAGGCCAAGGGTGCTGTTGTAGCCTGTTTAACATCCAGAGTCTCTTTGCTAGGAATACCCTTATTAGCAAGACTAGTGGCCATGTTGGACCTAACTGAACTTTCAGGAACTGTTGAATAAGAATGACCAGAATGGAAATGTAAAGTGTTTAAGTCCCCACTACCCAGTTCCTCAGAAGTGTCCTGACTATCTTCAACCCAAGATATCCATCCATGTAGTTTCAAAACTCGTAACCAAAGTCTCAGTCCAAAGTCTCAATTCACTCACAAAATTCTGAGTCTAATTCACTAGACTCTTCTTCCGTTGTGGTTGGTTTGTCTGAATATCCCCTTAATTTGTTCCCATTTCTTCACTATATCCATCTAACCTTATCAGAATTTATTCCCTCCCCAGTACAGGAAAAATTAAACTGACACAAATAGATTAGTTATGGCTTTGAGCAACAGAGAATGGGATGAAGACAAGACATACAGAAAATGTATGTATTGAGGGGAAACTGAGAAACCTTTGTTTTTTTTCACACTTTATCTAACTAACATGTGCTCCAAAAAATGTGTCTGAAGGTTCACTGTGCATGTACACTACATAGGTGTCATATGAGCTGAAGTTCTCGGGTAGATTTGTACTGCAAGTCCACATGTTCTGCAAGGTTTCTCCTCCAACCACATGACGATCCACCCCCCACGCTGGTCCTCGGGTGACTGCCAGTCTTGCCGCAGGCTTGCGAGGCAGAGGCAACCGCACCGCGTACAGCCACACACACCACCCTGCCGCACTCCAGCCTCCAGAGTTGCTAGATGTGTCTAGACGATCCAACCCTTCACTGCACTGTCCTCCGTACAAGAGTGAGATAGTTGCCAGTTCGCGCTTGAAGGTAGAGATATCTCGCCAGGCAGAGATGGAGAGAGAACGAGTTTTACTCTGATTTCTGCTCTACTTACTCACTACACAATTAGTCCCTTTGCACAGGAGAGTAAGATTTTTTGTTTCACCTGCAGGATCATGTCGTATCCCAGCACGGAACACCAAGTGTCGTTGCACCACTGGCACCAAAAATAGGTTTCATCCCACCGCTGCCACCAAAATATGTATCAGCAGCATAGGAATCTCGCCACTGTAACCGTTTAGGCTGTATGGAATTCCTCAACTAGTCATATATCAGCTTGAAACCCCACAGCTGATCACCAATTTATATCAGCTAAATCGTGACCTCACAGTTCCAAGCAAGATTATAATGTTGCTCCTGGTTAAGTCACCTCCGGTTGACACACTCCACCAAAACGTCTTCTCACACATTGGAGATGGTGGGAATCGGTGTAGAATCCTGTTGAAGGAATGTATAGGTAGCGTATGCAGGAGAAGAGAAACTGAGCAGATTAACTCTCTATTTATTGGCCACAGAAAAATACAACTGCGACACAGAGTGAGCTCAGAGTTGTACGTCCCTCTCGTTCTAGTGATACGTGCTTTCTGCTGTTAGCCGGCTTCCCCACACTGGGTGTGGCGCCGAGGTCAGCAAAATCAGAGGTGCTAAACCTCCACAGACAACTGGGATTTATACATGAATAGAAGAATCATAACTATGCCACGTACATGATACACCTCAATAAAATAATATTGATTACATTAAAGTATACAAGCAAGGTAAATATTTCCCCCAAGACTCAAACATACATACAATTCATATTTCTCTATCGCCTTCCTTTTACTCTAGGTTTTTGATTAAAAACAGATGTTTGAGTGCACATCTTATCCCAAGCCACACTTTACGGTAAAATGGCGTTCGGTTGCTTATCATTCACAGTATCTTATACATTGTTAATTGTGAATAAACCACTTTGTATGTAATGTGTAACAATAGTGTGAAATACAACTCGCCATGGGAAAATGATGTTGGCACCAGAACAAATGTGTATAGGGAAAGTAAGAGGATACAGAGAAGAGTTTGCTATCAGTCGTCTCAGACATCTGAGTCTCGGTAAGGAACAGAAGATGAGGTTTAGATGACAGGTGGTGCTCAACAGAGAGAAAGTTAGAAATGCCACGAAAATTGTAGAAATAAAGAAGTGATTCAGTGGCTCCAGAAATCCAGGCATCTCGCTTGGTCATCATCGGGAGAGAGGTGGATGGTGGGGGTTTTCATGCCTCTTCTCCAGGGGACTCTGAGGCTAGGTGATACGGTGCCATTTTTAGTAAAATATTGAATAGGGAGTGTAGTGTGCAATGTGCATGTAGTTTGGTGATGACAGTTAGAGGAACTTGTATTGGACAGCATGCTGATCTACTTTTTGTGTTACCGAAATGCTGAAAAAGTTCAGCAGGGTAGGGTGGTCAGAAGCTAGTCCCGAGGGCTGATGAAATGTGAGCTTCAGTGCTCCCTGTTATCAACCTTCTATCTATCTTGGGAGTACTGCTCTGCTTGACTGTTGCTACAGTCTCTTTAAATGGGTAAAATAAGCAGGATTATAAAGAGATTTAAAAAACATGGCTTATTAATACGGTGAAGAACGTCTAAGTTAGTCTTCCTTCACCCATGACTCACATATCCAGAAAGTTTCACTGAAACAAACAATCAAAAAAGTCCTGAACCTGGACTCGGACTCAGATCACCACCAAACTTTCATCAACTCTTCCTTGGCCCGTGGCATAAATATCCACAACATTCCATTGTAATCAGTTATTAACACTTTCAGATAACTTGCATAGAAACAAACAAACAGACATAAACAGGGGTGAAATACATGACCTCATGCAACTTCGATGGCGGAGGTCATAACTAAAATGACTACTCACACACGGTCATCCTAATAAGCAGTAGAATTACACATGAAAATATATAAATAAATAATAATCATAAACATAATAATGATGAGGTTAATAATAATAATAATAATAATAATAATAATAATAATGATGATAATAATCATAATCATAATAATAGTAATGAAATATTAATAATAATAATAATAATAACAACAGGGGAGTGAGCATGGAAGTGAAAAAGTTACTGTATGACAGTATTGTGATACCATCTCTAAAGTATGAAAGTGAAGCGTGGACCTTGTTGGAGGGACACAAGAGTGAGACATTGAGGTGGTTTGTCCATGTGGAGAGGATGGAGAGTGAGAGACTGACAAGGAGAGTGTATGTGAGTGAGGTGGAGGGGGAGAGAGGGAGGGGGAGGACAAGGATGAGATGGAGGGATGGAGTGGAGAGGTATATGAGAGAGTCGGGTGTGGGCTGGGAGCAGGACAGTGAAATGGCAAGGGACGGGGTGACATGGAGGCGGTTTATCTGTGGCAACCCCTTATGGGATTAAGGCATCTGGCAATAGATATAATAATAATAATAATAATAATAATAATAATAATAATAATAACTAAAACATTGTAACTGTGCTGTGGACAGTCACTAGTGTCCACCAGCTCTTTCTCATAACGACCTTGACTCTATTGGGGTGAATTGGATTTTTTTTTTATCACCAATGGCCCATGCCAGGATACATAACATGGGCCCTTCAGATTCCATGTGCAGTCTCCGGTTTTCATGGAATCGTCGCAAGACTTTGAGGCTGGAATAATAATAACTAGAACTCTATAATTGTCTTATGACAGTCACTAGTCTCATCCTACTGTTATTAAGTGACCTTGACCCTACTGGGGATACTTGGATTTTTTTTTTATCAGCAATGGTCCATGTCAGGAACCATGGCCCTTCAGATTCTTTGTGCAGTCACCAGATATTCTGGAACCGTCAAGAGACTGAAGCTGGAATAATAATAACTAGTTATGTAATTCTGTCACGTAACCACAATAGGCAAGCTTTGCCAGGTGGTAAGGTATATAAAATAAAAACAAGATTTGAAGACCCTAAGGTAACTTCCTATGTAACATCAACAAGGGATCTGACAAAGGCATTGAAGAATGTGTCAGCTACAGTTTCTTACAGTGACTTCGACCCCACTGGGGAGATTTGGATTTTTTTCATCAGCAATGGCCCATGCCAGGACACACAACCTAGGCCCTTCAGATTCCTTGCACAGTCTCCAGTTTTCCTGGAAACATTGCGAGACTATGAGGAGAGAATAAACCTTCGTTCCAAGCCCAGAACGCCTTATTGGGTCTTGAAAGACCCCAACTTAATTATTGGATTTCTGCCATATGCAGAAAGTTACAAATATTAAATTTTGTATGTAAGTTGCCCAGGACACGGAATGTGTCATTCCACCAATGTCCTTTTGTGTTTTATTTTTTATTTTTATTTTTTTTTTAATAAAAGCATTTTTTTTTCTTAAAATTTTTTGAAGATTTGCACATGTAATGAACAATGTGGCATATATATTTAGATTACATCATTCTGATTCATTGAACATGGTCTTTGCATAGTAAAATTAACGTATTATCAGTTAAAATACCATATAAAAAAGACAATATCATAAAAATAAAATTATGCCAAAAATTTGGTTGAATCTATGCTTAGAACATAAACAAGATTGACATTTATTTTCAGAAAACCCCTGCATGATTTGCGAATCAAGTAAACATAAACATGAGCGACATATTTAAAACAAGAAAACCATTGAATGAATTAGCATCACATAAATCATTAAAGGTGTCATTATCAGCATCAGAAATGGTAGGTTCAACAATTCTCCACTGCTGACTGAAGAGCACCTTAGCATTCAGTGGCATGGTAAATAATATCCGGAATCTGGGAAAAACAAAAATTACATGGAATGCTAGGTGGGGTACTGGACAACCCCCAATAAAGTCTGCACCCTCCTAACTCCTAAACTCAAATGTCGTGTGGTTATACACTGGCCAAAGACAAACAGAGTCAAGGTTCGCCAGAGCCCTAAGACAATAAGTGGCTGAATGGCATCATTTTGAAAATGTATTGGGGTCACTCTTATCCCACATGGCCTATGAAGGGTTAATAATAACTGTAACTCTTCTATGGACAGTAATTAGTCTCCACCTACTGTTTTTTGGTCACCTTGACTCCAATGAAGAGATCTGGATTTTTTTTCTATTAGCAATGATCCATGCCAGGACACATAACCTGGGGCCGTCACATTCTATGCACAGTCTCCGATTCTCCTGGAACTGTTGCGAGACTCTAAGGCCAGAATAGTAATAATTAGTTATGTACTCTTATTGTGTAGCCACAATAAGGAGGCTTTACCATGTGGTATGGCATGTGTAATAAATAATGAAGAACTGAGACCATAAGGTAACTTCTTGTGTAACATCAGCAACAGAGACAAAGGTGTTAAAGAACACATGTGTCTGGTACTGTTTCTTACAATGTCCTTGACCCCATTAAGGACATTAGAATTTTCTATCAGCTACGGCCCATTCCATGACATATAACCTGTGCACTTCAGATTCCATGTGCAGTCTCTGGTTCTCCTGGAATCGTTGCGAGACTGAGGCGAGAATAATAATAATAATAATGCCAGCGAAAACAATAACCTCCACCTAAGTCGTAGATGGAAACTAATAATACCAGTGAAAACAACAGTCTTAATACTAGCTGGTATGGATTTATTCATACCAAGTCAACAGTTCACTGAAAGATCAAACTCTCCAAAATGGTTTGATGGTAATTGTGCCAGAGCAACAGCCCAAGAGTCATTAGCATATAACTGTTACTTAAAATCAAAAACATCTGAATCACTCTTTCAATTTATAATTGTTAGAAATCATGCAAAAGCTGTAATAAATCTAGGTAAATCAAACTTTCTTCAAAAGCAAGCATCAAAACTACTTAACAACCCTAAAGACAACAGAATATTCTGGTCAACTCTTAATTCTTTCAATAATAACTTTATCAAGTCATCTTCTATTCCCCCACTAAAATCTTCAGATGGCAACATTATAAATGACCCTCGTGGGAAAGCAGATATTTTTGCCAGTAAATTTGCCAGAAATTCCACCATACAGGATGCCAGCCAGAATGTCTCAGTACTAGAACTTGATTCTCCCGAAATTGCCCCACTTAAAATACAGACAAGATACGTAAAATCCATCCTAAACAATTTACCTACCAACAAAGCTCCAGGCCCAGATGAAATTCCGCCAATTGTTGTGAAAAAGTGTTCCCCTGAACCTGTCTCTGTTCTAGCTAAATAATTCAGATTATGCATATGTACTTCTTCATTCCCAGATTCATGGAAAGAAGCCAATATCCACCCAATTCCGAAGAAAGTAAGTTCCTCTGACCCCTCTGATTGCAGACCAATAGCTGTCACATCTTCTCTTGGTAAGGTACTTGAAACTTTAATTAGTAAGCACATTGTTAAACATCTTGAATCCAACAACTTAATTTGTAACAGACAATATGGTTTTCGCCATGAAAGATCCACCATTGACATGCTAAATCTCCTAACTCATACCATCCATCAATCAATTGACCTACATGGAGAAACACGCAGTACCCATTGATATTTCAAAAGCTTTTGACAGAGTGTGGCACTGTTCTCTGCTGTCCAAGCTCCCTTGCTATGGTCTAACGTCTTTTGTTCTTTTGATTTCCTCATTTCTTAGTGACAGGAAAATAAGAGTAAAGGTGGATGATGTATATTCCAATTTCCACTCAACGCCAGCATGCCGCAGGGATCAGTTCTGGCGCCAACCTTATTCCTACTTCATATTAATGATCTATTACCTGTCACCCTCAATCCCATCCACTCATTTGCAGAGGACTCAACACTACATAGTTCATTCACACTTAGACACCCATTTACAAAGTCTAATATCTTTACCTCTCAACTCAGTACAGCTATCTCCATAAATGAAGCCCTACCTACGATCCGTGAATGGGGACAAAACAACCTTGCCTCATTTAATGCTAGTAAAACTAAATATATACAATTTACTAATAGACAGATATTGCCAGATTCGTACATTACTTTGAGTGCTACTAATATTCCCATCTCCAAAAGTATTGAAATTCTCAGCATCCCACTTAACAATGCCCTCAGCTGGACCTCTCATGTTCGATCACTTGCTAAACCGCCTCAAAGACACTTGGATTATTGAACAGAGTCCGTAACTTCTTCACTGACGAGCAGTTAGCTATAGTTTATAAGAGTCACGTACGCTCTTAGCTTGAATATTACTCACCCTTGTTGAATGGATGTGGAGAGGTTGCTGTAAAACAACTAGACAAAATTCAGAACAAAGCTGTTAGAATTATTAACAATCCTGCCATTAAATATAAACTACTTCCCCTACAAGTAAGAAGGCATGTTGCCTCCCTTGCATTATTTTACAGATATTTTTTGGCAAATGCTCAGACGAAGTTGCGTCCATGGTGCCACCTCTCCATGCCTTCCCTCGTGCTACACGGGCATCTGGTAGCGCTCATGACTGGAATGTCACTCAGCCATATTGCAGAACTTCTGCCAATCAGAATTCTTTCATTCCCTGAACTGCATCTCTCTGAAACTCGCTTTCTCAGAGTTGTTTCCCTCCAAACTTCAACCCACAGCTGTTGAAGTCTAACTGTTACAGATATTTTATGAACAGAGGACACCAGTAATCTGGTGTATGGATTATTTTTTTTATTCGTTTGTTTTTCCCCCTGGGGGTAGGGTTTTTTTTCAAGAATACTCCCCAAGTATCCCTGCTTATCGTAAAAGGCGACTAAAAGGGTTGGTGGAGGGTTTGTGCCCCTCCCCGGAAAACAACTAACTAAAAAAACAAAAAATAATTTGACAAAGACTGACCAAACGATGACGACCATGGACCGGACAAAGGACATGGTTATCGGAACGTGGAACGTAAGGGGGGCGAATGATGAGGTGAAAGAGAGAGAGATTGTCCAGGTGCTTGAGGGTGCGAAACTGGATGTATGTGGAATAACTGAAACAAAATGGAAAGGAGAAAGTGTGAGAGAATGGGAGTATGGATGGGGTATATGTGCAGGAGTAGGTGAGAATGAGAGGGCAAAGGAAGGAGTATGTATAGTTGTCAGTAAAAGATGGAAGAAGAGCATAAGACAGTATGGATCAGTTGAGTCAAGGATTGTGTGGGTAAAGTTGAAAGTTGGAATACATATGTGGGCGATTGGGTGTGTGTTGTGCCAACGCAACATCGTGCTAGAAGAGTGAGAGAAGAGTTCTGGACAAATGTAGTAGTGTGCATGGAAAAGTTTGGAAGGAATGAGAGTGTTTTTGATTGGTGATATGAATGGTAAAGTTGGGAATGTGAAGGTGGATGGAATAGTTGGTGACTGGGGTGTGACTGCTGAGATAGATGAGAATAGGAGTGCGTTAGTGGACATTTGTGCTGGGAGGGGGTTGGTGATAGCTAATACCCTCTTCAGGCATAAAATGATCCACAGGTATACATGGCGAGTGATGAGAAGGGTAGGTGGTGAACTGAATGAAAGGAAGGCAATCAGGGCCGTTTCTAGCCTTTTAGGGGCCCTAGGCAGAATGCTGTTTGGGGGCCCCTATCTTAGACCAGGGATGCCAGACGAAAAGGCGCGAACAAAAGCCAAGACAGCCAAGAAATAGCCAAGCACCACAACCTCGAGTCACTTTTCACATATTTTAATTTCTTAAAAAGCTAATATTGGCAGCCTAGGGGCCCCCTAGTGGCATCGGGGGCCCTAGGCAACCGCATACTTCGCCTATAGCAAGAAACGGCCCTGAAGGCAATGATTGATTATGTGTGTGTGGATGAAAGGATGCGAAGATGTGTAATGGATGCAAGAGCTCATAGAGGTTGGGGGAGTGGACTTTCTGACCACTACTTGGTGGTGGCCAGAATTAGAATTCAAGTAAGATGGAGGAATAGAAGAAGGGAAAGACGAGAGGAAGGAGTAGTTGCAAGGAGAGTGGAAAAGTTACAAGAGGATGAGAAAAATGCAGAGTATAAGAAAGAAGTGGAGGAACGATTGGGCAAATATGAATTGGAGCAGATGGGAGACGTGGAAGGTGTGTGTAGGATTTTTACAGAAGAAATATGCGCAGCATGTGATGTGGTGTGTGGAAGGAAGAGAAGACGGAGGGGGGTGCAAGGAACAGCGTGGTGGACTGATGAGGTGAGACAGGCTGTGGCACAAAAGAAGAAAGCATACAATGAATGGATGAGAAATAGGGGCGTGGAAGAAGTTGAGAGGCAGAAGAGAGAGTTATATGTAGAAAGAAAGAGAGAGGTGAAAAGATCAGTAAGAGAGAGTAAGAAGAGAGTGGATGAGGAATTTGGAAGGAATTTGAGTGTAAAGTGGAGGGACTATAAGAAAATGTTCTGGAAAGAGATGAAAAGAGTAAGACAGGGTGGAAGTGAAGTTAGCAGGGGAGTGAAAGATAAAAATGGTAGATTACTAATGGAGAAGGGAGAAAAAGTGAGCAGATGGAGAGAACACTTTAAGGAATTATTGAACATAGAGGATGGAAGTAATGCGAGTATAAGTGGCTGGGGAATGGCTGGGAGAAGGAAGGAGGTGAGAAGACAGGAAGAAATCAGTAGGATAGAAGTTGTGGAAGCAATGAAGAAAGTTAAATCGGGCAAAACCCCAGGAATTGATGGAGTGTGTGGTGAAATGCTGAAGCATGGGGGAGAGAGAGTAGAATGGATGTGGAAGATGTGCAGATTAGCCTGGGAGGAAGGTAGAGTCCCGGAGGATTGGAAGTCAGGTATAATTATTCCATTGTACAAAGGAAAAGGGGAAAAAGAAGTGTGTGGTAATCATAGGGACATTTGTCTTCTTAGTATAATAGGAAAAGTGTATGGTAGGATACTTATTGCCGGAGTTAGAGAAAGAACAGAGAAATTAGTTGGAGAAGAACATGGAGGCTTTAGGAAGGGAAGAGGTTGTGTATATCAGATATTCATTCTTAGATCTTTAGTGGAAAAGTTTCTAGAGAAGGGAAAGAAGTTGTATGCGGCTTTCATGGATTTGGAGAAAGCATATGACAGGGTGGATAGACAAGGATTGTGGAAAGTGTTAAGGATATATGGAGTAGATGGGAAGTTGTTGAATGCTGTGAAGAGTATGTACGATGGTGCGAAGGCTGCAGTGCGTGTGGATGGCGAACTAAGTGAATTTTTCTCTTTGAAAGTTGGGTTGAAACAGGGATGTGTCATGTCTCCATGGTTGTTCAATCTTTACATGGATGGGGTAATAAAAGAGGTACAAGGAAGGGTAGTGGATGTTGGAGTGGCCCTGGTGAGAAAGGATAGTGTTTGGAAACTCCCTGTACTGTTGTTTGCAGATGATACTGTGTTGTTGACTGAAGACGAAGGAGAGTTGCAATGCTTGGTGGATGAGTTTGGGAGAGTGTGTAAGAAACGTAATGTAAATGTGAATGTAGGGAAGAGTAAAGTGAAGGTCTTTGAGAGAGGTGAAGTCAGTGAATGTACAGCGAGGTTGGATGGTGAGGAATTGGAAAATGTGAGTACGTTTAAGTACTTGGGTAGTGTGATGAGTAAGGATGGAGGTTTGGAGGATGAAGTGCGTGAAAGGGTACAACAGAGAAGAAAGGTTGCTGGTTCTTTGAAAGCAGTGATAAGAAACAGGGAAGTGAGCATGGAAGTGAAAAAGTACTACATGACAGTATTATGATACCAACTCTAACATACGGAAGTGAAGCTTGGACGTTGTTGGAAGGACACAAGTCAAGAGTGAGAGCAGTGGAAATGAGTTATTTAAGAGGAGCCTGTGGAGTCACATGGAGAGACAGGCTGACGAATGAGGATATAAAGGAGCGTTGTGGTGTTGATGTGGATGTGATAGGAAGCGTTATGAGGAACACACTGAGGTGGTTTGGCTATGTGGAGAGGATGGAGGGTGAAAGACTGACGAAGAGAGTGTATGTGAGTGAGGTGGAGGGGGGAAGAGGGAGGGGAAGGCCGAGGATGAGATGGAGGGATGGGGTGGAGAGGTATATGAGAGATGGGGGTGTGAGTTGGGAGCAGGGCAGTGAGATGGCGGGGGACAGGGCGACTTGGAGGCGATTTGTTTGTGGCCATCCCAAACGGGATTGAGGCGTCTGGCAATAGATAGATAGATAGATTATCCTTCCTCTGTTTTCTTACTAAAAAAAAAAAAACATGGTAGGTAGAGACATACTTGAACTCTGCAACTGTCCTACAGACAGTCACTGAACTCCACCTATTGTTTCTTTGTGACCTTGA
The DNA here is from genome assembly GCF_032717465.1 of Coenobita brevimanus. Taxonomy (NCBI): domain Eukaryota; kingdom Metazoa; phylum Arthropoda; class Malacostraca; order Decapoda; family Coenobitidae; genus Coenobita; species Coenobita brevimanus. Next base: position 27,139,284 of record NC_136960.1, read on the forward strand.
CCTCACTTGGGAGGTTTGGTTTTTTTTTTTATCAGCAATGGTCCATGTCAGAACACATACCCTGGACCCTTAAGATTCCTTGAGGAGTCTCTGGTTCTCCTGGAATCGTTGCAAGACTCTACGGTGAGAATAATAATAACCAGAACTTTGGAACTGTCCTACTGACAGTCTCCAACTCCACCTACTGTTTCTTGACACCTTTGGGGAGCTTTGGATTTTCTCTTTACCACCAATGGCAAATACCACAGCACATAACCTGGGCCCTTCAGGTTCCTTGCTCAGTCTCTGGTTCTCTTGGAATTGTGAGACTCTAAGGTGAGAATAATAATATTACCATAAAAAACAAGAGTCTCCACCTACGAAGTAGGTGGAGACTAATGATAACTAAAACTCTGTAACTGTCCTGTAGATAGTCAGTATAGTCCGCCTACTGATTCTTACAACGACCTTGACCGCATTGGGGAAATTACATAACCTGTGCCATTCAGATTCCTTGCACAGGTCATACTGAAATCTCCAGTAGACACTACCAAGTTATCTCATTCAGAACATAATATTGATATGACTCTTTCTGACATGCCTTTCCACTGTGCATGAAGGCTTTGGATTTTTTCTTTTTTCTATCAGCAGTGGTTCATGGCTTGACACGTAACATGTGCCCTTCAGATTCCTGTTCTCCTGGAATCGTTGCAAGACTCTGAGGCCAGAATAATAATAATAATAATACCAGTGGAAACAATGGTCTCCACCTAAAATGATACAATTTACCTACAAACCAATTTTTAAGAAAATTTGCACAACTCTACTTAATTCATTTACAATGTGTAACCAAAACAAAAAAAAACTCAAACTATCCTATGGACAGTAACGAGTGTCCACCTATGTCTCTTGCAATGACTTTGACTTGGTTGGGGAGATTTAGATTTTTTTTCTATCAGCAACGGCCCATGCCAGAACTCATAACCCTGGCTCTTCATATTCATTAAACAGTCTCCGGTTCTCCTGGAATCGTTGCGAGACTTTGAGGCCAAGGTAATAATTACCAGAATTCTGTAACTGTGTATGGACAGTCTTTATTTTCCATCTACTGTCTCTAAGTAACATTGGCCCCACTGGGGAGATTTGGATTGTTTTTCAATCATCAATGGTCCATGCTAGAATGCTTTACCTGGGCCCGTTAGATTCCTTGGACAGTCTCCAGTTCTCTTGGAATCGTAGGGAGACTCTGAGGCTGGACTAATAACTAGAACGCTGCCATTGTCCTAACGACGGTCAGTAGTCTCCAATTACTATTTCTTAGTGACCTTGATCCCATATGGGAGATTTGGAATATTTTTTCACCTGGAATGGTCCATGCCAAGACACATAACCTGAGCCCTTCAGAATCCTTGCACAGTCTCTGGCTCTCATGGTTTCGATGAAAGAATCTGAGGCAGTACTTTCATTGAGTAGTAATAATAACCAAGCTTACCCGTGTGGTAAGGTATGTGTGCCATAAATAAGATCTGGAGACCCTAAGTTAACTTCTTTTGTAACATCAAAGTAATTGTGATCTGACAAGTTTCAAAGAATAATGTCTTCCACTTTTTCTTACACTGATTTTGACCCCATTGGGGAGATTCTGATTTTTATTTTCTCTCAGCACTGGCCCACGCCAGGACACATAACCTGGGCCCTTGAGATTCCTTGCGCAGTTTACGGTTCTCCTGGAATCTTTGCAAGATTCTGAGGTGAGAGTGATAATAATTAGAACTCTGTATCTATCCGTGACTCCATTAGGGAGATTTGGATTTTTTTTCTATCAGCAATTGTCCATGCCAGGACACATAACCTGGGCCCTTCAGATTCCTTGCACTGTCTCCGGTTCTCTTGGCATCATTGGAGACCCCAAGGGCTGAATGATAACAATTAGTCATTATTTGTGTGTGTGTGTGTGTGTGTGTGTGTGTGTGTGTGTGTGTGTGTGTGTGTGTACCAATAATAAAGAAGATTCGCCGTGTTGTAAGGTATGTTTAATATAAACAAGATGTAAAAACCCTATCATAACTTCTTGTTAAAAATGAACAAGGGATCTGACAAAGGTGCTGAAGAATACGTGTGTCTGCAACTGATTTCGGGAAGCTTTAGCTGGAAACCGTGACTATTATGGGTGTGATTAATCCCTCACAACAGGAAAAGAACCGAAAAACTACCCGATCTTTACACCACCTTTATTACTTATCACCTTAAAGTTGGAAATTTCAGTAATGTTAGGTAATAAGCAGACAAAGCCAGATCCTGGTAAGTGAACAGATCAGATATGGATAGATCCCAGTGTGAGAGTAAAGGGTGCAAGGCAGGAAATGCATACATCTCTGTACTTTCATCTCTCAGGCCATCCCACTCACGGCTCCACAGTCCAACTTTACCTTATCTTTGTGATTACATCTTTTTTTGTTTTCCTTCTGATAATTTTGTAATACTCTCGTCATATTAGCTTTGCCTACATTTCCGTCCTTTTGCAACATAGTTCGTGTGGCTTAGTCACAGAATGGGACAATACTACGGTTCAACACCCTTCCAGTAGCACTTCATTGTGACTAGCAACATACTCCAGTATTACTCTGTTATTACAACATGAGTCAGGAGGAGGAGAGGCAATGTTAGGCCAGGTTAAAATGAAAAATTTATTGCAGACCATTATATGCAACCATTTAATTTAACTTTGATATTCACGGGACTAACTGAGGCTGTGTGTAACCACTGAAGTTCAAAAAGTCTCCCACAAAGGGAATACATTGGTCTTGAAGAAAGTATCAATAAAATACGGCAGGCATTTTCTTACTGAAGCTGCAAACGCCTTTACTGCCCAGACTTTGAATGATTGTGTGTGTGTGTGTGTGTGTGTGTGTGTGTGTGTGTGTGTGTGTGTGTGCCTAGATCCTTCCCTCCTCATGATAATGATGATGACGATAACGATGACGAAAGAGACAGCTATAAGGACGACGATGATGATGATAATGAAAACAATGAGGACAACTATGACATCGATGGTGATGAAGACGACGAAGACGACGATAATACTCTATCAGTCTAAATATTGCCAGACGCCTTAATCCCGTCAGGGGCAGCCACAAGCAAATCTCCTCCATGGCGCCCTGTCCCTCGCCATTTCATTGTCGTCCCAGATCACGCACCCTTCTCTCATATACCTCTCCACATCCTCCCTCCATCACATCCTCGGCTTCACCATCCCTCTCCCCCCCTCCAACTCACACTCTCCTCGATAGTCTCTCGCTCTTCATCTTCTCCACATGGCCAAACGACTTCAGCGTATTTCTCTTGATGCTTTCTATAACATCCACACATCCTCACCACAACGCTCATTCACCTCCTCTCAAATAACTCATTTCCACTGCTCTCACTCATGACTTGTGTCCTTCCAGTAAGGTCCAAGCTTCACTCCCATATGTTAGAGTTGGCATGACAGTACTATCATGCAGCGACTTTTTTACTTTCAAGTTCATTTCCCTATTTTTTATCACTGCTCTCAAAGAATCACCAACCCTTAATCCTCGTTGTACTCTTTAAAGCGCTGCATCCTCCAAATTTCCATCCTTACTCATCTCATTACCCATTTAAATGGACTCACATTTTCCATTTCCTCATCCTCCAACCTCACTTTACATTCAGTGCCTTAATTTCTCTGGAAGACCATAACTTTACTCTCTCTATATTCACCTCTAGTTTCCGTTTCTTACACACTCTTCCAAACTCATTCATCAAGCACTGCAGTTCTCCTTCGTCTTCACTTAGCAATACATCATCATCTGCAAACAACAGTACAGGAAGTTTTCAAACGCTGCTCTCTCTTTAGGGCCGCTCCAGCATCCACTGTCCACTCTTGTATCTTTTTTATAACCCAATCCATATACAGGTTGAACAACCATGGAGACATGACACATCCCTGTTTTAATCCACCATTAAGACAAATATTCACACAGTTCACTATATACACGCATTGCAGCCTTAGCAAAATTCTTACATACGATTCACGGCATTCAACAGCATCTCATTTTATACATACATTTTTTTAAATATTTCCCACATTCCTTTTCCATGGTTAAAAAGAGGTCTTCATTAGCTCATTCTATATTTTAAAGTGGTGCAGTAGAGAGATGTCGTCACGTGATGGCACCAATATGATTTTGCAACACCACTCCCGGTTATTCAAATGTCTCACAGCTCGCTCCCTTTTCCATCAATAGTGGAATACAGGATGAGGGTAACTTTAGTTTGGAGTCCACTGGGCTCACATTTCTCCTGTGGACCACGACAACAACAACATACAGTGATATCTCTTATTTCATATATGGTTAAATTCAGCTTAGGATAGGTCCCTAGTAATGAACATTGTTATCAGTCCAGCTGCCACACGCATACCCTATACTATTGTAAAAACACCACTTTCCAAATTTACCCACTAATCCTATTTTATAAATGCAGTAGTTACCGTATGAGCTTCTTTGGGATATATTGTTTTGACATAATAACAAAGTCCTTTAATATATAAACTAAATCTGAGAATGTTTTGGATATACCATAAATTCTGCAAAAAGACATTAATATTTGATTTCGTAAATTGTCGTTAATTTGCTGTTAAAGGCAAATGCAAGGCTGAGATACCGTGTCTCACATCATGTGACCAACACACTACTAGTATTATATTCTAGCTAACACCAGATGATTTTATTCGACTGAGAGAGAGCATTCTATTCCAGCTACCGTAACACCAGACGCTGATATTCAAGTGACTGTACCACAGAAGGCTGAGTATTAATACTGGTACCATTAATGCACTGATGGTCGAGACAACTCAGACATTCTATTTCAGCTAACTATAGATCATTTAATTTTGCTGCAACTGAGTCAAGGGAATCTGAGTTTTGAAATCATATTTTCTGTAATACAAATGGTAACAACTTTTACTACGATGACGTTATTTTCATTATATTTATTCTCTTTTCGAGTGTGGTCTACATTATGTCCTCTGAAGTGTTAGTTTGGTAACTTCATGGGTAATGAAAGAGCATCGGTAAATATTGCTGGTAATGTTGGAGTACGTAGGAACTAGCCTATTCCTCCGATTAGGAGCATATGTAAAGATTGGAGAAAATCTTGAGCATGTAACCTACGTAAATCAGCTCCTTCTACAGAGAGAGTTACAACTGGCTATAAGGCGCCTTGTTGCCTCCCAACCCTGCTCCAAACCCTCGCTCCGCCGCTCTGCTTCCTCCGTAAATTATATCCCTTGCTGCCGGGCCACTTGGAGGCAACATCGCGCCCCTGGTCACGTGACCTGGGCGGGATGGAACACAGATTTCGCAACTCTTTCTATAGAAGTACTCTAAATAATATTAGAGTATGTAGCAGCTATCCTCTCATTATGTTTTGGGGTGACACTAAGAATTGGAGGATTTACTCCAGATACAGCCTTCACTGGCACCTTCACTACCGAGCGCCTTTCTAATCTAAACAAATCATCTGGTTGTAGCAAGAAAAAAAAATCATAAGTAACTTACTAAATGTGGGAGAGACAGGGCCCTCCAGCTACTTCCCTTGGTGTGGTGTGGTGTGAGAGTTCTTTGGTGTGATGTGGTGTGGTGTGGCGTGGTTTGGTGAGAGAGAGCAATTTTGTGTGGCAAGATGTGGTGTGGTGTGGTGTAAGAGAGGAATTTGAGTGATACGGTGTGAGTGACTGGTTTGGTATGGTGTCGTGTGGTGTGAGAGAGTGGTTCGGTATGGTGTGTGGTGTGGTGTGGTGTGAGAGTGCTTTGGTGTTACGTGGTGTGGTGTGGTGTGGTTTGGCGTGAGAGAGTGATTTTGTATGGCAAGATGCGGTGTGGTATGGTGTGGTGTGAGAGAGGGGTTAGTGTGCTATGGTGTGGTGTGGTGTGAGAGACTGGGTTGGTATGGTGTGGTGTAGTGTGAGAGTGGTTTGGTTTGGTGTGGCGTGGTGTGAGCGAGTGGTCTGGTGAAGTGCTGGTTGATATGGGAGAATGATAAGGTGTGGTGTGGTGTGAGAGAGAGAGGCTTGGTGGTTTGGTGTGGGAGAGGGATTTTGTGCGGCAAAGTTTTGTGCGGTGCAACGTTGCTATAGCTGCTTAAGTCTAATTGAGAGAAGCACTTTGTGTTCGGAATTCGTTAATTTGAGAAATACGGACTAAGCCTTTTGCAGAGATGCTCCGCATCAATGACAATTTCATGTTGAAAGGGTTGATAGAAAATTTTGGTAATATCATGGGCCACTGAATCCATTTAGCATGATGACGTCTTGTGTGTGTATATATATATATATATATATATATATATATATATATATATATACGTCTTGTGTGTGTGTATATATATATTTATTTATATTTTGCTGCCACCAGACAAATTTTTTAAGTTTCTGGAGAAATTTTTCAAACTGTTACAGTCAGATGCATCCTTCATTTACCCTTTCACTAATCGAGTGATACCAGCAAAAGTAAAAACAGACTTCCTCGTATTAAAAAAGTTACAAGTGAATTTCGATAATGTTAGGATGATCACCAACTACAGTACTTTGAATCGGTCATTTTACAACTGTTAACCAGTTCACTAATGATGAGGCCTAGTTTATTTTATTCCTACTACTTACAGACTAGCTTCTATAGCTTGACGGAGATTTTTTGAACTGGAGGTTCTTACACAAATTTCACCTGAACTTGACCCAGATTTTGGTCCTTAGGCAGCTTATTGTCTGTAGCTCAGTGGCAGGAAAAGAGAGTGTCACGGCTCTACATCCTTTCCATAGCACTTAACGGTGACTAATATCATATTCCAGTGTCTGTAAATTTGTACGGTTCAACATTGAAGGGAGAGAAGACAGTTTTACTGAAATGAATAAATACGTTTTCATTTAACCTCAAAGTAAGAAAGGTCTTTCCTTGTTCGAATACCATTGTATACAAGTAACAAGAATAATCCAGAAAAAATAATCGTTTAACTCTAAGCAGCGATAATTTTGATGTCCTGAAGTGATGAGGGATTAGAAGTCTGCTTTCGTTTTTCCTCTTTCTGGACACCCTTTGGTGGGAAAAGAGGCCTTGGCGATGATGATGATAAGAAAGATGATGATTACTATTTCCACATTTCAATGTAAAAAAAAAAAAAAAAAAAGATCTGGCGTTGATTAAATAGTACCTAAAAGACGTACACGAGATACGGGAGCTAATAATCAAAAGTCTATGATCATGCCTAAAGACGATTTGATTTAGAGGTAGGTAGAGTGGTAGCTGGTGGCAACCATCAACAGCTAACTTAATGTAGTAATGCCTACTTCTTTCATACCCTAACTCATTGTGTCTTTGTCTGCCACTTCTCCTCCTAGTTTTTCCTTTCCTCCTATTCCTTCCTTTGCTTTTTTTTTTTTTGCTATTCTCTTCACTCCAGGTGGCTCTACATTGAGTGACAAGCCAAGTGGTTCCTGTAATCCAGAAAACCATTAAAAATGATGGGTGGTAAATGAAATGCAGCATAGTGCCCCCTGGAGCACCCAGCCACCCCTACCAGGAATACAGTATAGTGCCCCCAGGAACTCCCGGACACCCCCAAAAGTAACCCACGGAGGAGCAGCAGCAGCAGCACGCCGGGATTCAGGGCGACAACGGTCTGTCAGCCCGGGACGCGCGCCCCTACGACCCAAAGCCCGCCCGCCGTCGCCATAGCAGGAATACTGCACTACCTTACGGGCAAGCCTTCACCAACCAGCTAAGGGATGGAGCTGCCTATCCAGCTTCTGCCAGCACCACAAAGGGGATGGCCTGTAGCCGTTCTCGCCTTCCTCAGGAGACGGCCTGTAACCGCTCTTAAGGTGTCTTCCTCTTTGAGATGGCCTGTAGCCACTCGCCCCTCGCTAAGGAATCGGCCAGTAGCCGACCTAAGGGTAATAAGGAGATGGCCTGTAGCTGCTCCTGCCTTCGCCAGATGGCCTGTAGCCGCTCTGAAGGCATTCCCCCAGAGACGGCCTGTAGCCGCTCGCCCCCCGCTAAGGAGACGGCCTGTAGCCACTCTGAGAGTAATGATGAGATGGCCTGAAGCCGCTCCCACCTTTGTCAGATGGCCTGTAGCCGCTCCGAAGGTGTTCCCCTTGAGACGGCCTGTAGCCGCTCTAAACCCCTCCTGAAGGAGACGGCCTGTAGCCACTCCCTCCTTCATCAGACGGCCTCTAGCCGCTCCAAAGGCATTCCCCCAGAGACGGCCTGTAGCCGCTCGCCCCTCGCTAAGGAGACGGCCTGTACCCACTCTGAGGGTACTGAGGAGATGGCCTGTAGCCACTCCCGTCTTTGTCAGATGGCCTGTAGCCGCTCCGAAGGTGTTCCCCTTGAGAAGGCCTGTAGCCGCTCTATACCCCTCCTGCAGGAGATGGCCTGTAGCCGCTCCGAAGGTGTTCCCCTTGAGAAGGCCTGTAGCCGCTCTATACCCCTCCTGCAGGAGATGGCCTGTAGCCGCTCACACCTTCATCAGACGGTCTGTAGCCACTCCGAAGGTGTAGCTGGGACTGCTGGCAGACATACACCCTCTCAGGCCACGGCCAGTAGCCGGGCCTTGGCAGCCAGTAGCCGCACCCCCAGGAAGCCACGGCCAGTAGCAGGGCCCTATGGCAGGAAGTGGCCGACAGCCACCCCGCCGCCCAAGCTTGACGCCTGTTCCCCAACCCCCAGCACAGAGGGCGTAGAGGAGTATTGGAGAGGCCCTATAGCCTCCCCTGGCCTCCACTCCCTACGACTGGCTCTGGAGGAGACCCACCTGACGGACCCTGATGTAGGCCGGTGCCGCAGCCCCCTCCTGTCAGCACCACCCAGCCCTGGGGACTGCAGTCCTTGGGAACCCCAGGCCCTCCTCAGAATGCCTGGGTGGGAACTTCCTACACCTCGACAGCAGAAGACCTCCCCCTCCGTCAGGAGCCTGAATGACCAATTCAGGCAATTGTTCAGCCCCAGCCCTGAGGGCCGCACTCCTGTCCCTAGTCCCGAGTGTTCGGGCCCCTTCGCCGCCAACAGCCCCGGACGAAAGCAGACGCCCCTTCACGTGATCCCATGTCCCCTGAGCACGAAGACTCCTGGTGGTGCCCAGCCCCGTCAGTAGCAGAGCTGCATGGCCCCTCAGCCGCACCCTTGGCACCAGAAGAACTATAGTGACTGTAACTGTGTAATAATAGTGATCAAATAGTGGCGAGGCGGAATAGTGAACTTACAGTGATAGACCAAAAGTCAGGAAGAGAGATAGACACAGTGAAGGGCTATACAGTGATAAGACCAATACCAGGGCCGTGGAGTAAGTGACAATAATTGACCAAAAGTGACCCTATAGCAGAAAATAACAAAGTGAACATGCTACCATCAAACTCTGCCTCATAGTACCATAATCACAATTAGACCCCAATGCCTTACACCCCTGCCTTGTGAGAAATAGCCCTAGCCTCTCCATGCGCGTAAAGACCCTGGACTATACTAAATTAGAACATTCTGCCTCAAATATTGTTTCAATATATTTTCCCGGAAGTATCCTGCAAGATACTATTCACCCTACCTAGTTGTAAGAGTTTATGATCACCCAGAATATGGTGTCTGTAACATCTGCTGTTTTCCCTTGTCTGATTGAGTAATACACGTGTAAGGTTATTGCCTGAGTTTTTGTGTCCTGCCTCTCTCTTATTTGTCTAAGCCCCGGTCTCGAAAGAGGTCCCTGCTACATGTTAGGTGCTTTAAGTACGGGAAGCCGAACCAAAAACACCTAGCATTACACTGGTGGATAGCGGTGGTTCTTGACCCGGGCAGACAAGAGAGGTAGTCAGGAAATACAGGAAAAATGGCAACCAAACTGCACGTGCAATTGCCCAAGTTCGACCCCGAATAGTATGATGTTCACACATCTGGCAATCATCAAACCTTTGCTAGATATCGGGTTTGAAAACGGCCAACAAAAGATCGCAGTCACACTCCCACTGTTGGGCAAAGCGGTGGCCAATATAGCACCAAAAATCGTTCCTGAGCTCACCTGGCAGAATTTCACGAAGCTCGTGATCCAGGCCATCACCCCATCACTAGGGAAAGTGGTGGCACTATCCCAACTGGATAGTTTGACTTTCGACAGGAATCTAGATGATACCCTAATACAGGCAAGACACTTGGTCACCGCTGCCTACCCGGAGGCAGACGATGAAACCCGGGAACAACATACCTTTAACACTCTCCTGAGAGTGCTGCCCAGTGTTGTAAAGGAACACTTTATGATCCATGACCCGTCTGGAGACATGGATTGAGACATCCAGCCTATACGGCGCCTCCTGACCTCCTGCCCTACACCCCAGCAGATCAATGTGGTGAAAAAGTTTCCCACTAAGATTCCGGCTCCCCCAGTCAAGCCACGTCCGCTCATGCCCTGTACCAGCCCCACCCCAGCTGCAAGCCTACCCAGGGCACACCCCACACACCAGCGCCCTGCCCACAGGGAGAACCCCAACCTGATCCTAGTGAATCCCTGGGAATTCTCAGCATGCAGCTCAAGGTGCCCTCTGCATGATATCCGGGACAAGTTGAAGGCTGCACGTAGGAAAACTACCACCCCAGGCCAATGCAAAGTCTCCTCTCTGGAGGACAAGGCAACAAAGGACAAACCTGCATCTGTGGAGGAGCCCGATCCTGGGGAACAGGTGCTAGAGCAAGAAGAAGGAGACCCTAGACAACTGGTCTTTAGGCCCGCCCCCACACCATCCCATGGTGGCAGGGGCCATTTCCCCTAAATATCACCCCCCAGTTTACCACAAGATGAAGCTGAACAGGGTGAAAGCCAGACTTCTGGTCGATACGGGAGCGGCCAGATGCTGTCTTTATAGCCACTATTTCTCCCGCCACAGATCGACCTTTGGCCCACTCTGCCCCACAGCTACTCACCTTGTGGACGCAGGGGATGGCTGCCTGCCCATCCGTGGGGAGACATGGGCCTTAAAAGTTGACACCCACCAACCGGTGTCAACCCAGCACCAGTTTATAATCTTCGACTCTTCCTGCTGGAAATATGATGGGTACCTGGGGCTGGACCTGTTGCAGAAGTTGGGCACCACTATAGATTGCTGCAACCGACAGCTCCAGTTCCATGCACCCCCCCTCCCTGGGCTGTTTGCACCTGCACGCCCCGGCCCTGGCTGGAAGACTCATCCCCCCTTTCCCTTCTCCCCCCCTCCCCACCCCCCTACTTCCCCCCACCCTCCCCCTCTTTTCCTACCGCCATTTCCACTACCATCACCATTCCCCTGCACCATGAAGCTTGGGTGCCCCTAAATCGGCCCTCTGGTCCTTTCGTCCTATTCTCCACACTCCTGCCACTGGGAACCCTCTCAGCCTGCCTTTTGCCTCCAACTTTCCTCCCCCCACATCGTACGGCAGTCCGAATCGCCAACCTCGCCCCTTCACTCCCCACCCTCCCGAAAGGGATCATAATCGGAGAGATGGAAGAAGCCGAGCCCTGAGCCCCTTCCTCCTCCCACTCCCCCGCCCCCCTGCCCCCTATCCCCGACCATCTCTCCGTCCATCAGTCAGACACCCTATACCGCCTTCTCCTGGATTTCCAGGATCTGTTCGCGGCAGGACCAGCAGACATCGGACACACCACCTACCTGGCCCATGAAAATCATACGACAGGCCCGCTGATCTGACAGCCCTCTAGACGGAAGAATCCTAAGCAGTGGGAAGAGGAAGACCACCAGGTGCAGGAGGTGATAGAATTTGGAGTCGTCTCCCCCTCCACCAGCCCCTGGTTCTCCCCTGTCGTCCTCGTGAAAAAGAAAGATGGCACGATGCATTTCTGCGTCGACTACCACCGACTGAACGATGTAACTACCAAAGACGCCACTCCACTCCCACACATAGATGATTCCCTGGATTCCCTGTATGAAGCATCCTGATTCTTTAACCTGGACCTCCAGTTGGGGGTATTGGCAGGTTCCCGTGCGCCCGGAAGATCAAGGAAAAACTGTTTTCTCGACTAGTAACGGGAAGCACTATGAGTTAAACGTCCTGCCATTCGGTCTCTGCAACGCCCCTGCCACCTTCTCCAGGCTGATGGAGTCCATACTCAGTGGTCTCACGTGGGAAATATGCCCTGCATACTTAGATGACGTCATCGTGTTCAGCCAAACTTGGGCTGACCACCTGCAGCACCTCTGCCGAGTTTTTACCAGGATCCAACTGGCAGGCCTCAAACTCAGGCCCTCCAAGTGCGTCCTAGCCACCAGAACCGTCTCATTCCTGGGGCACGTCATCTCCAAGGCAGGAATATCTCCTGACTCTGACAAGCTCCGCGCTACATAATAGATAGATAGATAAATAGATAGATAGAAAGACAGATAGAAGCAGGGAGTCAGATGATAAGAAGGTGTTGTGTCTGCGAGAATCGAGCAGTGCTAAACATGCTTACACACTCTTAACACTGAGGAAAGCTGACGACAGCGGCCAGTAAGGAGATGATGCAGTTAGCTGTCAGCAGTCCTCTCGTGAACAAAGATCTGGTAACCATGCACACACATATACACACATACTCACACACAGGCTCCTTAAGCTTTCCATCCATGAGGAACACACGTGACACACCCCTGCTACAGCAGATTTTAGGAAAGAGAGTTTAGAAGGAGACAAGCGACCCTAGAGAGAGGTCGAGACGGAGATTAGCCTTAGAACAGAGAGAGAGAGAGAGAGAGATAGCGAGACAGGGAGGTAGCTACCCGGGACTTATACTCGTTCCGTGTGAGAGACCTGTTTAATATTTCCAAGACAAATAAAAATAGTCCCATACTATTCTTTACCTCTCCTGTCACTACATGACATTTGGTGGGGAAGCTACTACAAGATATAAAAGCCGCTCGACCACAAGTCTAAAATATACTTCTCTACAAGTAACTACAAAGTCTTTATGACATTTGGGAGCAGCGAACGTATACGAACCTCGTCTACGAATCAACATTAAATTCCTGCAAAATATCAAGATTAAAAACAACCAACAACATCAGCTCCTGACAGTATTCTCTCCATCCAGCCCCCTCCGTCTCCCAGATCATTACGCTGATGCAGAGGTCAAGAGATCACTCGACGCCTTGCAAGTAGCTTAACGACAAACCAGCAAATCTGCGGACATCGTCTCCGAATTAAAAGCAAATTTCTACCAAAGCAACCGAGACTACAAGATTAGCTTCAGTTCTACATTGAATCCTACAAAATACAGCCTATAGTGCAAATAGTCTACAAGTCTACGACGAATCAGCGAACTACAGCCATCTACAATCAACTACAATTAACAACTCTACGTCATCTGTATAATCTTCTACACGCACCTACGAGTAGCGGCAGTCTTCATCCCACAACGAGTAAATCACTAGAGAAAAGGACCGAGAAAACATCGACATAGAAAAACGGAACAAACAAACAAAGAGTGAGACACGACTCACAACTCATCTTACTCACTCGTCTTCACTCAAGTTACTCATCGCTACTCATTCACTCACCACAGCTACCAGTGTGGGAAGCCGACGTCACCATGTGCTGAGATGACATCACAACGCGAGTCTGCCATGCCAAGCAACGTGTGACTGACACCAGGCACTTCTCACCCACTACTCATTACTCATTATTCACATAGCTCCTACTCATACTCACTTATTTTCACAGTTAAGTTGGAAATTCGACGTTCTATGCTGAGGTTTGCCTGGGACAGCCGTTAACCACTACAAATACCAGGCCATGGAGTTTCCTGAGTAATATCATCCATCAACACACCACTAGAATTATCAAGAGATCTTCAATCAAACCTGTATTTTCTTCCGAGATCGACTTTTGTATCGACACACCTCTACGATCTGTATCAAGTTGGTAAAATAATACTTGCTCATTTCTTCTCAGTGCTAAAATTAGCTATATTCAACTTATTTACTCATCTAGTTTGCTAGGACATAAATAAACAAGAGGCGTATTTCATAACATCATATCTTAATGACAGGAATATTTTCGCCACCACCCACGTTAATACCAGATGACACACAAATTGCCACAACATCAGACTCACAATTATGAGACAGCCCACCCATTGTACAACCCTCACCACACGCTAAAGATAAAGAAACAAATACGGGAGTTTCGGATGATGAGTGGGAAACCCCTTCAGACATAGAGAGTGACGACTTTGCAGCTGCCTTGCATACGTATGCCAATATACTTAACAGGGTTCACCGGTCCGGTCATACATATTCCACCATTCCCTCACATAACGATAAACTCGTAGAAGTTGAATTAACAGGGCAATCATTAAAAATGAATCAAGAAACAAATACTGCTGATCTAAAAACCACACCTCACGTTTTTGTGTATCACGAGGATAAGACTGCCCCAAAATTCTCTGGCACAGACAAAGATCGCATTGATGTCATTTCATTAATCAGTCAGTGCGAACAAATGTTCATCAAGTGCCACATACTAGATGAACAAGAGAAAATTGCTATTTTTTCATCTTGCATAAGCCAGGAAAGATGTCCAGCAAGCAATTTATTGCGCTCCGATAAGCTACATCGTGCTAGGACATATGATGAATTTAAAACTGAATTTCTGAAGAAATTTTCTGGAGGTATGAACTTCTTGCCAGGTATAATTCCAGAATTACATAAAATTGTAGATCTTGTAAGGGAGCACACTACAAACCATGTGCTCAGTGAAATAACTGCTGATGTCTCCACAATCAAGAGAACCCTATTAGCTACTCTGGAGAATTCTAAGTGGATAACAGATGATGGAAAGATGTCCCCAGACCTCGTCGTGGACATCATTGGTTATGTAGCTGCCTTGTGTAAATTACCTGATAGGACTCTTAAGATCGCCAAAACGATCGCGTACACCCCAGGAATGTGCTTACTAGACTTAATGAACGAGGTAGAGATGCAGTGCAGTAAAGCAGGTGTGGTCGACACACATGCACATTCTGGTAGAATCAGGGTACCTGAGACAGTATCAGCTGTGAAAACATTTACACCGACCCCAAACAGAGAACAAAATCGATCGCGACCAGAAATGAGGCAGCCAAAACAAACAAAGACGCCTAGAAATCGTTCCCACACGCCTTCCTACAGGCAGTTTCATAAGTTTTCGCGCAGCCCGAGCAGGTCTCGCGCCCTAAACAACACTTCTTATGGGAAATCACCTCGTAGGTCACAGTCAAGGGATAGGTCCATTCTGTGTCATTACTGTGCAAAACCAGGACACACAAGGTATGAATGCTTTATCAAGGCAAAAGAGGATAATCAAAAGACACAAGGATTTGGTCCTTACTGTAGGCATCATAGATACCAAGGGCACTGGACTAGTGATTGCAAAACAGTAGAAAAAATTGTGTCTATGTTCAAATCGGGGGAAGACCAAGTCATGACAAAAAACGAACAAACGTAAAGAAGAACAAGGTTAAACTTCACATAGGAGGCATGTTGGGAAATGAGTGTATCTTGATACCAGCGGTATGTGAGGATCAAAACGTTTCCTTATTTTTAGATACAGGCTCTCCAGTGAACTTAATAACACATGAAGAACTAAACAGAATTCTTAAAAATAAAAAGAAAGTAACTTTTCTGGATGAAGCTGATTTAGAATTATACACAGTAGATGGTCAAGAGATTACAGTAAAAGCTATGATAAGATTAAATCTCAGTTTCACAGAAACTACAAGACCATTCTCTGCATTGTTCTACAGTATATGGTTGAAAACTTAGCAATTAAAGCTCATATGTTACTGGGCTTAAGATCCATGAGAACTGAGAACATAACTATACTCCCACAAATGAATGGAATAGACTTTGATAATGAATTCATACAGGAAATACTTTCAGAGCCCTCACCGATTGGTAGAAGAGAGCCAAAAAGAATTGGTAATATTAAAGGCTTAAACAAACATACACAAACAGATGAGTGTATAAATCCACTTACACCAGCAACCCCATCCTCCAAAATTAGTGACCCAGATAACAGTACTGATTTATCAATTTTTCCAGCCCATCTCACTAATGATTTGGTTATACCACCTAATTCATACATGAAGGTTACCATAAAGAGCAAATTACGGAATAGTACTGTTCTTGTCTTAGAAGAATTATGTAAAGTAAAGGGATTGTCAGTAGAAAACGCATTATGTCATACGAACGACGAAGGGCTAACTCAGATATTCATTATTAATCACATGAATGGGGAAGTTCAGTTGAAGAAGGGAACTTGCATAGTTAATATTGAAAAATGTTTCGCCCCTGTGAAGGAAATAAATATTGGTGGAGTAACAAGTGAGATAAAATCTACGGATAGAGAAAGAATAAAAGAGAATTTAATTCACTCAGGTGAATTTGACGAAGAAAATGATTTGTTAACCCTGCTGGAAACACACAGGGACACCGTAGCATTGCCCGGAGAACAATTAGGGTGTACTAACTTGATTAATCACATGATTAATGTGCACCCAGAAACACCACCAATTTTCGTACCAGCTTATCGCATACCACACTCCCAACGTACACTTGCAAATCAGTATATCGATGAAATGTTAAAGCTTGGAATTATTGAGCCTTCAGTTTCTCCGTGGAACGCCCCCCTTTTCTTTGTGCCCAAACGAAATGGAGAAATGCGTGCGGTAGTAGATTACCGTAAACTAAATAATCACACAATACCAGACAGATTTCCCATGCCATTGCTAAGTGATGTTCTACAGAATATTGGTCCTGAGAATAATATATTCTCGACCATCGATCTCCTAAACGGATACTATCAGATTCCGGTATCTCAGGAGTCACGTAAATACACTGCCTTTTCAACAAACAGAGGCCATTATCAATATACAAGAATGCCATTGGGACTGAGGACAGCCCCAGGTACGTTCCAGCGTCTTATGAATTACGTATTGTCCGGAATTTTAGGACAAGGAATATTTGTTTATCTTGACGATATTATTATCGCAACGAAGAATATTAAGGATCATCTCAGGAAATTAGACTTACTCTTACAAAAGCTTAGTAATGCTGGATTAAAAATTAAACTTTCTAAATGCAAATTTTGTTTTAAGGAAATAAATTTCTTAGGCCACAAATTAAGTTCTGATGGTATTCACACCACTGATGACAAAATACAGGCAGAGAGATTTTCCTGAACCCACTACGACTGACGAAGTTAGACAATTTTTAGGTCTGGCTGGGTACTATAGGTCATTCGTACCACAGTTCTCTCATATAGCCTTCCCTCTATTCCAACTACTCAAAAAAGATGCTGTATTCCAATGGGAAGAAGAACAAAAAAGGGCATTTAACAATCTAAAAATTAAACTAACAAATGCACCTTGTTTAGCATATCCGAATTACACGAAATCATTTCTTATTTGTACAGACGCATCAGTTAAAGGATTAGGGGCTGTACTGATGTAGGAAGATAAAAGAGGAAAGAATCAACCAATTGCATTTGCCAGCAGACAAACAAGAGGTGCGGAGAAAAATTATTGCACTACAGACTTAGAGGCACTTGCAGTGATTTTTGCATTACAAAAGTTTCGAGATTTGGTATATGGTTACGAAATCCATTTATTCACCGACCATAAACCACTGGTAGGTATGTTTAAAGAAAAACTCCTTTCTGGGAGGAGAGCAAGATGGAAATGTACAGTTGAAAACTACAATGTACAAATTCATTATATACAAGGTAAAATGAACATAGTAGCTGACGCATTATCTAGGAAGCCGAACACAATTCAGGTCGCGGCGTTAGATCTCAAAGGAAATATCCCAAACCACGAGGATATCGCAAAGGCACAAAGACTTGACCCAGTATGGTCAAAAGTAATATACAAGTTAGAAAGTGGAGATGACATACAATTACCCAAACTTCATGTCCCACTTCAACAATTCACAATGGTCAATAATACATTATACAAAATTAACTCTAAACAACCAAAACGCCAAAGAAATACTAACCAGTTGGTAGTACCTAATGACATGATACCCCAAGTATTACGAATGATACACGACAGCCCACATGTAGGACACCCTGGAAAGGATAAGACATTCAACCAAGCCCAGCTATTATATTACTGGCCTTCATTACGAAGAGATATAAACAATCATATAGACAGATGCGAATCATGTGCAAAACACAAAGGATACCCAATCACACCTGCACCGATGGGTAATTACCCAGTACCACATCAACCATGGGACGTTGTCGCTGTTGATTTACTCAAGATGCCATTATCATACAATAATAACCTATACTTATTCGTAGCAACGGATCATTTTTCCCGTTATGTCATTTTAGCTCCAATTAAAGATAAGACAGCAGAGACCGTAGCAAAGGCAATAACAGATAATGTAATATGTCGCTTTACTACCCCAAAGGTATTAATAAGTGATAATGGAGGAGAATTTAATTCTGAGATCTTACAAGAAATATGTAACCAATACAACATCAAAAAGGTTAACGTTTTGACCTATCACCCAGCATCGAATGGGTTGGTAGAGAGAGAAAATAAAAAGGTATTAGATGTGCTACGACACATTCTCAGTGAAAATTATGCGAGCTGGGATGATTGGATTCCCAGAGTAGAGGCCTCCATTAATGGGTCTATAAATAAATCCATTGGTGACACACCACATTTCATTACATATGGCACAGATAAAAAATTACCATATGAGCTCTTAGAAGGTGACAGCATGCCTATATACAATTACGATGATTACTCTAAACTCCGTTTACGTGAATTCCAGGACATTCACAAAAGAGTGAAAAAACAATTAACGATGTCCAAGGAAGAAATGACGGAGGCATTTAACAAGAAGGCAAAAGATTCACCTATCAGCTTAGGAGACATTGTTTACGGTATCATTCATACGAGAGATAATAAATTATCCCCTAAATTTGAGGGCCCATACAGAGTAATTAACATAAAAGCAAACAAAGTTTTAATGAAGTCACTTTCAAGTGGCGAGGAAAAACAAGTTCATATTGACCATTTAAAACGAGTTTCAAGGGAATTATCACATAATTATTCAGCCTCGGATACAACCGAACAGGTGAACGTACCTCAAGAAACCAAGCAAGAACACAACAATGATTACAAAAAGAAATTAAGGTCATATACCAAACAATCGAACATAGGTGCAACTATTTCAATGAAATCTACAGTACATCATTTACGAGAATTAAATATCGATTTAAACTCCTTCTATAAATGAAATAACAGCCAACCGTAACGCACATCATCACTATCATCAACCACAGCTTTATGGGAAATTAATAGATTTTTTTTTTCGGTAGGTTACGATGAAGGGACTTATGCTATGGATTCTCCTATACATAGTAAGAGTATATGCGCACCTAGACCCCAAGCATATAGTACGACAAGGATGCCTCATAGCTCCAACGGCCACGACTACAATCGTCAAGGACGTCATGAGTACTGAAATAAGTCTAGATTACTTGTATGACTTACCTACTTATCTAGAAAGACTTGCGACGCCGATGCGAACTCTGGACTTCAAGATAGGGAATTATGTTTCACAAGCACATAACACCAAGGAAGTGGATGAAATGGTGAAGTTAGCGAAATGGAAACTAGAACAGGCGAAGTCAACTATGCTCGTCATGATCCAAGATCTCCCATCTTATGGAACGGAGGTACTGAGCGACAGGAACAATATCACACGTACTCGCCAAAAGTGCGGTTTGTTCGATCTGGGCGGCGCAGTTCTTGGGAACATCTTTGGATTGGCTACAGAGGATGACCTTAAAGAAATAAACAACAAATTTAATAAGATAGCTCAGGTACTAACATACCAGGATAAATTCATCACAGGACAGAACTCAGCAATGAAGACAATTGTGAAAAATCTGAAAAAAGCAGAAAACGTAGCTCTCGAGAGTGTAGATAAAATAAATGAATTAGAGGGCAACGTTACTCTTTTCCAGCACTTCTCCATCATCACAGAACATACTGACACGATTCTACTACAATTAGAGAACACTAGAGATCGTTTCAGGGCACTTATGCAAGGAATTTCGAATGCTGGTGATGGCAAGATCACAAATGACTTACTCCCAGTTCATGAGCTACGTCAGACAGTTAGTCAAGGCATACATAAACATAAATTGAAGCCATTGTTCCGCAGTAGGGAATTTATGCAATATTACCCGTACTTAGAAGCAACACTAACACCATCATCAGTGATAGTTCATGTACCATTCATCACTGAAGACCTGTTCACAGTATACCAAATACACCCCTTCCCCTATAAAAATAACAACACTTTGGTCATCATCAACATCAACACAGACACCGAACTCATCAAGGTCTCCAAGAGACGAGACACTGTCACTTTCGCAAGTGAGTCAACGATTGAGCGAAAGTGCCGCACATCCTTACATGCTGTTCATCTTTGTCCTGCGTACATTTTCACGTTTCAGCCTACTGATACAGTCCCTTGTGAAATGGCTATCATCAGCAATAACAATATTCATCATCATTGCAACTTCACTTTTGCTCCAGATAAACTTGTACACCATCAACGCATTGGACACTCACAGTTTTTTTATTTCCCTCATAACACATCAGTTTACATAGTCTGTCCAGATATACCACCATCTCATACATCAGCCTCAGGATTATACATAGCACCAGACTACTGTGCGGTATTTACACCATCCATGTCTACTCTTTCCACCATCAATCACTACGCCATTATCAACCATACACACAAACATTTCCACCAACTGCCTAATATGAACTTAAACATGAGCACAAGTATTAAGCTGACTTCACCTAAGTTTGAAACTATGCAGCTGATCAATGAAACAATGAAGCCCTGGGAAGATTTGAGTTTGAGTATGTTCAACCCATATTATGTGTATAGCCAAGCACCTTCTGTCTTTATAATCGTCTGCATTGTAGTTGCAGTACTGCTGTTCGCAATGCACAGAATGCATGCAAGAATTGCTAATTTGGAGTCATTATTTAGTGGAGGGAGAGTTAACATCACAGTTAACCACCCTGAATGAAGTGTATATATTTTGTATATAGTATTAATTATATATATAAAAAAAAATAATAAAAAATAATAATAATAATAATACAAAGAAGAATGACCCATATATGACAGACCAGTACCATTATCTTTGAATGAAATATTAATAACTCTTACAATAATCTTAATTTTAAACTATTTTTATTCTTGCATGTATGCATTTCACTATAATATCCCAAGTACATACTGTATTACAGTTAAATAATTTACTTTAATGCATTTATTCAAATATGTATACAACTTATTTAAAATGTAATATTACTGAATAATCACTATTTACTATGAATAATATATGTATACAATATTCATACAATTATGTTACTTTACAATATTATGTATTTCACTTAATTAACTTATAAGTTCATTATAATATGTATGTAGTATGTATTAATATGTTATAACTATTAAATGTCGATGGTACGCCATTTTCGCACGGCCGAGCAAATGTAGGACTACATAATAGATAGATAGATAAATAGATAGATAGAGAGACAGATAGAAGCAGGGAGTCAGATGATGAGAAGGTGTTGTGTCTGCGAGAATCGAGCAGTGCTAAACATGCTTACACACTCTTAACACTGAGGAAAGCTGACGACAGCGGCCAGTAAGGAGATGATGCAGTTAGCTGTCAGCAGTCCTCTCGTGAACAAAGATCTGGTAACCATGCACACACATATACACACATACTCACACACAGGCTCCTTAAGCTTTCCATCCATGAGGAACACACGTGACACACCCCTGCTACACCAGATTTTAGGAAAGAGAGTTTAGAAGGAGACAAGCGACCCTAGAGAGAGGTCGAGACGGAGATTAGCCTTAGAACAGAGAGAGAGAGAGAGAGAGATAGCGAGACAGGGAGGTAGCTACCCGGGACTTATACTCGTTCCGTGTGAGAGACCTGTTTAATATTTCCAAGACAAATAAAAATAGTCCCATACTATTCTTTACCTCTCCTGTCACTACATGACATTTGGTGGGGAAGCTAATACAAGATATAAAAGCCGCTCGACCACAAGTCTAAAATATACTTCTCTACAAGTAACTACAAAGTCTTTATGACAATCGCGGACATACCCCCACCACAAGACGTTCATGGCATCCGAGCTTTCCTTGGCTTAACATCCTACTACCACCGTTTCGTGAAAGGGTTTGCCCATATCGCCAAACCCCTCCACGACCCGACCCATAAGGGGGAACCGTTCATCTGGACAGACGAGAGATGAGCAGCCTTCCAGCAGCTCAAAGGCAAGCTCGTTTCCGCCCTCATCGTGGCTTTTCCCAACTACACCCTCCCCTTCCGCCTTTACACTGATGTCTCTTTCCTTGCCATAGGCATGGTATTAGCACAAGTCCAAGAGGGCCGTGAGCACATCATCGCCTGTGCCAGCCGTACCCTGAATCAGGCAGAGAAAAATTATGCCGCCACCAAACAAGAATGCTTGGGCATCATTTAGGCACTCCAACACTTCCGAGCATATCTCTCTGGGACCCAAGTCACCATAATTACAGACCACCAGTCCCTCCAGTGGTTATGACAGTCCGACACCCACAATGCCCAACTCATCAGATGGCACGAAACCCTGGAGGAATTCAACTACGAAATCTCATACTGACCCGGTAAACTCCATACCAACACAGACGCTCTCTCTCGGCTCCCCATCCATGCCGCCCAACCGGAACCCGACCTCCTCCAGCAATGGCATCGCAAGGAGCATCCCCCATGGATTCCTCACCACCTTTTCAAAAAGCTGTATCAGCAGGGTGACCACCTTCTGACCCCCTCTGGTCATATCCTCCTAGCCCCTGACACCGCCTTCGATGCCCTGCGACACCTTCACACCCACAATGGTATCCTCCTGGGTACAAAAAAAAACTGATACAAATTTTCAGCAATACCTACTGGGCACCAAACCCTTCCGCCCTCGCCAAGGAAATCATCCAAAGCTGCTGCACCTGCGCCCTTTTTAACCCCTACACCAGGGGTGTGCAACCTTTTTTCCCAAAGGGCCACTAGTCACGACTCTGTTGGTATGAAGGGCCACATAACCTTACTATTTCACGTTATTTACTACGATCGAAGACTTATTATGTGGGATTATACTGATAAAGATAGATAATTAGTTGTTACTGATTTTATTTAAATTGGGATCATAAAAATAAGAATTGTCCGAAACAAAAGTATTTTCCTTACTATCAATGAGCAAATGAAAGGCTACCTTATTATTATAGCGTACAAATATAAATAATTACTTGTTATTGGTTAACTGGGATCATTAAAATAAGAATTATCAAACGCAGACACATTTTCCTTACCATCAATGAGCAAATGAAAGGCTACCCTAGTGAGACGGTTGATGTTGCATTTGGGACACCAACTCATCAATATCAGGCTGTATGGTTGATGTGGCTACACGCAGGGTACTTTCCAAATGTTCATCAGTAAGTGAAGACCTATACTTGTTTTTAACCAGATTCATTTTTGAAAAGAGCTGCTCACATACATATGTGCTACCAAACACTGCCATCATTTTCCTTGCATGAGCGGACACTTTTGGATACACTGTCACTGATACATGCTTCTTATAAAACTGATATACTGAACTATCATCAAACTTCTTTCTTAGTTCATCATTGCATTGTAGTTCAATTATTTCCATTTGCATGTCCTCGGGAATTGCTTCCACATCCACAGAAAAAGGAGAAGCAAAGACTTCAATGGCTTGTGAATGTTTCTTGAGGTCATTAAATCTTTCTGAAAATTCCTCTTGTAAGACTGCCAACTTGTCACCATACTTCTGATACTGAAGGTTGCTAGTGTCATGGTTTTTCAGTGTAGGAAAGTGGGCTGAGTTATGGTTTCTGATTTGTGACTCCCACAGACGCAATTTTATCTGGAAGCCTTTGATCAGTGAGAACAACTCATTTATTAGTTGATCTTTTCCTTGAAGTCTAACATTCAGTGCACTAAGATGATCAGTTATATCTACTAAAAATGCTAAATCACATCTCCATTCCTTATCTCTCAATTCAGGGATAGAATTACCTTTCATATCTAAGAACAGTACAATTTCTTTCAAAAGTTCATATGCTCTCTTCAACATTCCTGCTTTGCTTAGCCACCTGACCTCACAAAAATACTTCACATCACTGTACTCTGCTTCAATGTCTGCCATTAACTGCTGAAACTCGCGGTGATTTAGACCTCTTGACCTAATGAAATTGACAGCTTTCACAAGAATATTAGTCACATGCAGAAAGTTTATTGTCTTTGCACATAAAGCTTCCTGGTGTATGATACAATGCAGGACAATAAGTGAACCTGAGCCAATATTTTGAGACTCCATTCTGGTCTTCAGTAATCCAACAACCCCATTTCTTTGACCAGACATCGCAGGAGCACCATCTGTTGTAATGAAAACTAAATTAGTGTAGTCCACTCCAAACCTTGCCAATACTTTTTCCAATTCATCAAAAATATTTTGTCCTGTTGTGGTCCCCTTCATGCTTTGTAGTGAAGCCATTTCCTCTGTAATATTATAGTCATTGTCAACACCCCTAATATACACAGCAAGTTGTGCAGTGTCTGTGGTGTCACAACTCTCATCAAGAGCAACAGAGTACGCAGAAAAAGCACTAACTCGCTTGACCATTGTACTTTCAATACTCCCTGAAAGACTGTCTATTCTTCTAGCAACAGTATATCTTGAAAGGCTTATGTTTTCAACTTGTTTCTTTTTGTCAGGAAACATATTGTCCGAGGCTACACACAAACATTCTTTAACTACCTCACCATCAGAATAGGGCTTGAGTCTTTTTGCAAGGATTTGACTAATCAAGAAGCTTGTTTTGAGAGATGCATCATATTCCTCAACTTTCTTTGTAAACAATGACTGTTGTCCTTTCAGAGATTTCTGCAAGAATGATATTTTTTCCTTGCGTGCTTCACCTGTCATATTTTCATATTCTTTGTGCTTTGTGATGTAGTGTCTATTGATGTTATATTCTTTTAAAACAGAAATGGTTTCATGGCACACAAGGCACAATGCTTACCCCCCTGATTGTATGCATAAATATTGTTCAGTCCATTTATCTTGAAAACTCCGGTTTTCCTCTGAAATTTTGCGTTTTTTACTTGAAGCCATTATTAGTACAATAAGATCTTTCCTGCTGAGAAAAATATATAATTAGTAAAACATGGCTTTAAGAAAAATGTAATAGATTCCAATAAAATTAATAATTTTGTATAAATTTTCTTAGCAAAATCAAGTGAATGATTAAGATAAAATACATAAATCGATTATAGAGGTAATTAAGTGCATTATCTTTCGGGATGAGTTACCCATTCTCTCCCGACTCTCTCCCAAGCTAAATATAATCAACTGTTGTTAGCCATATTAGGAAGGAAATCATTATATCTGCACCAAATCTTTCAGTAGACACATATAGTAACCCCCTCATCTCTATAAAACACTCCCTCACTTACTTAAAATTGTCGAATGGTAGCCTAAATATATGAAAAGTAAGCCATCGGTAAAGGACAGGTTAAAAATTGGCTATGTAACAATAACTGTTCAGTTGTAAGCTATTGATCAATTCATGGTTTATAAATCTTAGCAGTTCTACGGTTCTACCACATTCTCAGCAGTGATATATAATTCTCAAAATGTTTTGCTTGCAAGTTTTCTAAAGCCAATCACAAAACTGCAATATAAACGAAGTTTAGACACTTAGAGTACCGGTAATCACAAATCAACCACAACAAATGAAGTCGCAACGGAGACTGGTGAGGCAGTGGCACTGTCAGGCGGGAATACATGTACCATACTACAGTACGTGAATCATACGTGTCTGACTCATAGACAGACAGCCAAGGATCACTCAATCTATATATGTACTAATAATTAAAAATTTCAAGTAATATGTTATTTTCTGTTCTAATATAACTAAAATCTGTACACTAGTGAATGAAATAGGAAAAAGATGGTAAAATTGGTACACAAGAATATGAATTTAATATTTTAATCAAACCTTCGGTGGGCTCTAGTTGGTAACTCTCTCTCTCTCTCTCTGAGGGCCGCACTATAGCTTATTTATTTTTAGGAGAAAGGGCCGCATTGAAAGCCTTTGAGGGCCGCATGCGGCCCTTGGGCCGCAGGTTGCACAGGGCTGCCCTACACCGTGGGCTTGTTTACCAATGACTTGCGTGTCCCGCGGGGTTATTTGGGCTCCGAGAGACTCTCAAAAAATATTTGCCAAAAATCAGTTATTAGTCCTAGAATAATAAAATTACATATGCTTATGGCACATACCATCAGCTTTCTCCTGGAATGATTGTTGAACCTTCATCGGTTACCGTAGGACTTGTGGAGACCTCTGAAGTAGGATAACGAAGTCTCCACTTTACATTTCCCGACAACCCGTAATATGATTACCACAGCCAGATACAAATACTATAAACACTATTCTACAATTTTCAAGTAGTTTGGGATCCATACTAAAAAAAAAAAACACTGTGAAAGCAATGGAAATTACGAGCGCGTCTGATCGTCGCACTGGCACTAGTTCGCTCTTGGTACTCTGTCATTTGTTATTCATAAAACCCCTCACACTTTATATTTCTATTACTATATAACACTTATATATATCTACAGTCTTTATCCATAAGTTTCCTTCAGTAGTATTAGTTTATTGTCACTGTAGGGATTCAATTTCTTTCAGTAAAATACATAGCATTCACTTTCTCGTCCTGTATACTAGCATTGAGAGTGAATGTCACTTTCATCTTCACTCTCATAACTCATAGCATTCAGACATGCTAGAGTGAAACTTTCACTTTCATTACTCCTAGGGTATATACTCGTATTCTTATAATACTACTCATTTACATTTCCATTTACGTTCTCTATTTTATTTACGTTATTTACATTTTTATTTTATTTACTCTGTGTTATGCACTGTCACTTGAAGTAACTTATAAAACTATTTTCCATTGTTCACGTATATTTACATTCATTACTTTCACTTGCTGTTTACACATTATTTACACATTATTTACAATTCCAATTGCACTGTTTTACTCAATAGAAAGATCGTAGTCACTCTTTTATCAATTGTCAGCCCTTTACCTCTTTCCACACGAGGTTTAGTAGGGGGTAAAGGTCACAGGGCCCTTTGCATGGGGGTGAAAAAGTTCTTGAAGTCAGCAAGAAGAAACATACGTACCCTCACTTCGGAAGTTGAGAGTAAACTGATAACGGAGGGCCGGAGTAGAGGCCTATTTAGGGGATATTCAGAGCTACCAATGTTAGCTCTTGAAACAGCTATGTCTAGCACTGAAATGATTGGCAGGAAATCTAGACAATACATTATAAATTAGGTAGTTCCAGGTGAATGTAAATATCACTTAGGCTTCTCCCTTCTCTCCTTACATGTATATTTATTACGAAAATAGATTATACGGCATATTTCAAGGGGGAAAAAAACAGCGAAAATTAGCGAACGAGTGCACGTGAGGTGTTGTCAGGTGATAATTAGCCAATTCCAGGTGTATGGCACTCTCACTTACCTTATTTCTTTCTAGTATATATTATTTGGTATAAGAATAGGACATAGGGCTTATTTCAATGGATGAAATCAGTGAAAAAATTCCGGGAAGATTTACTTAGCGTAGCACGGCCGGGCAGGCGAGAGGATAGGGTAATGGAGGGGGGGTAGGGAGGGGAGTCAAGAACGGGGAGAAATGGCTAAATTGTCAACAATGGATGGGAGTACAGATGAGATTAGGAGTGCTGATTAGTGTTGGACATTCGCAGTACTGATAGATGATACAAGCCCCCACTTGGAAGCCCGGGTGAATTCAAAATAACACAGAATCACAAAAGCGACGCCCCGCGGTATGATCCCTTGCTCCCAAGCGTCACGAAAGTGACGCCCCGCGGTTAAGGGGTTAAAGACATCACACATACTGCAGGACCCTCTGGGCGTATCACTGCCCACAAACCCTGGCAGCTGTTAGCTATTGATGTAGTAGGGCCTCTGCCACTCAAATCAGTCTACAAATACGTCATCACGTTCATAGACACATATTCCAAGTTCGTTGTGGCCTGCCCAGCAAAGAAACACCACACTGTCGCAGTAGCTGACTCCCTCCTTAGTCACGTTTTCCCCTACTTTGGCATTCCCCAAGCGATTCTCTCAGATAACGCACCCGAATTCACCAGTACGATCTGGGAGGAGCTAGCCAATATCTTTAGGTACAACATCTCCCATTCCTCCCCCTACTGGCCGCAGGGAAATGCAGTGTGCAAGCGCAGCCATCATACCCTCATGAACCAGCTCTGCACATGAATAGAAGCCACTAAGGATGATGACTGGTCCGCCCACAAAAAGACTGTACAATGGGGCATCAACTCCTGCCCCCTGGAGGACGGAATTTTGCCATATTAGCGAATATTTGGAGAAACACCCCTCTTACTGCCCCTTCGGCAGCATCTGCAACCGCCCACCTCCGCTCCCATGTCGGACCCCTTACACCATCTCAAGTGCCATCTGACCCACCTCTAACACAACTTAGATCTTAGCCCCGACACAGCATCTAACCCCTACAAGCCAGGCGATGCTGTAATGGTCGCCCAGCTTCCCATCCCTCACAAACTCGCACCCCGTTTCACAGGAACCCACACTGTCACCCCCGTCCCCAACCCCTATCAAGTCACTATTGGCTACCACGGCGCCCCTCGCACCCTTCGAAGCCGGCACGTACGCCCCTTCCGTGCCCCTACCTTCACCGCCCCACCCTCATGCCCCGTCCCGCCCACCACTCCAGCGCCATCCCCTCTTTCTACCTACGAATGTTACATTTTCTCCTCCCCATCCCCCTCCTCCTCCCCTCCCTCCCCTACCACTTCTGCCTCCCCGGCCACCACGCCGCATCACACCTCACCTGACAGCTCACCTGCACCACCAACACCTGGCCGCTCCTCCACCCCCTCCCTATCCTCCATCCCCTCTCCCGTGCCCAGCACCACACGGCCCACCCTCACCCCCACACCTCCATCGCCACCCTTACCCACCACCGCCCCCACCCCTTCTGACCCACCACACCCCCACTCCTCACTCCCCACGCCCGACCTCAACCACCCCCCACCCACTTACACGTGCCTCACGCCGACGTCAACCCCACATGCCCACATCACCACCTACACCAACCCTCAAAACAACCACCACCTGCTCCGGCCACCTCTCCCATCCACCCGCCCGATACACCCACTCCCCTACCCCACCCATCTCACTGCAAACACACACTCCCACCCCTGCCCTAAGCCATCTCACCCTCATGCTACATCAAGCTCAAATTCCAGCCACCTATACTCCCCACAGACACTATGCCGCATTACCGTAGCACAAAACCTGACCCCTGCCTTCTGTGTCCAGCATTCAGCACCACACCACACCATGAGCAACATCTCCCAACATAAGGATCCAACAAGCTGTATGGGCGCCATCACTCGGGCACAACCAACGAGTCCGAGGACCACACCACCTCCTCCACTCCTCTACCACCATGTCCACCCTCTTCCTCACCTGTGACGCAGAGCAGGATGAGAACACTGTCACCAGAGCCTGGCACATGTTCCTTCGTCATCTACAGCCGATCTACGCCATCCGCCACCACAGCCTGGCACACCTTCCTCCGTCATCTACAGCCGATCCACGCCACCCACGATACACAAGTTTACCACCTCCAGTCGCGGGGATGTGAGTTTTTCCCAGCGGACAGTGGTGAAATGCAGCATAGTGCCCCCTGGAGCACCCAGTCACCCCCACCAGGAATACAGCATAGTGCCCCCAGGAACTCCCGGACACCCCCAAAAGGAACCCACGGAGGAGCAGCAGCAGCAGCACGCCGGGATTCAGGACGACAACGGCCTAAGTCAGCCCGGGACGCTTGCCCCTATGACCCGGAGCCTGCTCGCCGTCGTCATAGCAGGAATACTGTACTACCTTCCGGGTGAGCCTTCACCAACTAGCTAAGGGGTGGAGCTTCCTATACAGCTTCTGCCAGCTCCCCAAAGGAGACGGCCTGTAGCCACTCCCGTCTTCCTCAGGGAACGGCCTGTAGCCACTCCCGCCTTCCTCAGGGGACGGCCTGTAGTCACTCTGAAGGTGTCTTCCTCTTTGAGATGGCCTGTAGCTGCTTGCCCCTTGCTAAGGATTCAGCCAGTAGCCGACCTGAGGGTAATAAGGAGATGGCCTGTAGCTGCTCCTGCCTTCGCCAGACGGCCTGTAGCTGCTCCGAAGTCATTCCCCCAGAGACGACCTGTAGCCGCTTGCCCCCCACTAAGGAGATGGCCTGTAGCCGCTTCACCCCTGCTAAGGAGACGGCCTGCAGCCACTCTGAGGGTAATGAGGAGACGGCCTGTAGCCACTCCCGCCTTCGTCAGATGGCCTGTAGCCGCTCTGAAGGTGTTCCCCTTGAGACGGCCTGTAGCCGCTCTAAACCCTTCCTGAAGGAGATGGCCTATAGCCACTCCCCCCTTCGTCAGACAGCCTGTAGCCGCTCCGAAGGCATTCCCCTAGAGATGGCTTGTAGTTGCTCGCCCCTTACCAAGGAGACGGCCTGTAGTAACTCTGAGAGTGAATGAGGAGACGGCCTGTAGCCACTCCCGCCTTCGTCAGATGGCCTGTAGCCGCTTCGAAGATGTTCCCCTTGAGACGGCCTTAGGTGCTCTACGCCCCTCCTGCAGGAGACGGCCTGTAGCCGCTCCCACCCTCATCAGATGGCCTGTAGCCACTCCGAAGGTGTAGCTGGGACTTCTGGCAGACATACCCCCTCTCAGGCCACGGCCAGTAGCCGGGCCTTGGCGGCCAGTAGCCGCGCCCCCAGGAAGCCATGGCCTGTAGCCGGGCTTTACGGCAGGAAGTGGCCGAGAGCCACCCTGCCGCCGAAGCTTGACCCCTGTTTCCCGACCCCCAGCACAGAGGGTGTAGAGGAATATTGGAGAGGCCCTATAGCCTCCCCTGGCCTCCGCTCTCTACAACTGGCTCTGGATGAGACCCATCTGGTGGACCCTGATGCAGGCCGGTGCCACAGCCCCCTCCTGTCGGCGCCACCCAGCCCTGGGGACCGCAGTCCTTGGGAAACCCAGGCCATCCCCAGAATGCCCAGGCAGGAACTCCCTACACCTCGAAGGCGGAAGACCTCCCCCTCCGTCAGGAGCCTGAACGACCGATTCAGGCAATTGTTCAGCCCCAGTCCTGAGGGCTGCACCCCTGTCCCTAGCCTCGAGAGTTTGGGCCCCTTTTACGCCAACAGCCCCAGACGAGAGCAGACACCCCTGCGTGTGATCCCGTGTCCCCTGAGCACAGAGACTCCTGGTGGTGCCCAGCCCCGTCAGTAGCGGAGCTGCGTGGCCCCTCAGCCGCATCCTTGACACCAGAAGAACTATAGTGACTGTAACTGTGTAATAATAGTGATCCAATAGTGGCGAGGCATAATAGCGAACTTACAGTGACAGACCAAAAGTCGGAAAGAGAGATAGACGCAGTGAAGGGCTATACAGTGATAAGACCAATACCAGGGCCGTAGAGTAAGTGACGATAATTGACCAAAACTGACCCTATAGCAGAAAATAACAAATTGAACATGCTACCATCAAACTCTGCCTCATTGTACCATAATCACAATTAGACCCCAATGCCTTACACCCCCGCCTTGTGAGAAATAGCCCTAGCCGGTCCATGCGCATAAAGACCCTGGACTATACTAAATTAGAATATTCTGCCTCAAATATTGTTTCAATATATTTTCCCGGAAGTATCCTGCGAGATACTGTTCACCCTACCTAGTTGTAAGAGTTTATGATCACCCAGAATATGGTGTCTGTAACATCTGCTGTTTTCCCTTGTCTGACTGAGTAATACATGTGTAAGGTTATTGCCTGAGTTTTTGTGTCCTGCCTCTCTCTTATTTGTCTAAGCCCCGGTCTTGAAAGAGGACTCTGCTACACGTTAGGTGCTTTAAGTATTGGAAGCTGAACCAAAAACACCTAGCATTACAGTAACCATGTAATCAAATTACAGGGTAAAGTGGAGTCTGCTATGGTGCCCCAATTAACCCGCCCTGTGCCAGCGATGTTTCAAAACGGTCTGACGTAACTCCGCACTCAGTGCCAGTGCCATTTTAAAACGGTCTCGATTTCAAGAATTCATTGTGACCACAATTTTCAAGCTAGGCACACAAAAATTGGTGTGCTTGTAGGGCAACCCTTCTTCTATCTGCCACAGGTGGCCTGGCCCATACACCCACACGCTCCCACCTCACGCTCGCTTTGCCTCATTCTGCTTGTGTCTGTCATACAGTGCAGTGATGTCTCACCACAGTGTCTCTGACTAGGATATTCAGGACCTCCTGAGGGTCCCCTACACTGGGGAAAGCGATTTGGAGGATGAGAACGTGCCTGATAAGGACTACATCCAACCTGAGGAGGAAAGTAGTAGTGATGAGAAAATTCTCTCACCTAAAAAATCCAGGTATGTGGGCTACATTAGGGCAACACGTGGTAGGAGGCCACCTGCACATCGTTGTCTTGCACATCACGACTATGAGGAGTAAAGGGAGGAGGAAGATAGTCCTGCACTTGAGGGGTGTTTGGGAAGGCCGAGGATTTCACCACGTGGGGAGGAAAGTGTGAGGAGGAGGGGTGGAAGATTTGGGAGAGTTCCATTGCTGGGGGAGAGTGACTTATCTTGCCAGTGCTCTCCCTTGCCCCCACGTGACCCAGCTCAGCCGAGCACATCAGGACAAAGTCTTCCCACCTTCCCCACCCCCAGCACCTCACGTGAAACTCTTCCCCCATTCCCCACACTTCCCCATGCTTCCCTACAGCCCGAGGAACACAGTGGCGATGATGATGATGAGTAAACGACATGGGAGTGGGAGGATAGTAGTGACTTTGTCCCCTACATTCACCCATTCACCCACGAAAATGAGGCCGGGGGTAGTGTCCCCGAACTTCACCATACCTCCAGTAGGCTTGACTTTTTCAGGAACTACTTTCCTGTGGAGTTTGTTTTGAAGATTGTGGCCCTGACCAACGCCTTTGCTGCATTTGAACGTGGGGGAACAACACAGACACGACACAGCTGATTGTTTGAACCTGACGTGACCCTGGGTGAAATGTATGTGTTCCTAGCACTTGTGCTTTTGATGGGGATATTGAAAAAAAAAAATCAGCTTCCCTCATTTTGGACTGTGGATCCAGTAATGGTGACACCATTTTTGGGCAAGGTGATGGGAAGGAATCGTTTTTAGTACATCCTGAGCCGCCTTCATTTTTTTGACACCCTTGACCCTGCTAACACAAACAACATGGACAGGGTTAGGAGGATACATCTGGTTTTTGATCACCTTCAAGAGAAATTCCGTACCTCCTTCTCTCCATACCGCGACCTCGTCACAGACGAGAGTCTAGTGATATGGAGAGGTAATCTCGCTTTTCGTCAGTATATCCCCAGCAAAAGACACAGGTTTGGTTTCAAAATCTTCGTGATGTGCGACTGTTAGACTGGGTACGTGCAGGACATAGTCCTGTACACAGGTGTTCATACGGACATCACAGAAGATAGACGGTTTGGGACTCCCAGTGGCTGTGGTAAAAATGATGATCGAGGAATGCCTTCATCGTGGGCATGTCTTATACCTCGATAATTGGTTCACCAGCCCCCTTCTCGCCAGGTACTTTCACCTGCTGGAAACTGGTCTGTGTGGCACTGTAAAGGAGAACCATCGGCACATGGTGAAGGTGGGGAGGAAGCTTCTGAAAAACGAGGTTGTTTTTTACAAATCACATAATATCCTCACAACAGCATGGCACCACAACCACGAAGTATCCCTCCTCTCGTCTGTTCATCAGCCCCTTGTACACCGCACAGACAGTGTAGATTACAGGGCAGAAGGGCGGCATCACGTCTGGAAACCAGAACCTGTCTTGGTGTACAATGTGAATATGCAACAGGTGGATCAGTCGGATGCCATGATTTTCAGCATTGACTGTGCCAGGCCCACAATGAAGTGGTATAAAAAATTATTCTTCCACATTGACATCACCGTCCTCAATGATCACTAGCTCCACGCACATACCACTGGCATCCAGGAGACCTTCAAGAGCTATATTCGCGAGCTGGTGCAGGAGATAGTGGGGGAATATAGGGAAGATAGAGGTGCTGCTCACCACTGTCACACCGCTGCCACACCTCTCTGCCTCACCTTTACACTTCCCCAAAATCGTCCCTCCAAGTGCAACACATCAGAATCCCCAGCAGAGGTGTCACATGTGTGCAAACAGCACTGTAAGGTCACGTACTCAGCGAAAGGACTCAAGGTATATGTGTGCAAAGTGTGATGTAGGACTGTGCGTATACCCATGCTTCGAGGAGTACCACACTCTCGCTAACTATTGAGAAACAATAGTGTGGTAATGACGAGCGATAAAAAGACGTTCAAAAAGTGTTGTAAATACGAAAAAAAGATGCTCAGAAAGTGTTACTGCATACAGTGATGACATGTTGTAAATATATTCTCATAAGTGTAAGGACTGAACGTTGTGGAGTAAAGTTTTATGTATGTCCTCGTAAGTGTTAGACGATGTATTCACAGTGAGATGATCAAAAATACTCTGGTAATGTCTGTGTATATTGAAGGCATGTTGTAAGTAATTTACTGTAAGTGAAAGGGCTGTACATTGTGAAGTCAAAGTTATGCATATTTTCTCGTAACTGTAAGACAATGCATTCACAGTGATATGTATAGTGTTGCATGAGTAAGTGATTTTTTTCCTCCTAAAACACGATTTCTTTATGAAATAATAAGATTTTTTTTTGTGGGTGTGAAGTGGACAGAAAAGTGTTAAGACCATTCCTATACCTTCCCTGAATCACGTTGGTGAGAATACCTGAGTTTACCTTGCATAGAAAACGGGTTTTCTCTCACCGCCGCTGGGGATTCCCCGCTCGCTCACACCTGCGGGCGGCTGGAGGGACTACGAAAAACGCACTTCCAGCCTCCGGTGAGTTTTTTTATGGTCATATTCATTTTTTTCACATCAAAATCTATCATTTTAGACTTAAAAAAAAATTAAAAATTGGTTGGCACGGGGGTGACACTTAGGGCTAGAAGTGGCCGGCACACAGCGGGTTAAAAGGGCACCCATCAAGGAACAAAGCTGAGGCATTGTCAGCTGCAAGAGAGTGTCTGTTCACTCCATGGGATGGCCATGAAGGGGAGGGAAGCTTTTCCTTGGCTGATGGGTATGATCGACTTGACTGACTGGGGATGGTTGACAACAACAGCAAGAACGACATGATATAAACTTGAGGATCAAGCATAATGTTTTGGTAAGTATGATATTAGTATTTTTCTTTACATTTTTTTTTCATTGATCATGATATTTTACAGGAATGTACCGTAGGGTAACCCGTATACTTGTGGCAAATATAAATGACCTTGACCTATTTTTGAAGGTATATACTCATTTTTGGTGCAAAAGTTTACATATTTGAAAATGAAATACCTTAGAAAATAAGTGAGATGCAGCATTTAGGCTGAAAATCCTCTGATAAAAAAAAGTTTATTATTAATATTTCCCACATTCCTGTCGGATGTTTTCTCGCATTTTTTATATTTTTTAAAATAATCTTCTTCTTTTTTTTTTTTCTTATTATTATCATTATTGTTTTATTATTATTATTATTATTATTATTATTATTATTAGATTTCACCTACGTAGTAGGTGGAGACTATTGTCTTTGCTGGTATTACTACTCTCGTCTTAGAGGCTTGCAACGATTCCAGGAAAACCCAAGATTGTGCAAGGAATCTGAAGGGCCCAGGTTATGTGTCCTGGCATGAGCCATTGTTGATAGAAAAAAAAAAAATCTAAATCTCCCCAGTAGGGTCAAGGACATTGTACGAAACAGTAGCAGACACATGCATTCTTCAACACAATTGTCAGATCCCTTGCTCATGTTACACAAAAAGCTATCTAAGGGTCTTCAGATCTTGTTTATACATACCTTACCACACAGTGAAGCTTACTTACTGTGTGGCTATGCTGTAAATGTACTTTATGTAACTAATTATTATTATTTTGGCCGTAGATTCCTGCAATGATTGCACGAGAACCAGAGACTGCACAAGGAATCTGAAGGGCCCAGGTTATGTGTCGTGGCATGGATCATTGCTGATAGAAAAAAAAATCCAAATCTCCCCAGTGGGGTCAATATCATTGTAAGAAACAGTGGATGAAGACTAGTAACTGTCTGCAAGACAGTTGCAAATTTTAGTTACTGTTAATAGTACTAGTTGTTGTAGCAGCAGCAGCAGCAGCAGCAGCAGTAGTAGTAGTAGTAATAGTAGTAGTAGTAGTAGTAGTAGGAGGAGGAGGAGGAGGAGGAGGAGGAGGTACTGTCAGGCAGTATTATTAGTTGATGCCTCAAATGCATTTAATACCATCAACCGGGAGGCAATGCTGCACAGCATCAAGATTAAATGCCCAGCATTTGCCCAATATGTGGAAAACACCTACAAAGAACCAGCAGACCTCTACATTGTGGGTAAGACAGCTGCTCACGATGTCAATACAATCCATTCCACAGAAAGAACTACCCAGTGGGACCCCGTTGCCATGGCTATGTACGCCCTGGCGATGACAGTGTTGCAACAACAGATCAAATACAAGGCCACCAGTGTAAAAACAGGTAGCCTATGCAGACAATCTCACAGGTGCTGGTATGGTGGAGGATGTGAGGAATTGGAGGGATCTTGTAACATCTCATCGCCCTGAAATAGGTTACTGCTCTAATGCAAGTAAGTCCATCTTGATCGTGAAACCAGTTTACTATCAAGATGCACAGGAAGCCTTTAGAGCAGCGTTTCTTAACCTGGGGTGCTAGCACCCCCGGGGGTGCTGAAATCAATTTTAGGGGGTGCTGGAAAATGCTGCATTATTGTTTTTTTTCCCTCTCTCTCACTGGTTATGCTTAGTATTAGTATTCCTGGCATTTTTGTTGAGGATGTATAAAATAAGCTGTTAGGCAGTACTTCACTTCACTTTACTTTAGCCCTACAGTAGTGTAGCAACTGTAGTCCCGGTAAGCAGATGTAAAAGGGTGCTGGACTGAGACCTTACTACAGGGGGGTGCTGAGGTCGGAAAAGGTTAAGAAATGCTGCTTTAGAGGCACAAACGTGATAGTGACCATGGAAGATCAGAGGCATCTAGGTGCTGTGACTGGAACTAAGGAATTCAAAGACAAATATGTGAGTGATAAGGTAAAGACACGGATAGAAGAAATTCATGTATTATCCAGCCATGCAAAAACAGAACCCCATGCAGCATTCAGCGCATTTACCTATGGTGTAAAGCACAAGTGGACCTTCGTGATGAGGACCATACCAGACATCAAGTTGCTGCTGCAGCCACTGGAGGATCGTTCCTACCATCTCTACTCAATGGCCACATCCCAACACCAGAAGAGAGGGACCTTCTAGCACTACCAACCAGGATGGGAGGCCTTGGCATTATAAATCCAGCAGCCGTGGCAAGCTACGAACACAGAAACTCACGTAGGCTCACCGAATCCTTGTCACAGAAGATTTGCGCCCAGGTTGAGATGAGTGAAATCGACCACCAAAGGCAGAAAGACATAAAGACACAGATAAGCAAGGAGCGAGAAGCAAGACAAAAGGACCAGCTGCAGCACATAACCGAACATCTAACTCCAGACCAGTGCAGAAGAGTTGAAACTGCACAGGAGGTTGGGGCATCAAACTGGCTGGCAACCCTGCCTCTCAAGACAAAAGGCTTCCACTTCAACAAACAAGAAGTTATTGACGCCATAGCCTTGAGATATGAGTTGCTAATAGACAACCTACCTCAGCAATGTGCATGTGGTATTGCCTTTGATGCAAAGCATGCAGTGATATGCAAGAAGGGAGGCTTTGTTTGCATCCAACACAATGAAATACGCTACCTCACTGCCAAAATGCTGCAGGAAATATGCCATGATATCAAAATTGAGCCAGCTTTCCTACCCCTGGACGGCAAGCACTTCACCCACAGAACAGCAAAGACATCAAATGATGCAGGAGTGGATGTCAGTGCTCAAGGTTTTTGGACACGTGGGGAGAGGGCGTTCTTCAACATCAGGATATTCAATCCCATGGCAGCATGTCGTCGTGAACTGTCTCTCGAAGCTGCACACGAAAGGAAAGAACAAGAAAAAAACAGACACTATCAAGAAAGGATCCAACATGTGGACCATGGTTGATTCACTACCATTTTGTTCACAATATCAGGTGGAATGGGTCTAGAGGTGGTGAGAATCTACTCGAGACTGGCAGAGGTTCTTTCTGAGAAGAAACGTCAACCCCAGAGTTCTGTTATGGCCTAGATGAGATGTCGACTGTCATTCTCCCTCGTGCGGTCTGCACTGCTATGTCTTAGGGGCACAAGATCATCAGACCTCAGGCCTGCCTCTATGGCGGGTATGGATTATGAAGCTACTATGATCGAGAGTCGCATAGACCAGCGACTCCAATTGTTAAATGTCTCTATTTACACTGTAATATCAATAAATATAAAGTAATAGTACATGGTTCGTAAGCACAGCCGTTGGCATGCTTGAGGCCAACGGATTGTAATATGAGGGATACTGTTAACCTTCACATTACAACTCAAAATGGTGAGCTGTATTAGGAAGGTTGGTTTTTATCTTCACAGTATAATTCCCCAATGGATGGAGGTGACTTAAAAAAATTTAGTAGTAGTACTAGTAGCAGTAGTAGTAGTAGTAATAATAGTTGTAGTAGTATTCTCTTATTATTATTATTACAGTTATTACTATTATTATTATTATTATTATTATTATTAATATTAATATTATTGTCATAATTTTATTATTTTTATGATTATGATGATGATGATGATGATGATTCTTTTATAATAATAATAATATTAATAATGATAATAATAATAATAATAATAATAATTTTTATTATTATTATTGATATTATTATTGATATTATTATGTGGTAGGTGGGGGCACCCATCATCCACCCACTTGGTGTAGCGATACCCTGTTTTGGGGGTAGCTCTACACTGAGTGGCAAGCCAAATTATTTCCTATAAACCAGGAAAGCATTTACAATGCTGGGTGGCAACCTTATAACCAACCAACACATGTTCCCTACGTGACAACAAGTGGGTTGGCGGAGGGTTAGTGCCCCTCCCCAGAAAACAACTAACTAAAAATACGAACAAGAAGCCTCGGACCAGGATGGACCAAAAGTTGACAACTAAGGACCGAACAAAGGACTTGGTATGGATAGCTACATGGAATGTAAGTGGTGCAAATATGAGGTGAAAGAGAGATTGTACAGGTGCTTGAGGGTGCAAAAGAGGATGTAAGTGGATTAACTGAAACTAAATGATGATGTGAGACTGAGAGAGAATTGGAGTATGGATGGGATATATGCACGGGGGAAGGTGAGAATTAAAGGGCAAAAGAAAGAGTGTGTATTGTTGTGAGTAACAGATAGAAGGAGAATATAAGAAAGTATGGATCAGTTGGGCCAAATATTGCGTGGCGGGGGGGACACAATCTGGCCGCACTATGGAGTGGTACTACTACCCTGCGGCCAGGTTGTGTTAGGCAGAATACTGCTACCGTATTCCCTGCATGTCGTAAAAGGTGATTAAAAGGGGTGAGGTGAGGGGACTAGGGACCCCCTCCTCTGTTTTTTGGTTCCTAAAAAGAGACAGGCCAGAGAAAGGAATGGGGGATTGGGTTATCCCCATACCCTGAAGATTGGGTCTATGAATGTGCGTGGATGTAGTACGATTGAGGCTAAATGGGAGGAGATTGAGAGAATGTTTGTGAGAAGAAAATTCGATGTGTTAGCTTTGAGTGAAACGAAGATGAAAGGGAAGGGTGAGTCTATGTTTGGAAGTGTGAATGGAAGATTGTCAGGTGTTGATAGAGGAAGGGCAAGAGAAGGTGTGGCCTTGTTAGTGAGCCCGGAAGTACAGCAGTGTGTGATTGAATGGAAGGAGGTTAGGTTAGGTTAGGTTAGGTTAGGTTAGGTGCGTTGAGCGAGAGATGGTGATTGGAAATACACTGTTTGAGAAGAAAGATATTAATCAGTATACATGGGTGGGACAGGAGGGTGGAAGTGTCATAAAGACTTTGTAGTTACTTGTAGAGAAGTATATTTTAGACTTGTGGTCGAGCGGCTTTTATATCTTGTAGTAGTTTCCCCACCAGATGTCATGTAGTGACGGGAGAGGTAAAGAATAGTATGGGACTATTTTTATTTGTCTTGGAAATATTAAACAGGTATAATAGTATAAGTCCTGGGTAGCTACCTCCCTGTCTCGCTATCTCTCTCTCTCTCTCTGTTCTAAGGCTAATCTCCGTCTCGACCTCTCTCTAGGGTCGCTTGTCTCCTTCTAAACTCTCTTTCCTAAAATCTGGTATAGTAAGGGTGTGTCACGTATGTTCCTCATGGCAACCGGATCTTTCTCACGAGAGGACTGCTGACAGCTAACTGCATCATCTCCTTACTGGCCGCTGTCGTCAGCTTTCCTCCGTGTAAGCATGTTTAGCGCTGCTCGCTTCTCGCAGACACAACACCTTCTCATCATTTGACTTCCTGCTTCTATCTGTCTCTCTATCTATCTATTTATCTATCTATCCATTATGTAGTCCTATATTTGCTCGGCCGCGCGAAAATGGCGTACCATCGACATTTAATAGTTATAATATATTAATACATACTACATACACATTATAATGAACTTGTAAGCTAATTAAGTGAAATACATAATATTGTAAAGTAACATAATTGTATGAATATTGTATACATATATTATTCATAGTAAATAGTGATTATTCAGTAATATTACATTTTAAATAAGTTGAATACATATTGGAATAAATGCATTAAAGTGAATTATTTAACTGTAATACAGTATGTACTTGGGTTATTATAGTGAAATGCATACATGCAAGAATAAAAATAGTTTAAAATTAAGATTATTGTAAGAGTTATTAACATTTCATTCAAAGATAATGGTACTGGTTTGTCATATATGGGTCATTCTTCTTTGTGTTATTATTATTATTATTATTATTTTTTTTTTTTTTATATATATAATTAATACTATATACAAAATATATACACTTCATTCAGGGTGGTTAACTGTGATGTTAACTCTCCCCCCACTAAACAATGACTCCAAATTAGCAATTCTTGCATGCATTCTGTGCATGGCCAACAGCAATACTGCAACTACAATGCAGATAATTATAAAGACAGAAGGTGCTTGGCTATACACATAATATGGGTTGAACATACTCAAACTCAAATCTTCCCAGGGCTTCATTGTTTCATTGATCAGCTGCATAGTTTCAAACTTAGGTGAAGTCAGCTTAATACTTGTGCTCATGTTTAAGTTCATATCAGGCAGTGGGTGGAAATGTTTGTGTGTATGGTTGATAATGGCGTAGTGATTGATGGTGGAAAAAGTAGACATGGATGGTGTAAATACCGCACAGTAGTCTGGTGCTATGTATAATCCTGAGGCTGATGTATGAGATGGTGGTATATCTGGACAGACTATGTAAACTGATGTGTTATGAGATAAAAAAACTGCGAGTGTCCAATGCGTTGATGGTGTACAAGTTTATCTGGAGCAAAAGTGAAGTTGCAATGATGATGAATATTGTTATTGCTGATGATAGCCATTTCACAAGGGACCGTATCAGTAGGCTGAAACGTGAAAATGTACGCAGGACAAAGATGAACAGCATGTAAGGATGTGCGGCACTTTCGCTCAATCGTTGACTCACTTGCGAAAGCGACAGTGTCTCGTCTCTTGGAGACCATGATGAGTTCGGTGTCTGTGTTGATGTTGATGATGACTAAAGTGTTGTTGTTTCTATAGGGGAAGGGGTGTATTTGGTATACTGTGAACAGGTCTTCCGTGATGAATGGTACATGAACTATCACTGATGTTGGTGTTAGTGTTGCTTCCAAGTACGGGTAATATTGCATAAATTCCCTACTGCGGAACAATGGCTTCAATTTATGTTTATGTATGCCTTGACTAACTATCTGACGTAGCTCATGAACTGGGAGTAAGTCATTTGTGATCTTGCCATCACCAGCATTCGAAATTCCTTGCATAAGTGCCCTGAAATGATCTCTAGTGTTCTCTAATTGTAGTAGAATCGTGTCAATATGTTCTGTGATGATGGAGAAGTGCTGGAAAAGAGTAACGTTACCCTCCAAGTCATTTATTTTATCTATACTCTCGAAAGCTACGTTTTCTGCTTGTTTCAGATTTTTCACAATTGTTTTCATTGCCGAGTTCTGTCCTGTGATGAATTTATCTTGGTATGTTAGTACCTGAGCTATCTTATTAAATTTTTTGTTTATTTCTTTAAGGTCATCCTCTGTAGCCAATCCAAAGATGTTCCCAAGAATTGCGCCGCCCAGATCGAACAAACCGCGCTTTTGGCGAGTACGTGTGATGTTGTTCCTGTCGCTCAGCACCTCTGTTCCATAAGATGGGAGATCTTG
Organism: Coenobita brevimanus; assembly: GCF_032717465.1. Taxonomy (NCBI): domain Eukaryota; kingdom Metazoa; phylum Arthropoda; class Malacostraca; order Decapoda; family Coenobitidae; genus Coenobita; species Coenobita brevimanus. Next base: position 27,182,070 of record NC_136960.1, read on the forward strand.
GATCATGACGAGCATAGTTGACTTCGCCTGTTCTAGTTTCCATTTCGCTAACTTCACCATTTCATCCACTTCCTTGGTGATATGTGATTGTGAAACATAATTCCCTATCTTGAAGTCCAGAGTTCGCATCGGCGTCGCAAGTCTTTCTATATAAGTAGGTAAGTCATACAAGTAATCTAGAGTTATTTCAGTAGGGGAGCGCAGTGATAGTTCGGCCAGGAGGATGGTTCGGCCACTGGCCTTCCTGAATAATGTAGGGGACCTAGATAATTGAGATTTCACATGAAGTTGCGTGATCTTGCCGACAAATGGCACATGTGTTTTTGTTTTGGTTGGCCGGGAAACAGTAACATCAGGTTAGATTTTATGATTTTTCATGACCCCTATGTACTTTTTCGGTGATCCAACGTAAGCAGTAGCTCCATTAATACTTCAGGGTTGTTATCCATATATAGTGCAAATATCATTTATTGTCTATAGGCGACGTGAGAGTAGATAACACTCGCACAGCTTATGAACTCTGGGTTTCGGGGCGCCATGTGTACATCTTTATACATGGGGGATGATTCGGCCACTTGAAGTGAGGGATGGTTCGGCAGGGTTGCCAGGTGGCCGAACCATCTCTCATAATTATCTAATGATTTATTTTCTTTATTTAACAATTTTTTTCTATCTGCCTATCTATCTATATACCTAGGCTGCTTCCCCCAAGGAAAGGGAGGTAGCCGAGACAGGACGACACACTCCCCATTTACTCATCCATTCAAACACATTCATTCGCATCTTAGCCCCAAAGGGGAGAACGGACTGATCCTCACCGCACCACACCGCACAAGGGTCAACTGCGCAATGCAATCAGTGACATCTGCAGCAGGGCCCGACAGCAGAGCTGGTTTACCCCTGCCACATCATAACAGACTCATCTCCTTACCTTTTTTCTATAAAATTACATATTCTCTCTCTCTCTCTCTCTCTCTCTCTCTCTCTACTTTCCCTCAGAAACTGATGAAGCTTCTGTTTCAAGAAACGCTATAATTGGAGTATTACCTGAACCAGTTTCACAAAGCACTAAGCGAAGGCAAAGGTATTACAACTTTGGATTTTTGTTTCACTGGATTTAAAATGCGTTAAGAGTAAACAGCATGTAAGAGAAGTAGCTTTCATTTGACTCGGATATTTTCTTTCACAAAATTATAGTTTTATTTTATCTGAGATAGGCAAGAGTAGAGCCATTTAATTTCATTATAAGGAGATTGTTTGTTCCTTGTTTCATTAAAAGGAGATCGTTTAGGTAAAAATATATCCAATAAATCATGTCAGCACAGATGAAAATTTGATTCTTAATTTTCCTACTGTATTTAATTCTTTAATTGAGCCCCAGAGGCAAGTGGCCAAATCATCCCACATGGTGGCCGAACCATCCAACGCCAGTGGCCGAATCATCCACACCAAGAGGGATGGTTCGGCCACTTTGGAGACCTTAAGAGTTTGGATTACTGCCAAGAAATGACGTAAGTTTAAGAACTGACAATAGCACACAAAAGAGCCAAAGGATGTGGCTTCCTCTTGGAATAAGCAGATTGTAAGAATTTCTTAAACTTTATTTATTATGATTTTTTTTCGAAAAAGTGGCCGAATCATCACCGCCCTCCCCTACTCATGACGTCCTTGACGATTGTAGTCGTGGCCGTTGGAGCTATGAGGCATCCTTGTCGTACTATATGCTTGGGGTCTAGGTGCGCATATACTCTTACTATGTATAGGAGAATCCATAGCATAAGTCCCTTCATCGTAACCTACCGAAAAAAAAAATCTATTAATTTCCTATAAAGCTGTGGTTGATGATAGTGATGATGTGCGTTACGGTTGGCTGTTATTTCATTTATAGAAGGAGTTTAAATCGATATTTAATTCTCGTAAATGATGTACTGTAGATTTCATTGGAATAGTTGCACCTATGTTCGATTGTTTGGTATATGACCTTAATTTCTTTTTGTAATCATTGTTGTGTTCTTGCTTGGTTTCTTGAGGTACGTTCACCTGTTCGGTTGTATCCGAGGCTGAATAATTATGTGATAATTCCCTTGAAACTCGTTTTAAATGGTCAATATGAACTTGTTTCTCCTCGCCACTTGAAAGTGACTTAATTAAAACTTTGTTTGCCTTTATGTTAATTACTCTGTATGGGCCCTCAAATTTAGGGGATAATTTATTGTCTCTCGTATGAATGACTCCGTAAACAATGTCTCCTAAACTGATAGGTGAATCTTTTGCCTTCTTGTTAAATGCCTCCGTCATTTCTTCCTTGGACATCGTTAATTGTTTTTGCACTCTTTTGTGAATGTCCTGGAATTCACGTAAACGGAGTTTAGAGTAATCATCGTAATTGTATATAGGCATGCTGTCACCTTCTAGGAGCTCATATGGTAATTTTTTATCTGTGCCATATATAATGAAATGTGGTGTGTCACCAATGGATTTATTTATAGACCCATTAATGGAGGCCTCTACTCTGGGAATCCAATCATCCCAGCTTGCATAATTTTCACTGAGAATGTGTCGTAGCACATCTAATACCTTTTTATTTTGTCTCTCTACCAACCCATTCGATGCTGGGTGATAGGCCAAAACGTTAACCTTTTTAATGTTGTATTGTTTACATATTTCTTGTAAGATCTCAGAATTAAATTCTCCTCCATTATCACTTATTAATACCTTTGGGGTAGTAAAGCGACATATTACATTATCTGTTATTGCCTTTGCTACTGTCTCTGCTGTCTTATCTTTAATTGGAGCTAAAATGACATAACGGGAAAAATGATCCGTTGCTACGAATAAGTATAGGTTATTATTGTATGATAATGGCATCTTGAGTAAATAAACAGCGACAACGTCCCATGGTTGATGTGGTACTGGGTAATTACCCATCGGTGCAGGTGTGATTGGGTATCCTTTGTGTTTCGCACATGATTCGCATCTGTCTATATGATTGTTTATATCTCTTCGTAATGAAGGCCAGTAATATAATAGCTGGGCTTGGTTGAATGTCTTATCCTTTCCAGGGTGTCCTGCATGTGGGCTGTCGTGTATCATTCGTAATACTTGGGGTATCATGTCATTAGGTACTACCAACTGGTTAGTATTTCTTTGGCGTTTTGGTTGTTTAGAGTTAATTTTGTATAATGTATTATTGACCATTGTGAATTGTTCAAGTGGGACATGCAGTTTGGGTAATTGTATGTCATCTCCACTTTCTAACTTGTATATTACTTTTGACCATACTGGGTCAAGTCTTTGTGCCTTTGCGATATCCTCGTGGTTTGGGATATTTCCTTTGAGATCTAACGCCGCGACCTGAATTGTGTTCGGGTTCCTAGATAATGCGTCAGCTACTATATTCATTTTACCTTGTATATAATGTATTTGTACACTGTAGTTTTCAACTGTACATTTCCATCTTGCTCTCCTCCCAGAAAGGAGTTTTTCTTTAAACATACCCACCAGTGGTTTATGGTCGGTGAATAAGTGGATTTCGTAACCATATACCAAATCTCGAAACTTTTGTAATGCAAAAATCACTGCAAGTGCCTCTAAGTCTGTAGTGCTATAATTTTTCTCTGCATCTCTTGTCTGTCTGCTGGCAAATGCAATTGGTTGATTCTTTCCTCTTTTATCTTCCTGCATCAGTACAGCCCCTAATCCTTTAACTGATGCGTCTGTACAAATAAGAAATGATTTCGTGTAATTCGGATATGCTAAACAAGGTGCATTTGTTAGTTTAATTTTTAGATTGTTAAATGCCCTTTTTTGTTCTTCTTCCCATTGGAATACAGCATCTTTTTGAGTAGTTGGAATAGAGGGAAGGCTATATGAGAGAACTGTGGTACGAAGGACCTATAGTACCCAGCCAGACCTAAAAATTGTCTAACTTCGTCAGTCGTAGTGGGTTCAGGAAAATCTCTCACTGCCTGTATTTTGTCATCAGTGGTGTGAATACCATCAGAACTTAATTTGTGGCCTAAGAAATTTATTTCCTTAAAGCAAAATTTGCATTTAGAAAGTTTAATTTTTAATCCAGCATCACTAAGCTTTTGTAAGAGTAAGTCTAATTTCCTGAGATGATCCTTAATATTCTTCGTTGCGATAATAATATCGTCAAGATAAACAAATATTCCTTGTCCTAAAATTCCGGACAATACGTAATTCATAAGACGCTGGAACGTACCGGGGCTGTCCTCAGTCCCATTGGCATTCTTGTATATTGATAATGGCCTCTGTTTGTTGAAAAGGCAGTGTATTTACGTGACTCCTGAGATACCGGAATCTGATAGTATCCGTTTAGGAGATCGATGGTCGAGAATATATTATTCTCAGGACCAATATTCTGTAGAACATCACTTAGCAATGGCATGGGAAATCTGTCAGGGATTGTGTGATTATTTAGTTTACGGTAATCTACTACCGCACGCATTTCTCCATTTCTCTTGGGCACAAAGAAAAGGGGAGCGTTCCACGGAGAAACTGAAGGCTCAATAATTCCAAGCTTTAACATTTCATCGACATACTGATTTGCAAGTGTACGTTGGGAGTGTGGTATGCGATAAGCTGGTACGAAAATTGGTGGTGTTTCTGGGTGCACATTAATCATGTGATTAATCAAGTTAGTACACCCTAATTGTTTTCCGGGCAAGGCTACGGTGTCCCTGTGTGTTTCCAGCAGGGTTAACAAATCATTTTCTTCGTCAAATTCACCTGAGTGAATTAAATTCTCTTTTATTCTTTCTCTATCCGTAGATTTTATCTCACTTGTTACTCCACCAATATTTATTTCCTTCACAGGGGCGAAACATTTTTCAATATTAACAATGCAAGTTCCCTTCTTCAACTGAACTTCCCCATTCATGTGATTAATAATGAATATCTGAGTTAGCCCTTCGTCGTTCGTATGACATAATGCGTTTTCTACTGACAATCCCTTTACTTTACATAATTCTTCTAAGACAAGAACAGTACTATTCCGTAATTTGCTCTTTATGGTAACCTTCATGTATGAATTAGGTGGTATAACCAAATCATTAGTGAGATGGGCTGGAAAAATTGATAAATCAGTACTGTTATCTGGGTCACTAATTCTGGAGGATGGGGTTGCTGGTGTAAGTGGATCTATACACTCATCTGTTTGTGTATGTTTGTTAAAGCCTTTAATATTACCAATTCTTTTTGGCTCTCTTCTACCAATCGGTGAGGGCTCTGAAAGTATTTCCTCTATAAATTCATTATCAAAGTCTATTCCATTCATTTGTGGGAGTATAGTTATGTTCTCAGTTCTCATGGATCTTAAGCCCAGTAACATATTAGCTTTAATTGCTAAGTTTTCAACGATATAGAACAATGCAGAGAATGGTCTTGTAGTTTCTGTGAAACTGAGATTTAATCTTATCATACCTTTTACTGTAATCTCTTGACCATCTACTGTGTTTAATTCTAAATCAGCTTCATCCAGAAAAGTTACTTTCTTTTTATTTTTAAGAATTCTATTTAGTTCTTCATGTGTTATTAAGTTCACTGGAGAGCCTGTATCTAAAAATAAGGAAACGTTTTGATCCTCACATACAGCTGGTATCAAGATACACTCATTTCCCAACATGCCTCCTATGTGAAGTTTAACCTTGTTCTTCTTTACGTTTGTTCGTTTTTGTCATGACTTGGTCTTCCCCCGATTTGAACATAGACACAATTTTTTCTACTGTTTTGCAATCACTAGTCCAGTGCCCTTGGTATCTATGATGCCTACAGTAAGGACCAAATCCTTGTGTCTTTTGATTATCCTCTTTTGCCTTGATAAAGCATTCATACCTTGTGTGTCCTGGTTTTGCACAGTAATGACACAGAATGGACCTATCCCTTGACTGTGACCTACGAGGTGATTTCCCATAAAAAGTGTTGTTTATGGCGCGAGACCTGCTCGGGCTGCGCGAAAACTTATGAAACTGCCTGTAGGAAGGCGTGTGGGAACGAGGTCTAGGCGTCTTTGTTTGTTTGGGCTGCCTCATTTCAGGTCGCGATCGATTTTGTTCTCTGTTTGGGGTCGGTGTTGATGTTTTCACAGCTGATACTGTCTCAGGTACCCTGATTCTACCAGAATGTGCATGTGTGTCGACCACACCTGCTTTACTGCACTGCATCTCTACCTCGTTCATTAAGACTAGTAAGCACATTCCAGGGGTGTACGCAATTGTTTTGGCGATCTTAAGGGTTCTATCAGGTAATTTACACAAGGCAGCTACATAACCAATGATGTCCATGACGAGGTCTGGGGACATCTTTCCATCATCTGTTATCCACTTAGAATTCTCCAGAGTAGCTAATAGGGTTCTCTTGATTGTGGAGACATCAGCAGTTATTTCACTGAGCACATGGTTTGTAGTGTGCTCCCTTACAAGATCTACAATTTTATGTAATTCTGGAATTATACCTGGCAAGAAGTTCATACCTCCAGAAAATTTCTTCAGAAATTCAGTTTTAAATTCATCATATGTCCTAGCACGATGTAGCTTATCGGAGCGCAATAAATTGCTTGCTGGACATCTTTCCTGGCTTATGCAAGATGAAAAAATAGCAATTTTCTCTTGTTCATCTAGTATGTGGCGCTTGATGAACATTTGTTCGCACTGACTGATTAATGAAATGACATCAATGCGATCCTTGTCTGTGCCAGAGAATTTTGGGGCAGTCTTATCCTCGTGATACACAAAAACGTGAGGTGTGGTTTTTAGATCAGCAGTATTTGTTTCTTGATTCATATTTAATGATTGCTCTGTTAATTCAACTTGTACGAGTTTATCGTTATGTGAGGGAATGGTAGAATATGTATGACCGGACCAGTGAACCCTGTTAAGTATATTGGCATACGTATTCAAGGCAGTTGCAAAGTCGATACTCTCAACGTCTGAAGGGGTTTCCCACTCATCATCCGAAACTCCCGTATTTGTTTCCTTATCTATAACGTGTGGTGTGGGTTGTACAATGGGTGGGCTGTCTCTTAATTGTGAGTCTGATGTTGTGGCAATTTGTGTGTCATCTGGTATTAACGTGGGTGGTGGCAAAAATATTCCTGTCATTAAGATATGATGTTATGAAATACGCCTCTTGTTTATTTATGTCCTAGCAAACTAGATGATTAAATAAGTTGAATATAGCTAATTTTAGCACTGAGAAGAAATGAGCAAGTATAATTTTACCCACTTGATACAGATCGTAGAGGTGTGTCGATACAAAAGTCGATCTCGGAAGAAAATACAGGTTTGATTGAAGATCTCTTGATAATTCTAGTGGTGTGTTGATGGACGATATTACTCAGGAAACTCCATGGCCTGGTATTTGTAGTGGTTAACGGCTGTCCCAGGCAAACCTCAGCATAGAACGTCGAATTTCCAACTTAACTGTGAAAATAAGTGAGTATGAGTAGGAGCTATGTGAATAATGAGTAATGAGTAGTGGGTGAGAAGTGCCTGGTGTCAGTCACACGTTGCTTGGCATGGCAGACTCGCGTTGTGATGTCATCTCAGCACATGGTGACGTCGGCTTCCCACACTGGTAGCTGTGGTGAGTGAATGAGTAGCGATGAGTAACTTGAGTGAAGATGAGTTGTGAGTCGTGTCTCACTCTTCGTTTGTTTGTTCCCTTTATTCTATGTGGAAGTTTTCTCGGTCCTTTCTCTAGTGATTTACTCGTTGTGGGATGAAGACTGCCGCTACTTGTAGGTGCGTGTAGAAGATTATACAGACGACGTAGAGTTGTTAATTGTAGTCGATTGTAGATGGCTGTAGTTGATTGTAGATGGCTGTAGAACTGAAGCTAATCTTGTAGTCTCGGTTGCATTTGTAGAAATTTGCTTTTAATTCGGAGACGATGTCCGCAGATTTGCTGGTTTGTCGTTAAGCTACTTGCAAGGCGTCGAGTGATCTCTTGACCTCTGCATCAGCGTAATGATCTGGGAGACGGAGGGGGCATGATGGAGAGAATACTGTCAAGAGCAGATATTGTTGGTTCTTTTCAATCTCGATATTTTGTAGGAGTTTAATGTTGATTCGTAGACGAGGTTCGTATACGTTCGCTGCTACCAAATGTCATAAAGACTTTGTAGTTACTTGTAGAGAAGTATATTTTAGACTTGTGGTCGAGCGGCTTTTATATCTTGTAGTAGTTTCCCCACCAGATGTCATGTAGTGACGGGAGAGGTAAAGAATAGTATGGGACTATTTTTATTTGTCTTGGAAATATTAAACAGGTATAATAGTATAAGTCCTGGGTAGCTACCTCCCTGTCTCGCTATCTCTCTCTCTCTCTCTGTTCTAAGGCTAATCTCCGTCTCGACCTCTCTCTAGGGTCGCTTGTCTCCTTCTAAACTCTCTTTCCTAAAATCTGGTATAGTAAGGGTGTGTCACGTATGTTCCTCATGGCAACCGGATCTTTCTCACGAGAGGACTGCTGACAGCTAACTGCATCATCTCCTTACTGGCCGCTGTCGTCAGCTTTCCTCCGTGTAAGCATGTTTAGCGCTGTTCGCTTCTCGCAGACACAACACCTTCTCATCATTTGACTTCCTGCTTCTATCTGTCTCTCTGTCTATCTATTTATCTATCTATCCATTATGTAGTCCTATAGAAGGGTTGTTGATAGAGCTTTGATGGACTATGTGGTTGTTTCCAGGAATGTAATAGGAAGATTGTTGGATGTGAGAGATCTGAGAGGGAAGGATGGAGGTATGTCTGACCACTACTTGGTGGAGGGAAAGTTAAGAGTAGGTAAGAGATGGGTGAGAGCTAGGAGGGTTAGGTGTGGCAGGGAGGTTTTGAAAGTGAGTGAGTTGGATAAAAGAGAGAAATTGATAGAGTATCAGAAGAAATTGAAAGATGAGTGGAACGGAGTGAAAGATCAGGAAAATGACAGTGTGGAGGAGGAATGGCAGTTGTTTAAAAGTGCTGTGGTGGGGCATGCAGAAATGGTGTGTGGTGTGAGACGTGTGGGTGGTGGTGTAAGAAAGGAAGTGAATGGTGGTGCGAGGAAGTAAGTATGGCTGTGGCTAATAAGAGACGTGCATATGAAGTGTGGCTGCAGAGGAAGGATGTGGTGTCAAATGAGAGGTATAAGGAAAAGAGGAATAGGGCGAGAAGGGCTGTGCGTGATGCTAAAATGGCAGCAGATGAGACGTGGGGTAGGCGGCTGACTGAGAGTTTTCAACAGAATAAGAAAATGTTCTGGAAGGAGGTGAAAAGGGTGCGAAAGGGAGAGTCTGGGAAGAAAGAGCGAGTAAAAGCAGAGGATGGAAGGATGTTAACTGAGATGGATGCAGTATGGAAGAGATGCTCAGAGTATTTTGAAAGATTGTTTAATGTAGAGGAGGAAAGTGTGGCTGAAATTGTGGCGGATGGAAGGGTGCAAGGAATAAACATGTTGGGAGAGTTGAATGATTCTTTGATCATGAAGGAGGAAGTGGAGAAGGCAGTAAAGGAGATGAAAACAGGGAAAGCTGCAGGTATGGGTGCTGTGGAATGCCTGAAGGGTGGTGGAGTGACTATTGTTGACTGGTTAGTAAGATTGTTGAATGTGTGCTTTGTGAACGGTATGGTGCCAGTTGAATGGGTAGTTGCTTGTGTGGTCCCGTTGTATAAAGGCAAGGATGATAAGTATGAAGGTACTAGCTTTAGGGGTATAGGTCTCTTGAGTGTTGTAGGTAAGGTGTATGGTAGAGTGTTAATTATGAGAGTTAGAGAGGGTACGGAGGGAGTGATTGGTGATGGCCAGTGTGGCTTTAGGAGAGGGAGAGGATGCGTGGATCAGGCGGTTTCCTGTGAGACAAGTGTGTGAAAAGTACTTAGTGAAAAGCAAGGATGTGTTTTTGGGCATTCATGGATTTAGAGAAAGAGTATGATAAAATTGATAGGGAGGCTTTGTGGACTGTTTTAAGATTGTATGGACTTGATGGTAGGTTACTAAAAGGGGTGAATAGTTTTTATGTAAATAGTAGAGCGTGTGTAAGAGTGGGAAATGCTATGAGTGATTGGTTTCCTGTGAGAGTGGGGCTGCGACAGGGATGTGTGATGTTGCCTTGGTTGTTTAATATTTATATGGATGGTATTGTAAGGGAGGTGAATGCAAGAGTTTTAGGTAGAGGTCTAAGTCTGGTGAATGTTGATGGTGGAGGGTGGAATCTGAAGCTGCTGTTGTTTGCAGATGATACTGCACTGGTGGCTGATTCAAAGGAGAGATTGAGACAGTTGGCAGAGGAGTTTGGAAGGGTGTGTGAAAGGAGGAAATTGAAAGTAAATGAGAATAAGAGTAAAGTGATGAAGTGTACGAGGTTGGTAGATGGTAGGAGGATGAATATAGTTTTGAATGGTGAGTTGCTTGAGGAGGTAGAGTGTTTTAAATATTTAGGGTCACATGTTTGCTGTGGATGGAAGAATAGATCCAGAAGTGAAGTTTAGAATGAATGAAGTGGGGAAGGTGCTGGGAAGAATGAAAAAAGTGTTTAGATGTCGTTTGCTTAGAATGGATGTAAAGAGAAGGCTGTATGAGGGTGTTGTGGTACCGACTGCGTTATATGGGGCTGAAACATGGAATATGGGTGTAGCAGAGATGAAGAGTTTGATTGTAATGGAGATGAGGTGTCTGAGGAGTATGTGTGGAGTGACGCATATGGATCGAGTGCGACATGATGAAGTACGAAGGAGAACTGGAGTTGTTTGGGAGATGGCTGATATAGTTGAGCAGAGGGTGTTGCGATGGTTTGGGCATATGGAGAGAATGGATAATGAGCGATTTGTGAAAATGATAACTAGCTCTGATGTGAGAGGGTAAAGCTGAGAGGGAGACCACGAATAGGATGGATGGACAGCGTGAAGAGAGCGCTGGATGTGAGAGGGATGTCTGTTGAGCAAGGAAGAGTGGCTATGCATGACAGAAGTAAATGGAGAGAAATTGTGACTGAATAAATGATGACGCAGCCCTGAGGGGATATTCTCCCGCATTTGGTCTGATCAGCTAGTCAGGTCAGGTGCGGGTAAGGGGATGGGTCTATTATGATGTGGCAGGGGTAAACTAGCTCTGCTGTCGGGCCCTGCTGCGGATGTCACTGATTGCACTGTGCAGTTGGCCCTTGTGGAGTGTTGTGTGGTGAGGATCTGTCCCTTCTCCCCTTTGGGGCTAAGATGCAAATGAATGTGTTTGAATGGATGAGTAAATGGGGAGTGTGTCGTCCTGTCTCAGCTACCTCCCTTTCCATGGGGGAAGCAGATATAGAAGAGTGAAAGTTCGAATACAAATGTGGGTGATTGTGTGTGTGTGTATGTGCCAAAGCAAGATCGTGCAATCAGAGTGAGAGAAGAGTTCTGGACAAATGTGGAAGTGTACATGGAAATGTTTGAAAGGAATGAGTGAATATTTTTGATTGGAGATATGAATGGAAAAGTAGGGAATGTGAAAGTGGATGGAGTAGTTAGCAAGTGGGATGTGCCTGCAGAGATGGATGAGAATTGCAGTGCTTTAGTGGACATTTTTGCCGGGAGGGGGTTGGTGATAGCTAATACCCTCTCCAGGCACAAAATGATCCATAGGTGTACGTGGCGAGTGATGAGAAGGGTTGATGGTGAACTGAATGAATGGAAGGCAATGATTAATAATGTGTGTGTGGATGAAAGAATGATAACGTGTGTAATGGATGCAAGAGTCACATGACGTCTCTCCCTCCCTTTCACACGCCAGGTACTGTGGCAATCGCCTCTGAAGTAGACCCCCTGATGCTGCTGGTAATTGCCTCTTAGTGCTATAGGCTGCTACCTTCACTTTCATGTCCGATACCTTACATCACCACTAGCAGTAATGAAGTCCCAGAAACGCAATATCGTGTTTAGTAGTGTTTTTATGTCTGGTATTACTTTTATGTCTGCTCTCTGACACCCCACGATCAGTGAAGAATCAGCAGGACAATATTATTATCCCAGGATATCTCTACGTTTGATTGGTTATAGCGTGGCTACCAAAGAAAACACGAGGAAATAATATTAGGAAGGGCAGTAACAAGATTTTATGTCCGACATTACTCGTATGTTTGGTCAATTACAACACCACTAGTAGCAAAAAAGTATTAGAAAATTAGTATTGTTACGTCCTCACCCCACACTGCCACAGGCTCCAACAGCAGTAGTACAGGTACAGGAAGGACGTTGCCAAGTGAGTCGCTCTTTTTTATGATCAGCCTTTAGGTGTACAGTACACAAGTTCAGCTGAGGCAATAATAAACACTGGCTCCTTAAAGTTCACTGTCTTTATTTTCCAAATAATTCCACTTAATTCTTTCCAACTTCACTGTTCTCACAAGCACTGGTGATATACACACTTTACTAACTGCTATTACACTTAATGCTTAACAACACTTCAAAGTTATTACACATAATGCTTGACACTTCACTGTTTTTTCAACTTCCAACGATATACAAGCTTCAATAACCCGTCACTGTTTGCCACTGTTTTCACAAGTACCAAAAATATACAATCTTCACTGACACTGCACTGCACTTCACTCAAAGTGACCTGACACCCGACTAAACTCAAAACGGTCTCTACCCCATCCTCATATAAACTTGCATTTTACTAGAGACATCTACATTCTACAAGAACAACATTTGCCAATTCAGAGACAACCAAAACATGCCAAAGCTGTCTTACATTACATAACACTCTAAATCATTTACCATACGAACTTAAATTACGTAATTTAACAAGCAATCACATAAATAGAACATCATAGAGAAAAAGAGCATAAAAATTAATGCATTACTTACGAAATAACTACGCTCACAAACAGCAGGCAAACTGGCAACTCTGACTTGTACCGAAACCGGAACTACCGTACGCAAAATGCCGAGAAGCTTCTCGAGCACGTAACTGCCAAACCTTACTTCTAAACATTACCCCCTCCCTAGTTCTTTGTCGTCCCAACAAAGCTACACAATATATACAAACATAAACCTTAATCTTAATGAAATATCTAACTATACACAAAATAATCCTCCAACTTATCAGGTCTTCTTCTGTGCTGCTTCCAACGATGTCCTTGCTTCTCCACACAGTCCACTCCTCCAGAAATCTCTTGGTCCTCTTCTTGATTCGCTTCTTCTCTTGGGGAACTGTCATCATCCTCTTTCACTTCAGCTCCTTGGTCCTCCTCAACATCCTCGGCTGCGGGTGAGCACAATTCCTCAGAGGCGTCACAGCTGTACTGGCTTGGCCCATGGTACTGCCACAGACTGTTCACATGTACCACCTTTGGCCGAGACTTCCTGCCTCAACGAATCCGATATGTTACATCTGATAGGCTTTCCAACACAGTGTAAGACCCATCCAATGGGCTTGGCAGCTTTGGTGACTGTCCCTTCTTATGCTGAGGGTTGTATAACCAAACTTGGTCACCATCCTTGAAGCTCACCTCACTTGCCTTGCCATCATACTTGCACTTCATCACTTCTCCTGAAAACTTGAGATGTACCTCAGCCAGTCTTTCCTGAAGGTGCTTCGCATACCTGGTGGTGTCTGCAGGCAGCTCTTCACCAGATGGTCTTCCCATTAACAAGTCAACAGGTAAGCGTAACTCGTGGCCCAACATCAGTTTTGCAGGAGTGTAGCTGGTGGACTCATGGGATGCAGACCGATATGCCATCAGCAACGCAGGTAATTTCTGGTCCCATTCTGTTTGTCCCTTTATGCAGTACTTGGCCAGTTCTTGTCCCAGGGTCCAGTTGAACTTCTCCACCGTCCCATCTGACTGTGGCTTTAATGGGGTCGTCCTGATCTTCTTGATCCCCAATAACTTGCAGCACTCACGGAACACAGCAGACTCGAAGTTTCTACCCCGGTCTGAATGTAGCTCTTGTGGCATCCCACACTGACAGAAAAACTGATCAACCAACACCTGAGCAACAGTCGCAGCCTCTTGATCAGGGATAGCATGGGCTTCTGGCCACTTTGTGAAGTAGTTCATGGCAACACATATACACTGGTTTCCTCTTTCAGTGAGTGGCAAAGGTCCAGCAATGTACACTGCAACTCTTTCCATCGGTGCACCCACTTGGTACAGGTGGAGAGAGGCGCAACCACGTTTTTTGTTTTCCTTCTTGGCACAGCACACATCACAGGCCCGACACAACTCTTCAACATCCCGACACATGCCAATCCAGTAGAACCTCTGTTGCAGCCAGCTTAGAATTTTCTTCACTCCTAGGTGCCCACTAGTGATCTGGATATGGGACTCATCCAAGATCTCGGACCTCATCTTCTTTGGAACCACCAGTTGCCAATACTTGCTAAGGCCATCGGGTGTCTCCCACTGACGCTCCAGTAGCCCATTGTTCAAAGGAAGAAGGTCCCACTGACTCCAGTAGCTCTTGGTTGCAGGGCTTAACCTGGAAACTTCTTCCCAAGATGGTCACACTGTACTCTGCTGCAGCCACTCTAGCTCTGGTTGTAAATCTGCATCTTCTATCTGCATGCTCTTCAGGTCTTCATCTGTCTCTGGCCCTGTCATTACGATGCAGCTGCATTTTGTTCCGTGGAAATGACATCAGCATATTCCATCAGCAGCTGCCTCAAGTTTAGCACTTGTGAACCATCCAGGAGTTGTCATTGCCTGGATGGTTCACAAGTGCTAAAGTTGAGGCAGCTGCTGACAGAATATGTTGATGTCTTTTCCACGGGAGACCTAGACCTGGGATGCACTGGTCTGGTGGAGCATAGTATAGACACCAGGGATCACCGCCCAAATAATCAGCCAGCACGGAGGATGGCGCCAGCCCAACTGCAAGAAATGAAGAAAGTGATGGAGAATCTCCATAGTCAAGGAGTAATAGAAAAGTCCAGTAGTCCTTGGGCATGAGCAGTGGTTCTGGTGATGAAAAAGGATGGCTCAGTAACGTGCTGTGTAGACTATTGAGCCCTGAATGAAGTGACAGGGAAGGATGCCTACCCCTTGCCAAGAATTGATGACACCCTAGATGCTCCGTCAGGTGCTAAGTGGTTCTCCACCCTAGACATGAAGGCAGGATACCATCAGATCAAGGTTCAAGAGAAGGACAAAGAGAAGACAGCCTTTTCATATGAGCAGGGTTTATGGCAGTTTAAAGTGATACCATTTGGCCCATACAATGCCCCAGCTACTTTTGAACACCTCATGGACGGCATACTTGAAGGCTTGCACTGGCAGATGGCTTTGATTTATCTGAACGATGTAAATGTGTTTGGATGGACTTTCGGTCAGGAACTGGAGAGGTTGTTGGAGATGTTGAACAGGATCCGTTCAGCACACCTCAAGCTGAACCCCAAGAAATGCTACTTGTTTCAGAAGGAAGTAGAGTACCTGAGATACATTGTAGGTGAAAGCAGCGTGAATATTGATCCAGGGAAGGTGGCAGCTGTGGAAAACCGCCCAGTTCCAACTTGTGTGAGGGAGCTATAGAGTTTCCTTGGTTTGTGCACCTACTATCAGCGTTTTGTCAAAGACTTTGCAACGATAGCTGCACCTCTTCACAAGCTGTTGGGGAAAAGGCAGAAGTTTGCATGGACAGAAGAGACTCAGAAAGCCTTCGACGAACTCAAGCATGGCAAGCTCTCCAGTACTGCTGTACCCAAATCAGAATCAGCCATTTATCTTGGACTGTGATGCTAGTGACCATGGTACTGGTGGAGTCCTGTCACAGAAGAAGGATGACAAGGAGTATGTGGTTGCATATTACAGAAAGAAGCTCAGCCCACTGGAGCGGAACTACTGTGTGACCTGTAAGGAGCTCTTGGCAGTGATGAAGAGCTTTGATTTCTTCCATCCCTACTTGCATGGGTCAAACTTCATCATCAGGACGGACCATGTGGCACTCAAGTGGCTGAAAATGTTGAAGAATCTGGAAGGACAACTGGCACGCTGGCTCGGGAAGCTAGACCAGCACAATTATGAGGTGTAACACCGTCCTGGGCGGGTACATGACAATGCTGACAGCCTGAGTCGTCAGCCTTGTTATCCGGAGTGCCGGCAGTGTAGTAAAAAGGAAGATCATGGAACGAAATGCAGCTGCATCATAATGACAGGGCCAGAGTCAGATGAAGACCTGAAGAGCATGCAGATAGAAGATGCAGATTTACAACCAGAGCTAGAGTGGCTGCAGCAGAGTACAGTGTGACCATCTTGGGAAGAAGTTTCCAGGTTAAGCCCTGCAACCAAGAGCTACTGGAGTCAGTGGGACCTTCTTCCTTTGAACAATAGGCTACTAGAGCGTCAGTGGGAGACACCCGATGGCCTTAGCAAGTATTGGCAACTGGTGGTTCCAAAGAAGATGAGGTCCGAGATCTTGGATGAGTCCCATATCCAGATCACTAGTGGGCACCTGGGAGTGAAGAAAACTCTAAGCTGGCTGCAACAGAGGTTCTACTGGATTGGCATGTGTCAGGATGTTGAAGAGTGGTGTCGGGCCTGTGATGTGTGCTGTGCCAAGAAGGAAAACAAAAAACGTGGTTGCGCCTCTCTCCAGCTGTACCAAGTGGGTGCACCGATGGAAAGAGTTGCAGTGTACATTGCTGGACCTTTGCCACTCACTGAAAGAGGAAACCAGTGTATATGTGTTGCCATGGACTACTTCACAAAGTGGCCAGAAGCCCATGCTATCCCTGATCAAGAGGCTGCGACTGTTGCTCAGGTGTTGGTTGATCAGTTTTTCTGTCAGTCTGGGATGCCACAAGAGCTACATTCAGACCGGGGTAGAAACTTCGAGTCTGCTGTGTTCCGTGAGTGCTGCAAGTTATTGGGGATCAAGAAGACCAGGACGACCCCACTAAAGCCACAGTCAGATGGGATGGTGGAGAAGTTCAACTGGACCCTGGGACAAGAACTGGCCAAGTACTGCATAAAGGGACAAACAGAATGGGACCAGAAATTACCTGCATTGCTGATGGCATATCGGTCTGCATCCCGTGAGTCCACCAGCTACACTCCTGCAAAACTAATGTTGGGCCACGAGTTACGCTTACCTGTTGACTTGTTAATGGGAAGACCATCTGGTGAAGAGCTGCCTGCAGACACCACCAGATTGCGAAGCACCTTCAGGAAAGATTGGCTGAGGTACATCTCAAGTTTTCAGAAGTGATGAAGTGCAAGTATGATGGCAAGGCAAGTGAGGTGAGCTTCAAGGATGGTGACCAAGTTTGGTTATACAACCCTCAGCATAAGAAGGGACAGTCACCAAACCTGCCAAGCCCATTGGATGGGCCTTACACTGTGTTGGAAGGCCTATCAGATGTAACATATCGGATTCGTTGAGGCAGGAAGTCTCGGCCAAAGGTGGTACACGCGAACCATCTGTGGCAGTACCATGGGCCAAGACAGTACAGCTGTGACGCCTCTGAGGAATTGTGCTCACCCGCAGCCGAGGATGTTGAGGAGGACAAAGGAGCTGAAGTGAAAGAGGATGATGACAGTTCCCCAAGAGAAGAAGCGAATCAAGAAAAGAGATTTCTGGAGGAGTGGACTGTGTGGAGAAGCAAGGACATCGTTGGAAGCAGCACAGAAGAAGACCTGATAAGTTCGAGGATTATTTTGTGTATAGTTAGATATTTCATTAGGATTAAGGTTTATGTTTGCATATATTGTGTAGCTTTGTTGGAACGACAAAGAACTAGGGAGGGGGTAGTGTTAAGAAGTAAGATTTGGCAGTTACGTGCTCGAGAAGCTTCTCGGCATTTCGCGTACGGTAGTTCTGGTTTCGGTACAAGTCAGAGTTGCCAGTTTGCCTGCTGTTTGTGAGCGTAGTTATTTCGTAAGTAATGCATTAATTTTTATGCTCTTTTTCTCTATGATGTTCTATTTATGTGATTGCTTGTTAAATTACGTAATTTAAGTTCGTATGGTAAATGATTTAGAGTGTTATGTAATGTAAGACAGCTTTGGCATGTTTTGGTTGTCTCTGAATTGGCAAATGTTGTTCTTGTAGAATGTAGATGTCTCTAGTAAAATGCAAGTTTATATGAGGATGGGGTAGAGACCGTTTTGAGTTTAGTCGGGTGTCAGGTCACTTTGAGTGAAGTGCAGTGCAATGTCAGTGAAAATTGTATATTTTTGGTACTTGTGAAAATAGTGGCAAACAGTGACGGGTTATTAAATTTGTGTATCGTTGGAAGTTGAAAAAACAGTGAAGTGTCAAGCTTTATGTGTAATAACTTTGAAGTGTTGTTAAGCATTAAGTGTAATAGCAGTTAGTAAAGTGTGTATATCACCAGTGCTTGTGAGAACAGTGAAGTTGGAAAGAATTAAGTGGAATTATTTGGAAAATAAAGACAGTGAACTTTAAGGAGCTAGTATTTATTTTCGCCTCAGCTGAACTTGTGTACTGTACACCTAAAGGCTGATCATAGAAATGAGCAACTCACTTGGCAACGTCCTTCCTGTACCTGTACTACTGCTGTTGGAGCCTGTGGCAGTGTGGGGTGAGGACGTAACAATACTAATTTTCTAATACTTTCTTGCTACTAATGGTGTTGTAATTGACCAAACATACGAGTAATGTCGGACATAAATTCTTGTTACTGCACTTCCTAATATTATTTTCTGGTGTTTTCTTTGGTAGCCGCGCTATAACCGATCAAATGTAGAGATACCCTGGCATAATAATATTGTACTGCTGATTCTTCACTTATCGTGGCGTGTCAGAGAGCAGACATAAAAGTAATACCAGACATAAAAACACTACCAAACACAATATTGCGTTTCTGGGACTTCATTACTGCTAGTGGTGATGTAAGGTATCGGACATGAAAGTGAAGGTAGCAGCCTATAGCACTAAGAGGCAATTACCAGCAGCATCAGGGGGTCTACTTCAGAGGCGATTGCCACAGTACACCACCTGGCGTGTGAAAGGGAGGGAGAGACGGCATGTGAATGAAGGTGAGGGGAGGTGAGAGAAGGTGAGAGGAAGTGAGGTATGGTACCGTTAGGGGAGAGTGTACTGTCATGAAGAGAGGGTACAGCAACTTAGGGGAATGTATCGTGCATCAGGAACTAACAGAAGGTAAGGGGAATGGGTAGTGCATCATTATAACAGTGGACAGGAAGTGCAAGAAGTGTGTGGCACGTCATGGAAAGAAGAAGGAACTGAGGGATGTGTGGTGCATTTTGAAGGGAAGAAAACAGTATGTGGGAGAAGTGTGTGGTACATTTTGGGGACGGAACAGTAGATGAGGGGAGTGTTTGATGCATTTTGAAGAGAGAGGACTAGTTGAGGGGAGTGTTTGGTGCATTTTGGAGAGAGGGAATAGTGCTTGAAGGGAGGGTTTGGTGAGTCATGAAAAGGGGACATTAGGTGACGGGAGTTTTGGTGCGTCATGGAGAGGGAACAGAAAACAAGGGAAGTGTGTGGTGTATTTTGAATAGATGGGGCGGTAGGTGTGGGGAGTGTCTGGGGCGTCATAGAGAGAAAGTAGGTATGTGGACTATGTAGTGTGCCTCATTAAGAGAGGGGACAATAGTGAGGGGTGTATGTAATACGTCATTAAGAGAGGGGGGAGCAGGTAAGAGGAGTGTGTAGTGTGTCATTAAGAGACTTTCTGGTTCCTAGACTCTGGTTCCCTCTGTTGCCAAAAACACATTGAGTCAAGCGGCGTTCATTTTCAATCATTCTTCCCATTATTTGGTTTCATCCAGTTTAGGATACACTTCCTGAAAGGGAAATGGTCACATAGCTTTATCAGAAAGTGAGGCCGATTCAAAGTTGATTTACATGTTCCAGTAGCAGCAATAAGGACGTTACGTGGGCTCAAGAAGTGGAACTATGAATTCATGAAGACACTCTCGCTAGTACTTGCACAAAACCCATTTGATATACACTGATACGAGTTAGCTCCAACAGTCAGATGACGACTATACTAAGTCCTATAGAAGACTTCTTGTGGTGAAGGAGTAAATGAAAGCGGTAGTAAACCTCTCCAGGTTCAGAAATTCTCTCCAGGGTTGAACAAACCTGTCGGGAGATAGCAAGAATATAATGAAAATATCTCCCCGGATACAAGGTTAACAAAGATACATACAAGGTGAGAATGTGATGTCAAATTCCTCTAATTTACTCTCCTTGATTAGAAGGAATAAAAAGCTGATAACAACGTGGAGAGCTAAGGTGCAAGAGCATATGATGGAGATTACTGTGTCATGGAAGAGTACAAGAAACTAGCAGAATATTCTTTTGTCAGAGATAACTTATGGAATGCGACGCCGGGTCTTAAGAAATACCCATACTTCCACCACCAGTTGTATCCCCTCCCTTTACGGGTTTAGTAAATAATATCATCTCCTCCTAGCCTCCAGCTATCTCAGGTACCAGGACAGACTTGAGCATCTCTCTCTCTCTCTCTCTCTCTCTCTTTCTCTCTCTCGTGTTAATTACACACATTACACTCACTACGCTATACAAATTCGGATATTGTGTTTAAATCAGTGTGTGTGTGTGTGTGTGTGTGTGTGTGTGTGTCTGTGTGTGTGTTGTTACGGAACAGAGAAAGATAATGTACATTTTAAGTGAGAATACTAAAAATCACTACTGTCCCGTAAAGTTCCAGGTTCAAAACAAAGAGTTAGGTAAAATTACAAGTTAAAGTTTAATGCTCAAACTAACAACAAAACATTCAGGACTCATAAGGATAATGTAATGGCAAAAAACAGATTAAATATATGGTTAACTGCAATAGCCTCTATTAACACGAAATTAGCATGAGTAAATTTATCTAAGTCAGCCCTGTTAAAATGAGATACCAGATAATACTCAGTGAATGCCAGATATATTATTACAGATACAAAATATTATTAATGATGGCTGACAATAAGAACCCTTACATAAATCACAAAAACCTTACTAGGCCTAAGAATTAACCTTATGCTACACAGTACAAGAAAAAATGCAACAACAGTTATACTCAAATTACACACAGCTGCTAGATGGCTGGAAACTTCCTGAGCACTCACAATAACAACTGTACAGGGGAGGACAGAGATGTGAACAAAATGAGGAGCAGATCTAAGTGGCAATTAATGCAGAGACTGAGCTCATTATATAGGGGCCGGCAGAGCTTAATACAACTTGTAAGAAGGACGCGCAAATGAAGCCATGGGGACAAAGAGTTGACAATCCTGCTCTGAACAACAGAAAGGACGACTTACTCTACTATAACGGTAGAAGGGGGGACTGAGGCAGAACATGCTCGTGATCAAACATGCAGCATACTGTGCGTTAAAATTACACAAAGGATGATGAAATCATAGGCTATGTAACACCTCCCCACAAAGAAAAAGAAATTTACAAAGGAAATTTCTTATTACTCTAAAACTATCTGTCTAAAGTCTAGATAAGCAATCTGCAATAACATTTTCTTTCCCCTTGACATGTTGTATGTCTAATGAATACTCCTGAAGAAGTAGACTCCATCTTGTCAATCTCTGATTTTTATCTTTAAACTTACTAAGGAATTTCAGTGGGTCATGATCGGTATAAATGACTATGGGGTCAAAACCAGAACACAAATAAAATGAAAAATGCTGTAAACCCAAAATCAAGGGCAAAAGCTCTTTCTCAATAGTGGAGTAGTTCTTTTGAGGTGGAGTGAACTTACTGTAATAAGATACAGGGTGTTCAATACCCTGATCATCCTCTTGCAGCAAAACAGCCCCAGCTCCTGTATCACTTGCATCAACAGCCATCTTAAAAGGCTTAGCAAAATTTGGAATAGCGAGCACTGGCTGACTTAATAGGATAGCTTTAAGTTTGCTGAAAGAGGATTCACAGTTATCGGTCCAGACAAACTTAACTCCCTTTTTCAGTAGGTCTGTAAGTGGTGATACAAGAATTGAAAAGTTAAGAACAAATCTCCTGTAATAACCTACCATTCCCAAAAATCTTTGTAGCTCTTTCCTACTTTTAGGTCTGGGAAGATCACTTATAACCTGAACCTTAACTCCTGGTGGTGCAACATGTCCATCACCAATTACGTACCCAAGGTACTGAACTTTAGCTTGACCAAACTCACACTTTGATAAATTAGCTACAAGTTTAGCCTGAACTAAACGCTCAAGGAATTTACTGACATGGCATAGGTGATCTTTCCAGTTGTCACTGAAGATTAATACATCATCAATATAAACAACACACCCTGCCAAACCCTCTGTTACAACATTCATGAGCTTCTGAAATGTGGCTGGTGCATTCTTCATACCATATGGCATTACAGAACATGCAAAAGTCTTTCCTAGTGTAACAAAACATGAGATCTCCCTAGCACGTTCAGTCATAGGTACTTGCCAGTATCCCTTTAACAAATCAAACTTACTTATGTACCTAGCCTTTCCGATCTTGTCTATGCAATCTTCCACGCGAGGGAGAGGGTAAGTGTCTGTTTTGGTTATCTGATTAACACGTCTGTAGTCGATGCAAAGCCGCTGTGACCCACCCGGCTTAGGGACCAGAATGACAGGAGAACTCCACTCGCTCTGACAGGGCTCAATCATCTTGTGGTCCAACAGGTAGCCAAGCTCCTTCTGGATGAGAGGAACTTTCACTGGGTTCACACGGTAAGGAGGCAATTTAATTGGCTTTGCGTCTCCAACATCGACATCATGCATCAACACAGTGGTTCTTCCTGGAGTGGCACGGAACACTTGCGGGTACTCCTGCAGTAATGCCGAAAACTCCTGCCTTTCCTCGGGAGGTAGATGAGAAAGCTTAGTCTGGAGATCATTCGTGATATCAGGATTCTTCCCCAAACTATCACTCAGGCTCATACTGCATGGGAGAGCTTCACTTGCAGACTCGGGTGGAACAGCTACAGTGCAGACTGGATTATTTTCGTCCCGCCTGTGATATAACTCTAGCATGTTGATGTGACATAGTTGCTTGTTTTTTCTATGATCTGGTGTGGCGATGACATAGTTGACATCACTGAGTTTCTTCTCCATGAAATAAGGACCACTAAACTTGGCTTGAAGAGGTTGCCCATGAACTGGTAGCAGAATCAAAACCTGATCTCCTGGCTGAAAGTGGCGTAACCTGGACTTCTTATCATACCAAGTCTTCATCTTCTCCTGAGCAGCTCCTAAATTCTCTCTCGCCAGCTGTAAAGCAGTGGACAGCCGTTCTTTGAACTTCATCACAAACTCCAGCAGGTTGACGTCATCTTCCTCTGACAGCCAGCATTCCTTGAGTAACTTAAGGGGTCCTCTTACTTCATGGCCAAACAGTAATTCAAAAGGTGAGAATCCCAGTGATTCATTTGGAGATTCTCTTGCAGCAAACACAACGAATGGAAGACCTTTATCCCAATCTTTCTGATGTTCCAAACAGTATTTCTTGAGCATCGATTTGAGTGTTTGATGATATCTCTCCAACGCTCCTTGGGTCTGGGGATGGTAAGCTGAAGACGTGATCTGGGTGATGCCCAACTCTTTCAGAGACTGCTTGAAAACGTTTGACATGAAATTACTTCCCCGGTCTGACTGTACCTCCTTGGGCAGACCAAACTTTGTGAAGAACCCTAGCATTTCCTTAACCCCTTAACCGCGGGGCGTCACTTTCGTGACGCTTGGGAGCAAGGAATCATACCACGGGGCATCGCTTTTGTGATTCTGTGTTATTTTGAATTCACCCGGGCTTCCAAGTGGGGGCTTGTATTATCTATCAGTACTGTCAATGTCCAACACTAGTCAGCACTCCTAATCTCATCTGTACTCCCATCCATTGTTTGACAATTTAGCCATTTCTCCCCGTTCTTGACTCCCCTCCCTACCCCCCCTCCAATACACTATCCTTTCGCCTGCCCGGCCGTGCTACGCTAAGTAAATCTTCCCTGGAATTTTTCACTGATTTCATCCATTGAAATAAGCCCTATGCCCTATTCTTATACCAAATAATATATACAAGAAAGAAATAAGGTAAGTGAGAGTGCCATACACCTGGAATTGGCTAATTATCACCTGACAACACCTCACGTGCACTCGTTCGCTAATTTTCGCTGTTTTTTTCCCCTTAAAATATGCCATATAATCTATTTTCGTAATAAATATACATATAAGGAGGGAAGGGAGAAGCCTAAGTGATATTTACATTCACCTGGAACTACCTAATTTATAATGTATTGTCTAGATTTCCTGCAAATTATTTCAGTGAAATACATAGCTGTTTCAAGAGCTACGTTGGTAGTGCTGAATAACCCTCAAGTAGGCCTCAACCCGGGCCGGGCCTCCTTATCAGTTCTCTCTCAGATTCCGAAGAGGAGGTACGGCTCATCCTCTTGGTGACTTCAGGGCCTTTTTTCACCCCCATGCAAGGGCCCTGTGACTTTACCCCCTACTAAACCTCGTGTGGAAAGAGGTAAAGGGCTGACAATTGA
Organism: Coenobita brevimanus; assembly: GCF_032717465.1. NCBI lineage: Eukaryota > Metazoa > Arthropoda > Malacostraca > Decapoda > Coenobitidae > Coenobita > Coenobita brevimanus. The sequence goes on from NC_136960.1 coordinate 27,206,529, forward strand.
TAAAAGAGTGACTACGATCTTTCAATTGAGTAAAACAGTGCAAGGGGAATTGTAAATAATGTGTAAACAGCAAGTGAAAGTAATGAATGTAAATATACGTGAACAATGGAAAATAGTTTTATAAGTTACTTCAAGTGACAGTGCATAACACAGAGTAAATAAAATAGAAATGTAAATAACGTAAATAAAATAGAGAACGTAAATAGAAATGTAAATGAGTAGTATTATAAGAATACGAGTATATACCCTAGGAGTAATGAAAGTGAAAGTTTCACTCTAGTATGTCTGAATACTATGAGTTATGAGAGTGAAGATGAAAGTGACATTCACTCTCAATGCCAGTATACAGGACGAGAAAGTGAATGCTACGTATTTTACTGAAAGAAATTGAATCCCTACGGTGGCAATAAACTAATACTACTGAAGGCAACTTATGGATAAAGACTGTAGATATATATAAGTGTTATATAGTAATAGAAATATAAACTGTGAGGGGTTTTATGAATAATAAATGACAGAGTACCAAGAGCGAACTAGCGCAAGTGCGGCGGTCAGACGCGCTCATAATTTTCATTGCTTTCACAGTGTTTTTTTTTTTGGAGTATGGATCCAAAACTACTTGAAAATCATAGAGTAGTATTTATAGTGTTAATATCTGGCTGTGGTAATCATATTACGGGTTGTCGGGAAGTGTAAAGTGGAGACTTCGTTACCCAACTTCAGAGGTCTCCACAAGTCCTACGGTAACTGAAGAAGGCTCAATAAACATTCCAGGAGAAAGCTGAAGGTATGTGCCATAAGCATATATAATTTTAATATTCTTGGACTAATAACTGATTTTTGGCAAATATTTTTTGAGAGTCTGTCGGAGCCCGAATAACCCCGCGGCACACGTAAAACATCGGTAAACATGCCCACGGTGTAGGGGTTAACCACGTTCTTTGCTGAGATATTTCTAAGTGGAATGGCTTCAGGATAGTGAGTAGCCATATCAATCAGGGTCAACACATAAGAAAATCCTGAAGAAGTCTTAGGAAGAGGGCCCACAATATCCACCAACACACGGGTGAAATGGCGCCTCAAAAGGAGGAATGGGAACTAGAGGTGCAACCTTTTCGGTCTGATTACACTTCCCCACAACTTGACAGGTGTGACAAGACTTACAATACCAGGAAACATCCCTGAAGATACCTGGCCAGTTGAAGTGTTTCAAAATGCGTGCCACAGTCTTCCTCACTTCAAGGTGTCCTGCCAAACTGGAATCATGAGCCACTCTAATGATATCCTGCCTACAAACACGAGGGATGACAACTTGATGTACAACCTCCCATTCACAGTCGGCTGATGCTGTTGGGGGTCTCCACTTCCTCATAAGTACTCCTGACTTTATATAATAACAAGTAGAAGCACCAGCTGACTCTTCCTCACTGCAAGCAGAGTTAGCTAGACCTTTCAACTCAGGGTCAGCAACCTGCAACTCAACCAACTCTTGACGAGACAAATTATCAACACTACGAGGTACTGCCTCATCTGGTGAGTAGTCCAAATTAGCAAGAAAAGTGTCAGCTAGGATAACATCACCATCATCAGTATCCTCTAAGTCACCAGTAACTTTAGACTTAGCCCTAGTGACAGCACATGCAGTGAACACATCAGGGACATCACAATCCTGGGCCGCAGCCACTGGCTCACTAGACAATTGAGGAGCTGGGCACACTTGACTTCCACCAATATCATTTCCAAGTAAGAAAGTTACACCTGACATTGGGAGTGTCTCAACCAACCCAACCATAACGGAACCATTAACAAAACCAGACTCTAAATTCACTCTGCACAGAGGGACAGAGAAGTAATTATTCCCTACACCTTGTAAGATTACAGTTTCATCAGAGGAATTAACATTAGAGCCTAGAACACTGGTCAGCATAAGGGATTGGCAAGCACCTGTATTACGATATATTTTAACTGATTTCCTGTCATTACTGTACAGAGGACTGACAAAACCATCAGACAGGAAATTAGCACATGAACTCTTGAGAGTGTCACCCACGTTACTGCTCAAAAGAGGAGCTCCATCATGAGAATTTAATTTACCTCTCAAAGCAGGTTCAGTTAACTCAGTTAAAGAATTCTCGGAACTCTCAAGGGTGGACACTAGACCAATTGACTGAATTTTTAAAGACTCCTTTTTGTTCACATCACGCTGTCTCCTGAAACATTTCTCCGTAGTATGACCAAGCTTACTACAATAAGTACATTTACTTTTCTGAAATCTAGAGGTGAAGCTGGTATTTACTTCCTGAGAAACATCATCTTTATTCTCTTTCCTGTTACCTGTACTCTGAGTAGAGGCAACGTACTTACTCTCAGCTTTCCCTTTTTCTCTAGAATATCTCTTGTGAGTGAGAACATATTCATCAGCTAAAACTGCAGCATCAGACAAATTATCTATTCTTTTCTCATCAAGATATAGGCTTACATCTTTACTAATACACCTTTTGAAGTCCTCCAGCAAAATCATCCGCTTAAATTTACCAAAATCAGAATCCACATTCTTAGAATTTAACCACTGCTCCAACAGATCTTCTTTGATTTTTGCATACTCAACATGGGATTGCTTATCTTGCTTATAAGTTGTCCTAAATTTTACTCTATAGGCTTCAGGAACAAGCTCATAGGCCTTAAGAATCAAGCTCTTAACTACATCATAATTATCAGATTGATCCTGAGGCAAAGATGCATAAGTTACTTCAGCTTTACCGGTGAGAACAGTTTGAAGGAGTACTGGCCAATACTTTTTGGGCCAATTAAAACCTGTAGCTACCCTCTCAAACAACTGAAAATACTTTGTTAAATCAGATTCATTAAAAGGAGGGACAAGTTTAACATTTTTAGCCACATCAAAATCATCAGAGCTAGATGATCCAGTTCCACCTTCTTTTATGCGATACTCATGGTCTGCCTGAATCCTAGCTAGTTCAATTTGTGCCTGAGCCTGTGCCTGTGCCTCCTGAATGCGAGCATTTGCCTGAAATTCAGCCTCCTGAATACGAGCCTGAGACTCCGTCTCCTTATCCTGAGACTCAGCCTCCTTAGCACGAGCCTGAAACTCAGCTTCCTTAACACGAGCCTCCTGCAGAGCTAGCTGTAACTTAGCTATTTCAATCTGCGTTTCCTCATTTGGGGGAGTTACATTAAACAAGCTTTTATTAATCATGCCAACAATTTGATCTTTAGAATGATGAGAGTGAACTGCAATTCCCAATTGTTGAGCAACAAGCTTAAGTTCATTCTTTGTTCTGTTTTCTACATCACACACCGTTTGCACATTTGACAAAAAATCTTTGGTTTCATCAAGAGTAGTAATAGAAGACATCATGAATAAATCAGTCACAAAATATCAAGCAACATCCTTATGATAATATCCTGAATATCCTGATAAGAGGTCGCCAAATTTATGTTACGGAACAGAGAAAGATAATGTACACTTTAAGTGAGAATACTAAAAATCACTACTGTCCCGTAAAGTTCCAGGTTCAAAACAAAGAGTTAGGTAAAATTACAAGTTAAAGTTTAATGCTCAAACTAACAACAAAACATTCAGGACTCATAAGGATAATGTAATGGCAAAAAACAGGTTAAATATATGGTTAACTGCAATAGCCTCTATTAACACGAAATTAGCATGAGTAAATTTATCTAAGTCAGCCCTGTTAAAATGAGATACCAGATAATACTCAGTGAATGCCAGATATATTATTACAGATACAAAATATTATTAATGATGGCTGACAATAAGAACCCTTACATAAATCACAAAAACCTTACTAGGCCTAAGAATTAACCTTATGCTACACAGTACAAGAAAAAATGCAACAACAGTTATACTCAAATTACACACAGCTGCTAGATGGCTGGAGACTTCCTAAGCACTCACAATAACAACTGTACAGGGGAGGACAGAGATGTGAACAAAATGAGGAGCAGATCTAAGTGGCAATTAATGCAGAGACTGAGCTCATTATATAGGGGCCGGCAGAGCTTAATACAACTTGTAAGAAGGACGTGCAAATGAAGTCATGGGGACAAAGAGTTGACAATCCTGCTCTGAACAACAGAAAGGACGACTTACTCTACTATAACGGTAGAAGGGGGGACTGAGGCAGAACACGCTCGTGATCAAACATGCAGCATACTGTGCGTTAAAATTACACAAAGGATGATGAAATCATAGGCTATGTAACAGTGTGTGTGTGTGTGTGTGTGTGTGTGTGTGTGTGTGTGTGTGTGAAACAAAATATCTCAGTTTTGGTCTCATTACAACTTAATGGAAGGGTTTAGGGACAGCTAATGTGTAAGCTGTTGTTTTTTGGAAGAAGTGGTTAAAGATAGTTTCACGGGACAAGGTTAAATGTCAACCCATGTTTAAGTGTTGAATAAACAATTCAGCTTTCATCTGAAAGGATTAAGGATAAGCCAAGAAATGTTTTTTTTTTCTTTTTTTTAAACAAGAGTTTAAAGGCCAAGGTCACAAGGCAAAGTTGGCTGATTTATTTTATTTATTAATTTATTAATTTATTTATTTATTTTTTTTTTGGGGGGGCAATTTAGACCAGACTGCAGATGGGTGGAGGACAAGGCATCTATAAAAGGAATCGATTTTGAGACCAATTGGATAATGTTAAGGTCAAAGAGCAGGGTTAAAGGCCAGCGTCACAGGGCAAGGTCAACACACTTTTCGTATAAATTGAACCAGACTTAATGGCAGCGTAAGAGTAAGACAAGAATGAAGTGCTTTAATCCTGAGAACAATCAATCATAAATCAAAGTCACTGGCAAGGTCAAAGTTCAATTCGGGTGTTTGCGTGTGAAGAGAATAACCCAAACAGTAGGCTATTCATCCGATTTTAACCTAGAATGATGAAAAGACTGAGGAACAGCTAACGAGTAAATCCTTAGGTCTTACGAACAATAGGTCAAAGTTCAAGATCACAAGACTAGGTCAGTATCGACTTCATCAGTTTTTCCCCAAATTAGAACATACTTTAGTAAGGGTTGAGTGTAAAGTAAAAATCAAGCAATTCATTTTAAGAGAATCGGTCAAAAGTGAAAGTCATAGGGAAAGGGCTAGTTCGACCTTTGTGTGTGCATAACAAAAGAACTCGGTTTGGAGCCTATTTTAACCAGACGGTGGAAGAGTTGACGGTCAGCACAGAAGTAAAGCTTTTGTTTTTGAGAACATGAGCTCAAAGACCAACGTCACAAGGTAGGGTCAACTTAAGCACTTTTTATCCGATGTCTACTAAACTTTGTGAAAAAGTTAAAGTTAAAACAAAGACAAAACATTCTATTTCGAGAAGAATTGTTCAGAGATCAGAGTTAATGGGAGAGGTCAAAGTTTCGTCTCACTCGTCAGTGTGATCTTAAACTGCTTGATTTTATTTGAACCAGTTTTGGTGAGAGTGTTATGAGTTAGGCATGAAAATTGTAATTGGATTTTGAGAATAATCAGTTCAGTGTCAAGGCCACAGGATAAACACATGTACTTGGCTACTGGACCAGTTGGTGAGCACGAATGATGTATTCTGAGTGCTCCTTCCTATCATGTGTTCTTTCAAGAAAGACAAAATGAGTGTGCCGTAAAATTTCGCGTCTTTTCTCTCTAGTTTTTTTTTCTTTCTGCAAAATTACTGTTAGTTACAGTACGAAAGTATATATAAATATATCTGTATATCTATATTGATATCTATCTAGATTCTATTTATCTATCTATCTATTTATCTATCTACCTACGTACCTACCTATCTATCTGTCTATATCTATATCTATCTATCTATCTATCTATCTATATATATATATATATATATATATATATATATATATATATATATATATATATATATATATTAACAACAGGGAAAAGAAGATGCAGGAAACTTCTCATGTCTCTTCACTTTCCTGCATTTCACGATTTGAGTTTCGGGAGAGAACTGATCGTATATGTGTTTGAGAATAGGACTTCTAATACTCCGAGTTCAAACATATGTAATAAAAATAATCTTTATCACTATCTTACCTATTGCACAAAAAGCGTAGGCAAATCTAATATTTCTGAGAAGTTTTCACCTTGTACACCTCCGGACAGAAATTCGTGATACTAGGTAATCTGCCACTAGAGGTCAGGTTAATCGCACACGTCTACCCCCCCCTTACTCCCACCCTTACCCCTACCAAAACACTGATTTGTTGGGCGGATGGATCGGAGATAAGAAGCTTCGCTCACTCTCACGTCTTATCGCATGTAACGTTACTTTCATTCATCTTATTATTAGGTGTATTATCAAGTGCATAGATTCGTCTTCAGTTCCATGAGAAGTGATTATTTCGAAGTTTCAGCAGATTTCAATACAGTGACATTAATGAATAGAGTCTGGTTTCCAAATAGTTATCCAACGTGTTCTAAGCAATAGACTAAAATCCAAGTAACAGTTGAAAGTTATATGGCCAGATAAGTCCCTCTCTTGCGTTGTCATGAGGACAGCCACATATACACTCACCTACTTATCCACCTACCCACTCAACCCATCCAACACAACCCACCGACCTCACCCCTGCCACCCACCCACCCCATCGATTCCTGCTATCCACCCTGCTAACCCACGAATGCCACACACGAAGCTCACCCAATAATGCCACTCAATTACTCATTCACTTCTTCACCCTGAACCCATCCAGCCACCCAACCCAACCACCCACTTAGAACATCCCGACCACGCAATCGTCTCAGCCACCCTGGGGACCAAATGTGCCCACTCACCCGGCGACTCACTTTGCCCACACATCTCGACAACCCATCTTTCCCACCGACCCTTACCACCCACCCTCACCACTCACAAATTCCACCCACCCTTCCCACTCACGAATTCCACACACCCTGGTCACCCAACAATGCCATCCATCTCATTCATCCACACAACCCTCCCACCTCTCCCTGAACCCTCCCCACCCACCTCACCCTGGCCATCCACCCATCCTATCCACCCACTCCTCCCAGTGAACCACCCGCCCATCCACCCTTCTTCCCCAATCCCATTCACTCCGCCACCCCATTCACCCATTTGAACCCGACTTATCCATCAAACTAATCTTATCCACACCTAACTTACCGACCCCTCTCCGACCACCCACATATCCAGCGACCTACTCACCCAGCCCACCAAACGCATCCACTCACTAACCCAATTACCCCTATAACCCACCCAAAACCACTCAACACACCACACCCAACAACTGCCCCCCCCCCCCACACACACACTTTCCACCATTATCACTGTCCACCCACCTTGGCAATGCACCGATCTACCACACCCACTAACTCAACCGCATCATTTCCACCCACCCAACCAACTGACTCACACACACACACACACACACACACACAGACTTACACAGTAAGGGCGCGCCCACACAGCGCTCGAGCAAGTGCTGGCAACATGTAAGAAACACAGTCACGACCAGGCTGCAAACATATTGGGAACAGCAGCGTCCAGATCATGTTGGCAACATCATGATGAAGTCTCAACTGCCTTGTGTGGATACACTTATCACATAGCCTCTGCTGCAAGTGTTCGAAACTGCACTGAAACATGTTTGCATACATCTATCCAAATACTGCTGCAAACATGTTCCCGAACATGTTGCCTGCCGTGTTGCCAATATATGTTCGAGAGCACTTGTGAACTCGCCCTAGGAGAAACAAAACACGCATAAACACACACACACACACACACACACACACACACACACACACACACACACACACACACACACACACACACACACACACACACACAAACACACATACACACGCACACAGGGAGAGAGTAGTTCACAACAACTTCACTCACTAATCATCCTCACTGGTTGTTTATCCCCGAGGAAGATTGGCCCCACGTCTTACGAATTACTGTTTGATCGTTGACTGTATAATCACTGGACAGGATGAACAGCATGTAATATTGAAACTAGCATAGTTATGATATTTAATATTTTACCAAAGTATTCGCTCATTAAAACTGTTGCCAACTGGATGGCATATCATGGAGTCCTAATGAAAATACACCCATAGTATAGCTGAATTAAAGAGTTTATGTCGGAGATACGAGTCAGTGTACTCTGGAAGCTGCTATTAGAACAGTATTAGACACTTCCACATCTCATCCGTCCCCTTCACCATCCCCAAATCCTCCCTCCCTCCTTGCCCACTCTTCCGCATCTGTGTGTGTGTGTGTGTGTGTGTGTGTGTGTGTGTGTGTGTGTGTGTGTGTGTGTGTGTGTGTGTGTGTGCGCGCGCGCATATATCCGTTCTTATCTAATCGTTCTCATCTAATTGTATCTTTACAGGAATGAGTCAAGCTCTTACTGTCCCGTGCATTAAACCATTTTTATCATACATATCCTTAAATTTATGAATAGTTTTGACACGCGTTATTTAATTCGGTAGCGCATTCCACTTACCAATGCCCTATTCGTGAAACTGAATTTCCTTACGTCTTTCTCACCTCTCTTTTTATGCTTTTTTTTTTTTTTTTCAGTGTCCGCTTGCTGATGCTTCCCCATAGGTTATATACTCATTGATGTCTATTCTTTCTTTCCCTGAGATGTATTTATATAGTGTCATCATGTTTCCTCTTCCTTCTCTCTTGTATTATTGGTAGGTTGTTTTTCTATTCTTTCTTCAGAGCTTAGATCCTTTAAGCTTGGTACCCATCTTGTAGCAGCTCATTGTACTTTTTCAGTCTTATTAATGTATTTTTTGGGATGAGGATTCCAGACCACTGATGCAGATTCGAGGGTTGGTCTGATGAATGAGCTAATTATCTTTCTCTTCAGGCCTTCATTTATATATGTGAATGTTATTCTCATATTAACAAGCAGTGTGTGCATGTTTCGTACCTTCTCATTTATATTTTGTATCTGTAATAATATATCTGGCATTCACTGAGTCTACTATTGATAATCACTCTTAGGTCCTTCTTCTTTTCTGATATGTGTAGGGTTGAACTTCCTGGCTTATAATCCCGAAATGGTCCTTTTCCACTTTCACCAAACTTAATTACATGGCACTTGTCCACATTTACTTCCATTTGCCATCTATTGCTTCATTTATAAAGCTTGTTTAATTCTTCTTGTAGCTCTCAGCAAGAGTCTGTAATTTACCTTTGTATTTTTGCATCATCAGCAAACATATTTAGATAGCATCCCATTCAGATGTTCCTGTCTAGCCTATATCATTAATATATACCAAAAACATAACTGGTGCCATCACTGAGCCCTGTGGAACTCTGCTAGTCACTTCCCTCCATGATGAGTAATTACTCCTTAGTACTGTTCTCATTTCCCTTTTCTGAGAAAATCCTGCATCCAACAGAACAGATTACCTTGGATTCCATCTTGATGATACAGCTTCCATAGAAGTCTTTGGTGCTGTATTCTGTCAAATGCTTCAATATAAAAATAGATACTGTCCACCCATCCTTGTCTTTTCCGTAGTGTTTCTGCAACTCATAACAGCTTAATAGATTTGTAACATGATTTTCCTTCTCTAAAACCGAACTGTCTTTCCGTTATCAGATTGTATTATTGCAGTTGGTTTACCTAAATTTTTCTCATTAGTTTTTCTAGTACCATCCATACAACACTGGTCAGAGATACTGATCTATAGCTGAGTGGATTTTGTTTATTTCATTTCTTGAATAGCAGAACAATGTTTGTGTGTGCATGTATTTGTGTGCGTGCGTGTGTGTGTGTGTGTGTGTGTGTGTGTGTGTGTGTGTGTGTGTGTGTGTTTATGCGTGTTTTGTGTGTTACTGAGTCTGTGTGTGTGTGTGTGTGTGTGTGTGTGTGTGTGTGTGTGTGTGTGTGTGTGTGTGTGTGTGTGTGTGTGTGTGTGTGTGTGTGTGTGTGTGTGTGTGTGTGTGTGTGTGTGTGAGAGAGTCAGTTGGTTGAGTGGTTGGAGTTGATGAAGTTGAGCTGGTGGGTGTGTTAGTTCAGTGCATCGCTTGGGTGGGTGGACAGTGATAATGGTGGAAAGTATGGGGTGGGAGGACAGTTGTTGGGTTTGGTGTATGGTGTGGTTCTGGGTGGGTTATAGGGGTAATCGGGTTAGTGAGTGGATGCGTTTGGTGGGCTGGTTGAGTAGGTGGCTTGAAATGTGGGTGGTCGGAGAGGGGTCGGTAAGTTAGGTGTGGATAAGATGAGTTTGATGGATAAGTCGGGTTCAAATGGGTGAATGGGGTGGCGGAGTGAATGGGATTGGGGAAGAAGGGTGGGTGGGCGGGTGGGTCGCTGGGAGGAGTGGGTGGACAGGATGGGTGGATGGCCAGGGTGAGGTGGGTGGGGAGGGTTCAGGGAGAGGTGGGAGGGATGGATGAGATGGATGGTATTGTTGGGTGACCAGGGTGTGTGGAATTCGTGAGTGGGAAGGGTGGGTGGAATTTGTGAGTGGTGAGGGTGGGTGGTAGGGGTCGGTGGGCAAGATAGGTTGTCGGGATGTGTGGGCAAAGTGAGTCGCCAGGGTGTGTGGGCACAGTTGGTCCCCAGGGTGGCTGAGACGATTGCGTGGTCGGGATGATCTAAGTGGGTGGTTGGGTTGGGTGGCTGGATGGGTTCAGGGTGAAGAAGTGAATGAGTAATTGAGTGGCATTGTTGCCTGACCTTCGTGTGTGGCATTCGTGGGTTAGCAGGGTGGATAGCAGGAATCGATGGGCTGGGTGGGTGGCAGGGGTGAGGTCGGTGGAATGTGTTGGATGGGTTGAGTGGGTAGGTGGATAAGTAGGTGAGTGTATATGTGGCTTCTACATGACAACGCAAGAGAGGGACTTATCTGGCCATATAACTTTCAACTGTTGCTTGGAATTTAGTCTATTGCTTAGAACACGTTGGATAACTATTTGGAAACCAGACTATTCATAATGTCATTGTACTGAAATCTGCTAAAACTTCGATATAATCACGTCTCATGGAACTGAAGACAGATCTATGCACTTGATAATTCACCTAATAGTAAGATGAATGAAAGTAACATTACATGCGGTAAGACATGAGAGTAAGCAAAGCTTCATATCTCCGATCCGTCCGCCTAACAAATCAGTATTTTGGTGGGGGTAAGGAGGGCGAGTTGCGGGGGGCAGACGTGTGCGATTAACCTGACCGCTGGTGGCAGATTATCGTGTATCACGAATTTCTGTCCACAGCTGTACATGCCGCCGGGCTATAACAAAAATAAAAAATAAATGAAAGCCATATCTTAAGTGGCATAAAATACATTGTGACACCGTTTCTTTAACGATTATTTCTGTATATTACAGTCTGATCATACTTTATATATTACTGATGCAATTTGATATCAAAACGACCTAATTAACTACCAGACAGTTTTAATGTGAAATACGTAAAATAATAAGCAGAGGAAGAGGTCTTTCGAAGCCTCATATGGCACCTAAAATATCCTACGGCCTATAGTCTATCTTTTTACTCACCCACTTACTTATCTCACGACACAAGATTCGCATAGATAGCCTGACGTTCTCATTATCCTCGGGGCTGATATCCATAAGGAAAAGGAAAGACGCACATGTCCCTCTTTCCCTTTCCTTGCTGTTAGTAGCATATACCATATATATATATATATATATATATATATATATATATATATATATATATATATATATATATATATATATATATGTGTGTGTGTGTGTGTGTGTGTGTGTGTGTGTGTGTGTGTGTGTGTGTGGATTAAAGGATGAGAAGATGTGTAATGGATGCAAGAGCTTATAGAGGTTGGGGGAGTGGACTTTTTGACCACTACTTGGTGGTGGCCAGAATTAGGATTCAAGTAAGATGGAGGAATAGAAGAAGGGAAAGACGAGAGGAAGGAGTAGTTGCAAGGAGAGTGGAAAGGTTACAAGAGGATGAGAAAAAGGCAGATTATAAGAGAGAAGTGGAGGAACGATTGGGCAAATATGAATTGGAGCAGATGGGAGACGTGGAAGGTGTGTGTAGGATGTTTACAGAAGAAATATGTGCAGCATGTGATGTGGCGTGTGGAAGGAAGAGAAGACGGAGGGGGGTGCAAGGAACAGCGTGGTGGACTGAAAAGGTGAGACAGGCTGTGGCACAAAAGAAGAAAGCATACAATGAATGGATGAGAAATAGGGGCGTGGAAGAAGTTGAGAGGCGGAAGAAATAGTTACAGTATACTCGTATGTAGAAAGAAAGAGGTGAAAAGATTAGTAAGAGAGAGTAAGAAGAGAGTGGATGAGGAATTTGGAAGGAATTTGAGTGTAAAGTGGAGGGACTATAAGAAAATGTTCTGGAAAGAGGTGAAAAGAGTAAGACAGGGTGAAAGTGAAGTTAGCAGGGGAGTGAAAGATAAAAATGGTAGATTACTATTGGAGAAGGGAGAAAAAGTGTGCAGATGGAGAGAACACTTTAAGGAATTGTTGAACATAGAGGATGGAAGTAATGCGAGTATAAGTGGCTGGGGAATGGCTGGGAGAAGGAGAGAGGTGAGAAGACAGGAAAAAGTCAGTAGGATAGATGTTGTGGAAGCAATGAAGGAAGTTAAATAGGGGAAAGCCCCAGGAATTGATGGAGTGTGTGGTGAAATGCTGAAGCATGGGGGAGAGATAGTAGTAGAATGGATGTGGAAGATGTGCAGATTGGCCTGGGAGGAAGGTAGAGTCCCGGAGGATTGGAAGTCAGGTATAATTATTCCATTGTACAAAGGAAAAGGGGAAAAAGAAGTGTGTGGCAATCATAGGGGCATTTGTCTTCTTAGTAGAATAGGAAAAGTGTATGGTAGGATACTTATTGACAAAGTTAGAGAAAAAACAGAGAAATTAGTTGGAGAAGAACAGGGAGGCTTTAGGAAGGGAAGAGGTTGTGTATATCAGATATTCATTCTTAGATCTTTAGTGGAAAAGTTTCTAGAGAAGGGAAAGAAGTTGTATGCGGCTTTCATGGATTTGGAGAAAGCATATGACAGGGTGGATAGAAAAGGATTGTGGAAAGTGTTAAGAATATATGGAGTAGATGGAAAGTTGTTGAATGCTGTGAAGAGTATGTACGGTGGTGCGAGGGCTGCAGAGCGTGTGGATGGTGAACTAAGTGAATTTTTCTCTTTGAAAGTTGGGTTGAAAGAGGGATGTGTCATGTTTCCATGGTTGTTCAATCTGTACATGGATGGGGTAATAAAAGAGGTACAAGGTAGGGTAGTGGATGTTGGAGTGGCCCTGGTGAGAGAGGATAGTGTTTTGAAACCCCTGTACTGTTCTTTGCAGATGATACTGTGTTGTTGAATGAAGACGAAGGGGAGCTGCAAGGCTTGGTGGATGAGTCTGGGAGAGTGTGTAAGAAACGGAATGTAAAAGTGAATGTAGGGAAGAGTCAAGTGATGGTCTTTGAGAGAGGTGAAGTCAGTGAATGTACGGCGAGGTAGGATGGTAAGGAATTGGAAAATATGAGTACGTTTAAGTACTTGGGTAGTGTGATGAGTAAGGATGGAGGTTTGGAGGGTGAAGTGCTTGAAAGGGTACAGCAGGGAAGAAAGGTTGCTGGTTCTTTGAAAGCAGTGATAAGAAACAGGGAAGTGTGCGTGGAAGTGAAAAAATTACTACATGACAGTATTGTGATACCAACTCTAACGTATGGAAGTGAAGCTTGGACGTTGTTGGAAGGAAACAAGTCAAGAGTGAGAGCAGTGGAAATGAGTTATTTAAGAGGAGCCTGTGGAGTCACATGGAGAGACAGGCTGGCGAATGAGGATATAAAGGAGCATTGTGGTGTGGATGTGGATGTGATAGGAAGCGTTATGAGGAACACACTGAGGTGGTTTGGCCATGTGGAGAGGATGGGGGTGAAAGACTGACGAAGAGAGTGTATGTGAGTGAGGTGGAGGGGGGAAGAGGGAGGGGGTGGCCGAGGATGAGATGGAGGGATGGGAGGTGGAGAGGTATATGAGAGAGGGGTGTGTGAGTTGGGAGCAGGGCAGTGAGATGGCGGGGGACAGGGCGACTTGGAGGCGATTTGTTTGTGGCCACCCCAAACAGGATTGAGGCGTCTGGCAATATATATATATATATATATATATATATATATATATATATATATATATATGAGAGAGAGAGAGAGAGAGAGAAAATGGGAGCGATTGGTTTGACATGGTAATCCCGCACTGAATGCAGCACTGTGCTATAAAAAATGATCATTAATTTATTCTGGCTCTTACGACTCACTCCGCTGAATAAAACCCTTGTAATGCTGCAGCAAAGTACAAGTATCTGGAGGGCAGGTATGGCCCGACCTGGGGGGCAGGGTGGGGGTGACATCCCCAGTTTTTGTTTCTGACTTGGTCAAAAATTACTGAGCTGGTCCAAAATGGAGAGTAGAAACTTTTTTTTTTTTTTTTTTTACATAAAAAGAGAGGGCTCTGAGAGGACAAAATATGTTTTACATGTTTTTCCTTATATATATATATATATATATATATATATATATATATATATATATATATATGTATAAATATATACAGGAGAGAGAGAGAGAGAGAGAGAGAGAGAGAGAGAGGACAAAATACAAAATACCCTAGTTTCCCTCCTGTCAGGAGAATAATCAAAGCCAAAATCAGGTACCACATTCATCAGGGTGCCTTAACCTGTACCCTCTCACCATTTGAACGGTGGCAAGAGGGGAAGGGTCAGGGCAAATTTGTATGCACTCCGGCAATTGGTGTGGTCATAAATAACTCCAAATGTCATGACTGGATAAGTTAGATTAATCAGATTAATTGATAATTTACATGGTGTTTATTTTCATATCAGCAATAATTCAGGCTTCGGTCCAAATTCTGGTGGCATTAAGTCCAAGTACAAGCAGGGATTTCCCGACCGGGGGGGAGAGGGAGGGAATCACCCCCACCAATACTTGGCTCAGAGTTGGTCAAACGTTCATACGGCTGGTAAAAAAAAAAAAAAAAAATGAGACAGGTTGCTTTTCCAACAAACGGAGTAAGGGTACATTGTGAAGTCCAATGAATATTAACAGTTAAATCATCAGGGTGCATATATATATATATATATATATATATATATATATATATATATATATATATATATCCGGCGTTGTGAACACTCTAATCCTATTTGTTCTAGTTCAGTCTTTCCTTTTAGTCAAGAAACACCATGTACAGTCTCCAGCAAAATTAGAGCGATCGGCTCGACAAGCAGGTTGGTATATGTGGCACCGCCGCACCCCTGGTTTCACCCCACCCCGTTCGTCCCTCGTTCCCATTCATTCGTCAACCCTCCACCCTCCCCACATCCAAGGGTGAGAGAGTAAAGTAAGGCCTACTCGCATTGTCTCAACAACTCTTCCATCATCCATCTGTCTTGGGAAATAATGGTTTTGTTATGATAACGAATAAAAACATATTACACGGTGTTTTACTCAACAGTATAGTTATTTATGCACCACGATCTGAACGCAGGGTGATAGAATATAGTAATAAATTCGTTTGATAGGGAGGTATGTAATCATACAATTCATCATTTTGACGGTTGTATCCAGTCAGTGTGTAATATTAAACAGTCAGAAGCTATATGAAGATGTTTGTAGCGGTCGGTGGTGTGTGTGGGGGGGTAGCTGGCCGTCACACGTTGTGGTGGGGGCATGGGGAGAAGGAGATGGGCCTGGGGTCGACGGCTCTGCCCGGGGTGGATAGTGTGTGTGTGTGTGTGTGTGTGTGTGTGTGTGTGTGTGTTTTCCACCAATGCTCATAAAGACGTCTTTATTATCACCATGAAGTGTGCATTACAATATTGTCCACTGCGCCGTATAATAGTTATATTTATAGTGTAACGATATGGAAAATAAGCATTTAATGATCAGCACACAGTAAGACCTTATTTTCTAAATGTTATTCAGTCAGATACCCAGTGCAGATTATAATACATTAGAGTCTGAACGTAGCCTTTAACTCTGCAAGGCATGTCAAGCTAGAACACCAGGTTTCTAGTAAAATATTCAATATTATCACTATACCACATGTTAGTGTAGGGCAACTGGAACAGGGTGATAGCAAAGGTGGTGGGTAGTCCTACTCGGTGTTGACAGGGTTACCTTATCACTCCCCCAGTTACCCACAACATTCCATTATCATATAAATCCACTGTCTGACCCCATTGTTTCATATAGTTTTAAAATGTGTTCTTAAATATACCGGTAGTCAGTTAGTCTTCCTTATTAAATATTTGTGTATCCAAAACCGTTTGTCCATTTTAACATCCCTCCCTCTTTGAGGCAGCTGACGTTTCGGCTGATGATAGTTAATGGGAAAAACCATGGCCACACAGAGACAGAGGAAAGTAATAATAGACATCGGACACAAGTTGAAGAGCAAATAATCATAAGGTTAAACTGACCGCTACGTCTATTACGTTGCCATAAGTGACACTGACCAGTGTGAACTGTAACTCGTCAAACCTTTGTTGAAAACTTCCTCGTTGAAAACGAATAAACTGAATTATCTGTTGTATGGCACGATAATGTTGATTAGCATAAGCCGCAATCGAGACAAATTTGTTTGGTTACCATGTAGATCATCCATTTGGCCAATTTAGTTATTGGTTATCTTTTTCGAAATACGTCGTGTTATAAACGTGTGAATCGCAAATTACACCCTATTGCAGTTATAACTATATAAGGCATGGTTATATTCCTGATATTGTTATCAGGTGGTGGCGGGTCTGTTGTTGGAGTGAGTGGCGATATGTGGCTGAGGCAAGGGGTGGAGGGGGTTGGTTGTATGCAGCGCCGTATTAACCCTGATCTGGCGTGGTAGGAATTGCAGACTGTTGGCCTGCAACATATAGATCTATTTTTTCTGTTATTTCCAGTGAAATTTTGGCATGACCTATAATGGCCTTTTTTGATGGCCTGATGGGTGATGGCCCGTATTTGGACGCCCAAAGCATATATTTATTCCGCTCTGGAAGTCTGGATGGCCTGTGACAGGCCGTGGCCTGGTAGGCAGTTTCCCATTTTGCCTATACCTGGTAATCCGGTCGTAGTAGTATGGTGTGTGCGGGGTCAGCACACCACGCGGCTCACTCTACTGTTGGCTATCCTGTATATGAAATTGTCCTTGATACTTATAATACTGTCAGCAGCAATGAATGTCATCTAAATATTGACTGACCTTTGGTAATACCAGCAACCACATCATGGCCATGGCTTAACCACCAAACTGTCATCCAGTCCCTGTTGCCCATCGTTATCCGATAACATATATTAAGACATCAATAACCAAGATATTACAGATCATGTCTTTTACTTATCAGCAACACTTTGCTATTATCACACTTGAGATATTAGTAGTAACTAATGGTACTGACCTATAACAGAGTTTGTAAAGTAACAGTGATTACGCAGAGTAAGGGAAGGAGCACACCACCTACCACTACAAACATTTGCTTACAGCTTCCGACTGTTTAATATTACACACTGACTGGTTACAACTGTCAAAATGATAAATTGTACGATTACAGGCCTCCCTATAATACGAATATATTACTATTTTATATCACCCAGCATTCAGATCATGATGTATAAGTAACTAAACTATGGAGTGAAACTCTATGTATTATGTTTCTTTTCTTCGTTATCATAACAAAACCACTATTTCCCAGGACAACTGGATGACGGAAGAGTGGTTGAGACAATGCGAGTAGGCCTTACTTTACTCTCGTGCCTTTGGATGTGGGGAGGGTGGAGGGTAGACGAATGAATGGGAACGAGGGAGGGTGGGAAGGGGTTGAAACTGGGGGTGCGGTGGTGCCACATATACCAACCTGCTCGTTGAGCCAGTCGCTCTATCTTTGCTGGAGACTGTACCTCTTATGCTGTTGAAGAGCGATTATAAGACGTCAAGGAACTTTCGATTTCAGCTTTCACAGAGTAACGCACAGTATTTGTGCGCACTTCTTTACTATTACTGATGACATCAAATGGCCTCCAACCAGTGACCTCAAAGGACCTCAGAGGCCAACCTCACATAGTCTATGTCGGAATTGGAGGTCATGTTAACCTCCATGCCAAATATTGGGCTGCTGGGTCCAGTCATTCAAGCGTGTATTACCTGTGACCTCAGATGATCTCGGAAGTCAACCTTACATAGCCTATGTCCGAACTGGAGGTCATGTGAATCTTCATGCCAAAAACTGGGCTACAGGAGCGCCCGACGTTGCTCAGGCCAAAAAGGCGAACACTCTACAGGTGACCTCAAATGGCTCTGATTTGAATTTTGACTGGCCTAAAACCATTCTTTGGGTCAACTTGGTTCGGAATATAAATTATATATATAGGTCTGTGGGTCTCTGGTCCTTGGTTTGGGCGTGATTGAAAGACAAACAAACAAACAATGCAACTCATATATATATATATATATATATATATATATATATATATATATATGAGTTGCACAGAGAGAGTCATCACAGTGTGCGATTCGCATTGTGTGCAAGTGACCAAAAATCATAACCAAAAACCTTGAATGTGCGAGTTTATCTCACAGAACACAAGGTAGAGGCAAGGAGTGGCTAAAAAATGCCATTTTCTATTAGTACGCGTCCACCCCTCACACAACACGTCGCGTGTTGTCATGTTGTTGCACAGAAATTCCCGTGCATTCTACTGCCTGTTTGGGGTACAAGGCAGTGGGAGCACCATAACAGTCCTGGCTTGTGCACAGTGTGGATCCACTCTCTACAGCTAACCTGTCGTGTACAATGTGTGGCGTTTTTTTTGCTGCTGCATCCTGGCCTGTACTTTGCTGCACCATGGCTCCAACCCCAAGAGTTAAGAAACTTCTGATGCACGCCACCAAGTTAGAGATCATCAAGATATAGGAGGAGGGCCAAGGAAACACTGCCATCGGGAAAGCCTTGGGACTGGCTGAATCAACAGTGAGAACAGTGTGGAAGAAACGTGATGCCATATGGGCTCTAGTGAAGACATATGGTGCCTCTGACCTAAACGGCCGTTCACGGGTGGGAAATCGTGCGATGATACTAATGGAGCTGTATCTTGCCACCTTCATAATGAGGATGGAGAAGGAAGGTGTTCCACTGAATGGAAGATTTATTCGGAACCAAGCCCAGCTCTTTTACAAGGCAGCATCTCGTAAGTTAAATGTGGATAAACTTTTCAAGGCATCAGTTGGATGACTGGACTGTTTTCTCAAGCGCAAGGAACTCCTTCACATCAAAGTGTCTGGTGAACGTGTCTCTGCAGACGAGCTGTCTGCAAGAGACTATCCTGCAATATTTAGAGCGCTTCTTGAAGAGGGACAGTACACCAAGGACCAGATCTACAACGTCGATGAAACGTCGTTATACTGCAAGGCCATGCCCAAATCAACTTACATCGCTAAAAGACAGATACAAGCCCCTGGTCGCAAGCTCCAGAAGTGTAAGATGATGGTAATGTTCGCTGTAAACCTGTCTGGGAGCCACAAGATGAGGCCCATTGTTGTACACAGAGCTTCACACCCAAGGTGCTACAAAAACCTCACGAACATGGACGCAACTGGCGTGTACTGGTACAAGTCTGCAAATGGTTGGATGACCAGGAACATTATGGCAGACTGGTTAACAAGGCGCTGCATCCCCGATGCCAGGGCCAAGTTTCGGGAACTGGGCATTCCATTTAAGATGCTCCTTGTCCTTGACAGTGCACCAAGTCACCGTCCATACCTAGAAGATCTGCATAAGGATTGTCGTGTTGTGTTTCTGCCGCCCCGCCCGACGTCACTAGTGCAGCCACTGGATCAAGAACTGATCGCCACTGTGAAGCACTTCTACCATAAGCAAGTGTACAACTACCTACGCAAGAAGACCGTCACACAAGAGGAGCTTCATGCCCTACAAGAAGATCACGACGTAGACCTCGATGAGGCACCTGTTCCCGTTCCATCTCTGCCAGCAGCTGTATCCCGACCTGCCACAGGTGCCATGATTGTTGAGGCATTTTGGCATCATTTTACAGTGAAGGAAACAGTTGACTTTCTCCTACAAGCCTGGCATCAGATTACACCTGCAACGGTGAACCTTGCATGGCGAATGCGGATGCCTCACTTATGCATGACCCAGGAGACGGTCATTCAACCACTGGCCGAGGCTGAGGCAGCAACACTGACAGCAGCACAAGCTGTACCAGGTTTCGAGGACGTTACATTGGCGGACATACAAGAAGTGCACACTGCTACTGAGGAACAGACTCCCGAGGAAGTGTTGCAACGGATAGACGAAGCTGACGCAGAGCCCGACACCAGGCAGAGTGAAGTTGAGCTGCCTAGTGTGATGAAGGGCAGGACTGAGCTGTGTATGTCAAGAATAAGCAAGATCCTTGCTGCCTTGGATAAGCTCAAGGAAATGGTGAAGGAACAGGAGGTGAGCAGCCTAAGAACGGAGGAAGTTCTGGTTGGTATCGACAAACTCTTCCGTTTCTACACAGACAGGCACAGGCAAGAAATAAACAGAAGAAGACAGATGCTTATAACAAGTTACACACAACGGGTTCAATTAGTGAAATTGAGGAACCAGCTACATCGTCTGCTCCTGATCCTGTTGAGGATGAAGAGGATGCAATGTCAGAAGTGTCAGCATTGGACTTCGAGGAGTTTATGGCCGAAGTGAGAGACTTTGAAGCTCCTGGGGAAGGTGCTCAAGAGGAGTCTGGAGAGAAGTGTTGGTGCGTTGGGAGGTGCAGCGCTATAAGTGTTGCCGTGCTTCAGAACCCCTGTTATTTAGGTCCATCAGGCCTGTTGTCTACAGTTGTTAAGGTGACTACCCACATTTTTGTTACTGTAGCTATATCTGTAGTACAATGTCTGAAAAGTATGACCTTTATTATGTCTCTAAGAGCCAAAAAATGTCCAGGTATGAGGGGGTACCGACCATATGTAATTTTTCCCATAAGATTATGTATTCACAGTGCGCGAGGTCGTGGATTGCCCAATCTCTTGTGCACTGTGCGAGCCTACTGTATATATATGTAAGGCACCTGGAGGTTTAGTGGGTAATAACGGTGCTCCAATCGGATTGAGCTGGTGAAGGTCTATATCCAGGGGGTGGTTGGGGATTATTGCTCATGTAATGCCACTCAGAGATGAGTGAGGCTGGTCACTCTCATCTAAATGTCAGGATCAGCTTGCCTAGCCCCAGGCTCCTTCGCTTCTCATGGGGAGGATTGTATATATATATATATATATATATATATATATATATATATATATATATATATATATATATATATATATATATATTGTTACATAGCCTATGATTTCATCATCCTTTGTGTAATTCTAACATACAGTATGCTGCATGTTTGATCACGAGCATGTTCTACCTCACTCCCCCCCTCCTCTCTTAAGTAGAGTAAGTCGTTCTTTCTGTTGTTCAGAGCAGGATTGTCAACTCTTTGTCCCCATGGCTTCATTTGCGCGTCCTTCTTACAAGTTGTATCAAGCTCTGCCGGCCCCTATATAATGAGCTCAGTCTCTGCAATAATTGCCACTTAGATCTACTCCTCATTTTGTTCACATCTCTGTCCTCCCCTGTACAGTTGTTATTATTGTGAGTGCTCAGGAAGTCTCCAACCATCTAGCAGCTGTGTAATTTGAGTATAACTGTTATTGCATTTTTTCTTGTACTGTGTAGCGTAAGGTGTTAATTCTTAGGCCTAATAAGGTTTTTTGTGATTCATGTGTTTTGGATGTCAGCCCTTATTAATAATATTTTGTATTTGTAATAATATATCTTGCATTCACTGATTATTATCTAGTATTTCATTTTATCAGGGCTGACTTAGATAAATTTACTCTTGCTAATTTCGTGCTAATAGAGGCTATTGCAGTTAACCATATAGTTAACCTGTTTTTTGCCATTACATTATCCTTATGAGTCCTGAATGTTTTGTTGTTAGTTTGAGCATTAAACTTTAACTTGTAATTTTACCTAACTCTCTTGTTTTGAACCTGGAACTTTACGGGACAGTAGTGATTTTTAGTATTCTCACTTAAAGTGTACATTATCTTTCTCTGTTCCGTAACATAAATTTGGCGACGTCTTATCAGGATATTCAGGATATTATCATAAGGATATTGCTTGTTATTTTGCGACTGTGATTTATTCATGATGTCTACTATTACTACACTTGATGAAGCCAAAGATTTTTTGTCAAATGTGCAAACAGTGTATGATGTAGAAAACAGAACAAAGAATGAACTTAAGCTTGTTGCTCAACAATTGGGAATTGCTGTTCGCTCTCATCATTCTTAAGATCAAATTATTGACATGATTAATGAAAGCTTGTTTAATGTAACTCCTCCTAATGAGCAAACACAGATTGAATTAGCTAAGTTACAGCTAGCCCTGCAGGAGGCTCGTGCTAAGGAGCCTGAATTTCAGGGAAAAGCTAAGGAGGCTGAGTTTCAGGCACAAGTCGAACTTGCTAGGATTCAGGAAGACCATGAGTATCGCATGAAACAAGGTGGAACTGGATCATCTAGCTCTGATGATTTTGATGTGGCTAAAAATGTTAAACTTGTCCCTCCTTTTAATGAATCTGATTTAACAAAGTATTTTCAGTTGTTTGAGAGGGTAGCTGCAGGTTTTAATTGGCCCAAAAAGTATTGGCCAGTACTCCTTCAAACTGTTCTCACCGGTAAAGCTCAAGTAACCTATGCATCTTTGCCTCAGGATCAATCTGATAATTATGATGTAGTTAAGAGCTTGATTCTTAAGGCCTATGAGCTTGTTCCTGAAGCCTATAGAGTAAAATTTAGGACAACTTATAAGCAAGATAAGCAATCCCATGTTAAGTATGCAAAAACCAAAGAAGATCTAAGAATGTGGATTCTGATTTTGGTAAATTTAAGCAGATGATTTTGCTGGAGGACTTCAAGAGGTGTATTAATAAAGATGTAAGCCTATATCTTGATGAGAAAAGAATAGATAATTTGTCTGATGCTGCAGTTTTAGCTGATGAATATGTTCTCACTCACAAGAGATATTCTAAAGAAAAAGGGAAAGCTGAGAGTAAGTACGTTGCCTCTACTCAGAGTACAGGTAACAGGAAAGAGAATAAAGATGATGTTTCTCAGGAAGTAAATACCAGCTTCACCTCTAGATTTCAGAAAAGTAAATGTACTTATTGTAGTAAGCTTGGTCATACTACGGAGAAATGTTTCAGGAGACAGCGTGATGTGAACAAAAAGGAGTCTTTAAATATTCAGTCAATTGGTCTAGTGTCCACCCTTGAGAGTTCCCAGAATTCTTTAACTGAGTTAACTGAACCTGCTTTGAGAGGTAAATTAAATTCTCATGATGGAGCTCCTCTTTTGAGCAGTAACGTGGGTGACACTCTCAAGAGTTCATGTGCTAATTTCCTGTCTGATGGTTTTGTCAGTCCTCTGTACAGTAATGACAGGAAATCAGTTAAAATATATCGTAATACAGGTGCTTGCCAATCCCTTATGCTGACCAGTGTTCTAGGCTCTAATGTTAATTCCTCTGATGAAACTGTAATCTTACAAGGTGTAGGGAATAATTACTTCTCTGTCCCTCTGTGCAGAGTGAATTTAGAGTCTGGTTTTGTTAATGGTTCCGTTATGGTTGGGTTGGTTGAGACACTCTCAATGTCAGGTGTAACTTTCTTACTTGGAAATGATATTGGTGGAAGTCAAGTGTGTCCAGCTCCTCAGTTGTCTAGTGAGCCAGTGGCTGCGGCTCAGGATTGTGATGTCCCTGATGTGTTCCCTGCATGTGCTGTCACTAGGGTTAAGTCTAAAGTTACTGGTGACTTAGAGGATAATGATGATGGTGATGTTATCCTAGCTGACACTTTTCTTGCTAATTTGGACCACTCGCCAGATGAGGCAGTACCCCGTAGTGTTGATAATTTGTCTCGTCAAGAGTTGGTTGAGTTGCAGGTTGCTGACCCTGAGTTGAAAGGTCTAGCTAACTCTGCTTGCAGTGAGGAAGAGTCAGCTGGTGCTTCTACTTGTTATTATATAAAGTCAGGAGTACTAATGAGGAAGTGGAGACCCCCAACAGCATCAGCCGACTGTGAATGGGAGGTTGTACATCAAGTTGTCATCCCTCGTGTTTGTAGGCAGGATATCATTAGAGTGGCTCATGATTCCAGTTTGGCAGGACACCTTGGAGTGAGGAAAACTGTGGCACGCATTTTGAAACACTTCTACTGGCCAGGTATCTTCAGGGATGTTTCCTGGTATTGTAAGTCTTGTCACACCTGTCAAGTTGTGGGGAAGTGTAATCAGACCGAAAAGGTTGCACCTCTAGTTCCCATTCCTCCTTTTGAGGCGCCATTCACCCGTGTGTTGGTGGATATTGTGGGCCCTCTTCCTAAGACTTCTTCAGGATTTTCTTATGTGTTGACCCTGATTGATATGGCTACTCGTTATCCTGAAGCCATTCCACTTAGAAATATCTCAGCAAAGAACGTGGTTAAGGAAATGCTAGGGTTCTTCACAAAGTTTGGTCTGCCCAAGGAGGTACAGTCAGACCAGGGAAGTGATTTCATGTCAAATGTTTTCAAGTAGTCTCTGAAAGAGTTGCGCATCACCCAGATCACGTCTTCAGCTTACCATCCCCAGATCCAAGGAGCGTTGGAGAGATATCATCAAACACTCAAATCGATGCTCAAGAAATACTGTTTGGAACATCAGAAAGACTGGGATAAAGGTCTTCCATTTGTTGTATTTGCCGCAAGAGAATCTCCAAATGAATCACTGTGCTTCTCACCTTTTGAACTACTGTTTGGCCATGAAGTAAGAGGACCCCTTAAGCTACTCAAGGAATGCTGGCTGTCGGAGGATGATGAAGTCAACCTGCTGGAGTATGTGATGAAGTTCAAAGAACGGCTGTCCACTGCTTTACAGCTGGCGAGAGAGAATTTAGGATCTGCTCAGGAGAAGATGAAGACTTGGTATGATAAGAAGTCCAGGTTACGCCACTTTCAGCCAGGAGATCAGGTTTTGATTCTGCTACCAGTGCATGGGCAACCTCTTCAAGCCAAGTTTAGTGGTCCTTCTTTCGTGGAGAAGAAACTCAGTGATGTCAACTATGTCATCGCCACACCAGATCGTAGAGAGAACAAGCAACTTTGTCACATCAACATGCTAAAGTTATATCACAGGCGGGACGAAAATAACCCAGTCTGCACTGTAGCTGTTCCACCTGAGTCTGCAAGTGAAGCTCTCCCATGCAGCATGAGCCTGAGTGATAGTTTGGGGAAGAATCCTGATATCATGAATGATCTCCAGATTAAGCTTTCTCATCTAGCTCCCGAGGAAAGGCAGGAGTTTTTGGCATTACTGCAGGAGTACCAGCAAGTGTTCCGTGCTACTCCAGGAAGAACCGCTGTGTTGATGCATGATGTCGATGCTGGAGACGCAAAGCCAATTAAATTGCCTCCTTACCGTGTGAACCCAGTGAAAGTTCCTCTCATCCAGAATGAGCGTGGCTACCTGTTGGACCACAAGATGATTGAGCCCTGTCAGAGCGAGTGGAGTTCTCCTGTCACTCTAGTCCCTAAGCCAGGTTGGTCACAGCGGCTTTGCATCGACTACAGACGTGTTAATCAGATAACCAAAACAGACACTTACCCTCTCCCTCGCATGGAAGATTGCATAGACAAGATCGGAAAGGCTAGGTACATAAGTAAGTTTGATTTGTTAAAGGGATACTGGCAAGTAACTATGACTGAACGTGCTAGGGAGATCTCATGTTTTGTAACGCTAGGAAAGACTTTTGCATGTTCTGTAATGCCATATGGTATGAAGAATGCACCAGCCACATTTCAGAAGCTCATGAATGTTGTAACAGAGGGTTTGGCAGGGTGTGTTGTTTATATTGATGATGTATTAATCTTCAGTGACAACTGGAAAGATCACCTATGCCATGTCAGTAAATTTCTTGAGCGTTTGGTTCAGGCTAATCTTGTAGCTAATTTATCAAAGTGTGAGTTTGGTCAAGCTAAAGTTCAGTACCTTGGGTACGTAATTGGTGATGGACATGTTGCACCACCAGGAGCTAAGGTGCAGGTTATAAGTGATCTTCCCAGACCTAAAAGTAGGAAAGAGCTACAAAGATTTTTGGGAATGGTAGGTTATTACAGGAGATTTGTTCTTAACTTTTCAATTCTTGTATCACCACTTACAGACCTACTGAAAAAGGGAGTTAAATTTGTCTGGACCGATAACTGTGAATCCTCTTTCAGCAAACTTAAAGTTATCCTATTAAGTCAGCCAGTGCTCGCTACTCCAAATTTTGCTAAGCCTTTTAAGATGGCTGTTGACGCAAGTGATACAGGAGCTGGGGCTGTTTTGCTGCAAGAGGATGATCAGGGTATTGAACACCCTGTATCTTATTACGGTAAGAAGTTCACTTCACCTCAAAAGACTACTCAACTATTGAGAAAGAGCTTTTGGCCTTGATTTTGGGTTTACAGCATTTTTCATTTTATTTGTGTTCTGGTTTTGACCCCATAGTCATTTATACCGATCATAACCCACTGAAATTCCTTAGTAAGTTTAAAGATAAAAATCAGAGATTGACAAGATGGAGTCTACTTCTTCAGGAGTATTCATTAGACATACAACAGGTCAAGGGGAAAGAAAATGTTATTGCAGATTGCTTATCTAGACTTTAGACAGATTGTTTTAGAGTAATAAGAAATTTCCTTTGTAAATTTCTTTTTCTTTGTGGGGAGGTGTTACATAGCCTATGATTTCATCATCCTTTGTGTAATTCTAACGTACAGTATGCTGCATGTTTGATCACGAGCATGTTCTACCTTACTCCCCCCCTCCTCCCTTATAGTAGAGTAAGTCGTTCTTTCTGTTGTTCAGAGCAGGATTGTCAACTCTTTGTCCCCATGGCTTCATTTGCGCGTCCTTCTTACAATTTGTATCAAGCTCTGCCGGCCCCTATATAAAGAGCTCAGTCTCTTCATTAATTGCCACTTAGATCTACTCCTCATTTTGTTCACATCTCTGTCCTCCCCTGTACAGTTGTTATTATTGTGAGTGCTCAGGAAGTCTCCAACCATCTAGCAGCTGTCTAATTTGAGTATAACTGTTATTGCATTTTTCTTGTACTGTGTAGCGTAAGGTGTTAATTCTTAGGCCTAGTAAGGTTTTTTGTGATTCATGTGTTTTGGGTGTCAGCCCTTATTAACAATATTTTGTATTTGTAATAATATATCTTGCATTCACTGAGTATTATCTAGTATTTCATTTTATCAGGGCTGACTTAGATAAATTTACTCTTGCTAATTTCGTGTTAATAGAGGCTATTGCAGTTAACCATATATTTAACCTGTTTTTTGCCATTACATTATCCTTATGAGTCCTGAATGTTTTGTTGTTAGTTTGAGCATTAAACTTTAACTTGTAATTTTACCTAACTCTTTTGTTTTGAACATGGAACTTTACGGGACAATAGTGATTTTTAGTATTCTCACTTAAAGTGTACATTATCTTTCTCTGTTCCGTAACAATATATATATATATATATATATATATATATATATATATATATATATATATATATATATATATATATATATATATATATATATATATATATATATATATATATATATATATATATATATATATATATATATATATATGGAGCTATTTTTTATTAGAAGAGTAGGAGAAGTGCTTCAGGTAATATGTTGGTCAGATATGTTCGAGTTGGTCAAATAAGAAGCGGGATGGTCAAGTATAGGGCGAGTTGGCCAAATAAGGAGTGGGATGGTCAAATAAGGAGCGAATTGGTAAAATACGGAGTGGGATGGTCAAATAAGGAGCGGGATGGTCAAATAAGGAGTATGGTGGTCAAATAAGGAGCGGGATGGTCAAATAAGGAGCGGGATGGTCAAATAAGAAGCGGGATATTGCAGTAAGGGGCGAGTTGATCGAGAGTAAGAATTGGTCAAAGGACACTTTGAGAAATAATGGTAAGTTTTTATACCACATTTAAATTCGGTCCCTGCATATTCTTTAATTACATGTAAATTCAATGTTTTATCTTGGCTAGAATTGTTATTCCTGATATGATTATTTATTTTTGTTCAAGAAACAAACTAAAAGATGTGTCACCCAAATACAGAATTCCCAAACTGTCCTGTGTACATTACACTAACGGTGTATATAATATAGGGTTATTATACCATAATAGGGTCATTACATCACGATGTAATCCACAAACGTACTGTACCTTGTATAAGATTCTAATGTTATGCTTTAAGACAAAACAATAAATTAATGGTGCAATGAAAGGTAGCTTCCATTTTAGCAGTAATAACGATAAATCATGTGAAGTAAATCATGGGATATAATTTGCTTCAGAGTTACCAGATTAAACTATTTCTCCGAGTTCACTTTCATAGCCT
The DNA here is from genome assembly GCF_032717465.1 of Coenobita brevimanus. NCBI lineage: Eukaryota > Metazoa > Arthropoda > Malacostraca > Decapoda > Coenobitidae > Coenobita > Coenobita brevimanus. The sequence goes on from NC_136960.1 coordinate 27,235,077, forward strand.
GGAATACAAATGTTCAATAATCATCAAAATCACTGTCCATATTATATAAAGCGGCAAATGTAAGGGGATTGGTGCACACCTCTTTGTCCTCTGTAGAAAGATGGGCTTCACAATTACACCCGGCAATGCACGGCAGGTTATTGTATAGACATGTACACTTTTAATTGCACGAAATATCCTTCCAGTCACACGCGAGATTATTCAGTAGCTGTACTGCTGCAGGTTCCTGATTCATCATCCTAGGAAGCAAGCAGTTGTCTGCATCTCAATGGTAGCCATACATTTCTGGATTAGGAAGGGCTTCTATAACGAGGTCAGCTTGTCGTCGGATCAACTGCTAAGCTGATCGTAAAACATGGAGGTTCATAATATATAATTTCTCACTTTTCATGTGAATAAGATCTTTTCTGTATGTGGTGTCGTGTTTCTACTTCAACCAGATCACCATTGGCAACACAACAGAGTCTTGCCAGCATTGTTTGATATCCCTTCTGCAGCATCCAACATTTTAGTGTAAATATTTTGAGATTCTGGTACATTTAATGGCTACTGTAGCTTCTATCGGCCAGGTAGACTTATCTTTTGCGTTACATTTCCCACCACATAAAACACTTACTCTTCCACTCAAAACATCTGAATCACTTTCCCAATTTAAAATTGCTAGACATCATGCAAAAGCTGTATTGAATCTATCTAAATCAAACTTACTTCAAAAGCAAGCATCAAAACTACTTAACAACCCTAATGAGAATAGAATATTCTGGTCAACTCTTAATTCTTTCAATAATAACTTTAACAAGTCATCTTCCATTCCCCCACTAAAATATTGAGAAGGCAACATTACAAATGACCCACGTGGGAAAGCAGATATCTTTGCCAGTGCCTTTGCCAGAAACTCTACCATAGACGATACCAGCCAGAATGTCCCAGTACTGGAACTTGATTCTCCCGAAATTGCCCCACTTAAAATACAGACAAGATACGTAAAATCCATCCTAGACAACTTACCTACCAACAAAGCTCCAGGCCCAGATGGAATTCCGCCAATTGTTTTGAAAAAGTGTTCCCCTGAACTTGCCTCTGCCCTAGCTAAATTATTCAGACTATGCATATGTACTTCTTTATTCCCAAATTCATGGAAAGAAGCCAATATCCACCCAGTTCCGAAGAAAGGAAGTTCGTCTGACCCCTCCAATTACAGACCAATAGCTGTCACATCGTCTCTTGGTAAGGTATTTGAAACTTTAATTAATAAGCACATTGTTGAACATCTTGAATCCAACAACTTAATTAGTGACAGACAATATGGTTTTTGCCACGAAAGATCCACCATTGACATACTCAATCTCTTAACTCATACCATCCATCAATCAATTGATCTTTTTGGAGAAACTCATGCAGTAGCTGTTGATATCTCTAAAGCTTTCGATAGAGTATGGCACCGTTCCCTGCTGTCCAAACTCCCTTGCTATGGACTAATGTCTTCTGTTCCTTTGATTCTTCATATCTTAGTGACAGGAAAATAAGAGTAAAAGTAGATGATGTATATTCCAATTTCCACTCAATTAACGTCGGCTTGCCGCAGGGATCAGTTCTGGCGCCAACCCTATTTCTGGTTCATATTAATGATCTCTTATCTGTCACCCACAATTCCATTCACTCATATGCAGATGACTCAACACTACATAGTTCAATCACACTCAGACATCCATTTACAAAGTCTAATATCTCTACCTCTCAGCTCAGTACAGTCATCTCCATAAATCAAGATCTGTCCACAATCAGTGAATGGGGACAAAACAACCTTGTCTCTTTTAATGCTAGTAAAACTAAATATATACAATTTACTAATAGACAGATATTGCCAGATTCGTACATTACCCTCAGTGCTACTAATATTTCCATCTCCAAATGTATTGAAATTCTTGGCGTCTCACTTAACAGTGCCCTCAGCTGGACCTCTCATGTCAGATCACTTACTAAAACCGCCTCAAAGAAACTTGGATTATTGTACAGAGTCCGTATCTTCTTCGCCGATGAGCAGTTAGCTATAATATATAAGAGTCATGTGCGCTCTCAGCTTGAATATTGCTTACCCTTGTGGAATGGTTGTGGAGAGGTTGCATTAAGACAACTAGACCAAATTCAGAACAAAGCCGTTAGAATCATTAACAACCCTGCCATTACTTATAAACAACCTCCCCTGCATGTAAGAAGGAATGTTGCCTCCCTTGCATTGTACAGATATTTTTTTGGCAAATGCTCAAAGTTGCGTCCATGGTGCCATCTCTCCATGCCTTCCCTCGTGCTACACGGGCATCTGGTAGCGCTCATGACTGGAATGTCACTCAGCCATATTGCAGAACTTCTGCCTATCAGAATTCTTTCATTCCCCGAACTGCATCTCTCTGGAACTCGCTTCCCCAGAGTTGTTTCCCTCCAAATTTTCTACCCACAACTGTTCAAGTCTAACTGCTACAGATATTTTATGAACAGAGGACACCAGTAATCTGGTGTATGGATTATTTTTTTTTTACTCATTTGTTTTCCCTTTCTCTATTCTGTTATTAAAAAAAAAAAAAAAAAAAAATAGGTGTGGAATTACATGACCTTGAAAAGAATCCACATTCAGCAGAAGCACCATCACCAGCTCCACCATAAGCTTCTCAGCCACTGCTACTGCTAGTAGGCTAGCAAAAACAGCCTGAAGCCTTTTGGTATGTATATATATTACTGCAGTATACTGAGTGACAGTGTTTGTGTTTGCGGATATTATGTACACGTCCTGATATAGACTGGTTGGCCATGGATCTGGCACTCTTGGCAGACTCTGAAGAAAGATTGTAACTTTGAGGGACCTGGAGTGGTTGCTAGATTTTTTAATGAAAATTACTGAAAACAAGACATGCACTTGTCAGCGTCAAATACTGACGTATGTTCCTTTTTAGCTTGGTTCAAGATCAGAACTTGGCTCCATTTTGATTACATTTCAAATATATTCCGTGTGGAAAAGTAAACACAGCGATTAGCCTTTTAGCAATGTTACTCTAGTTGCGGTGCACGGCTCTAAGGTTGTCATTATCGTATCCTGGCAACTACCATTAAGAAGTGCATCCGATTTCGTCTCATATTATACAGGAATCATATTATTATACACGAATATATTATACACGAATATTATTATACACGAATATATTATACACGAATATTATTATACACGAACATATTATACACGAAACACGTGCGTCTCATATTGTACACGAATTTGTAGCACCGTTGAGGGGTAGTTTGCCAGGGCACGATAATAACAACGTCAAAGTCGCACGCTGCGACTGGCAGAATGTTACTAGCAGCAGTGCTACAGCACCAAACTACAAAGCAGAAGGTATGAATGAATTAAAATATAATTACATAGTATATACTGTACTAGCCAGCCTTGTACCGTAAAACACCAAGCAGATATTATTCACTAACTTAATGTATAAGTGATTCGTACATCAGGACTGACAAATTACGTACTACGAAGGCAGTTTTATATTTCTGTAATAAACAGTATTATAGATCAACAAGTTTGATTAAAACAACCAACATTCCTAAGTTCAGCTTTAGCTAGTGTAAAACACGAAAACATCTGGCCAGTGAGTAATATCTGTTCTGCATTATATGACTGACTAAATAATGTTTCACATCAATGTCTGGCTTTAAGTCCACAAAATGGCCAAGATGACATAGAATTATGGGATATGAGAATGTATATGCTTAACGACTGATGCTAGACAGACAGACGGATGAAAGGACAACACAATATGAGGATCACATAAGCTCATCTTGCCCTGACAGATCTAATGCTTAGCTACAATGGCAGTTGTGTGTTCATATATTATTTACAAGGAGCTTCAAAGACTTCCATTTACTGAGATATAAAGAAAAGCATAATTGGTCCTTTTAAAAAGTTTTACCATAACCACTTCAAGCTTCAATATCACAGCTCGCCATCATTTCCCGGAGTGTCCTTTGGCATTTTGTATTCCATGAATATGTGCAGACATTCTAGGGTAGCCTGCAAGAAGTTTTGTGCCAATGACGGCACCAGTTACTCAAAAACTAAAGACCTTTCGATCTCCGTGCTGCTTCACTACTGGGCATAGTTTGAACAGAATACTAGATTTATCCCAACCATATGGGGGTTTACTTCATGAGTCGAGTTAAGCATTTTGTATTTTGTAACTCTCTCCATCAGATTATTCTATTCTGCTTAGGAGAGACTTTGACCTAGACTATGAAATGTGATAGTCATTACCCTGCTTAATAGAAGACATCTACCGAAAGGTGGACAAAATCATTGAGAGGTAGGAATGATTAAAAAAAAAAAAAAAAAAAAAAGGTCACCGTACCGAAAGAATTCATTCCTCGCCCAGTTGCAAATCTCCTTCAATTTGTCATATGCTTAGCACACCACACAAGAAGCTGCTCGGTGGGCTGGCGTTCTAAGTTTCTTTGGTGCTGATTTATGTTAACCGGTATGATATAAAGCCTTGGAGTCAGAAAGGCAAATCAACTAACCACCCGCTTTTGAACTGATGGCTTGTTGTTGTTGTGTCCCCAGGCTCATTTGAAATGTGAACCTGGTTTACTGCAAGATGACCTAATTGTAGATCTCCTATTGCAGGGTAAGGAAGTAGCCTAACTGGGGAACGTTTGTATAATCAGACCCTCAGGTTATATCTCTGAAACCACATTAAGTCGTCTTAACCATCTCGCCCACGATAAGTTTTGTTAAGTTTTCTGGCGCACGATTTTATTTGCCTGGCCACCTGGCCCGGCTGCCCGCACTCGGCAAATAATACGTATTCTCGCATTATTTTTGCCACCCAAACATCAATATACTACCATGAACCCTATCTCATCTTATTCCTCGATGCTTGTTCTAGCTGATAAGCACCACAAAAAACAGAAAAACACGAATAAAACAACATTAGGCAGCCGTGAATAAACATTTCGCTACGTTAATTTCAGTTCCCAACATCACCATTCGAATACTTTCCATCATACAGGAAAATGTTATAGAAGTTTTGATAGAGAATTTCATCAGCTTTCTAATGAGACATCCGGTTGTGATACGATTTGTAGTTTTCAAGAAAATAGCCAAAAACTGAAAGCCATTGTTGAAAAAAAAAATTCAGGGAGCTTCTAAGACGAACTTTTCTCGCACTTATGTTTTTATTGCATAATATTATGCAGAATTTCACGAGCTTTCTCACGATCACAAGCTGGTTTCGATGCGCCTCATAGTTTTTGAGTAAATCGCCAAAAACGACTGGGTACTCATGGCCATGCGTCACTTTCGTGATGCGCTCACAATAATCACTATATTTCCATCATTTCGTCAGAGATATTATATTGTTATGTCCTGAACATACGTAGAATTAACTGATCTTTATCATGATTCTTACGGGAAATCGATAGGTACAATAGTTTTGGCGTAATTAGACGACAAATGTTGAGTACTCCTCCTCGCCCACAGGCGAGATAAAAACATTCTTTCCCTGCCTCACCCACACCTACATATTTTCGCTCGTTAGGTTTTATTATTTTCTTTTTTACTCAAAGTATACATGTAAAATATCATAAGGTTTTTGATAGTGCTCACAGAAACTCAACATGACCACTAGTCTTTTTGCTAGGTCCTGATACTGAAGCTGAACTTTCTTCCATCTCATTTGTGTGTAGGTAAAAAATCAATACTTATTTGTGTAAAAAATATAGAACTATAGAAATAGGTCAATATACAAATCAACAAAATATGGATAACTCACTTCCTCCAGAGGTGTCGAGATCCTGGCAGTAGCTTGAAGGATTGCTGGAAGATGAGGAGTTATGTAGTGTGTGAGCGTGTGTGTGTGTGGGTGAGTCTGTGTGTGTGTTCCTTGCCATACGTTTGCCTAAAACACATCCGATGCACACAATAGATTTCTCCATGAACATTCACTGCACGACATACATATATATATGTGGCTGTGGCATATTTCTTTTCTCTGATACCTGCACTATGTTTTCATTAAGTCAGTCAATGCATGCAATATTTCTCGGTGAACACTCGCTGCACTATTTTATACATATGTTTCACACTAAACCATATGCAATATAGCACTGTCTGAGATTGGTGCAATATCTTTTCGCTGAAGTCTGTGATTATGTGGCTATTTTTTGTCACTGATACTTGTGCTAGGTTTGAGCTCAGTCAGTCAATGCACACAATATTTGTCGACGAGCACTCATTGCAATATTTTATACGTATATTTTACACTGAACCATATGCAATATAAAACACTATCACATCCCAACCTCCTCTATTATTCCCTTCCTGACTCTTTGGCGTACACGACCGCTTGTTTCCTTAGCGACTATGGCATATCTCTATGGCATACATAATGCCTGCTATGGCAGGGAAGTTATTTCACTCATCCAGGCACTATATGTTTCACAAAATATAAGTACTGGCTTCATTATGAAAGTAAAATACTCACATCATTTACGGGCAGGGTGAAGCAGAGTGGAAACCCCGTTATAACAAACCACACTCCTGCCTCTAGGCCTAACGGCTGATAAAGGTCCCCAGTGCTTTACAAACAATATATCTATGTTCCATAGACACAATCACTTCACATTATATTAAAAAACTTTGGACAGTCACAATATTTCAATAATGGCTTCTGCTTCGGGTGAGAAAATGGCGGGTTTAAAGGGATGACTGACAGCTGCTCATCCCTCCAGCCCGGCTAGTCGTGAGATACTGAGGTTTTTCTGCTACGCATTGTCTCATCAGAGCATTCATAGTGTTGCTAATGCCTTACCTCGGGACAAACACGCGCCCACTAGAACACACCAAAATTTGACACAAATCGGCCAGAAACTTAATTTTTGGCAATTTTTTTTGTGCTTAGGAACATGATTCGCGTGACTGTGCATCTTCCTACAAAACCACTTGGAATGCAGTTCGCGTGACTGTGCTGGACAGGGTTAATTTGATATACAGTATACTGGATATGTAAGCACCGGTTTTAGGAATACACCTATTTTTTTTTCACACTGATGCTTCATTTTGTGATTTTGAGAGGATATTTACTGGTATATATAAGCACTGAATATTCTGAGTCCTGATGTTACCTGTCTCTCGATATCAGCTTCATCAAAATTCATGAGATAATATTGATCACAATCCTTAGTTATCCCTCTCATGGTCTAGATAACACATGAAATGTAGTATTCTCTTACATTTAGCGCAATACCATTATATTCTGTTTGAAGTGAGTATAAGGACCTGTGAGTGTCAATATCCTTGTCTTCACTTAGACTAGTGTTCTGTTCCTCCTAATGGCCAATTGTTTACATTAAGTTAAGGGTGAGTTATGGGAGCCTAAAAGTGTGTAACATTGGGTTGGGTTAAGTACGGATAGAGTAGGTAATGTTTTGTTATGCAAAATTTTAAACACTGGGTAGTGGTAGATTCTCGTTTTCTGGCTCTGCAGTGCCTCGTCTATCTATTTCAGCTGGTGTAAGACCCGACACGCATTCAGGTTCCTTATCAGTAAATCTGTTTTTCCATCCCACGTGTCACTCATGTATAATCTAACTTCTCACTCCCGCCGTATCTCCACATATCCTCATGCATTCACCCCGCCCGTTGCCTCACCTACTTAATTACCGGAGGGAAAGCATATGTCCTCTCAAGCCACGCAAACCAGCATCGAGGGGGTGGGCGATATTAGTACTTGTGTAGCTGTCTAGGTTCATCATTATCATCATCATCATCATCACCATCTTTACCCAAACCCTATCAGTCTATCTATTGCCGGACGCATTAATCCCGTAAGGGTAGCCACATACAAATCGCCTCCATATCGCCCACTCCGCCATTTCCCTGCCCTCCCCCCAGCTCACACCTCTCCCTCTCATATACCTCTCCACTCCATCCCTCCGCCTCATCCTCGGCCTCCCACTCCCTCTCCCTTTCTCCACCTCACTCACATGCACTCCCCTAGTTAGTCTCTCGCTCTTCAACCTCTCTACATGGCAAAACCACCTCAGTGTAATTCTCCCAACGATTTCTATCACATCCACATCAACTCCACAACACTTCTTCACATCTTCATTTGTCACTCTGTATCTCCATCAACTCCATATGCTCCTCCCCCCAAACCGTCAAGGGATAAATATTTCTTGCGCGTCCGCCCTAAGTTTACACACATCTTCTTCCTCCTCCTCCACGTCATCACCATCATCTTCATCATACAGAAACCCTCAAAAGAAGTATTACCACTTTTGGTTTGTCCTCAACTCCTCCTCCTCCTCCACCTCCTCCTCCTCCTCCTCATCATCATCATCATCATCATCATCATCATCATCATACAAAACCCTAAAAGAAATATTTCAACTTTTTGGTCTGTAATCATCATCATCATCATCATCATGATAATCTTCATTACCCTCTTCCCCATTCCGCTCAACCGGTCGCATTATTAACAAAGAGAGGCCAGTGGTGTCCATAAACACGGTGTAGTTTACAGTCATTAATTAACAATTGTATTTTATGTCATTAGCCTGCATGTCACGACACATAGCACATTCAGCAGCGAGATAGAGGGACCAGATAAACCTATCTCAATAATGGCTTTAACAAATGACTCAGAAATTAATGGCTTGCTTACAACTTGGCACTCTCTGTTTTAGTAATAAGGCTGTAAAGGCCTTCCTGTAGAGCGATATATTGGTGAGAGAAGGATGCAGGTGGAATGAAAGTGGACAGAAGTATTTGGAATGTCAGCATGGTATGGAAGACACGCATTGGTAATGAAACTGGGATGACATTAGGAATGGAAGTGTGGTGAAGGAGAAATGTTGTGTTAATGAAAGTTAAAAAAAAAAAAAAAAAAGTCACTTGAGTGAGGAGCAGTCACAGTGGTAATGAAAGTGGGATGAGAAAATTATGTGGAATGGAGTGTGGTTGGAGGAATGCAGTCGGAATGAATGTTGGAAGAAATATCCGCAATGACTGGCGAGAAAGAAACATTTGGGAATGAAAATGAGAAGAGACATATGGAATAAAAGTATGGAAAGAGAGAAATGAAGTTGAAATGAAAACTAAAAAACAAATATTTGGAATGACAGTTTAGCAAAGAAAAGCCGTCGTGGGGGTGAGTAGAGACACCGTATTAAAAGTAAGAATGTGGTGAGGGATAAATGCCCTGGAAATGAAAGTGGAAAAATTATATGAAACAGAAATGGAGGATATATGTGGAATGGAAGTGGAAGAATATAAAGTGGAGGGATATATTTGGACTTACTAGAAACCCCTTCACTACGATGACACAAGTTTTTCATTCTTGGTACTTTCATGCAGTTTGATTCAGCTTAGGAAGGATATCTCGTACTAAAAGGGTTAAAGAAGGCTACATCAAACTCCATAAGTTCCAAAAATCTTCCGTAAGCTATATAGAATTGTCTGAAACAAGAATACTATGTAAGAATATCCTTGGGTTAAAAGGATTAAAGTGGTAAGAGATATTTTTTTAAACCAAGGAAGCCGTTCTCAGCGGGGAATTAAATGTTTTAGATAAGAAATTGGACTGGAATTAGGGGGCGAGAGAGAAGATAGTAATGTATGTCTGAAGAGATTCTTACAATTCGGAGTGAAATTGTTAGTAAGTGAAACTCAAAGGATGATAAATAGGCCTACAGACGTACTTCATGCACTGTGCGATTAACTGGTTTTTGGATAAATACTTCAGCTGGAGCACGTGTTTTAGCCCACTCCACAGATTACTTGTGGAGCAGCTGAGGCAGGTATTTTCACAGCTGAGGCGTAGGAAGTGAGTTTTTGAGAAACCGGTGCAATGGACGACTAACTGTGGTGATGCTCATTAACAACCGGAAGCGTTGCGTGCGAAAAAAAAAAAAAATAATAATAATAATATATTTTTAATTTTTCCCACTCTGAATTCACAGTCACCTGTTGTGGGGCTGCATATTTTTGTTGCTTTTTATTTCAGTTTTCTGATACCGGATGATTTCAGCCAGTTAACAAAAGCCCTTTGGTAACATATTGGTTATTATCGGCTGTATTTTAACCATCCATTTCGAGAGAAAAGTCTATTATAAGTTTAAAGATTATTATGAATGCCAAATTAAACTTAATGAGCACAAGGTTACTAGAGTGATTATAGAAACGATTTTGTGAGTGTCCGCTGACTTGCCTCATCAAAATGTAATAGCTTCGTCCATGGGACCCTTTTTCCTCTTCCTCATGCCGTCAATCACTTCTTCGTGCATTTTATGTCATTCATTTCATAATTCTCTCCTTTATTCACTTTCCTCTCTTCTTTGGAAAGTTTCCACCTTATTCATTTTCTCCCCACATTTTTAAATATTATCCGTAATTCCCATTTATTCCCTTCCTAAACATTCTTCTTCCCACATTTTGGTTCTCTTCGTTTTCTTCTTCTTTTCCATTCATTATCATCTTCCTTCTTTACAATCTTCACCTTCCACTGTTTACCTTCTGTTGCTGTTTCTTAAGTTCTTGACTCATTTTTATCACCTTTTTTTATCATCTCTTTTTTTACCTCCATTTTCCTTTTGTACCTTGTATTTCTTCCTCCTCTCGTCTTCTATCTCCCTCGTAGTTTGTTCTCATTCTTTTCTTCCTCTTTTCTGTTTTCCGTAGTCTTCTTGCGTCATTTTCTTACTCTTTTTTTGTTGTTTTTTCTTATCTTGATATTCCACTTATATTTTTCTTCATTTCTCTTGTCTTTCTTATCGTAATTTCTTCAATTTCTTCTTTTGCCAATTTTTTTTGTCCTTGTTTATTCGCTTTTGCTTCCGTAGTCATCCGTGTCTTTAATTCTTTTCTTCTTCCTCTGTTACTGTCGTCTATTTCTTATATTTCTTCCCTTGCTTTTTTTTATTATTAATAACGCTCGTTAATTTTCACCCCTTCATCATTTATAATCAATCTTCATCTTTCTTTTTGCTGCCTTTAAACAGAGTTTTTTCTTCCATTCCACTACCTTTATATACACATTTTTTTTATATTCACCTTCTTGCATAATATATGAACCCTATTTACCTTTCACTTTATACCTCATCCTAGTTTAAAGTACTTCCTTCCTTTTCTTCTTCATCTTTCTTCATTCATCTTCTTGATTATGGCCTTCCATAGTTTCTTTTTTCCGTGTTCTCATTATATCCTTCCTTCATTCCCTCTATATCATTATATAATATGTCCCTGCTTCCCTTTCCCCCTCATTTTGTAATGTGTGTGTGTGTGTGTGTGTGTGTGTGTGTGTGTGTGTGTGTGTGTGTGCGCGCGCTCTTCATCCTTCCATAAAATTCTTCCTTCTTCATTTTTCTTTTTTTTTTTTATTTTTCATAATAATTTATAACTGTCCTCAATTAATTTCTTCTTCTGAGGACGATTTTTTTTTTTATTATATACCTCTTCCTTCCATTTTCCATTTCCTTCCTTCCATTTTCCTATTTCTTTTTTTTTTCTTTTTTCAAAGTACCTTTTTCGTTGCATTTCCCGCTTTATTCTTTCTCTCTCAGGCAATAATTATTTCGTCTTCAGTGCCTTCTCTACCTCTCCCCGCCTCCCTCATCCCTCCCTCAACACCTTTCGTGTTTATTACTTCTTAACTTTGTTTTTATTCTCCCTCCTTCCCCCTTTCTTCATCCTTTTTCTTTATTAGCCTCATTCTTTACCTCCCTTCTGCTCCTTCCTTCTTTCCTTACTCCACTTCCTTTCTTAGCCTCTTTCTTTATCCCCACTTGTTTATTCTCTTTTTGCTCATCTTTACTCTTTCTCTCCTCTGAATTCCGAATTTTTCTTTCCTCTTTCTATATTCTTCTTCCTGCTATTCATGGCCTCTTTTCTTTTTTGCCATCTTTTCCCCCCATATACTTTTCTTTCAGCTTTTCTTAACCATTTTTTTTATCCCTCCTCCTCCTTCACTCTGTCTTTGCTACTCGTCTTTCCTCTCTTGACCTCCCCCCTTCTACTCATCTTCCTCCTTTTATATTATTTCTTTCCCATTCATATTTCTTCCGTTTTGCATGAACTACATCTCTCTCTCTCTCTCATATCTTTGTCTACCCCTACTCCCCCCTTCCCTCCATCTCCTGCTTTTCTCCTTTTTTTATCATCACTGTCCATTCATTCAGTTTCTTTTACTTCCACGTTTCTGTTATGTCTTTCTTGATCCCTTTGCCTATACTTCACTTTCCTTTCCCTCCCGCCTTCCTCTTTCCTCCTCTCTTTCTGTTCCGTTCCTCTCTGTCGCCCGTCCCTATTTTTTGCTTCCTCTTGCAAATTGTTTTCCCTTCTTCATCCTTTCCTTGCCCTTCTTTTTATTTATTTTTTCATTCCTATCACTCCTCATCACTCCCCTTATTTTTTCATGAAGCTTAGCACCCCATTTACAAGTACTTTCTTCTTCATCTTCATCTTCATCTTTCCTCTTCTCTTTTTTTCTATATTTATCCTCATTCGCCCTCTCCTTTTCCATCTCCATTTTTCTTCGTTCCCTACACTTTTTCCAACCTCATCTTCCTTTTTCATCTTCTCATTTTTCATTTTTATATTCTTTATTACTCGTATTCGTTTCATCCTCCTCATTACTATTTTTTATCTTCATCCTACTTCTCTCTATTTTTATCCACCGTCATCCTCGCATTTTCCCTCCTGTTTCTCTTACTCTTTTCCTTTTTTTCCCATCTCCCCTTTCGTTTTTCCACATTCCTTCTCATCCTTTTCTCATTTTTCTCGCTCCCTCTCCGGCTCTAGTACCACATCCGTAGTATTTGTAAACTTGTGTAAGAGTATGCCCGTTTATACCTTTATCTGCGCTACTCAGCTACCAAGCACTTGACTGCCGAACTGGAGCGTTTATTACTGTGAACTAAACGCCCGAACATACTTATTTTTCATTCTACTCATCAACTTTATCAGCTTCGTATCACCATCATCATCACAACCACCAACACCATCGTCTAAATCATCTTTTTCTTTATCACGATCACAACCATCACCGCGACCATCATCATGTATTCCATTAACCCAACCATATCCACACTCACAGATTCCATCACCTTCCTCCTCACTTTCTCCTCCACTTCAGCTCCTCATTTCCTCTTCCACCCTCATCCCCTCACGCTATCTATTCTCTCCCCAATACCCCTCTTTCTCAACTTTCTGTCTCCCACCTTTCTCTGTCTTAACCCTCCTTCTCCTCAGTTCTCCCCTTTAGCTCTTGCTGCATAACATCGCTTCCTTTCATCTGCTTCCTTCTTGTCAGTCCGTTCGCATATTCTATTCTGTCTCTTTCTCTTCGCTCTCTCGTCTTTCCTCTCCCCCTCCTCCCCTCTTCCACTCCCCTCTGGTTTCTTTTCTTTTTCCGTCCTCTTCCTTCTGCTCCCTCTTCTTTTCCTTTCCTCCTTCCCCTTTCTCCTCTGCCTTCCCTCACCTCTTCCCTTCCTTTACACTTTTCCACCCCTCACCTCCTCGTTTCTTCCCGTCCCCATTGGCCTGTCCTATCGTTATTGGTGGCGTGACTATGAAGGCAGAGAAAACAGTAGCAACACACACATTAGGTGGTTGCCTCTGTTCCAGTACACACAGGATGCTGGAATGGCCTGCTGGAAAAGAGAGAGAGCGAGAGAGAGAGAGAGAGAGAGAGAGAGAGAGAGAGAGAGAGAGAGAGAGAGAGAGAGAGAGATGACTATTTGATGTGATAGGTGGGGAGGCTAAGCTGATGCTGGAGAGAGAGAGAGAAAGACTGCAAGTCGAGAGTGGGTGGTGGGGAAAGTGAAAACATGGAAGGAGAGGGAAAACTGAAATGAGGGAGAAATAAATAAAGAACCCGCAAAGAGAAAGCTGTAAAAGGAAATACAGACAGACAGGAAGTAGAAAGGAGGTCATGAAATATATGGAGCTGAAAAATGTTACCTGAAAAGGAGAGAGGAGTAGAGTGTAGTTGACAAAACTGAGAGAGGAGAGAGGAGAATAAATAAATGTAGGGGACAGAGAAAAACATCAGGAAAAAAATAAAGCAAAATAAAGAAAAGAGACGGGACCAAAGAAAAACAGAGGCGAAAACAATACCGAAAAGAGGGAAAGGAAAGTGGATAAAGGAGAGAAGGAGAAGAAAGGAAGTGTGAGGTGACGGAGAAGGATTAATAAGAAAAGCCGGTAGGCGACGATGGCCAGCTCTAAGCGGGCCTTTGTTAGGCAACGAGTAGTATTCTAGCAACCAAAACCTTGTGAACAAAACTAGGTCATACGCTGATCTTTATGTCCAGGTTTGGTCAGAACCGGTTAATTCTGAAAGGTAAAAGTGTCTGCCACAATTAAACAAGACAAGCAGGTGGGCAACGATGGTCAGCTCTAAGCAGAACAAACTTTGTCAGCGACCGGAAGTGAGTTTCGACACTAAAAGTCATTTTTATATCGAGGTATTCCATTGCAATATCCCGCCGAAGACTCATAGCCTTGGTTTAATAATTCTCGGAACCTTAGCATTTTGCGCGACAAGGTCGCAATCGTAGCACTTTTCATATTTTCTGCACTTGATGACCCCTGACCACTGACCTGGCTGATATAGGACAAGGGTGCACGAAGCATACTTCTAGTACACTTTAACATCTATAAGAATGCAAAGTTTCATTCGATTCCATCCACCCGCTGTGGAGGTAGGGAGCTTAAACTTAGCAGAATGGCCCACCAGAGGTACAACTTCTAGAAGGCACTGCCGGTAACTGGAAGTGAGTTTCGACACTGAATGTCATTTTTATATAGATGTACTCCAGTGCAACATTCCACCCAAGAATTATGGCCCTGGCTTAATTATCTTTTGAGCCTTAGTATTTAGCGTGAGTATAGTCGTGCTTTTAGCTATTTTCACAGTTGTTGCATTTAGTGACTTTTGTCCCCTGACCTGGCCAATGTAGCAGATAGGTGTATGAAAGAAAGTTGTAGTATTAGTAAGTGTCTATAAGCATGCAAACTTTCATTTAGTTCTATATAGCCGCTGGGGAACTGGGGGAGCATTTTTAATAACAGGTAATGGTTGTTTGGGACGCTTAGGCCAATCTTTGCAGGGCTGCCACCCCAAACTAAATGAGAGAGGGGAAAAATGGATGGCATACTTCCGATAAGGCATGACTTTAAGATTACGCCTAAGAAGGTCAGAGCTTTCTATTCCCATTAGTAATGCTTCTACAGCTCAAAACGTGAAAAGTACGAAAAAGTGGGTTTTCGGCCTTTATAAGGCAACGAGTTGTGGCCTAACAACCAAAACTTTGTGGACACAGCTAGTTCTTAGGGTGGTTATTGTGTCCAAGTTTGGTCGGAATCAGTTAATTCTGAAGGGTAGAAGTGTCTGCCACAATTAAATAAGAAAGAAAAAAGGAATGCTCAAAAGGAAACCAGACTAACAATAACAGCAGCATGGAGCAGGGAAACAATAAACGAAAGAAAGAGAGAGAGAAAAAAAGAAAGACGGCGCGACTAACAAGAAGCGCAGCATGGGGCTGGCCAAAAGGATACGATTGTGTGAAGACGGAATGGATGCAATGTGGGTGAGAGAGAGAGAGAGAGAGAGAGAGAGAGAGAGAGAGAGTGGAGGGGGATTTAAGGCCAAAACATTGAACCCGAGAGACTGAGGGCACACACACACACACACACACACACACACACACACACACACACACACACACACACACACACACACACACACACACAGCATCTCATTTTGCAAGACGTGCCACGAGGAACTACACCAGTGCATTAAAGAACAGAGTGGATCAGACTAACATAAGGTGATAAGGCCGGGAAAGGAAGGAAGGTTTAAGATAATTATGCTTGCTCTGACCCTGTTTTTGTTGGGATCTGTTTGTTTGGAAGTAGAAGTCTTGCTTTAAGAGGAAGTAAATTTAGAAACATGACGGTGGCTAAGAACAGGACATTACTATGTAAAGGTGCCGAAGAAGAAATTGAAGCGTAAATAAGTGGAACGAAACTAAGGAAAACAGAGTAAGCGATGAATAGAGGTGAGAAGTGCTGTTTTCAGCAGAGAAAGGGATTGTTCTCTAGTTGTAAGAGAAGTATATGGGGAGAATAGGGGTAGAAAATTCCTATTTTAAGATATGAAAAAGAAAGGTGAGTCTAGAAGTGAAAATTAATATTTCTTTCAAAGCATTCGAAAAGAGAGGTGATTGTGCAATGAAATTTATAAATAGTTAGAGCTAAAGTGGACAAAGGTTAATTAAGAATGGTAATTGCCATCCCTTCATCTCATCCTCAGCCGCCCACTCCCACTCCCCCCTACACCTCAGTCACATACATTCTCCTATTTATTCTCTAGCTCTCTGTCCTCTCTACATGACCAAACCACCTCAGTATAATTCTCCCAACGTTTTCTATCACATCCGTATCCACGCCACAACCTTCCTTCACATCCTTATTTGTCAGTCTGTCTCCCCATCAACTCCACATGCTCCTCCCCCCAAACCCTGAAGGGGGAAGTATTTCTTGTGCGTCCGCCCTAAATTTACATGCATCTTCCTAGTCCTCGTCCTCCTATTCCTCCACATCATCATTATCAACACCATCATCATCAGCAGCAGCAGCATACGGAAACCCTGAAAACAAATATTACTGCTTTTTGGTCTGTCCTTGGTTCCTCCTCTTCCTAATCATGATCATCATCATCATCATCATCGCGATCATCATCATACAAAACCTTAAATGAGATATTTCAAATTTTTGCTCTGTAGTCATCATCATCATCATTATCCTTATCGCCCTCTTCCTGAGCTCCCCTCAACCGGTTGCATTGTTAACACAGTGAGGTCAGTGGTGTACATAAACCCGGTATAGTTTACAGTCATTAATAAAGAACTGTATAATTATGATGTCATTAGCCTGCATGCCACGATACATAGTGCATTCAGCAGCGAGATAGAAGGACCAGATAATCATTTCTCTCATAATCGGTTTAACAAATGACTCATAAGTATTAATGGCTTGCTTACACCTCGGCGCTCTCAGTTTTAATAACAGGGCTATAAGGGCCTTAAGGAGGTGATATATTGGTGAGAGAAGGATGCAGGCGAAATGAAAGTGGATAGGAGTATTTGGAATGTCAGCATGGTATGGAAGACATGCATTGGTAATGAAATTGGGGTGACATTACGAATAGAAGTGTGATGATGGAGAAATGCTGAATTATGGAAAGTGAAAAATGAAAGACATTTTGGTGAGGAGCAGACGGTGTGGTAATGAGAGTGGGATGAGAAAATTATGTGGAATGAAGTGAGGTCGGAGCGATGCAGTTGGAATGAACGTTGGAAGAAGTATCCTGAATGACTGACGAGAAAGAGACGTTGTAGGAATGAAATTGAGAAGAGATATAAGGAATAAAAGTGTGGTAAGAGAGAAATGAAGTTGGAATGAAATCTAATTAAAAGTAGTTGCAATGACAGTTTGTCAAAGAAATGACGTCGTGGGTATGCGTGGAGATACCGTATTAAAAATGAGAAAATGATGAGGAAGAAATGCCCTGGAAATAAAAGTGGGAAAAATATATGGAATGGAAATAAAGACATATGGAATGGAATTGGGGAAATATAAAGTGGAGGGATATATTTGGCTCCTTACCCCGGGGGTAGTTTTTTTTTTTTTTTCAAGAATACTCCCCCAGTATCCCTGCTTGTCGTACAAGGCGACTAAAAGGGTTGGCGGAAGGTTAGTGCCCCTCCCCTGAAAACAACTAACTAAAAAGACTAACAAGAAGCCTCGGACAAG
Source organism: Coenobita brevimanus (assembly GCF_032717465.1). Taxonomy (NCBI): domain Eukaryota; kingdom Metazoa; phylum Arthropoda; class Malacostraca; order Decapoda; family Coenobitidae; genus Coenobita; species Coenobita brevimanus. The sequence continues at coordinate 27,252,937 of NC_136960.1, forward strand.
GACTGACCAAAAGATGACGACCAAGGACCGGACAAAGGACATGGTAATTGCAACATGGAATGTAAGAGGTGCGAATGAGCAGGTGAAAGAGAGAGAGATTATCCAGGTGCTTGAGTGTGCGAAAGTTGATGTATGTGGAGTAACTGAAACTAAAAGGAAAGGTGAGAGTGTGAGAGAATGGGAGTATGGATGGGGTATATGTGCAGGAGTAGGTGAGAATGAGAGGGCAAAGGAAGGAGTGTGTATAGTTGTGAGTAAAAGATGGAAGAAAAACATAAGACAGTATGGATCAGTTGGGTCAAGGATTGTGTGGGTAAGATTGAAAGTTGGAATACAAATGTGGGTGATTCTGTGCGTGTATGCGCCGACGCAAGATCGTGCAAGCAGAGTGAGAGAAGAGTTCTGGACAAATGTGGAAGTGTGCATGGAAAAGTTTGGAAGGAATGAGAGAATGTTTTTGATTGGTGATATGAATGGTAAAGTAGGGAATGTGAAGGTGGATGGAATAGTTGGTGAGTGGGGTGTGCCTGCTGAGATAGATGAGAATGGCAGTGTGTTAGTGGACATTTGTGCTGGGAGGGGGTTGGTGATAGCCAATACCCTCTTCAGGCATAAAATGATCCACAGGTATACATGGCGAATGATGAGAACTGTGGGTGGTGAACTGAATGAAAGGAAGGCAATGATTGATTATGTGTGTGTGGATGAAAGGATGCGGAGATGTGTAATGGATGCAAGAACTTATAGAGGGTGGGGTAGTGGACTTTCTGACCACTACTTGGTGGTGGCCAGAATCAAGATCCAAGTCAGATGGAGAAATAGAAGAAGGGAATGCCGGGAAGGAATATTTGCAAGGAGAGTGGAAAGGTTACAAGAGGATGAGAAAAAGGCAGATTATTAGAGGGAAGTGGAGGAACGATTGGGCAAATATGAATTGGAGCAGATGGGGGACGTGGAAGGTGTGTGCAGGATATTCACAGAGGAAATATATGCAGCATGTGATGTGGTGTGTGGGATGAAGAGAAGACGGAGGGGGGGTCCAAGGAACAGCGTGGTGGAATGAAGAGGTGAGACAGGCTGTGGCACAAAAGAAGAAGGCATACAATGAATGGATGAGAAATAGGGGCGTGGAAGAAGTTGAGAGGCGGAAGAAAGAGTTAGATGTAGAAAAAATGAAAGAGGTGAAAAGATTAGTAAGAGAGAGTAAGAAGAGAGTGGATGAGGATTTTGGAAGGAATTTGAGTGTAAAGTGGAGGAACTTTAAGAAAATGTTCTGGAAAGAGGTGAAGAGAGTAAGACAGGGTGGAAGTGAAGTTAGCAGGGGAGTGAAAGATAAAAATGGTAGATTACTAGTGGAGAAGGGAGAAAAAGTGAGCAGATGGAAAGAACACTTTAAGGGATTGTTGAACATAGAAGATGGAAGTAATGCGAGTATAAGTGGTTGGGGAATGGCTGGGAGAAGGAGGGAGGTGAGAAGACAGGAAGAAATCAGTAGGATAGAAGTTGTGGAAGCAATGAAGAAAGTTAAATTGGGGAAAGCCCCAGGAATTGATGGAGTGTGTGGTGAAATGCTGAAGCATAGGGGAGAGATAGTAGTAGAATGGCTGTGGAAGATGTGCAGACTGGCCTGGGAGGAAGGTAGAGTCCCGGAGGATTGGAAGTCAGGTATAATTATTCCCTTGTACAAAGGAAAAGGGGAAAAAGAAGTGTGTGGTAATCATAGGGGCATTTGTCTTCTTAGTATAATAGGAAAAGTGTATGGTAGGATACTTATTGACAGAGTTAGAGAAAGAACAGAGGAATTAGTTGGAGAAGAACAGGGAGACTTTCGGAAGGGAAGAGGTTGTGTAGATCAGATATTCATTCTTAGATCTTCAGTGGAAAAGTTTCTAGGGAAGGGAAATAAGTTGAATGCGGCTTTCATGGATTTGGAGAAAGCATATGACAGGGTGGATAGACAAGGATTGTGGAAAGTATTAAGAATATATGGAGTAGATGGGAAGTTGGTGAATGCAGTGAAGAGTATGTATGATGGTGCGAAGGCTGCAGTGCATGTGGATGGTGAACTGAGTGAATTTTTCTCTTTGAAGGTTAGGTTGAAACAGGGATGTGTCATGTCTCCATGGTTGTTCAATCTGTACATGGATGGGGTAATAAAAGAGGTACAAGGTAGGGTAGTGGATGTTGGAGTGGCCCTGGTGAGTGAGGGAACTGTTTGGAAACTCCTGGTAATGTTGTTTGCAGATGATACTGTGTTGTTGAGTGAAGACGAAGGGGAGCTGCAGGGCTTGGTGGATGAGTTTGTGAGAGTGTGTAAGAAACGGAATCTAAAGATGAATGTAGGGAAGAGTAAAGTGATGGTCTTTGAGAGAGGTGAAGTCAATGAATATACAGCGAGGTTGGATGGTGTGAAATTGGAAAATGTGAGTACGTTTAACCCGTATCCGCTGGCTGACGTGTATGCATGACAGGATTCAGGGCACGGAGGGCCGCCGGCTGACTTGATATAACGCACTCACCTTCCCGCCACTGTTTGAGAGCAGGACCATTTTCTGTGATACCTACGGGGTAGGTAGGACCCCCAGGTACCCCGCAGTTGCGCGGTTCAGTTTGTGCTCAGCAATCGTAGTGGGAGGAGCTACGTTATCTTCCTTGACATCGTTCAATTCTGTCGCACTGCATGAAGAGCCGATTGCCTCATCAACCCCCCTGAAAATTCAGCCCTTGGTGTCACATAAAGGGCTTAGCGATAGTGCCATAGGACGTGCCCTTGACGATACTGTCTCCTCTCGTGCACTCAGCTAGAGTACGTCCTCTGAGGAGATAAAAAGCTACGACGTGGAGAGCACTCTCTCTCTCTCTCCCTCCATCCCCTACTTGCCTTCCAATGTCAGAGAGGGCTCTCCGACTTCTCCAGGAGGAAGGGTCAGTCTACGAGAGTGATGATTTCGGCGATGAGGAGTAGCAAGATGACCCTGGACCTCGGGAAAGTGACGCAGACAGGGCAGTCATCTGCGGAAAAAAACGCTGCAGAGCCGTTTCCCCCACACTCTCGCCGCCTGCTTGCCGACGTATCTTCCTCCAGTGCTCTCCCACACCTCAGCCTACCACTTCAAGGGCAGAATCTCCACAATCAGGCCCTTCGGGAGTGGTATAAGTACTGAGCTGGTGTGTGGGGAAGTGTAGTTTACAGCAATGCAGAAATTTGCGTATTTTCATAAATGAGTGAAATGTGTGATATTACAAGTGAATTATAGAAAGTGCTAAGATATAAGTCTTTTATAAGGTCTACAAGTGCATATAAGTGATTTATAGTAAGTGCAATACAGGAGCTGATATTGTTTATTGGATATTGGTTAGAAAATTATTGGATATACATTGAGTTTGCCTACCTGTTACCTGAAAGAATACCACTTGTGAGCGGGGCACAATGAACAATACCTGCTTCGCTATACCTAAATCATTTCACTCAATACTCAGGGGGATTATGCCAAATATGAGCATCAGTGTATCTGTGATGTGAAGTACAAGTAATGTTAGTTGTGTAAAACATTTATATGATTTTCACTATAACCCTGATTAGTACAAAGCAGTCTGATTTACGGTACAAATAATTACCTCATACTCAACAATTATCCGTGAAAGAGCAACAGCACTTACTTGTCAAAGTGTAATTACCCGTAATCGTGATGTAAAGTGCAGTTCTAAGTGTCTTAGTAAAGGAGAAATATGATTATTTATGGAAGAAGTGAGTACAGAAAAACAACGAGATATTTCCTTTCCCACACACTACAAAGCATAGTGGCATGGTTGTGTGGCCGGTAAATCCTTGGGTGAGCCACATGAACCGGGTGATGACTCATTTTCACGGCGGTGAGTAAAGAGTAGAAAAAACGAATGGAATATTCTGCATTCCAAGGACGCACGGGGAGTGTTACAATCACCATTCCAGTCAGTGCTGCCAACGCTAGCCGGCCGGGCCAAGGCCATCGCCAGTGGCGCACGCTTGGAGCCGCGCGCCAAAACGTGATAAACCACTCGTCTTCAACTCATCCTTACTCATCGATGGGACCACCTAGAGACCTCGGGAAACATTCAATGGAAAGAGGAAGAGTTGATGAGTCTTATGAGCTTTCATTGAATAATCTAGCTTTTATAGTTTGTCAGATATAAGGGTTTGAAGAAAGGGTATTTTTTCCATAATCTCGGAAATCACCCGGAGGGAGGAGTGTGCAGCTGCCGGGAACTCCCCGGCGGCTAAGGGTTAAGTACTTTGGTAGTGTGATAAGTAAGGATGGAGGTTTGGAGGGTGAAGTGCTTGAAAGGATACAGCAGGGAAGAAAGGTTGCTGGTTGCTGGTTTCTTGAAAGCCGTGATAAGAAACAGGGAAGTGAGCATGGAAGTGAAAAAGTTACTATATGACAGTATTGTGATACCAACTCTAACGTATGGAAGTGAAGCTTGGACGTTGTTGGAAGGACATAAGTCAAAAGTGAGAGCAGTGGAAATGAGTTAATTAAGAGGAGCCTGTGGAGTCACAGGGAGAGACAGGCTGACAAATGAGGATATAAAGGAGCCTTGCTGTGTGGATGTGGATGTGATAGGAAGCGTTAGGAGGAATACACCGAGATGGTTTGGCCATGTGGAGAGGATGGAGAGTGAAAGACTGACGAAGAGAGTGTATGTGAGTGAGGTGGAGGGGGGGAGAGGGAGGGGGAGGCCGAGAATGAGATGGAGGGATGGGGGGGAGAGGTATATGAACGAGGGGGGTGTGAGTTCGGAGCAGGGCAGTGAAATGGAGAGGGACAGGGCGATGTGGAGGCGATTTGTTTGTGGCCACCCAGAACGGGATTGAAGCGTCTGGCAATAGATAGATAGATAGATAGACTAGGAACCGCTTCACTACGATGACACAATTTATTTCATTCTTGGTACCTTCATCCAATATGATTCATCTTAGGAAGGATATCTCGCACTAAAAGGGTCAATGAAGGCTACATCCAACTCCATAAGTTCCAAAAGTCTTCCGCAAGCTGAATATAATTGTCTCAAACAAGAATAAAATACCAACATATCCTCGGGTTAAAAAGGATTAAGGTGGCAAGAGATATTTAAAAACAATTCAAAGAAGCCGTTCTCAGCAGGGAATGTAATGTTTCAGAGAAGAAATTGGACTGGAATTAGGGAGCGAGAAAGGAGATGGTAATGTATGTCTGAAGAGATTCATACATTTCGGAGTGAAACTGTTAGTAAATGAAACTCAAAGAATGATAAATAGGCCTACAGACGTACTTCATGCACTGTGCGATTAACTGGTATATGTTTATATGTACTTCAGCTGGAGCACGTGTTTTAGCCCACTCCACAGATTACTTGTAGAGCGGCTGAAGCAGGTATTTTCACAGCTGGGGCGTAGGAAATGAGTTTTGAGATATCGGTGCAATAGCAACCAAGAGTTTTATAGAAATTTTAGAAGGGTAACTGTGGTGGTGTTCATTAACAACTGGAAGCGTTGCGAAGAATAGTCTAAAAGAGTAATCCCATATTTAATATGGGATTACTCTTTTCTCCCACTCTGAGTTCAGTCACCTGTTGTGGGGCTGCATATTATTGTTGTTTTTTAGCTCAGTTTTCTAATACCGGATAGTCTTATCCAGTTAACAAAACCCCTTTGGTAACGTATTGGTTATTATTGGCTGTATTTTAATCATCCAGTTCGAGAAAAAATTCTATTATAAGTTTAAGACTATTAAAAACAAGTCCAAATTAAACTTAATGAGCACAAGGTTGTTAAAATTATTACAGAAACGAATTTGTGAGTGTCCGCTGACTTACCTCATCAAAACGTAATCACTTCGTCCGTGGGACATAAATCACTTCGCCCATAAAATTCCCTAGCTTTATTTCAAGTTGTGTTTCAGTAATCCATTGGACAGACAGAATGTGAGAGACAGACAAGAAATAGAAAATTTCTGTTTACCATCCGTGATGGAGTTAATAACTAATGTGAAAAGTATTTACAATTTGGTTTAATTCACATTCCATTTGAGAAGATTTCGGCAAAAAAAAAAAAAAGACTAATTCCATTTCATTCCCTTTACAAAGATCGGTTATTGTCTGTGGTAGATGGCTTTTTATGATGCATTATGATATAATTATGTGACGTGTTTTATGTGGTAACTGCAAAAATTATAACTGCTTTGCTGAATGAATATTTGGCTCATGTATCCAGTAAGTGGTGATGGGTTTGTGTGCACACCGCCAGGCTAAGTAATGACTTGCTCTCTGTCTGTCTGTCTGTCTGTCTGTCCGTCTCTCTCTCTCTCTCTCTCTTTCTCTCTCTCTCTCTCTCTCTCTCTCTCTCTCTCATTTTTGTCTTTCCTTTTTCCTCTTCTTCATGCCTTCAATCACTTTTTCGTGCATTTTATGTCATTCATTTCATAATCAAATTTCTCTCTTCTTTTGAAAGTTTCCTCCCTTATTCATTTTCTTCCTCCTGTTTTTAATTTTATCCTCCTTTCCCATTGATTATCTTCTTAAACATTCTCCTTCCCACATTTTGACTCTCTTCGTTTTCTTCTTGTTTTCCATTCATTATCTTCCTCCTTACAATCTTTACCTCCCTTTCTTTACCTTCTCTTGCTATTTCTTAACTTCTTGACTCATTTTTACTGCTTTTTTTTACCATCTCTTCATTTCTTACCTTCCATATTCCTTTAATAACCTTGTTTTTCATTCTCCTCTCATCATCTGTTTCCCTCCTTGTTTGTTCTCATTCTTTTGTTCCTCTTTTAAATTTTCCGCCGTCTTTTTCCGTCATTTTCTTACCCTTTTTTCATGTTTTTAACTACTTTATATTCCACTTATATTTTTCTTCATTTTCCTTGTCTTTATCGAAATATCTTTTTTTCTTCGTTTACCTATTTTTATTTTTCTTATTTATTCGCTCTTGCTTCCGTAGTCATCCGTGTCTTTACTTCTTTTCTTCTTCCTCTGTTACGATCGTCTATTTCATAATATTTCTTCTCCTGGTTTATTTATTAATAAAGATCGTTATTTTTCCACATATTTCACTTATAATCTTCTTCTTTCATTTTGTTGAATACATATATAGTTTTATTTTTTTTCATTCCATTCCACTTCTTTTACATACACATTTTTTTTCATATTCCCCTTCTTGCATATATGAACCCTTTTTACCTTTCAGCTGTACGGGATTATGGTGTCTGGCAATAGATAGATAGATTGTACTTCTTCCTAGTTTAACGTGCTTCCTTCTTTTTCTTCTTCATTCTCTTTCATCAGTTATTTTAATTATCGCCTTACATGGTTTCTTTATTCCCTGTTCTCATTATATCCTCATCCCCCCATTCTCTCTACATCATTTTATAATATGTCCCTGGTTCTCTTTCCCCCTCTTTTTGTAATTTATTATTATTTTCTTTTTGCTTTTCATCCTTTCGTAAAATTCTTTGTTCTTCATTTTTCTTTTTTTCTTCCCCTCTTCATGATAATTTATAACCTTCTTCATTTAATTTCTTCTTCTTAGAACGGTTTTCTATCAATGTATACCTCTTTCTTCCATAAACTTTTTCTTACTTTGTCCCCCATTTCCCTATTTTTTGTTTTTCATACTACCTTCTTCCTTACATTTCCTGCTCAATTCTTTTTCTCTCAGGCAATGATCCTTACGTTTTCAGTGCCTTATGTACCTCTCCCCGCCTCCCTCATTCCACCATCTACACCTTTCTTGTTTATTATTTCTTCGTAACCTCTTTCTAATCCTCCGTTCTCGCCCCTTTCTTCATTCTTTGTTTTTTATTAGCCTCATTCTTTATCCACCTTCTGCTTCGTCCCTCTTTCATTACTGCACTTCCTTTCTTAGCCTCTTTCTTTATCCCCAGTTGTTTATTCTCTTATTGCACTTCGTTACTCTTTCTCTGCTCTTAATTCCGCATCCTTCTCTCCTCTTTCACTACTTTTCCTCCTGCCATTCATGGCCTTTTTTCTTTTTTGCCATCGTTTTTCCCCCTCTCTACTCCTCTTTCTACTTTTCTTAACCTATATCTTTATCCCTCATTCTCCATCAATCTGTCTCTCCTACTCGTCTTTCCTTTCTTAACCTCGTCCTTAATCCCTCCTTCTTCCCCCTGCGCCCTTCTACTCATCTTCCTTCTTGTTTGTTATTTCTTTCCCATTCACATTTTTTTTGTTTTGTTTTTACATTAACTCATTCTTTGTTTCACTCTCTCGTCCTTTACCCCTGCTCCCCCCTTCCATCCATTTCCTATTTTTCCCAATTTTCTCCTTTCTTTATTATCACTGTCCATTCCTTCAGTCTCTTTTGCTTCCTCGTTTCTTTTTTCTTTATCCCTTTGCCTATCCTCCTCTTTCCTTTCCTTCCCGCCTTCCTCTCTCCTCCTCTCTTTCTCTTCCTTTCCTCTCTATAGCCCGTCCCTAGTTTTTGTTTCCTCCTGCGGCTGTTTTCCCTTTTTTATCTTTTCTTTTCCCTGCTTTTTATTTCTTTTTTTCATTCTTATCACCCCTCATCACTTCCCTTATTTTTTCATGAAGCTCAGCTCCACATTTACAAGTATTTTCTTCTCCATCTTCCTCTTTCCTCTCCTCTTTTTTTCTATATTTATCCTCATTTATCCTCTCCTTTTCCTTCTCCATCCTTCTTCGTTCCGTGCGCTTTTTCCAACCTCATCTTCCTCGTTCATCTCCCCATTTTCATTTTTAATCCCTCTATTACTTGTTGTCGTCCTCATCCTCCTCATTAATCTTTTTCATCTTCATCTTAGTTCTTCCCTCTCTTTATCCACCGTCCTCCTCGTATTTCCCCACCTCTTTCTGTTGCTCTCTTCCCATTTTTTCCCCTTCTTCCCTCCCGTTTTTTCCACATTCTTTCTCATCCTTCTCTCATTTTTCCCGCTCCATCATCGACTCTAGTACCATATTCACAGTAAACTTGTGTAAGAGTATGCCTGTTTATAACTTTATCTGCACTACTCAGCTACCAAGCACTTGACTGCCGAACTGGAGTGTTTATTACTGTGAACTAAACGCCCGAACATACTTATTTTTCAATCTACTCATCATCTATATCAGCTTCGTATCGCCATCATCATCACAACCACCAACACCATCGTCTAAATCATCTTTTTCCTTATCACGACCACAACCATCACCGCGACCATCATCATGTATTCCATTAACCCCTCCACATCCACACTCACAGATTCCATCACCTTCCTGCTCACTTTCTCCTCCACTTCAGCTCCTCATTTTCTCTTCCACCCTCATGCCCTCACGCTATCTATTCTCTCCCCATTACCCCTCTTTCTCCTATTTCTCAACTTTCTGTCTCCCACCTTTCTCTATCTTAACCCTCCTTCGCCTCAGTTCTCCCCTTTAGCTCTTGCTGCATAACATCGCTTCCTTTCATCTGCTTCCTTCTTGTCAGTCCGTTCGCATATTCTATTCTGTCTCTTTGTCTCTGCTCTCTCGTCTTTCCTCTCCCCCTCCTCCCCTCTTCCACTCCCCTCTGGTTTCTTTTCTTTTTCCGTCCTCTTCCTTCTGCTCCCACTTCTTTTCCCTTCCTCCTTCCCCTTTCCCCTCTGCCATCCCTCACCTCTTCCCTTCCTTTACACTTTCCCACCCCTCACCTTCTCGTTTCTCCTCGTCCCCATTGGCCTGTCCTATCGTTATTGGTGGCGTGACTATGAAGGCAGAGTAAACAGTATCAACACACACATTAGGCGTTTGCCTCTGTTCCAGTACACACAGGATGCTGGAATGGCCTGCTAGAAAGGAGAGAGAGAGAGAGAGAGAGAGAGAGAGAGAGAGAGAGAGAGAGGGAGAGAGAGACGACTATTTGATGTGATAGATGGGGAGGCTAAGCTGAAGCTGATGAGAGAGAGAAAGATTGCGAGTCGAAAGTGAGCGGTGGGAAAAGTGAAAACTTGGCAGGAGAGGGAAAACCGAAATGAAGGAGAAATACATACAGAACCCGCAAAGACAAAGCCGTAAAGGGAAATACAGACAGACAGGAAGTAGAAAGGAGGCCATGAAATTTATGGAGCTGAAAAATACTACCTGAGAAGGAAAGGAATAGAGTGTAGCTTACAAAACGGAGGGAGGAGAGAGGAGAATAAATAGATGTAGAGACAAGGAAAAAAAATCAGGAAAAAAATAAAGCTAAATAAAGAAAAGAAACGGGAGCAAAGAAAAACAGAGGCGAAAACAATACCGAAAAGAGGGAAAGGAGAGTGGATAAAGGAGAGAAGGAGAAGGAAGGAAGTGTGAGGTGAAGGAGAAGAAAAGCCAGTAGGCGAAGATGGCCAGCTCTAAGCGGGCCTTTAGTAGTCTAGCAACCAAAACCTTGTGAACAAAACTAGGTCATAGGTTGGTCATTGTGTCCAGGTTTGGTCAGAACATGTTAATTCTGAAAGGTAAAAGTGCCTGCCACAATTAAACAAGACAAGCAGGTAGGCAACGATGGTCAGCTCTAACCAGACCAAACTTTGTCAGCGACCGGAAGTGAGTTTCGACACTAAAAGTCATTTTTATAAGGAGGTATTCAAGTGCAATATCCCGCCGAAGACTCATAGCCTTGGTTTAATAATTCTCGGAACCTTAGCATTTTGCGCTACAAGGTCGCAATCGTAGCGCTTTTCATATTTTCTGCACTTGATGACCCCTGACCACTGACCTGGCTGATATAGGACAAGGGTGCACGAAGCACACTTCTAGTACACTTTAACATCTATTAGCATGCAAAGTTTCATTCGATTCCATCCACCCGCTGTGGAGGTAGGGAGCTTAAACTTCGCAGAATGGCCCACCAGAGGTACAACTTCCAGGTGGCACTGCCGGCAACTGGAAGTGAGTTTCGACACTGATTGTCATTTTTATATGGATGTACTCCAGTGCAACATTCCACCCAAGAATCATGGCCCTGGTTTAATTATCTTTTGAGCCTTAGCATTTAGCGTGAGCATAGTCGTGCTTTCAGCTGTTTTCACAGTTTTTGCATTTAGTGACTTTTCTCCCCTGACCTGGCCAATATAGCAGATAGGTATATGATACAAAGTTGTAGTATTAGTAAGTGTCTATAAGCATGCTGAACTAGGGGAGCATTTTTGATAACAGTTACTGGTTGTTTGGGACGCTTAGGCCAATCTTTGCAGAGTTGCCACCCCAAACTAAATGAGAGAGGGGAAAAATGGATGGCATACTTTCGATAAGAAATGACTTTAAGATTACGCCTAAGGAGGTCAGAGCTTTCTATTCCCATTAGTAATGCTTCTACAGCTCAAAACGTGAAAAGTACGAAAAAGTGGATTTTCGGCCTTTATAAGGCAACGAGTTGTGGCCTAACAACCAAAACTTTGTGGACACAGCTAGTTCATAGGGTGGTTATTGTGTCCAAGTTTGGTCGGAATCAGTTAATTCTGAAGGGTAGAAGTGTCTGCCACAATTAAATAAGAAAGAAAAAAGGAATGCTCAAAAGAAAACCAGGCTAACAATAACAGCAGCATGGAGCAGGGAAACAATAAAAGAAAGAAAGAGAGTGAGAAAAAAAGAAAGACGGCGCGACTAACAAGAAGCGCAGCATGGGGCTGGCCAAAAGGATACGATTGTGTGAAGGCGGAATGGATGCAATGTGGATGAGAGAGAGAGAGAGAGAGAGAGAGAGACAGACAGACAGACAGACAGACAGACAGACAGAGACGTGATAGAAAAAATAATGAAAAAAACAGTGTTCATTTTAGGAAAGCGTAAGGTACTATAAAAGATGTAAATTTAGCGACTGAAGGGTAGAAATACTGAGGAGTACAGACAACCCTTGAGAGAGAGAGAGAGAGAGAGAGAGAGAGAGAGAGAGAGAGAGAGAGAGAGGTGGAGGGGGGATTTAAGGCCAAAACATTGAACCCGAGAGACTGGGGGCACACACACACACACACACACACACACACACACACACACACACACACACACACACACACACACAGCATCTCATTCTACGAGACGTGCCACGAGGAACTACACCAGTGCATCAGGGAAGAGAGCAGATCAGAGAAACGTAAGGTGATGAGGCCGGGGAAGGAAGGAAGGTTTATGATGTTCTTGCTCGGACCCTGTTTTTGTTGGGATCTGCTCGTGTTTGGAAAGAGAAGTCTTGCTTTAAAAGGAAGTAAATTTAGAAAAATCAAGGTGGCTAAGAACAGGACATTACTATGGAAAGATGCCGAAAAAGAAATTGAAGCGTAAATAAGTGGAATGAAACTAAGGAAAACAGAGTAAACGATAAATATAGGTGAGAAATGCTGTTTTCAGCAGAGAAAGGGATTGTTCTTTAGTTGTAAGAGAATTATATGGGGAGAATAGGGGTAGAAAATTCCTATTTTAAGATATGAAAACGAAAGGTGAGTCTAGAAGTGAAAATTAATATTTCTTTCAAAGCATTCGAAAAGAGAGGTCATTGTGCAATGAAATTTATAAATAGTTAGAGCTAAAGTGGACAAAGGTTAATGAAGAACGGTAATTGCCATCCCTTCATCTCATCCTCTGCCGCCCACTCCCACTCTCCCCTACACCTCAGTCACATACATTCTCCAATTTATTCTCTAGCTCTCTGTCCTCTCTACATGACCAAACCACCTCAGTATAATTCTCCCAGCCTTTTCTATCACATCCGTATCCACGCCACAACCTTCCTTCACATCCTTGTTTGTCAGTCTGTCTCCCCATCAACTCCACATGCTCCTCCCCCCAAACCCTGAAGGGGGAAGTATTTCTTGTGCGTCCGCCCTAAATTTACATGCATCTTCCTAGTCCTCGTCCTCCTACTCCTTCACATCATCATTATCAACACCATCATCATCATCAACAGCAGCAGCATACGGAAACCCTGAAAACAAATATTACTGCTTTTTGGTCTGTCCTTAGTTCCTCCTCTTCCTAATCATCATCATCATCATCATCATCGCCATCATCATCATACAAAACCTTAAATGAGATATTTCAAACTTTTGCTCTGTAGTCATCATCATCATCATTATCCTTATCGCCCTCTTCCTGAGCTCCCCTCAACCGGTTGCATTGTTAACACAGTGAGGTCAGTGGTGTACATAACCCCGGTATAGTTTACAGTCATTAATAAAGAACTGTATAATTATGATGTCATTAGCCTGCATGCCACGATACATAGCGCATTCAGCAGCGAGATAGAGGGGCCAGATAATCATTTATCTCATAATCGGTTTAACAAATGACTCATAAGTATTAATGGCTTGCTTACACCTCGGCGCTCTCAGTTTTAATAACAGGGCTATAAGGGCCTTAACCCACGAACGCATAGAGCCCAATTAAATGGGCGGAAATTTTACTTTTTAGAAACACTAATTTTATCTAAGTTTACCAGGGAATTTACGTTCTTCTTGTTGCAGGATGTAAAGAAAACGTAACATTTCTCAGCTGATGATTCATATTCTAACTTACTTTGTAAACAACAAGTAAATGAAGGAAGGAAGGAGAGCTACTTCATTGTTTCTACCAAAATGTCTGGACATAAGTAAGTTATTGTCTATACATTGCTGCATATGGAACTTCTTATAGTGAGTGATGGTAAAAATGACACATAAAGACTTGTTTTAATGTGTGAAATTATTGATTTGAGGGAAAACCACATTCTGTCACTTTTATTATCAGTGAAAATATGATGCCAATTTAAATGGGCTCTATGGAGCTCAGTCAGGGCACTGCTGCCTAAGGAGAATACTTGAATCAAAATACTTGTTCACTTTTAATGCTTGTGTTACTTTATTTTGATTATATCTGATATATTCTTATCCCCAGGGGTCAATATGTGTATGAATATATATTTAGGATCCTAAAAAATTGTTTGTTGCATAATATATTTTTACTTTTACTAATGTATATAATAACTGGGTCTTTTCTCAATATTACAATGTATTCTCGGGTAACACACCCGAGGTGATGCCCTAAGCTTACATGAAGTATATAAACCATCTTTTGTAGAAAAATGGGCAGATGAAGGATTTACACCCGTGGACATATTCAGATACTTTTGGGACAAAGAACTGATTGAGGTGATCAAGACAGAGACAAACCGTTATCATCAAGTTAAAATTGGGAAAGATTAATGTGTTACCGAAGAAGAACTGCATCAGGTACTTGGCATCTTTCATCTCTCATGATATAACCCAGTTCCAAACCGACGGCTGTATTGGACGAAGCAGGCGGACACCCGAAATCTGGCTGTAACTCAGTGTGGAATGACAATAAACCGATTTGAGGAGATCGTGTGAAGCCTGCACTTTGTGGACAACTCAAAGAAGCCTTCGGATGATAAGATCTTTAAGATTCGCCCTCTTTTTGAACATTTCAACAAGCTCTTCATGGATATCGCTCAACCACTTCCTATGACATGGGCTATTGATGAAGCCATGGAACCATATTATGGGCGACATGGATTCAAACAATTCATTAGAGGAAAGCCCATGAGATTTGGCTACAAGTTTTGGTGTCTATGCTCCCATGAAGGACTGTTAATGAATTTCCGCTTGTATGAAGGAAAAGACTCTGGGTTTGAGGAAGGAATGCCTGTGGGTGAATCTGTAGTCCATGCATTGCCCAAAGGAACAGTACCTAAGGGTAGCAGTGGATATGTTGACAACTTTTTACAACACTGCCTCTTCTCCAGTTTTTCCAGGAAGCTAATATTAGTCTGACAGGTACAATTCGTAAGGACAGAGTAAGGATGTCCCAGTGTCAGACATCAAGAAAAAAGAGAGAGGGGAAGCAGAGTTGTTTCAGGAAAAAGAAAAGAAGATTGCTATTTGTACATGGAATGACAACAGTGATGTTAGGGTGGCAACAAACAGAAGTGAAAGTACATCTCTCTCAATGGGCAAATGCAAACGGTGGTCAATAAAGAAGAAAGAAGTGGCAGTAATCCCTCACCCAAACATTGTGAAGCTTTATAACAAAGGAATGGGAGGAGTAGAACTGTTTGATCAATTTAGGGGAAAGTATAGAGTGTCATTTAGGAAGCGAGTGTGGTACTTTCCTCTTTTCCGCTTTCTCCTGAATGGCTCAATTGTAAATGGGTGGATTCTCTACAGAAAGATTCACAAGGTGTCACAGCTAGAGTTTCTGAGGGAAATTGTCAATGTTCTGCTAAAACCATCTGAGAAACCTCGTAGACTTGTGCCCCTAACTTCACCTGAGCATGTATGCTACGACAGAACAGATCATTATGTTGTGATGGGAGATACTCAATGGCGGTGTGGTGTGTGTAAGAAGAATGTGAAGCCTAATTGCTTCAAATGTGATGTGGCACTGCACATCCAGTGCTTTGTGGAGTATCACACAAAGAAATAGGAATGCCTATTTTTCAGTCAACTGATGTAAAAGCCTATGTCAAAGCTCTTAGTATTGCCTGTAAATAATATACAGTCATAATTTCTCAGTTTCATGAATTGATGCTTCAAAATATATAGGAGTAAGCTTTCCTGGTATTCTTTTTTAACTGCTATGAATCTTATTATAGACTGCTACTTTATATTTATGCGGCAGATTCTTGTAATAATTTCATTAGCTATACATTTTTTTTTTTAAATTACTCTCTTTACAACAAATATTTATTAAATGAGATGGTTCAACACATAATTCTTTCATTTAATCCAGATCCATCAATAAATTTTATCATATCAATGCACAGTGATGAAAATTGAGAGTCACACCAAGGGGGACTGCTCCATAGAGCCCATTTAAATGGGTGTGCCATATTTCCTTATTGGAGGAGCAAAATTGAAAAAAACATGCATAATTCTCAGTTTTAGATCAAAATTGTTAAGTTCTATAAGAACAAACCAATTTGGATGATAAAGAAGAGTAGTCCGTGCTAAAGGGTTAAGGAGGTGATATATTGGTGAGAGAAGGATGCAGGCGAAATGAAAGTGGATAGGAGTATTTGGAATGTCAGCATGGTATGGAAGACATGCATTGGTAATGAAACTAGGGTGACATTAGGAATAGAAGTATGGTGATGGAGAAATGCTGAATTAAGGAAAGTGAAAAATGAAAGTCATTTTGGTGAGGAGCAGACGGTGTGGTAATGAGAGTGGGATGAGAAAATTATGTGGAATAAAGTGTGGTCTTAGGGATGCAGTTGGAATGAACGTTGGAAGAAGTATCCTGAATGACTGACGAGAAAGAGACGTTCTGGGAATGAAATTGAGAAGAGATATAAGGAATAAAAGTGTGGTAAGAGAGAAATGAAGTTGGAATGAAAACTAATCAAAAGTAGCTGCAATGACAGTTTGTCAAAGAAATGACGTCGTGGGTGTGCGTGGAGATACCGTATTAAAAATGAGAAAATGATCAGGAAGAAATGCCCTGGAAATGAAAGTGGGAAAAATATATGGAATGGAAATAAAGACATATGGAATGGAATTGGGGAAATATAAAGTGGAGGGATATATTTGGCTCCTTACCCCCTGGGGGTATTTTTTTTTTTTTTTTTTCAAGAATACTCCCCCAGTATCCCTGCTTTTCGTACAAGGCGACTAAAAGGGTTGGCGGAGGGTTAGTGCCCCTCCCCTGAAAATAACTAACTAAAAAGACTAACAAGAAGCCTCGGACAAGGACTGACCAAAAGATGACCAAGGACCGGACAAAGGACATGGTAATTACAACATGGAATGTAAGAGGTGCAAATGAGTAGGTGAAAGAGAGAGAGATTATCCAGGTGCTTGAGTGTGCGAAAGTTGATGTATGTGGAGTAACTGAAACTAAAAGGAAAGGTGAGAGTGTGAGAGAATGGGAGTATGGATGGGGTATATGTGCAGGAGTAGGTGAGAATGAGAGGGCAAAGGAAGGAGTGTGTATATTTGTGAGTAAAAGATGGAAGAAAAACATAAGAGAGTATGGATCAGTTGGGTCAAGGATTATGTGGGTAAAATTGAAAGTTGGAATACAAATGTGGGCGATTGTGTGCGTGTATGCGCCGACGCAAGATCATGCAAGCAGAGTGAGAGAAGAGTTCTGGACAAATGTGGAAGTGTGCATGAAAAACTTTGGAAGGAATGAGAGAATGTTTTTGATTGGTGATATGAATGGTAAAGTAGGGAATATGAAGGTGGATGGAATAGTTGGTGATAGGGGTGTGCCTGCTGAGATAGATGAGAATGGCAGTGTGTTAGTGGACATTTGTGCTAGGAGGGGGTTGGTGATAGCCAATACCCTCTTCAGGCATAAAATAATCCACAGGTATACATGGCGAGTGATGAGAAGGGTGGGTGGTGAACTGCATGAAAGGAAGCCAATGACTGATTATGTGTGTGTGGATGAAAGGATGTGAAGATGTGTAATGGATGCAAGAACTTATAGAGGGTGGGGAAGTGGACTTTCTGACCACTACTTGGTGGTGGCCAGAATCAAGATCCAAATCAGATGGAGAAATAAAAGAAGGGAATGCCGGGAAGGAATATTTGCAAGGAGAGTGGAAAGGTTACAAGAGGATGAGAAAAAGGCAGAATATAAGAGAGAAGTGGAGGAACGATTGGGTAAATATGAATTGGAGCAGATGGGGGATGTGGAAGGTGTGTGCAGGATATTCACAGAGGAAATATATGCAGCATGTGATGTGGTGTGTGGGATGAAGAGAAGACGGAGGGGGGGTGCAAGGAACAGCATGGTAGAATGAAGAGGTGAGACAGGCTGTGGCACAAAAGAAGAAAGCATACAATGAATGGATGAGAAATAGGGGCGTGGAAGAAGTTGAGAGGCGGAAGAAAGAGTTAGACGTAGAAAAAAAGAGAGAGGTGAAAAGATTAGTAAGAGAGAGTAAGAAGAGAGTGGATGAGGAATTTGGAAGGAATTTGAGTGTAAAGTGGAGGGACTGTAAGAAAATGTTCAGGAAAGAGGTGAAGAGAGTAAGACAGGGTGGAAGTGAAGTTAGCAGGGGAGTGAAAGATAAAAATGGTAGATTACTAGTGGAGAAGGGAGAAAAAGTGAGCAGATGGAGAGAACACTTTAAGGGATTGTTGAACACAGAGGATGGAAGCAATGCGAGTATAAGTGGTTGGGGAATGGCTGGGAGAAGGAGGGAGGTGAGAAGACAGGAAGAAATCAGTAGGATAGATGTTGTGGAAGCAATGAAGAAAGTTAAATTGGGGAAAGCACCAGGAATTGATGGAGTGTGTGGTGAAATCCTGAAGCATGGGGGAGAGATAGTAGTAGAATGGATGTGGAAGATGTGCAGATTGGCCTGGGAGGAAGGTAGAGTCCCGGAGGATTGGAAGTCAGGTATAATTATTCCCTTGTACAAAGGAAAAGGGGAAAAAGAAGTGTGTGGTAATCATAGGGGCATTTGTCTTCTTAGTATAATAGGAAAAGTGTATGGTAGGATACTTATTGACAGACTTAGAGAAAGAACAGAGGAATTAGTTGGAGAAGAACAGGGAGGCTTTCGGAAGGGAAGAGGTTGTGTAGATCAGATATTCATTCGTAGATGTTCAGTGGAAAAGTTTCTAGGGAAGGGAAATAAGTTGAATGCGGCTTTCATGGATTTGGAGAAAACATATGACAGGGTGGATAGACAAGGATTGTGGAAAGTATTAAGAATATATGGAATAGATGGGAAGTTGTTGAATGCAGTGAAGAGTATGTATGATGGTGCTAAGGCTGCAGTGCGTGTGGATGGTGAACTGAGTGAATTTTTCTCTTTGAAGGTTAGGTTGAAACAGCGATGTGTCATGTCTCCATGGTTGTTCAATCTGTACATGGATGGGGTAATAAAAGAGGTACAAGGTAGGGTAGTGGATGTTGGAGTGGCCCTGGTGAGTGAGGGTACTGTTTGGAAACTCCTGGTACTGCTGTTTGCAGATGATACTGTGTTGTTGAGTGAAGATGAAGGGGAGCTGCAGGGCTTGGTGGATGAGTTTGAGAGAGTGTGTAAGAAACGGAATCTAAAGATGAATGTAGGGAAGAGTAAATTGATGGTCTTTGAGAGAGGTGAAGTCAGTGAATATACAGCGAGGTTGGATGGTGAGGAATTGGATAATGTGAGTATGTTTAACCCGTATCTGCCGGCTGACGTGTATGCATGACAGGATTCAGGGCGCGGAGGGCCGCCGGCTGACTTGATATACCGCACTCACCTTCCCGCCACTGTTTGAGAGCAGGACCATTTTCTGTGATACCTACGGGGTAGGTAGGACCCCCAGGTACCCCGCAGTTGCGCGGTTCAGTTTGTGCTCGGCAATGGTAGTGGCAGGAGCTGTCATCTTCCTTGACATCGTCCAATTCTGTCCCACTGCATGAAGGGCCGATTGCCTCATCAACCCCCGTGAAAATTCAGCCCTTAGTGTTATATAAAGGGCTTAGCGATAGTGCCATAGGACGTGCCCTTGACGATACTGTCTCCTCTCGTGCACTCAGGTAGAGTACGTCCTCTGAGGAGATAAAAATCTACAACGTGGAGAGCTCTCTCTCTCTCTCTCCCTCCATCCCCTACTCGCCCTCCAATGTCAGAGAGGGCTCTACGACTTCTCCAGGAGGAAGGGTCAGTCTACGAGAGTGATGATTTTGGCGATGAGGAGGAGCAAGATGACCCTGGACATCGGGAAAGTGACGCAGACAGGGCAGTCATCTGCAGAAAAAAACGCAGCAGAGCCGTTTCCCCCACACTCTCGCCGCCTGCTTGCCGACGTATCTTCCTCCAGCGCTCTCCCACACCTCAGCCTGCCACTTCAAGGGCAGAATCTCCACAATCAGGACCTTCGGGAGTGGTATAAGTACTGAGCTGGTGTGTGGGGAAGTGTAGTTTACAGCAATGCAGAAATTTGTGTATTTCCATAAATGAGTGAAATGTGTGATATTACAAGTGAATTATAGAAAGTGCTAAGATATAAGTCTTTAATAAGGTCTACAAGTGCATATAAGTGATTTATAGTAAGTGCAATAGAGGAGTTGATATTGTTTATTGGATATTGGTTAGAAAATTATTGGATATACCTTGAGTTTGCCCACCTGTTACCTGAAAGAAAACCACTTGTGAGCGGGGCACAATGAACAATACCTGCTTCGCTATACCTAAATTATTTCACTCAATACTCAGGGGGATTATGCCAAATATGAGCATCAGTGTATCTGTGATGTGAAGTACAAGTAATGTTAGTTGTGTAAAACATTTATATGATTTTCATTATAACCCTGATTAGTATAAAACAGTCTGATTTACGGTACAAATAATTACCTCATACTCAACGATCATCCGTGAAAGGGCAACAGCACTTACTTGTCAAAGTGTAATTACCCGTAATCGTGATGTAAAGTGCAGTTCTAAGTGTCTTAGTAAAGGAGAAATATGATTATTTACGGAAGAAGTGAGTACAGAAAAACGACGAGATATTTCCTTTCCCACACACTACAAGGCATAGTGGCATGGTTGTGTGGCCGGTAAATCCTTGGGTGAGCCACATGAACCGGGTGATGACTCATTTTCACGGCGGTGAGTAAGGAGTAGAAAAAACGAATGGAATATTTCGCATTCCAAGGACGCACGGGCAGTGTTACAATCACCACTCCAGTCAGTGCTGCCAACGCTAGCCGGCCGGGCCAAGGCCATTGCCAGTGGCGCATGCTTGGAGCCGCACGCCAAAGCGTGATAAACCACTCGTCTTCAACTCATCCTTACTCATCGATGGGACCACCTAGAGACCTCGGGAAACATTCAATGGAAAGAGGAAGAGTTGATGAGTCTTATGAGCTTTCATTGAATTCTCTAGCTTTTATAGTTTGTCAGATATAAGGGTTTGAAGAAAGGGTATATTTTCCATAATCTCGGAAATCGCCCAGAGGGAGGAGTGTGCAGCTGCCGGGAACTCCCCGGCGGCTAAGGGTTAAGTACTTCGGTAGTGTGATGAGTAAGGATGGAGGTTTGGAGGGTGAAGTGCTTGAAAGGGTACAGCAGGGAAGAAAGGTTGCTGGTTCCTTGAAAGCAGTGATAAGAAACAGGGAAGTGAGCATGGAAGTGAAAAAGTTACTATATGACAGTATTGTGATACCAACTCTAACGTATGGAAGTGAAGCTTGGACGTTGTTGGATGGACACAAGTCAAGAGTGAGAGCAGTGGAAATGAGTTAATTAAGAGGAGCCTGTGGAGTCACAGGGAGAGACAGGCTGACAAATGAGGATATAAAGGAGCGTTGCTGTGTGGATGTGGATGTGATAGGAAGCGTTAGGAGGAATACACTGAGGTGGTTTGGCCATATGGAGAGGATGAAGGGTGAAAAACTGACGAAGAGAGTGTATGTGAGTGAGGTGGAGGGGGGGAGAGGGAGGGGGAGGCCGAGAATGAGATGGAGGGATGGGGTGGAGAGGTATATGAAAGAGGGGGGTGTGAGTTGGGAGCAGGGCAGTGAAATGGAGAGGGACAGGGCGACGTAGAGGCGATTTGTTTGTGGCCATCCAGAACGGGATTGAGACGTCTGGCAATAGATAGATAGATAGATAGACTAGGAACCGCTTCACTACGATGACACAGTTTATTTCATTCTTGGTACCTTCATCCAAAATGATTCATCTTAGGAAGGATATCTCGCACTAAAAGGGTTAATGAAGGCTACATCCAACTCCATAAGTTCCAAAAGCCTTCAGCAAGCTGAATATAATTGTCTCAAACAAGAATAAAATACCAACACATCCTCGGGTTGAAAAGGATTAAGGTAGCAAGAGATATTTAAAAACAATTCAAGGAAGCCGTTCTCAGCAGGGAATGTAATGTTTTAGATAAGAAATTGGACTGGAATTAGGGAGCGAGAAAGGAGATGGTAATGTATGTCTGAAGAGATTCATACATTTCGGAGTGAAACTGTTAGTAAGTGAAACTCAAAGAATGATAAATAGGCCTACAGACGTACTTCATGCACTGTGCGATTAACTGGTTTATGTTTATAAGTACTTCAGCTGGAGCACGTGTTTTAGCCCACTCCACAGATTACTTGTAGAGCGGCTGAAGCAGATATTTTCACAGCTGAGGCATAGGAAGTGAGTTTTGAGAAATCGGTGCAATAGCAACCAGGAGTTTTACAGAAATTTTAGAAGGGTAACTGTGGCGATGTTCATTAACACCTGGAAGCGTTGCGAAGAATAGTCTAAATATGGGATTACTCTTTTCTCCCACTTTGAGTTCAGTCAGCTGTTGTGGGGCTGCATATTTTTGCTTTTTAGTTCAGTTTTCTAATACCGGGTGGTTTCATCCAGTTAACAAAAGCCCTTTGGTAACGTATTGGTTATTATTGGCTGTATTTTAATCATCCAGTTCGAGAGAAAAATCTATTATAAGTTTAAGACTATTAAAAAAAGCCCAAAATTAAACTTAATGAGCACAATGTTGTTAAAATTATTACAGAAACGAATTTGTGAGTGTCCGCTGACTTACCTCATCAAAACGTAATCACTTCGTCCGTGGGACATAAATCACTTCGCCCATAAAATTCCCTAGCTTTATTTCAAGTTGTGTTTCAGTAATCCATTGGACAGAGAGAATGTGAGAGACAGACAGGAAATAGAAAATTTCTGTTTACCATCCGTGATGGAGTTAATAACTAATGTGAAAAGTATTTACAATTTGGTTTAATTCACATCATTCCATTTGAGAAGATTTCGGTATTAAAAAAAAAAAAAAGACCAATTCCATTTCATTCCCTTTACAAAGATCGGTTATTGTCTTTGGTAGATGGCTTTTTATGATGCATTATGATATAATTATGTGACGTGTTTTATGTGGTAACTGCAAAAATTATAACTGCGTTGCTGAATGAATATTTAGCTAATGTATCCAGTAAGTGGTGATGGGTTTGTGTGCACACCGCCAGGCTGAGTAATGACTTGCTCTCTGTCTGTCTGTCTGTCTGTCTCTCTCTCTCTCTCTCTCTCTCTCTCTCTCTCTCTCTCTCTCTCTCTCTCTCTCTCTCTCTCTCTCATTTTTGTCTTTCTTTCCTTTTTCCTTTTCTTCATGCCTCCAATCACTTTTTCGTGCATTTTATGTCATTCATTTCATAATCAAATTTCTCTCTTCTTTTGAAACTTTTCCACTTATTCATTTTCTCCCTCCTGTTTTTAATTTTATCCTTCCTTCCCATTGATTATCTTCTTAAACATTCTCCTTCCCACATTTTGACTCTCTTCGTTTTCTTCTTGTTTTCCATTCATTATCTTCCTCCTTACAATCTTTACCTCCCATTCTTTACCTTCTCTTGCTATTTCTTAACTTCTTGACTCATTTTTACTGCTTTTTTTTACCATCTCTTTATTTCTTACCTTCCATATTCCCTTAGTAACCTTGTTTTTCATTCTCCTCTCATCATCTGTTTCCCTCCTTGTTTGTTCTCATTCTTTTGTTCCTCTTTTCTATTTTCCGCCGTCTTCTTCCGTCATTTTCTTTCCCTTTTTTCATGTTTTTAACTACTTTATATTCCACTTATATTTTTCTTCATTTTCCTTGTCTTTATCGAAATATCTTTTTTTCTTCGTTTACCTATTTTTATTTTTCTTATTTATTCGTTCTTGCTTCCGTAGTCATCCGTGTCTTTACTTCTTTTCTTCTTCCTCTGTTACGATCGTCTATTTCATAATATTTCTTCTCCTGGTTTATTTATTAATAACGATCGTTATTTTTCCACATATTTCATTTATAATCTTCATCTTCTTTCATTTTGTTGAATACATATATAGTTTTATTATTTTTTTTCATTCCATTCCACTTCTTTTACATACACATCTTTTTTCATATTCCCCTTCTTGCATATATGAACCCTTTTTACCTTTCAGCTGTACGGGATTATGGTGTCTGGCAATAGATAGATAGATTGTACTTCTTCCTAGTTTAACGTGCTTCCTTCTTTTTCTTCTTCATTCTCTTTCATCAGTTATTTTAATTATCGCCTTACAGGGTTTCTTTATTCCCTGTTCTCATTATATCCTCATCCCCCCATTCTCTCTACATCATTTTATAATATGTCCCTGGTTCTCTTTCCCCCTCTTTTTGTAATTTATTATTATTTTCTTTTTGCTTTTCATCCTTTCGTAAAATTCTTTGTTCTTCATTTTTCTTTTTTTCTTCCCCTCTTCATGATAATTTATAACCTTCTTCATTTAATTTCTTCTTCTTAGAACGGTTTTCTATCAATGTATACCTCTTTCTTCCATAAACTTTTTCTTACTTTGTCCCCCATTTCCCTATTTTTTGTTTTTCATACTACCTTCTTCCTTACATTTCCTGCTCAATTCTTTTTCTCTCAGGCAATGATCCTTACGTTTTCAGTGCCTTATGTACCTCTCCCCGCCTCCCTCATTCCACCATCTACACCTTTCTTGTTTATTATTTCTTCGTAACCTCTTTCTAATCCTCCGTTCTCGCCCCTTTCTTCATTCTTTGTTTTTTATTAGCCTCATTCTTTATCCACCTTCTGCTTCGTCCCTCTTTCATTACTGCACTTCCTTTCTTAGCCTCTTTCTTTATCCCCAGTTGTTTATTCTCTTATTGCACTTCGTTACTCTTTCTCTGCTCTTAATTCCGCATCCTTCTCTCCTCTTTCACTACTTTTCCTCCTGCCATTCATGGCCTTTTTTCTTTTTTACCATCGTTTTTCCCCCTCTCTACTCCTCTTTCTACTTTTCTTAACCTATATCTTTATCCCTCATTCTCCATCAATCTGTCTCTCCTACTCGTCTTTCCTTTCTTAACCTCGTCCTTAATCCCTCCTTTTTCCCCCTGCGCCCTTCTACTCATCTTCCTTCTTGTTTGTTATTTCTTTCCCATTCACATTTTTTTTGTTTTGTTTTTACATTAACTCATTCTTTGTTTCACTCTCTCGTCCTTTACCCCTGCTCCCCCCTTCCATCCATTTCCTATTTTTCCCCCTTTTCTCCTTTCTTTTTTATCACTGTCCATTCCTTCAGTCTCTTTTGCTTCCTCGTTTCTTTTTTCTTTATCCCTTTGCCTATCCTCCTCTTTCCTTTCCTTCCCGCCTTCCTCTCTCCTCCTCTCTTTCTCTTCCTTTCCTCTCTATAGCCCGTCCCTAGTTTTTGTTTCCTCCTGCGGCTGTTTTCCCTTTTTTATCTTTTCTTTTCCCTGCTTTTTATTTCTTTTTTTCATTCTTATCACCCCTCATCACTTCCCTTATTTTTTCATGAAGCTCAGCTCCACATTTACAAGTATTTTCTTCTCCATCTTCCTCTTTCCTCTCCTCTTTTTTTCTATATTTATCCTCATTTATCCTCTCCTTTTCCTTCTCCATCCTTCTTCGTTCCGTGCGCTTTTTCCAACCTCATCTTCCTCGTTCATCTCCCCATTTTCATTTTTAATCCCTCTATTACTTGTTGTCGTCCTCATCCTCCTCATTAATCTTTTTCATCTTCATCTTAGTTCTTCCCTCTCTTTATCCACCGTCCTTCTCGTATTTCCCCACCTCTTTCTGTTGCTCTCTTCCCATTTTTTCCCCTTCTTCCCTCCCGTTTTTTCCACATTCTTTCTCATCCTTCTCTCATTTTTCCCGCTCCATCATCGACTCTAGTACCATATTCACAGTAAACTTGTGTAAGAGTATGCCTGTTTATAACTTTATCTGCACTACTCAGCTACCAAGCACTTGACTGCCGAACTGGAGTGTTTATTACTGTGAACTAAACGCCCGAACATACTTATTTTTCAATCTACTCATCATCTATATCAGCTTCGTATCACCATCATCATCACAACCACCAACACCATCGTCTAAATAATCTTTTTCCTTATCACGACCACAATCATCACCGCGACCATCATCATGTATTCCATTAACCCCTCCACATCCACACTCACAGATTCCATCACCTTCCTCCTCAGTTTCTCCTCCACTTCAGCTCCTCATTTTCTCTTCCACCCTCATCCCCTCAAGCTATCTATTCTCTCCCCAATACCCCTCTTTCTCAACTTTCTGTCTCCCACCTTTCTCTGTCTTAACTCTCCTTCGCCTCAGTTCTCCCCTTTAGCTCTTGCTGCATAACATCGCTTCCTTTCATCTGCTTCCTTCTTGTCAGTCCGTTCGCATATTCTATTCTGTCTCTTTGTCTCCGCTCTCTCGTCTTTCCTCTCCCCCTCCTCCCCTCTTCCAGTCCCCTCTGGTTTCTTTTCTTTTTCCGTCCTCTTCCTTCTGCTCCCACTTCTTTTCCCTTCCTCCTTCCCCTTTCTCCTCTGCCTTCCCTCACCTCTTCCCTTCCTTTACACTTTTCCACCACTCACCTCCTCGTTTCTCCCCGTCCCCATTGGCCTGTCCTATCGTTATTGGTGGCGTGACTATGAAGGCAGAGAAAACAGTAGCAACACACACATTAGGCGTTTGCCTCTGTTCCAGTACACACAGGATGCTGGAATGGCCTGCTGGAAAAGAGAGAGAGAGAGAGAGAGAGAGAGAGAGAGAGAGAGAGAGAGAGAGAGAGAGAGAGAGAGAGAGAGAGAGAGAGAGAGAGAGAGACAGACAGACAGACAGACAGACAGATAGATAGATAGATAGATAGATAGAGAGAGAGAGAGAGAGAGAGAGAGAGAGAGAGAGAGAGAGAGAGAGAGAGAGAGAGAGAGACGACTATTTGATGTGATAGGTGGGGAGGCTAAGCTGAAGCTGATGAGAGAGAGAAAGATTGCGAGTCGAAAGTGAGCGGTGGGAAAAGTGAAAACTTGGAAGGAGAGGGAAAACCGAAATGAAGGAGAAATACATACAGAACCCGCAAAGAGAAAGCATTAAAGGGAAATACAGACAGACAGGAAGTAGAAAGGAGGCCATGAAATTTATGGAGCTGAAAAATACTACCTGAGAAGGAGAGGAATAGAGTGTAGCTTGCAAAACGGAGGGAGGAGAGAGGAGAATAAATATATGTAGGAGACGGAGAAAAAAATCAGGAAAAAAATAAAGCAAAATAAAGAAAAGAAACGGGAGCAAAGAAAAACAGAGGCGAAAACAATACCGAAAAGAGGGAAAGGAGAGTGGATAAAGGAGAGAAGGAGAAGGAAGGAAGTGTGAGGTGAAGGAGAAGGATTAATAAGAAAAGCCAGTAGGCGAAGATGGCCAGCTCTAAGCGGGCCTTTAGTAGTCTAGCAACCAAAACCTTGTGAACAAAACTAGGTCATAGGCTGGTCATTGTGTCCAGGTTTGGTCAGAACCGGTTAATTCTGAAAGGTAAAAGTGCCTGCCACAATTAAACAAGACAAGCAGGTAGGCAACGATGGTTAGCTCTAAGCAGACCAAGCTTTGTCAGCGACCGGAAGTGAGTTTCGACACTAAAAGTCATTTTTATATGGAGGTATTCCAGTGCAATATCCCGCCGAAGACTCATAACCCTGGTTTAATAATTCTCGGAACCTTAGCATTTTGCGCAACAAGGCCGCAATCGTAGCGCTCTTCATATTTTCTGCACTTGATGACCCCTGACCACTGACCTGGCTGATATAGGACAAAGGTGCACGAAGCACACTTCTAGTACACTTTAACATCTATTAGCATGCAAAGTTTCATTCGATTCCATGCATCCACTGTTGAGGTAGGGAGTTGAAACTTAGCAGAATGGCCCACCAGAGGTACAACTTCTAGGTGGCACTGCCGGCAACTGGAAGTGAGTTTCGACACTGATTGTCATTTTTATATGGATGTACTCCAGTGCAACATTCCACCCAAGAATCATGGCCCTGGTTTAATTTAATTATCTTTTGAGCCTTAGCATTTAGCGTGAGCATAGTCGTGCTTTTAGCTATTTTCACAGTTTTTGCATTTAGTGACTTTTGTCCCCTGACCTGGCCAATGAAGCAGATAGGTATATGATAGAAAGTTGTAGTATTAGTAAGTGTCTATAAGCACGCAAACTTTCATTTAGTTCTATACAGCCGCTGCGGAACTAAGGGAGCATTTTTTAAAACAGGTACTGGTTGTTTGGGACCCTTAGGCCAATCTTTGCAGAGTTGCCACCCCAAAGTTAATGAGAGAGGGGAAAAGTGGATGGCATACTTCCGATAAGGAATGACTTTAAGATTACGCCTAAGGAGGTCAGAGCTTTCTATTCCCATTAGTAATGCTTCTACAGCTCAAAACGTGAAACGTACGAAAAAGTGGGTTTTCGGCCTTTGTAGGGCAACGAGTTGTGGCCTAGCAACCAAAACCTTGTGGACACAACTAGGTCATAGGGTGGTTATTGTGTCCAAGTTTGGTCGGAATCAGTTACTCGTAATTCTGACGGGTAGAAGTGTCTGCCAGAATTAAACAAGAAAGAAAACAGGAATACACAAGAGAACGAAAACTCGACTAACAATATGAGCAGCATGGAGCTGGCCAAAGGATACAATAGAAGAAGGAAAAAAGAAAAGAAGAAAGAAAACGCGAAACAATAAGGACTGCATGGAACTGGCCAAAAGGAAACGAGTGTATGAAGGCGGAGTGAAAGTAATGAGAAAGAGAGAGAGAGAGAGAGAGAGAGAGAGAGAGAGAGAGAGAGAGAGAGAGAGAGAGACAGAGAGACAGAGAGAGAGACAGAGAGAGAGAGAGAGAGACAGAGAGAGAGAGAGACAGAGACAGAGACAGACAGACAGACAGGCAGATAGAGACGTGATAGAAAAAATAATGAAAAAACAGTGTTCATTTTAGGAAAGAGTAAGGTACTATACATGGTGTAAAATTTAGCGATTGAAGGGTAGAAATACTGATGAGTACAGACAACCCTTGAGAGAGAGAGAGAGAGAGAGAGAGAGAGAGAGAGAGAGAGAGAGAGAGAGAGAGAGAGAGAGAGAGAGAGAGATGTGTTAAGGCCAACAAACACAGAAAACGAAAGGTTGAGAGCATGGAACACACACACACACACACACACACACACACACACACACACACACACACACACACACACACACACAGCATCTCATTTTACGAGACGTGCCACGAAGAACTACACCACTGCATTAAGGAAGAGAGTGGATCAGATTAACGTAAGGTGATAAGGCCGGGGAAGGAAGGAAGATTTAAGATGTGCTTGCCCTGACCCTGTTTTTGTTGGGATCTGTTTGTTTGGAGAGAGAATTCTTGCTTTAAGAGGAAGTAAATTTAGAGACATCACGGTGGCTAAGAACAGGACATTACTGTGGAAAGATGCCGAAGAGGAAATTGAAGCTTGAGTAAGTGGGAAGAAACTAAAGATAACAGAGAGTAAGCGATGAGTAGCGGCGAGAAATGTTGTTTTCAGCAGAAGAAGGGATTGTTCTCTACAGGGAAGTTGTAAGAGAAATATATGAGGCGATTAGGGGTAGAAAATTCGTATTTATAGACATGAAAATGAAAGGTAAGTCTAGAAGTGGAGAATAATACTTCTTTTAAAGCATTCGAAAAGAGAGGTGGTTGTGCTATGAAATTTATAGATGGCGAGAGCTAATGAGGAGAAAGGTTAATGAAGAATGGTAATTGCCATCCCTTCATCTCATTCGCAGCCTCCCACTCCCTCTCCCCCCTCCACCTCAGTCACATACATTCTCCTATTTAGTCTCTAGTTTTCTATCTATGGAAACATGCAAAGGCAGGTGCTGAGGCTAAGACAGGTGAATGGACGGGTATGGTAAAGAGTTTGGGAGTGGAGGAGAAGGAAGGTTGTGGGAATGAATAGAAGACTATGGATAAGAGAAAAGGAATGGAAGGGATGGAAGATTGTGGGGAAGATGGTAGAAATGGAAGGGATTTAAGATTATGGGAAAGAGGATAAGAATGGGTGGAAGGTTATGGAAAAGAAGATAAGAAAGGGTGGAAGGTTATGGGGAAGAGGATGGGAACTGGTAGAAGGTTGTGAGAAAGAGGCTGGGCGTGGAAGGCATGTTTTTTATGGCATTTAGGATGGGACGAGTTTGTGCTCTGTAAAAAATTTAAAACAGATTTAGACGAGGGAGATGAGGCTAAGGACCATACTTCAAGTGGAACAGAAAGCTTCGTAGCACCCATTCTTTAGCAATTTATTTTGCATGTTACACCCAAACTTTAACATATATGTAATCTGTCTCTTCAGTATTGACATCTTTCCCATCAATGACATACAAGAGGATATTTAGATGCAATACGCAGAATAAATCAACAACAACAAAGTGGTACGAAATCTCCAAACTAGCCCTAAGGACATATCAATGGGTCTATGGAATAAGACTGTTTAGATCATTCAGAACAGGGAGAGTTTATGGTCTGATGATGAGGATATGTAATTCCTATTGAAAGATGGAAGCAAGGGAGATGAAGTTAAAAAGAGTGAATATAGAGGGTTGTTTTAGTTTTTGTTGGGGCGATATTATTCTGTTCAAGAATCGAACACCCTTGAATCAACCGGTCGAGAGTTAGAGGTTCCTGAATCAGGCGTGTGAAGTAACAGCGTCCGTGAAGCAGATGTCCATGAATTGGGCGTCCGTGAATTGCACGGTCTTGAATCAGGTCCATGAAGTAGACGACCATGAATTAGACGTGTGTAAATTAAGCATCCTTGACTCAATGTCCGTAAATCGAACATCGTGAATCAAATGTTCTTGAATCTAGCGTCCGTGAATCAAATGTCCGTGTATCAGACGTCCTTGAACTAAAGACGCCCCTGACCATGAACGCATCAAGGATACCGACTCCTGCTGATAAGAATGTCACCATTCAGTATCGAAAACAGTCCAGACCACAATCAAACTAAATCGCAGAGGAATTTGTGTGTGTGTTCTTACCTAATTGTTCTTACCTAATTGAATCTTTACAGGAATGAGTCAAGCTCGTACTGTCCCGTGTCTTAAACCATTTTTATCATACATCTCCTTAAATTTATTAATTGATTTGGCACACACTATTTCATTCGGTAGTGCATTCCACTGATGAATTGCCGTTTTGAGGAAACTAAATTTCCTTACGTCCTTTCTTTTTATGCAGTTTTTTGCAGTGTCCCCTTGCTGATGCTTCCCCATAGGTTATATATTGATTTATTTCTATTTTCTCCTTCCCTGATGTGCATTTATATAGCATAATCATGATTCCTCTTTTCCTTCTCTCCTGAACTGTTGGCAGATTAAGTTTTTCTAGTCTTTCTTCATAGCTTATATCCCATCTTGTAGCGACCCTTTGAACTTTTTCAATCTTATCTATGTGTTTCCTGAGATGAGGATTCCAGACTTATGCATACTCCAAGGTTGGTCTGATGAAAGATGTTATTATCTACCTCAGCATGTCTTCATTTATGCATGTGAATGCTCTTCTCATTTTTGCAAGCATTTGTGTGTGTGTGTGTGTGTGTGTGTGTGTGTGTGTGTGTGTGTGTGTGTGTGTGTGTGTGTGTGTGTGTGTGTGTGTGGTGTGTGTGTGTGTGTGTCTTCTCCTCTCACCAGTTTTTTAACCCCTTCCTTCCGATGACGTATTCTATCCAGATTCTGAGTGAAGTTTGGAACTGGAGAACTACATATAGTCGTCATTTCTCCCTTCAGTACAAAGGGTTTTCCACTCAGCTGTGAAGAATCTCTGGAGGCAACAAGAATAACTTGTAAAAAAAGACGTCATAGCATCGAAGTTATTAATGTTTTATGAATGGCAAGGAGCACAGATTTTACTCTTCCCTCAGCAGCTGCAAGAATAAGAAACGAAAAACAAAGAAAAACATTTAATGGTAAAGATTATCCTTATATACCTTTGGAGGAAAGAAAAAAAAGAAAGAAAGAAAGAGAAAAGGAGAAGGAGTAGTACGATAAGACGAAGGCGTGTGAACAGTAGTGGAGGAAGCATAGGTGTCACATGCAAGCTCGAGCTAAAGAATCGACGCACTAGTTGTTTAATGGCAACTGGGTTAAAGTTGGCAGTTCATGGTTAGGTTGTTAGGACAACCATACAGTGATATTATTTGCTTGCTAAGGATTACACTACGCCACTGTATAGAGCAGTTTGATTATTCCAGTGTGCGTTAAGTTTTAGTGGGTTTATTGTTTATTAACAAACCAGTGTGATATTCACCTGGTGATATTGCAACATCATTATTCACCTGATTCCTTTATCTCCAGAATATTCGCTGTCTCAGTAGCTGCAGCGGGGGTTGTGACTCAGTGAAAGGTGGGTGGGTGACGCTCTGCCCCTCGGACTCTGCTGTATATTTTGTTTACAGTGGTCGGGTGATTTTCACCCGGATATGCCTGTTGTGTTTTTGGTGTTTGGGTGATTTACACCAGGCTATGCCTACTTATTTATACTGTAATACGTTGTAGGTGAAGGTAAGAACACACACACACACACCACACACATATAGATAGATAGATAGATAGATAGATATATCGTCCCTTCCTCGGTAGGGATAGGCCGGTCCTGCAGTGGACCTCAACGGCTGATTTTATATATATATATATATATATATATATATATATATATATATATATATATATATATATATATATATATACTGTCAGCGCACATTAACGTGTCCGGGAGGGAGCGCGGCAATGTAAATTTCCTGAAATGATATCAGTCAATGTGCGGCCAGTTAAGAAAATCGCTGGGGAAAAATGACTACTTGGCAATTTACGTCACTCCTCGGCCCATACCTCCCCACTGAGTGACAAAACTGTCAGTTGCATTTACACTCGTTTTTGTTGGATGTTACTGTTGATTGTCTCCCAGGATTGACTCCCATTTCCTTCGTGCGCTAAGTGTTTAAGCTGGCAGTGTGGCTTGTAAGCGATGTCTAAGCCATATACAAGCCATAACAACATTGTAAGAGTTATCGAGTGTCATAAAATTGGTTTGAATAGCCGTCAAATAAGTGAACAAACTGGTGTTAATGAACATACAGTGTGCCAATTGGTGACAAATTTCAAGGCCTCTGGAGGAGGAAAGGTACCTTCCCACAAACACGGTGGAGGAAGGACACCCAAGACCAGCAAGCGCAGCCTAAAAGTTATTAGGCGGCAGTTGGATGACAAACCAACCCTTACTGCCAGACAGCTTAAAGAACAAAACCCTATTGTGCTTCAGGACGTGAGTGTACGAACTATTCAGAGCGCCATACGAAAGAAACTTGGTTATCGGAAGTTGACAGCCAGGAAAAAGCCTTTCGTTACCGATCTTCAGCGTAAAAAAAGTGTTGCTTTTGGAAAGAAATATTCCTTATGGACTTTGAATGACTGGAGACGTGTTCTGTGGTCAGATGAATCCACGTTCTACGTTAGTGAGTCGAAGGGGCAGAAGGTGTGGCGTGGAAGAAATTCTGATCCCTGTAACCCGAAGTTCATGAGAAAGACTGTCAAGCATCCTGCCTCTATTATGGTGTGGGGGGCTTTCTCTTACAGAGGAACAGCCGACCTTATAATTCTCCCTAAAGGCCAGACTGTCAACGAAGAGTCATATCTTCGGCTCCTAGACAGTAATCTGACTGAATGCTTTCCAGCTACTGGCACTGAAGTGCTGCAGCAGGATGGGGTTCCTTGTCACACGCCAAAACCGTAAAACAGTGGCTCTGCATAAGTGAAGTTGAGTGTATTCCTGATTGGCCAAGCAGTAGTCCTGATATTTCACCAACTGAGAACCTCTGGGCTATTGTGAAAGAAAAATTAGGAGGTGAAGACACATCCACCTTGGCGAAATTGGAGGTTGCCCTTCGTCGTGCGTGGAGTAGCATTCCTCCCACTACTCACATGAAACTCGCTGATAGTATCCCAGACCCTCTTGTGGAAGTGCGAAGACGCAAAGGTTATCCCATCAACAAGTAAAGAAATAAATGGTGAGTGTTCAAGTAAGAGTTACTTGCAATATGCGCTGTTATAATGATTTTATGTAGGCAGCGCGAGTTTTGTTTTCGTTCGGAGACGTCAATGTGCGCTGACTGTATATATATATATATATATATATATATATATATATATATATATATATATATATATATATATATATATATTAGACCGGGTCATGAGATAATAAAAAAAAATTAAGCCCAGTTTTCTTTTTTTAAGAGGGGAAAATTTTGCTCCTATATAAAGGCAAGCGAACTGCAAAACGTTATATTCGTATCATGTCAGTAAGAGGTGGCACCTGGACACTTTATTATGCAACCCTTAGCTAGCACACTGTGACCGTGTACTACCCAGAACTCACCACGAGGAGGTGGTTGCAAATGGAGTTCCACACCTAACCTGTCCCATCCACCCTTCCATTAAACTGGGCCAGATTTACTCCGTTTTGAAATCCTTCATTGATCTGAGTATGTTTCTTATATACCCATCTCTGTTTCTGTATCCATAAACTGTTGCAGATGCTCCAGTCACCAGTTTTATTGTGCGTTCAACTGACTGAGTATGGCAAGGATACTTTGGAAAAAGCTTTTCCAAAATTTCAGGACTTTCAACCAAACCATGTAGTTCGACATCAGTCAAATTCTTGAGGAGTGGTGGTTCTGTAATATCCACCACATCCCAGCTGAGTATTTGAATATAATGATCTGCCCCCAAATTTCTCTGGTACTTTTCTCTTCTTTCTTGTCTCGGGTTCTTTCTTGCTGCTAGATTTTTCTTCACAGAATCTCCTCTGACGTCAATATCTTCATCAAATGCCATGCCCAAAAGCATGTTTTCCGGATGGACATAGAAAGCATTTGCTTGAATAGCCTGAGTAGCAGCCTTATATGCTCCCAAGCATTCATTTTTCAAATATTTGATCTTGGTAAAAGCATTGAATAGATGCTTTGGGCCCTTGACACAGGAAGGATTTTTCTTAATCTCAAACCAGGTCGATTTATATACAATCATCAAATATTTGGCTAATGTTTTTAGTGGTTTGGAAGGAAGAGGTACTGAGCAATACAGTCTCAAAATTCTTGCACATGCTGTCAGCCATCACGAATGTGCTAATGTGCCTGGTTCAACTGAAGAGAATGCTGCAGGAAATTTTCCAGATGACACTGCTTACCATATAGTCAGAATATATTTTTGATCCTTACTTAAAAATCTTGCTCTGAATAGGTTTCATGAAACTTCTTCGCATCATCTACTGGGATTGGTTCAAAATTTACCACAGGGAGGTTACTGTTTCTCCTATCTTCTTCCTAATCTTTCCTTTGAATGCTGTAGGCCCTAAGGTTTCATCTTCCAAATGTTTAAATATATACCGAAATGGAAGCTCATTGAAGTGTAACAAACATAAAAGCCACTGTAAAGGACAGTTAAGAAAGGCTTCAATCAATTTTATTGCTCCGTCCTTTGTCCTTGTGGTTAACAGGTGTTCCATCACACCCTATTGCAACAAGCATCTCAGTCTTCAGCCCACAGTTCATCAGGCACTCAGAAATAGCAGCTGCTGTTCCCCTGTCAGGAGTTACATGGTTAGGGTATTCAGAGCCTAGCTCTTTAACCAATGAAATGTGTTCTCAAACTTGCTTACTTGGTGAATGAACAGACAACCATTTTCATCTTTTCTCCCTTCCAGTGTTAATGTTTTTTCTTTTCTTGTTTTTATTTCATCAAAATACTGTGCTGTTATGTCTTCCTTTTCTATATGCTGAAGTCTTTCTCTTCCTGATTTTCTGAACACGTCTTACATTTGACTTGTCTTCGACTAAATTCTTGTTTTCGGGTGAAACACGTCCATCACCCACCAGGGCGGAAGTGGCAACTGAAGTGGCACCTCAATCACTCACACCAAATCGATCAGCTTCTCTTGCAACCAGTTCACAATTGATTCCCATTCGTGATATCTTATTTTTTTTCCTCTTTTTTTTTTTCCACACTCGGACAATATGTTTCAACTGTACCATCATATTCCAAACTATCATCAGTATCACTCTTTTGCTCCATCCCACTTTGACCTTCCTGAAAATAGAATCGCAAGTTTTCTCTCTGTAGTTCTCTGCATCTCTCTCTTTTTTTTTTTTTGCTCCTTGTAGCAGGATTTTTTGTTTCTTTTGTATCCACTTTTCCAGTGTACATCTGTCTGATTCCTCTTTGATCTGAAAGGAACTCTCTTTAACTTAGGGCACCTTTCTTTTCTTTGAACACTTACACTCTTCGAAGGACTTACATTTGTAACTGGAGATATCAAATAGCTACTTCTGCATATGAGTTTTATAGTTTTCAAGTTGTTTGTTATAGCAGTCTTTCCCCCTTGTTTTTCACTAGGGTCTTGTACTTAGAATGGTTGTCCAAAACCAGCTGTGTAATTCTTGTTAGGTGAACACAAGGAACTGAAGCTTTTTTCCAAAGACATTGAAGTTCTGATCCAAGATCCTTAGTTATTTCCTTCACTGACACTTTTGATTTTTCTGTTTCAGCAAGAAGTACGTGTCTTTCCACATCCCACTTCGTTGGAAGTTGCTTGTCACCAATAGTTCATAAAGTGCCAAAAATATCATGAGTTAAGGCAGACCGAGTAGTGTGAGCCATATTTGTAGTTCTCCAAGATATTTAGCTATTAAGCTTTAATACCTGAGAATGAAGAAAAAGGAATAAGAGAGCAAAGAATAGATGATTAAAGAAGAAAAAAAAAACATGAAATACAAGGTCTGACCTAAAAGACTCCTATTACCTTCACTGACACTTTTGATTTTTCTGTTTCAACAAAAATAAGTGTCTTTCCACATCGCACTTCGCAGGAAGTTGCTTGTCACCAATAATTCATAAAGTGCGAAAAATATCATGAGTTAAGACAGACCAAGAAGTGTGAGCCATAATTGTCGTTCTCCAAGATATTTAGCTATTAGGCATTAATACCTGAAAATGAAAACAAGTAATATGAAAGCAATGAATAAATGATTAAAAAAAAGATCACGAAATACAAGGTCTGACCAACAAGACTCCTACGACGGCACTGGTGCGCCAGGTTCAGCTAATGGCGTGTGTGTGTGTGTGTGTGTGTGTGTGTGTGTGTGTGTGTGTGAATAAAGTAACTCAGTTCTGATCCGTTTTAGGTCAATCTGGGTGGAAGCGCTAAGGGCCATCCACGGATTTAAAGATGTAGGGGAGACCGGGTCTAGTTGTGACAATCTTTTATTTTTCCTTATTGCATCATAAGTTAATGGTATAATATAATGATTTTTTGTGTGAAAGCAGGAAAATATGTACGTTTATTACAAATACAGACAAAATAAACGAAAACATTTTTATCATATGGTTAATGGTGGCATGTCAATCATCACAATTTTCCCCAGACACGAGGCAACTTGTTACGCACACCAGGGTAAATTGATATGCATGTTATAGAACCCAAATATATCCATAATTATTCTATTGTAATTAACATGTGAATACAGGTGTAGCAACATATTGGATGTAATGTAAATAAAATTGAATCATTATCATGCATTCAGTTACTCATCACAACCTCTGTCAGTAACTGTAGCATTAAGTTGTGCAGCTGCTCTCATTCAATTACTCCACCACCGTTATCATTCAATTACTCCACCACCGTCACCACACTCACTGTATCACTCACTTGTTCCACTTCCACTATTTAAAGATAGACAGAGAGATAGATATAAATAGCCTGATTTATACAGACACATTGATTTACTGATACAGATCCATAGACGAAGGAATAAATTGATAGTCTGAGTCAGACAGGTAGATACAGATAGATATATTAGGT
The DNA here is from genome assembly GCF_032717465.1 of Coenobita brevimanus. NCBI lineage: Eukaryota > Metazoa > Arthropoda > Malacostraca > Decapoda > Coenobitidae > Coenobita > Coenobita brevimanus. Next base: position 27,290,605 of record NC_136960.1, read on the forward strand.
AGATAGATAGATAGATTGACTGACAGACGAACTGACAGATAAACACAGATACCACCTAGATCTACATAAGATAACTTTTACCTACACGGTTCATTTACCAATATGTTACTTTTACATTACACTGAACTGATCTGCAACACTTTTATATGATTAGTTTCCAAAACTCGTTTGACTGCTGCCTCCATGACAGTCTGTTATCTAAGGGTAATTCCAGGGATGGTTGAAGTGATTAGCTGAAAATATTGGGATAATTTAGTACAACAGTTCTCGAATGGGGTAAATTGATACCGTAACAACTAACCAACAACAATGTAACCCAACACTGGTGTTCCGTACACTTGGCCATTTTATATTTATAAAAATGACGCCACCACCATAAACCTTTGCTAATTTCATAGCCTTAAACGTATGTGGTTCCACACACCAGGTGACTCAGCTGCATCAACATGTGACTTTGATATATCAAAATAACTCTGAGCATGGGAAAAAAAAAATGACAGTTACAATATCTGTTTTTTCTCTTAGCTCTTACTCAAGCAACGCCTTCAAGTTGCCACTACAGGCTCTACCTTTGCATGAAAGCTGCATAACATGGCGAAGACCACTCCCTCATCTATAAACTAATTATAGAGATACTGAGGGTGTAACAACTTGGACATGTAACAACTAGACCCTGTCTCCCCTAATATTCGGAATTAAAGGTCATAAGGCAAGCTCAAACAATTCTGTCATCTGACCATCCTACTTAAAAACAAAAAATACACATCACTATACATGTAGTAAAACCACAACCAAATACAGTAGTAAAAATGTCACATCACTTTCATCAGTCAGGTCTCCCTCAAGAAAGTCCACTTATCAGTCATAACAAAAAACCCAAGATGGTGGAAAAGGTTAAGGACGTGTCAGCTGATCTGCAGTAATTTATAAGTGAAGCACGTTCACGAATAAATCGCCGACAGCACAGGATGGTATGACCAATAGCTAACACCGCCCCACAGATGTCACAGCACAGTGGAAATCGTCTCTCTGAATATGGTATTATATATATGAGCTATGTGCAGTTCATATGCAAGCATGCCAATATTCTCTCTTCTAGGCGTCATGTTTTCAGTTGTCAGCCATTGCTTAGACATTGTTTCTGATGACCTTATGGACAAAAATGGTTTCCTTAATTTGCCCATAAAGTCATCAGTAATTGTAGCTCAGTATCAGCTGAAAATTGGATCATGTTTATACAGCATTTGTTACTCAGAATTTGTCCAAGAACAACCTCCTGAAGTCTGACACATTTTCCATGGAACAATAGGTATTTCATATAAGCGTGTTTATTTTGCTGTTTTTCTCCTCCTGTGTCCTCCCTCACAACCCCTTGTCTGTCTAATACCTGTCTCATACTGGTACAATAGTCGTCTAAGAACTGTCTCATACCCGACTTGTTCCTGTCTCACGTGACGTTTTTCAAGCTACTTCCCCAGCGGATGGCTTGTTTGGGGGCCTTGGCGGGATTGGCGTGAGAAAAAATGAAAGAGATGAGTGACAGAGTAAATGGAGGAGAGAAACAATAAGGAGGAAGGAAAAAAGGATGAAGCGTAGAAAAGTGACGGTTCATGTTTCAGTTTAATGTTGGTAGAATAGGGTTTTAGATGGGTTTGGAAAAGGGTGACGGTGATGATATCTTAGATGAGACATGCAGCCATTTGCACGGCTACTTCTCAGTAATTCCATTATCGTCTCTCACTCTCTTCTTTCGAAGGAAAAAATAATGTTTGAATGGGCATTTTTTTTTTTAAGTAAAAAAGAACCCAAAACTGAGCCTTTAAGATTAGTCTCTTTCTGGAGAAGATTGAAGAAGGAAACCCTAAATGAAGATCCATTCAGTCCTAGATGCCAGGTCATATTACTTTTAAAAGACTGGTTATAACATATCAGACTCGTAGTTGATTATATTGTAGTCGTAGCCAAGCTGTAGTAGACAGTGAGTAGATTTGTAACCTTAGTTTACACGTAATCGATGACAGGAGAAAGGTAAGGATTAGTACTGGAGTTTGTAGTTTATTTCTTCAATGGGGTATCCCAAAATTTACACCAAGTATGTCTCACAAGAGTGTATGGAGGTAAGCGTGTTTTATGTTTGTTAACTTCGCAAGCCTGCCCTTTTTTTCCCCACCGTGTTTCTCTCTCTAGAGTCTAGACCCCTTTCTTGCTGGTTCTCCTCTCTCCTTCTGCCTCCTAACTCATTCTCTCTTGTATAAGAGAGTTTGTGTTACGTGTAGTGAACGGTTCAGTAGAATTTTCTCGATTTTGAGGAACTTTCCTATCAGGCGTCACGAGGTGCTGTTTGTGGCTTATTGTGCTGGGTGTGGCATTCCTGCTGAGAGGAGAATGAACGTCACTTCCTCCAGTCGCTAGCCATGACTTTGACTTGACCTCTAGATTACATATGTATGCTTCTAGCTATATTATATTGTACTATGATATTTTAGAGTCCTGACATCGCTCAGTCACGCCCTGCTGGCGAACCTACGAAAGCATGTAGCAACTAATTCTACTCTGTTAATACACAGTATTCATTATAATACTGTAGAGATATAATATTCATGACAATATTGTACAGACATAATAATATTGTAGTAACACATTGTATGTATAATGCAGTAAATACATTGTAGTAAAAATGAATACAAAATATTGCATAACAAATTGTAGTACTGCAGTGGCACAGATGTGTATGTACAACAGGTAAAGGCATACACTTATGCAATGGTAAAGTTGCTAGGTCATTACATTACATATGGTGTTATGCCTATAGTAGTGCCTAATATTACACTTAACTTGATGATTCTGATAACACAGAATTGTAGGAACATTGTAGTTGCACTGAATGAATATAATTGTTACATAATTGTATTATTTAACTGAATCAATATTATAATTGTTATATAATTATATTTTAAATTATTACCGTATTGTAATTGTTACATAATTGTATTGTCTATCATTCTAATTGTATTGTATTGTGCATAATTATACTGTATTGTGACTGTTACATAATTGTAGCAATATAACTGCAGTAATGCTATCGTTTGTAGTTACATAATTGTAACAACTGTAACATAATTACAATAATGCTATCGTTTGTAGTAACTTAACTGTATCAACATAATCGCAGCAATATCGTAGGTATTGTAGCAGTTGCAGAAATATTGTAGTGACTGCAGTAATATCGTACAATTACATTGTATGTTACATTTTAAGTTGCGATATAATTGTGTGCACATGCATATAATTACACAATAGTAACACAGTAGCAGCAATCAGTGTATTATGAATCAGTCATCTATAACACTTGCTGTAATAATATTAAGCAATATTTATTATAAGTCCCCTCATCGTTTCTTACCAAAAACAAATCTATTAATTAGCTAATCCAGTCATGCTGCGGTCGACAGTAGTGATGATGCGCATTAGAGATGGCTCGTGGAGAACAATAACTTTGTTCGTTGGTTCACTTATAGGAGTTTGTACTTTACTGTGGCATTTGTGGCGACAGTTGCACCTATTTTTGTTTGTCTGTTATGGGATCTTAATTTATTTTTGAATGTATTGATTTTCTATAATTTGTTTTCATCGTTGAGTTCACTTTTTCGGTGGAGTCCGAGGTTTTATAATTGCTGGCTAATCCTTGGAACCCTTTTTCAGGCTTAGTTATGTTACACATTACTGAGATAATATGTAACCTCATATTTTGTTATTTTATATAAAAATATATATACAATGTGTACAATATTAATTATATACACTCTTCGTTTGAGAAGGCGGTGGCTGAATCGGTAGAGAGGTGGCCTGCAATCTTAATGGACCCAGAATCGAATCCCGGCTGGGGCAGGGAACAGTTTAAGGATTTGAATGTCCTAAAAGCAGACTTTCCTGATCTACCAGATGACCCGCCGACATCTCGTAAAAATACCTCCGCTAATACGAGTACACCAGTCCTGTAAGAGACAGCCCTAGCATGTATTCAGTATGGATGGTGGGTGTTAGCGCCGAAGTGGTGACATATGGAGGTCTAGGAGGACTACTGGGCCTTGGGATAGGTCACTGCCCCCCAAGAAATAGGCCCTAAAGCCTTTGCCCAGAGTCGCACACGTATAAAAAAATATATATATATATGGTGGTCAGTGTACAGTATGTGTCAGCACTGTGTGGAAATCTTTGTCTTCACGATTGTGTGGAAGAGGATGTTCATTCTTGCTAACGTCATTCGTCTTGGCCATTTTTTTTTCTCTCTCTCTCTTCCTGATTTTCCTTGAGCTGTAATTTAATTTTTCTGGTCCCAGTAGATGGCTTTAATTAATAACTGTTTATTACAGCTCTTTTAATCACTCACTGGATAAATGTGGTAGTATTTGGAGCCTCTGTGGCACAGTGGTAGAGTGTGCTTTTCGAATGCTGGTGAGCACGGGTTCGCCTCCCGCCAGAGTTGTAAAAACTTTGCGAAGCGTTCACCAAGCCATTTGCTACTTTGGCGGACACAAGGGGTGCTGGGGTTGAACCAGTGTCGCATACTAGTATGCTTACACCCAATCGGCTTAAGGCGGGCCGATTACACTTGGTTCACAGACTGCACACACATCCAAAGCTCCTACAACACTACAGTCACACTCACAAGCACTTCTCACCCTACATACAGTCTCTAGACAGCCTAAGCCACTGGGTAGAGATACATTGGCTGTATCGTCCCTGCTTCGGTAGGGATAGGCCGGTCCTGCAATGAACCTCAACGGATGATGATGATGATGATATTTTATTTATCACTCTACAGATGGAATACTGCCTAGTTGTACGCATTAAACACTTATTTAATGTTTAAATGCTATAGTAAATGAGAGAATATATACAGTATATAATTGTTATTGTTGGTGCAAGTACTTAGTGATTGACTTAATGTAGATCACTGAAATAGGTATATGTACATAAGTCGTAACTATAAAGCACGTTTTATATGTTTGTGCAGAATTTTTTTATCTATTATTGTGTCCATCACTGTGTATTGTATAAATGAAGTAACTATGTAACTCACTGATTTTTACCGTGGTGGGAACGGTTTGTGTGATGGTGGGTGGTGTTGCCAGACACGGGTTGATTGACATGTTGTGGCTTCTCAGTAGACGCTTAGCACAGCACGTTGACTTCTCCTTCTTGGTAGCTGTGGTGAGTAAATGAGTAACGATGAGTAATATTGAGTGAGATGAGTGGTGAGTGAGATGGCTGGGTCAGGGCTACGTGGTATTTGCTGCCATCGTCTGACCTGTTCATCCCTGCATCAGCGTGGTGGTGGTGGAGATGGAGGGTAGGTTGGGAAGAAATGTGGGGTCAGGTGGGGATTGATGTGGTGGTGGGTTGTGAGTCGGCGATATCCCTACAGCTCCGTTTGTGTTTACTTGATCGTAGATTTGTATGTGATTTCCTGTACAACGTTAAATTGTACTTTCTTGCTGTAAGGTGTTGACTAGGAGATAACGTTGGTTATCATCTCGCCTGCTTGTTCCGTAGCAGTCGTAGATATTTGTAGTTCATTGGTTCGCTGATTGTAGATGACGTAGAAATTGGAAGATTGGTTGTAACAATATATTGTCAAACCACTGCCAATATAAAGCTGTGAGGCGTCGTGTGGCTTGACTTGTAGTATTGTTTGTTTTCTATCTTGATAATGTAGACTCAGCTGTAGACTCGTAGACTTGTAAACTTGTAGGTATGGTTTGCACGCTCGCGGCCACCAAAATAATATTTCAAACTTGTAATTGATTACATCATAGTCGTAGCCAAGCTGTAGGAGACAGTCAGTAGATTTTGTAACCTTAGTTTACTTGTAATCGATGACAAGAGAAAGATAAAGATTAGTACTGGGGTTTGTAGTTTGTAGTTTATTTCTTCAAAGTGGATATCTCAAAATTTACATTAAGTATGTCTAAAAGGAGTGTATGGAGGTGAGCGCATTTAATGCTTGCTAACTTCGCGGGCCTGCCCCTTTCATCCCCACCGTGCTTCTCTCTCTAGAGTCTAGACCCCCTGTCTCGCTAGCTCTCCTGTCTCCTGCCTCCTAACTCATTCTTTCTCGTATAGGAGAGTTTGAGTCACTCGTGCTGAACGGTTAAGTAGAATTTTTTCGATCTAGGGGAACTTTCCTATCAAGGGTCACGAGGTGCTGTCTGTGGCCTATTGTACTGTGTGTGGCATTCCTGCTGAGAGTGCATATGTCACTTCCTCCAAGCCCTAGCCATGACTTTGACTCAACCTCTAGATAACATATGTATGCTACTAGCTATTATATATTGTATTATGATATTTAGACTGACAAACAGACACTGAGAAGGAGATACTAAGGTAGACATTTCCAAAGCAGATCAAATGTGTACTGTAAATACAGACTGAGAGCACATGTTACATCCTGCATTAGTGTGTTGAGTTGAAATGGGGTGTGTACGTGTAGCACAACAGATGGTTGCGTGCCCAGAGTAATGGGTTTATCACTGGGTACTCATATCATAGTCTTTCCTGCTTTTGTTATTTTAAGGTCCCATTTTCTGGATTCTGTTCATCCCTTTAATAATATCGAATGAAACAGAGGTAGATTATTGATGATGATAATGATGTCTTTGTTCTTTTATATTTCTGTCTGTCTGTCTGTCTGTCTGTCTGTCTGTCTCTGTCTCTCTCTCTCTCTCTCTCTCTCTCTCTCTCCAACCATCATCTTTAGGCTAATCTCGTTTCATTTGCCTCCCAATTTAAGAAAGTTGTCACTTATTTTTTCTCATCCTCATCCGCATTCTTTATAGGGGTCTTTTAGTCTTTATTCCTTTTTTTTTTTCGGCTGGTGTCTTTTTTTTTTTGTATTGTATTGGTAGTGATGATTAAGTGATTTTGGATAGGGGAATCTGGGGGACACTTAACCCTGCCAGAAGCCCCGGTATTATGGTTACCACCCAGCGTAGTAAATGGTTTGCTGAGTACAGGAAACCACTTGGCTTGTCACTCAGTGTAGAGATCAAATGGCTTCACCACACTGAGTGAGTGGATGATGGGCACCCCCATCAAAAGTCCTGATGTGTGATGAACAGGGTGGCTTTAGGAGTGGCAGAGGATGAGTGGATCAAATGTTTGCAGTGAGACAGATAGCAGAGAAGGCTTGTAAGAAGGACCATAAGGTGTTTGTGGCATTCATGAATCTGGACAAAGCATACGACAAAGTGGACAGAGAAGGATTGTGGAAGGTTTTGCACATGTCCGGTGTAGATGGTAAGCTGCTAGGTGCTGTCAAGAGTTTTTATGATGGTAGTGAAGCATGTGTAAGGGTTGATGGGCATCTAAGTGAATGGTTCACGATTGGTGTGGGTGTGCGACAATGTTGTGTGATGTCCCCATGGTTGTTCAATATATATATATATATATATATATATATATATATATATATATATATATATATATATATATATATATATATATATATATATATATATATATATATATATGGATGGGAGAAGTGAAAACATGAGTAATGGAGAGAGGGATGACGTTGGTAGTGAGTGGTGATGGATGGAATATCTCAATTTTTTTTTTTAAGCTGATGATGCAGTACTGCTTGCAAATACCGGACAAGAATTTGGTGGGCTAGATCAGAGTTTTGCTGATGCCTGTGAGCGTCGTGCCTTGAGAGTAAATGAAGCAGAATAAAGTGATGGTTATTGAGAGAGAAGGTGACCCCCAGTGCGATATTACAGTGAATGGAGAGAGACTGGAAGTGGTGAGAGAGTTCAAATATCTGGGTGCAGTGATAGAGAAGGGAGGAAAATGTGCAGACGAAGTGGAAAGTAGAGTGACACAAGGAAGAAGAGTAGCTGGTGCAAAAAAGGCCTTGATAAGAAGCAGAGGCTTGAGTGTTGCAGCTGCACGAGGCTTACATGAAAGAGTGTTAGTGCCAACTTTAACATATGGATGTAAGACTATGGTGTGGCATGAAAATGAACGTCATGAGTAAGAGCAGTGGAGATGGGACTGGTGAGGAATGTATGTGGAGTACAGAGGGTGGATAGGATACGAAATGATGTGATTCGTGAAAGACGTGAGGTGAGAAAGTTGGTGGACACCGGAATCTAAGAGAGTGTACTGAGATGGTATGATCATGTAGAGAGAATGGATAACAATAGAGTGGTGAAAAAGGTATATCTGAGTGAACTTGAAGGGGAGAGGAGGCGAGGTAGGCCAAGTAGAAGGTGGAGAGATATGGTGGGGGAGTGTGTGAGGAAAAGAGGTTTGGAAGTCGGTGAGGCTAGGGAACTGACAAGAGATCGAGCTGGTTGGAAGAATGTTATGAGAAGAAGTGCATGATCAGGGATTTGGCAAACCTTTTTAACGTGGCAGTGCCTGGATTGACTCGATCGGATACGTTTATGCGAAGAAATAAAATGTGGTGAATGATTTTGGCATATCCGATAGGGCCAGGATTCCGGGGACTTGAATGATGAGTGAATGGAAGCGTGGCCCATTGGACTGGGCAAGTTTGGGCTGTCTGGACATTGCTGCGCCTCACCCTGCCCTAGGGTGGGAAAGAAGGTCCGGATGATGATGATGATGACATTTATACCTTCAGCCAGACAGAGGATTAAAACCCTCTTGCCTCCAGCCGATCATAATAATATTTGAAGGCAGACCTCTTACATACAATGGGTTAATGATGGCTATCTTCTCTAGTTGTAAAATTCTGTCCACAGCTGGATAAACTCGTTTGGGGATTGGCAGAAATATTAGAAAATCCATCATCAGATTGAAGGCGCAATTCTAAATATCTTGATATATCCGTTTTCTTTCCTTAATGATTTTATTTTGGCATTAATTTCCATCGAATAACACTCAATTTCAGTCTCTGTCCCTTTTTATCCCCGACCCAACTTCACGCTTTTTCCTTTTCCAACGATTCTTTCTAAAGCTCCCCATCCTAACTCCCTTTTCAACCATCCTTCCTCCATCGTCACCGATTCTTATTTCGTCTTCAGCCATCTTTCCTCTACATCAACTTTTCGTCCTTCATTTTCAATCATTCGGCAATCATCCTTTCTTCATCCTCTCTCACCTTCATCCATCCTTTCTACAGATCTTTCCATCCATCCATCCTATATCACTAACTAACCTTCCTAAATCTCCGACCTTCCTTCCTTCATCCCTAAGCATTTTTTCTTCATCTCTAGGCAGCATAACAATAAATCCAACCATCCATTCTCCATTATCATCAACAACCTTTAGTCGGTTTTCAGCCATTCATCCTGTATCACCAGTCATCTTTTTCTCAGTTTTAGTCGTCCATCAGTCTGGTTCCAGCCATCCTTCTTCTATCTCCAATCATCTTTCCTCAGTATCAACCGTCTTCTCCCATCTACATCCATCCTTCCTCCATCTCTAAGCATCCATGTTCTCTCCCCAGCCATCTTCTTCATTTCAACCATGCTGCCTTCATCTCCAGGCATTTCTCCGTCGCCAGCAGTCACTCTTTTATATCTGTTTTCCTAACTCCCTGTCCCTTTCTCTCCTTCCCCTTTTCATTTTCCCCCTCCTTTCCTTCTCATCACTCCCTCTAGTCTCTCCTGCCTCTCTTCCTCCCGTCCCTTCCACTCCTCACTCTCTCTTCTTCTTACCTCCCCCACACTCAAAACCCTCTTTGCCTCCCTCCCCTAAAATCTCTCCTGCCTTCCTCCCTCCCTCCTTCTTGCCCCTTCTGTTCCCCTCCCCCTCTCCTTCCCTCCCCTTCTGTGTCCCTTCCTCCCTCCCGCCCTCCCTCCTTCCTGCCCCTTTGGTCCCCTTCCATCCCCGTCTTCCCGCCTCTTCTGTCCCCCTCCCTCCATCCCTCCACCCCCTTCTGTGTCCTCCCTTCCTCCCTCCTTCCTTCCCCTTCTGTCCCCCATCTCTCTATCTTTCTCGCTCCTTCTGTACCCTTTCCTCCCACCTTCCCGCCCCGTCTGCCTCCCTCCTTTCTTCCTTCCCGTCCCTTGTGCCTTCCTCCATCCCTTAAACTCAGATAACGGAGAGCACATTGATGATGAAACTATGATAGCGAAAATTCTTAATACTTTCTTTGCGTCAGTATTTCCAACAGAAAATATAAATACGATTTCTGCTATTTCCCCCATTCCTATAGAGGAGAGCACTAAAATCACTGACATTACAGTTAGTGATCGCGACGTACTGCTTGCAATTAGCAAATTAAAAGAGAATAAAACACTGGGACAGGAAAAAATATCTCCACGTGCATTGAAGGAACTAAAGAATGAAATATAAAAGCCTTTATCTGAACTTTTTAACTTATCACTTAAGATCAGTAAGGTGCCACATGAATGGAAGCATGCTAACGTAACCCCAGTATTCATAAAGGGCAACAGAACCCAACCAGAAAACTACCGCCCAGATAGTTTAACATCGGTGGTTTGCAAATAGCTTTAAACTACAGTATTATCAGAGACAAGCTTGTGAGACACTTAGAAACAATCCCATTAAAGCTTCGCAACATGGATTTCGTAATAATCACTCTTGCCTCACGAATCTGCTGGACTTTTTCAATGATATACTGAACATGAATGACGATACTAAATCTGATGATGTGGTCTACCTCGATTTTCAAAAGGCTTTTGACAAAGTTCCGTGCAAAACACTCCTTCAGAAGCTAAAGGCACATGGTTTCAGCAGCAGTGTTCTCGGGTGGGTAGAAGATTGGCTTACCGGACGAAAGCAAAGAGTTGTAATAAATGGAAAAGAGTGAGACTGGATAAACGTTACAAGCAGAGTGCCGCAGGGTTGAATGTTAGGGCCTATTCTTTTCTTGATATATGTGAATGATACTGATGAAGGATTGTGTTGTTAGATTTCAAAATTAGCTGATGAAACTAAAATAGGTATATAAAAGAGCAGATACAGCACAGCAAAGGCAGGCAATTCGGTGAGATCTTGATCAACTGTTTAACTGGGCCCGAGTATGGCAAATGGATTTCAATAATAATAAATGCAGACATTAGCAGTAAAAATGTAAGAGCTAGTTATAGCATGAATAATGTCCGACTTGATAGGGTAAACCAGTAAAAAGACTTAGGAGTTATAATAACAAACGATTTGAAACCAAGTAAACAATGCATAGAAGCTGTGAAAAAATAAAAATAAAAAGAAAATAAAATTATTGGACTCATAGGTAGAGCATTCGAATATAAATCCGATAATATCGTCCTCACTTTGTATAATTCCTTAGTACGCCTGCACTTGGAGTATTGAGTTCAGTTTTGGACACCATATTATAAAAAGGATATGGAAAAGCTTGAAAGAGTACAACAAAGGATGACAAAGATGATACCTAGATTGAAAAATAAACCATACCAGGAACGTTTAGAAGCCCTGAATCTCTTTACCCTAACTAAACGGAGGTTACAAGGAGATTTAATTCAAGTTTTCAAAATATCCAAAGGACATGATAACATGACTGTCGATAAATATTTCACAGTTGATTACTCGAATTATACTAGAGGCAATGGGCATAAAGTAATTGGCAGACGATTCCAGTAGCATAGGCTTCACAGCCTGCTCTCAAGGCCCAGTAGTCCTCCTACATCCCATACACCTCCCTACATGTCACCACTTCGGCGCTAACACCCACCGTCCATATTGAATACATGCTAGGGCTGTCTCATACAGGACTGGTGTATTGGTATTAGCGGGGGTATTTTTACGACATGTCGGCGGGTCTTCTGGTAGATCAGTAAAGTCTGATTTCATGAAATTCATATCCTTAAACTGGTCCCTGCCCCAGTGGGAATTTGAACCTGGGTCCGGTAGGACTGCAGGCCACCTCTCTACCAACTGAGAGGTTGGTAGAGAGGTTGGTATCCAGGTCTCCTGGATAAGTATTTGTCGTCTAACCCCCAGCTTAATGTGTTTACTCCTGAATGACACACTTGTGAATGTACAAATTTTTATTTTATTTTATTTTATTTTTCTAGAGCCTGGATCAATTTATTAAATGCAAATATAATACAGTATATGCACAGACTAGGACATGCACTGATAGCCCTGAGTTAACGGTCACTACTCATACTTTCGATCTGTGATGGGCTGTGGATCACTGAGGGTCCCTGTTAGTTAAATGACCACCATCGAGATTCTTTAAATGTACTAGGGGTCTCTGCTTCAGCTGTCCCTCATGGGAAAGTTTCTAGTCTCGGTGGAATGAACGGAGCTGGGGTCTGATTGACTGTTGCCTACCTTAATAGCACCAGGCAAGGCTGCCACACCGCCCCTGAACTTCCACACTGTGCAATGTGCAATATCCACTCTGTGTCCGCAGACACCCCGTTAACTCAACGTACCCTTATAGTGCCATGCGTTAGTTATGTATATATTCGATTATTCATTTTACTTTACTACTTTCCCTCTCAGGTTATTCATACTGGTAGCTTATAGATAAATTATTATAGAATGTAGCTATTCCTTTTCAGTCTTTCCTATGAAATTTCTATGTTAGTTTTCCATACTGCATGGTGATTTTTCTCACTTTCTCTTGCCAGTTTTAACTGGAGGGTTTGGAGTTGGGGGGAGCCTTCATGCTTTACTATCCTTATCCTTCAGCATGTGGAGTTAGATTTCGTAGTCATAGTCTATTCTGTAATAAACAGCCTCGAAAAGACCATAAGATCTATTGCTGCATGCTTTCCTTTGTACTCCCCTTGTACTCACTCCTTCTCGCCCATTATGCTTCCCTCCTTCCTTCCCTCCCGTCCCTTATGCCTTCTTCCATCCCTCTCTCCTTTTCGTCATGTCTGCCTCCCTCCTTTTCCCTCCCGTCCTTTTTGGCTCCTTCCCTCTCTCCTTCTTGTACCGTTAGCCTCCCTCTATCCTACTCTCCCGTTCAATTTGCCTCCCTCCTTCCCTCCCTCTGTCCGTCCCTTCTGTGTCTTTTGCCTCACTCCCCCTCTCATCCCTTTTCGCCTCCATCCATGCATCTATTTTTTGTTTCCTCCTCTCCGTTTATCAAGTTCTTTTTGCCCCTCATCTCATCTCTTCGAACTCCCACCATTTCCCTTCCTCCTGCTCCCCTTGCTTCTTAGCCGCCTGTTCTTTACTTTCCTCTTTCCTCCCCCTCTCCCTGCTTGCTCCCTCCCATTCCTCTTCACTTCCTAAACTCTTGCCACTTCTCTCGTTTCTCGTGACTTCCTCTTATCCCTCCTTTTTTTCCTGTCATTTCTCTTGCCTTCCTCCCATCCCTTCTGCCTCTCCTTTATTCTCTCTTGCCTTCCTCCCATCTCTCCTGCCTTTCATCTTTTTTGCATCCCTCGCAACCCCCCTGCCTCTCTTCTCAAACTCTTTTCCACCTTTCATCCCTCTTGCTTCTCTTCTCATCATTCTTGCCTCCCTCTCATCTCTCCTGTATTTGTCCTCCCCCCCCCCTTCCCTGTCTATCCTTCACCAAGTAACCTGACTCTTCGGAAGACAGGACTGAGACGTAATCAGGCAGAATAATAATGATACATCTCTCTCCCAGGCTTCAGTTAACATGTCCAGCTTGAACTTGCCGTTCCTTTGCAGGATTACCGACTTGTGTGAATGAATAAAATATACAGTCATATTATCATAGTGGGATATATGATGATGATGACAATTATGATGATGTTTGGTTTCATGATTAGTAGTCTCATTGTTTGTAATAAAATTTTTTTTAGGACTTATTACTTTTCTTTACATTTTTATGACTGCATCGCCATTTGGCTTCTGATGAGTATGATGATGAAGCGAGGGACGATCCGAATGGAGATGGAGGGCGTTGCTGTTGTGGCCCTAGGTTCATTTGGACGTGAACCCTGTGGATTGCAGGCTGAAGTTTCCCTTCTTCAGCGCTCCACCATTCTCCATTCAGGAGATGGGGTGGAAATCAGGGACGTTTGTATAACCAGCCTGTGGTGCAGCACAGTTATATCGGTGCCACCACGTGAAGGCGTCCCGGTGCAGCAGCAGGTGACGTGATGGATAGTGTATTTTGGCCTTAGGTAAACTCACTCCAGGTTGGCATTTGCTTGGGTAATAGCCGGGGAGGCAGGAGGACGTAGTGAGAGATCCCGAAATGATTGGACTCACAGTTTGCTCTCCCTTCAGGGGAGTTTGATAATGATGATGATGATGATGATGATGATGATAGGGTGGTGTTGTGAGATGTTGATGATGATAATGATGGAAGCGATGATGATGATGATTTTGGAGGTGGTGGTGGTAATGGGGATGATGTGATAATGATGGGGTGGTTGTGTACAATGGTGAGGAGATGATGATGATGATGATGGAGAAGGCTTACGCAGTGGTGGGTTGGTGTGAAAGAGTGAAAAAGGTTTAAGTACTATGGGAGAGAGAATTGAGTAATGATGATGAGGATGGAGGCGATGGAGGAGTAAATGATTGTTGTATAATAGTAGAAAGGATGCCTGTGGTGATATCCGGTGATGACAGGGTAGATAGAGAAGCTGATAATGGATGTAGAGTTGATAGGGAAGATATGGTGGTATGGTGAAGATGTCGTGATGGTGGAGGTACTGTGGTGATGATGAGCTGGTGCACTGATGTTAGAAGTGCCGTAAAATGAGAACGCTGACGATGGTGAGGTTGATGATGATTTTTCTTTTTTTGCCAAGAGATGATGGAATTGTGTGGTGATGGAGGTGGAGGTTTGTTGGAGTGCTGTAATTATGATGATGATGATAGTGGTGGTGGTGGTGATGATGCAGTGGTGATGTGGTGGTGATGTGGAATAATGTGGTCATAGATGTGATGATGTGGAATGATGTTATGATGGAGGTGGTACTTTGTTGGCGTGATGATGATGGTGATGATGATGATGATGATGATGGTGACTGAAGTGGTATGATGTGAGGTAGTATGAAATGCTATAGCGATGGTGGTGGTGGTTCGTGGACGATGATGGAAGAAATGGCGATGAAGGTGGTGGTTTGTTTGTTTGATGGTGATGATGATGATGGAAGTGGTAGTGCTCGGGTGGTGGGGTAGAATGGTATGGTGAGGGAATAGTGGTGTAGTGAGAGGGATGGTGGTTCGAGAGGAGGACGGGTATAGGAGGAAAACGACCAGTGATTTGATATAGTTTGCTCTGCCTTCAGGGAGGCGCTGGCGATGATGATGGAAGTCGTGTGGAGGTGGGGTGAGTGAAACTGATGGTGATGGAGGGAGTATAATGGTGAGGGAGGAATTTGTGTGAGGTAACATATATGATGGATGTGGTGCTGACTGTGAAGGTGAGGTGTAATGTGTTGGTGATGGAGTAATGGTGGTAATGGCGATGGTAGTTGTTAAGATGATGATGATGGTGTGGTAATGATGTGCTATTACCGTGGAAATGGTAGTGATGGTGGTATGATGAAGATGATGGAGATTATAGTGGTGATGCTACGGGGGATAAAGATGATGGTGAAGCAGGAGTGGAGTAATCCTGCTGCTGCTGCTGCTACTACTACTCTTGATGATGATGATGATGATGACGATGATGAGAAGGAGGAGAACGAGGAGGATAGAGAGGTGCTGGTTGGAGGTAGAGATGACGGGGAGATGAAATGGTGGCATGGTGAGATAATATGATTATGGTGATAATGATGATGATGATAATGACGAATTTTCTTCTACTTAATGGGGGAGAGTGACTTGGTGTGGTAAAATAATGAAGATGATGATAATGGTGATTCCGAATTTGCTCTGCTTTCAAGGAGGGGAGGAAAAGTGGAGGTTGAGTGGAAGACTTCTGGCGATGATGATGGATGTGGATGTGGTGGATGTGTCTGGGTGGTGGGGAATGGTGAAGATTATGGTGGAGAAAGTTTCATTGGTGACGGGGGTGATGTGGTGGAAATGATGATATCATTGAATGTTGTATTAAAATTATGACGATGAAGTTGATGATGATGAGATGAGGAGGAGGAGGAGGAGGAGGATGTGGCCTGCAAGATGAAAGCAACGTGTAGAATAGACTTTCACTTGTACAGTACATTCTTTCATCCCCTTCTCCTCAGTCCCTCGTTCATCACCCCTTGCATTCTCTCACTACTCACTCACACACCGCTCATTCATCATCTCACCTCTTAGTCATTCATTTCCTCACCTCTCACTCATTTATCCCCTCACTCACCCTCAGCTATCAATCCTTCACCCTCCACCTACCAGTATTTCACCCCCTCACGTATACTTTCCCTTCCTCACTTTTCCCTAATCTCTCAACGATAAGCCTCTCACCGCTTCACATATCCCTAATTCCTTCCAATTCACTAATACGCTAACTTCTCATCACTCACATATCCTCTCATCTTTCTTCACTCACCACTCACCGAGCCATCTCCCACCACTCACCTCTCGCCGACTCCCCTCACCTTCTGATCTTTCATCCACTCACCCGCCACTTACTCCTTAACCCAACTAAAAGTCTGGAGAGACGTCTATCTTATATATCTTTTCTCGAAGACCTCCCAGATGTCTCAAAAGCACTTTATGGTTTCCTGTACCTGATAAAACCACTCATTAAATGCACAGATATAGTTCCCATACAGTCAGATTTTTAAAGCACATTCTCTAACAGCATTTTTACCAAACATCTCCGTCTTGCTACGGATTTTCAGCTTTGCCTAGTTTGTTCTCTTTATTTTATCCCAACAGTCAAAGACGTAAGTGCTACCACTCCACTGTGTCTTCTTCGCACATATGACCGTTTCGTCATTTTCCCATCCTGACGCTTCATAGTCTTTGATAGAATCCTTTATGACCATACCAATCTACCACGTCCTTCTCACCTGGGGAATATATATATATATATATATATATATATATATATATATATATATATATATATATATATATATATATATATATATATATATATATATATAATGGGCTATTTTTTGTCCCCAGAGGTAGACTTGATCCAAAATGTATTGGTCCATGCAAATTTTGTGCGACTAAATCTGGCATTACAGGCGATGGTTACTGCAAAAATTTACTTTCGTGAGTATGTATTATATTTCTTGTTTATGACATTTCTTATTCATTATATAAATATTCCGATAATTATAGATTAATTATTTTAGGACATGAGTTATAATGATCATTTAGGATATCATCACCTCCAGCCTGTGCAATAATTTTTTGAGTTAGTGTACGTCCCGCTATAAGACATATTGGATGTTGTATCACATACACTTCTACAGCTGTTAATGAAAGCTGTACCTAATTTATCGTGTTCGAAAAATCTGTCCGAAGCCGAACAGAAGTGTCTGGAGATGGAATAACAAAAAATTATTGTTTTTGGACTAGGGACGGGGAGAGAGAGAGAGAGAGAGAGAGAGAGAGAGAGAGAGAGAGAGAGAGAGAGAGAGAGAGAGAGAGAGTTTGATTATTAATGTAGGATCTTAAAAAAAAAAAAAATAGTACTGTATGTATCATCGCCCATTCTTTTGATCATTTATTATGATTAAATAGTAATTATTGTTATGATTATTATTATGATGATGATTATTATTGTTACCTCCGCCAAGCAGGTTGTGTTTTCACCCCTGTTCGTTTGTTTGTTTGTTGGTTTGTTGGTTTGTGAACAAGATTACACAAAAACTACTTGACGGATTTCCACGAAACTTGGTAGAAGAATGGGCCTTGGCCCAGAATAGACTCCATTAAACTTTGGTGCAGATCCAGACAAAGGTGCGGATCCAGGATTTTTTTTTCAGTTTCTTTAACATTGCGAGATAGGGCGTTTTTTTTTTTTTTTTTTTCAGTGAATATTGCATGGATCTTGTTGAGAAAAAAATCTGGCATATTTAGGATATTGGTATCTACAAATGTGTACAGTTTGGCGCTGATCCATATAAAATTCCGGATCTAGCGGATATAATGTGCTTTTATAGGGGGGTAGTCTTTTTCCAGTTGCATGTTGGGCCTTGGCGGAGGTATGCGCTCTACTGAGTGTTATTCTAGTTATTATTATTATTATTTTATTATTATTATTATTATTATTATTATTATTGTTATTATTATTATTGTTATTATTATTGTTGTTGTTGTTGTTGTTGTTGTTATTATCATTTTCATTATTATTAGGGGAGACTGAGGGAGAAGAAATGGAGCTAGAGGGAGGAGAAAATGAGATATCGAGAAGAACGGGAGAGTGGGAGAGTGGAAATTTGGGAACGGTGTTTTTGAAGAGGAACAGGCAGGGGGTGAAGGTCACTCCCCTTCCCCTTCTGCTGGAATATTCTAAGCCCCCTCCCCCTCAACATCAGCACTAAGAAGGGGGGGGGGAGTAGGCAGTGATGGAACTCAGGGGTATGTTTTCATCTTTCTCTCTCTCTCTCTCTCTCTCTCTCTCTCTCTTTTTCTCTCTCTCTCTCTCTCTCTCTCTCTCTCTCTCTCTCTCTCTCTCTCTCGTACTGAAGAGGTATAACAGACATTCTATATACTTATATTTACCAAAGGAATAGACAAACATTTTATGGAATTATGTATTAACATTGTAATGGAGAAATTCAGAAACATACGGAATAATACAGACACAAATGCGGAAATACAGAAACATGGAGAAATTCGCAGTAATATGGAAAGAGTTAAGTGAAATACAATAACAATGAATATATAAAGAAATATGTGGAGAACTAGTACAGAACCCAAAGAAGAAAGATTAGTTAATTCCATTATGCACTCATCTTATGGGTAGCTATATTTCATTTATTAAATGAATTTGTCTTCCATAGGAACGTGTCATGTGCATCAATGGAAGTGTGTACGTGACGTGCGTGAATGGAAGTGTGTACGTGACATGTGCGTGAACGGAAATGTGTACGTGACGTACGTGAAAGGATGTGTGTACATTTCATGTACATAAATGAAAGTGTCATGCATATATGGACTGTGTGTATGCCAGGTGCATGAATGGAAGCCTCGCGAGTATATGAATGTGTTGTGCGGGTGTCATGGGTGCACTGTTGGAAGAGTTGTGTGAATGGAAATCACGTACTATACGTGAATGCGCCATGTACGTCAACTGAGTACCATGTACGTAAATAAAAATATTTTGCATTTGTTGAGCGTGAATAATAATGTCGTGTACGGATGATGTATGTGAATGGACATTTTGTGTGCCTGATTGCATATTTGGTGTCAGTACTGGGATAGTTCGGTAACATACCTGAGATCTGATTGTTATTTTTTTTTGTGAGCCTCTCTAAGGCATGTGTGTGTGTGTGTGTGTGTGTGTGTGTGTGTGTGTGTGTGTGTGTGTGTGTGTGTGTGTGTGTGTGTGCAAATGCTAGCCTGCAGTCAGATGCCACGCACCAATAATTCGCATTAAGTTTTAATTTGCGTTGACTGCTTGTGCGTTGCCCCCTCCCGTCCTCTACACATCCACACCCTCCCCTTCCCCCCCCTCACCTTTCACCCCCAGCCCATCCAGACGTACACCTTTCCTCCACATTCCTTCCCCTCCACATCCCCACCTACACTTTCCCCCTCCTCTCCCTCTCCCTCGCTCCCCCTCCAAATCCTCACCTACACCTTCCCATCCCTCGATTTTCACATCCCCAGCCACACCTGCTCCTTCCTCCCTCCCCCCTCAGCATTTCCACCAACACCTTCCATTTCCTCTCCTTCCCCTGCCAACCACAGCTTCCCTTTCCTCCTCTGCACACACCTACCCACACATTTCTCTCCTTCCCTCCCCTCCACAGCCCGGCATACACCTCCCCCTAACTTCCCTTCCTGTTCCTCGACGAATCCGACTAAACCCTACTCTTTCTCTCTTCCTCCTCACCTTCACCAACTCTCTCTCCTCTTCACTTTCCTTCTTTCCTTTCCCTTCCAAATTAGCTTTCCTTTCCTCATCCCCACCTGTTTCTCTCCCTCACCATAGTTAGTCAGGGAGCTGGGAGGTGGTTTGCATGCATAAGAGGGGCAGAAAGTTACTCTTCAGATTCATCAAGTATACCATCTAAGGTTCAGAAAAATCTTGGGTAGACATATGGGTGGGTGGTCGATTTCCAGTTAATGGCCTTTGAACTCGGCATGTACATGCGACTTTTTTCGCCAAAAATGAAGGTATCATCAAAGACAATATGCCTCTATCTCTGCTTTTAATTCACTTGGTATTATTGTTTTGGTGTCTAAATATATGTTTGTGAGGTCAAGGAATTGAGTTCTGTAGGTTAAAATGTGCCTAGACTTACAAAAATGCATAAAAAATTGAAAAACAATGTTCGCCTCGTAAAATACACGGTGTATTGACAATCTTACTCTTTAGATAACACACAGTTCTTAAACAACTCATTTATACACTTAAAAATGGCTCAATATTTCAAGTCCTAAATGAATGACTTTCAATATATTTTTAAAAAATATCATATGTTTCTGCTCAAAACAAGGGACAAATCAAACCTTAATTATAAATAAACTCTGAATCATCATCAACATTATAGCTTCTTTAACAAATAGATATTAACTTTGCAGATGCAGAATATTTCATGTCTTCAGTTTAATTATGTTATGACAACTATTAGAAATAATTTCCACATGGTTGAGTGCCTTCTTGTAATTTGCATTCACAAAATGCGCAACAAGATGCACCATTTCTTCTGCAAGAACACCTGGCAGTGGCACATTTCTTGCATGAGCAACGGACTGTGTATTGCTCTGGTAATGGGTTAGCTCCTGTTTCAGGGCAAGTCATCATCAAGCACATATCCAAACAATGTTGGTTCCAGTTGCTATGTGGATTGCTGCAGAAGTATCACCATTCTGTTCGTGGTAAGAAAAGCTCTCAGAATATGAGCTCTTACAGATTTTGTGGTTGGTGGTAATTCCAGTAATCCATTGCTGTGAAAATACGTATGTGCTCTGAGCTCATCCATTGTTTGACATTTGGACCCATTCTTTAGTACCTGAACAAGGTACTCCTCATCCTTTGACATTGTTTCTGAAAATTTTGGTTCGACCATGCAATGACCAAATTCCATTAAGTACCTTTCAGGGAATGCTTTCAATGCTGCATATTTGGTGCCTACTTTGCTAGTGTAATCACACCCTGTTAATGTGTGCAGTGCAGGGAGAAGTTTGCTAATTTGTCCGAGATGAGCAGATACCATGCACCTCAACATGTCACCACTTCGACGTTAACACCCACCATCCATATTGCATAGATGCTAGGGCTGTCTCATACAGGACTGGTGTATTGGTATTAACGGGGGTATTTTTATGACATGTCAGCGGGTCTTCTGGGAGATCGGTAAAGTCTGCTTTTTATGAAATTCAAATCCTTAAACTGTTCCCTGCGCCAGTGGGGTTTGAACCTGGGTCCGGTAGGACTGCAGGCCACCTCTCTACCGACTGAGCCACCGCCTCCCCCATGATTCGTTCGTTCGTTTAAAGATTTGTCCCTCCTATAGAGGGAACCGGGCCATACATTAGCCCGGTCAGTGGGATGTGGACTGGTTTAATAAATAGTAAGGGGGAAGACAGGGCCTGGGAGGTCCCGAAGGCGCCGCCCAGCACACACGTCGTGTCTTCTTTCTGGTTTTGTGGAGTGTGTGATGTAGATAATCGTTCGTTCATTTACAGATTTCCTGCTCCTATAGTGCAGGCCAGGCCATACCGTACATTAGCCCGGTCAGTGGGGTATGGGCTGATTAAAAAATAGTAAGGGGGAAGACAGGGCCTGGGGATTTCCCAGCACACACGCCCTTTCTCCTGGCTGGCTTTGTGGTGTGTGTGGTGTTGCTGATGATTCAGAGTTTATTTATAATTAAGGTTTGATTTGTCTCATGCTTTGAGCAGAAACATATGATATTTTGTTTAAATATATTGAAAGTCATTCATTTAGGACTTCCAATATTGAGCCATTTTTAAGTGTATAAATGAGTTGTTTAAGAATTGTGAGTTATCTAAAGAGTAAAATTATCATTACATCGTGTATAAGGTGAACATAGTTTTTCAATTTTTTATGCATTTTTGTAAGTCTAGCCACATTTTAACCTAAATAACTCAATTCCTTGACCTCAAAAACATATAGACACCAGAACAATAATATCATGTGAATTAAAGGCAGAGATAGAGGCATATTGTCTTTGATGATACCTTCATTTTTGGCGAAAAAAGTCGCATGTACATGCCGAGTTCAAAGGCCATTAACTGGAAATCGACCACCCACCCAGATGTCTACCCAAGATTTTTCTAAATCTTAGATGGTATACTTGATGAATCTGAAGAGTAACTTTCTGCCTCTCTTATGCATGCAAAGCACTCCCCAGCTCCAGGACTAATTCTCCTCTTCCTCCCTTCTGTTTTCACCTCACCTTCTCTCTCCCGAACTCCACAATGCCCCATACCTGCTCCTGTCTCCCCCTATCCCTCTCCCTCCTTCCTCCTCCAACGTCATATGGGACACACACCAACTCCTCTCCTCTATGGGTGTTCGTCAAATGGTCAGTATTCTTGCTTCCTCCAGCCTGAGTACGACATCATATCTTAAATTACGCAGCTTTAGCTTTTTGACTGCCAAAAGTTACCTTTGCTGAAAATAATCATCAAACGTTTGATACAACTATTTAGCTTGGTTTAAGAACGTCTGTGAAACTTTTTGTGTCGATATATAGTAAATTCTGGGCCCATCAAAAG
Source organism: Coenobita brevimanus (assembly GCF_032717465.1). Classification (NCBI taxonomy): domain Eukaryota; kingdom Metazoa; phylum Arthropoda; class Malacostraca; order Decapoda; family Coenobitidae; genus Coenobita; species Coenobita brevimanus. The sequence continues at coordinate 27,313,330 of NC_136960.1, forward strand.
GCATCCCCAGGATTTTAATAGTGAAGCTAGGAGACGGTGACAACCTTGACCGACCATTAAGCTCCCTCTCCCTGACTTCCTTTAATTTCCCTCGCTAACAGCTGAACAGTGTTCGTTTCTATGGACCAAGGACACAACAAGGAAATACAACATAGTTAAACAGTGTCGCACGACCACAGAAGCTCTTGTTTTTGCTTCCCCTGCTCTATGAATGATATCTCTACAGATGCTTCTTCTGCCTTGGAAAACGACAAATCCGACAATGATCAGAAAAGCCTGGACGCAACCAAAACAAGTGGCGTCCAGCACTGGTGGTAGAGATAGCCTCTCTAGCACAGACTTCGCCACGGTTAAGCAGCCGCTTCGTCTCATCTCAGATTTGCCCCTCAGGCACCAAAGGAAAAAACTTAACATCTGGTCCTGGCTCGTCAGTGTCCTGGTTCATTTCAGAATCAACCGTCACTATGGCCTTCATCAGCCCTTCCTTGATGCATCAACACCTGAATTCAGCTGTGGGTATCACCGTGTGCTTCCTGTAACAGCAGTGGATCCTGAAGCTTGGCAGGCTATCTTGGACTGTACAACGAAGAAGAAGAAGCTCCCAGGTGACCCTACTGACACCATCTTACACAACAGTTACGCCCGCGCTGTGACCCACTATGTTTGCCCTTACCCCCTCCCCAAGAACATTCTGGCTCTCTTCATACTCCTTTACTGTACACGATACGTATATCTTGGCACTTACACAGTACCGGTGTATTACTTTCTTAGGCTTAAAGAAAGAACATAGCTTTCAGGTAAAATGCACCTCAGTGATGAACTGGTTTCATTTGAGGTATATTACCTGTCTTAAGCTGTAATTAGATTAAGTACCTCTCCATTGTCACACAACCCTCCCAAGATGCTAAATAACCATCTTCAATTAGCGTTTTGTTTCTTTTTTTTTTTTTAACCATTTGTCTGAAATGGTTTTTGCATCACTGAAGAAAAGCAGCAGGACAACGAGAAACTGCTAATCATCATCATCATCATCATCATCATCAAACGTAACAGTAACAAAATCTGTGAAAGAATTAAGCCAAAGAATTTCTCAGCTTTTCCCTCTAACCGTTGAAGTAAGTGATATAAAACGATATGACAACGAGAGATCCGGTTATGCAGATTATCATGTCTCTCTCATCCTTCGTGCCATTAGTGACCATTAGCTAATTAGACTAATTTGTAGGGGACCTTCATTAATGACAACCAAACTATCTCCCTTCTCTAAGCACGCATCACTGCATCATTCATTATTGTATCACCTACCAACCTTCCATATACCATAACGGAGATGATATGGACCTGAAGACAAAAACGTCAATATTTCGTGAAGGCCACACATCTTTTAGACCTGCCGTGACGAGGTGTATTCGAGGCCCACACAGATGAGGGCGCTTTACGGTACGATGTTATTCAAAATGTTTTAGTATCTTTATTGACTCCATCAGCTCCTTTTACCTGATATCAGACAATTTAATTCAGTTTGGGAGATTCCCATTTTACCGAAGGAGTTAACAAAGCCAAAGTCCAGAGGATATTTCTCATTTTGAGAAATCATGAACGAGGAAGGGTTCATTATATGGCACTTAGTAATTTCAACCCCTTGAACCTAAAGCCATCCTCTTACCTCATTGTTTTTACCAGCAGACGATTTGACTCAGGTAAGGGAGGATGTGAAACAGTGTAGAAGCTAGAAACATATACCATAAATACCTTTAGGTGCGAGAGGTCTAACTGCTGTTGACTGGAATTGTTTGTAGGTAAGATGAACAACAACACATCATCATCATTATCATAATCATCATCATTACCATCATGGTGAACAATTTTAATCCCATGGGTTGCGACAGAATGAAGTTGACATTTACGAAAACAAAGGTTATGTTAAAGGAAGACAGTGTGTGTGTGTGTGTGTGTGTGTGTGTGTGTGTGTGTGTGTGTGTGTGTGTGTGTGTGTGTGTGTGTGTGTGTGTGTGTGTGTGTCCGACTCCGGGCATAGGCTTCACAGCCTGCTCCCAAGCCCCAGTAGTCCTCCTACATACTATACACCTCTACATGTCACCACTTCGGCGCTAACACCCACAGTCCATATTGAATACATGCTAGGGCTGTCTCATACAGGACTGGTGTACTGGCATTAGCGGGGGTGTCTTTACGACATGTCGGCGGGTCTCCTGGTAGATCGGTAAAGTCTGCTTTTTATTTAATTCAAATCCTTATACTGTTCCCTGTCCCAGCGGGGATTTGAACTTGGGTCCGGTAGAACTGCAGGCCACTTCTCTACCGACTGTGTGTGTGTGTGTGTGTGTGTGTGTGTGTGTGTGTGTGTGTGTGTGTGTGTGTGAGAGAGAGAGAGAGAGAGAGAGAGAGAGAGAGAGAGAGAGAGAAATGAATTCCCCGAGCTAGATCTTGATCGATCCTGTAGCCCCGACAGGTGACAGGAAAGCGCTACCTCTCCCAGCAGGATAGCTAGCAGGGCGGGGCGCGAACTCTCGACCCTTCGGTCTTGATTCAGGCGCTCTCCCAATTAGCCACCCTGCTCCCAGAGAGAGAGAGAGAGAGAGAGAGAGAGAGAGAGAGAGAGAGAGAGCGATAAAATGTTACACACACACACACACACACACACACACACACACACACACACACACACATTCTCTTGGTACTACCAAATTTAATAAAAATAAACACACACACACACACACACACACACACACACACACACACACACACACACACACACACACACACACACACACACACACACAAGGTAAACAAAGCAAAAATGTCTTTTTAATCACTGCTAAGTTTCTAAAAATCTGAAGAATAATCTCAGTGATAGTGAACAATTTGCAGCCCGTAAGAAGAAAAAAAAAAAATCTTCGAACTATAAATAAGTACTCCACAATCATCAGAAAAAAATGATAAATAAATACATAGATAAAAATACTAGCAATATCTAGCCTAGTGATGCAAATGAAAGTAAAGGACTTTTCTTTTAAGAAAGCTGTCTCCGCAACTGAAAAAAAAGGGAGAAAATAGCTCTTTGTTGCCTTACAGTCATCATTAAACAAATTTACAAATATATCTACAAACATAATGCAAATAACACGCCTTCATTGCACTACAGAATTACTGAAATGTCAAGTGTGTCAAGGTAAACGTGGTAGGTCAGAGATCTGCGGGTCAAAGGAAAGAGAGAGAGAGAGAGAGAGAGAGAGAGAGAGAGAGAGAGAGCGAGAGAGAGAGAGAGAGAGAGCGAGAGAGAGAGAGAGAGAGTGTGTGTGTGTGTGTGTGTGTGTGTGTGTGTGTGTGTGTGTGTGTGTGTGTGACGAGTGCTGTCGTTTTAAACAACCCTTTAGCACTAGTGGGTTGACTGGTAGCCAGCAGTAGCACCACAGGGGCAATTTCCCCTCCTTTAGTTACTCTATATAGTTTTGTGGTGTCAGAAAGGTTTGTATTCTTAATCAATATACTCATTATATTCACACATTTTTGTATACGTTTTATATAATTATTTCACTTTCTCTGTTTACATAGCCACGTATTTTCATCTTATCTTTTTTTCGTTAACCTTTTTACGACCTAACAATTCAAGTACTTTATTCCAGCTAATGCCAAACGATTTCATTCAGCTGACAGTAGGTCATGGGAACCTGCGGGAGTTATTATTGATTCCATTAATCATCTTAGGGCTGCAAACTCGAATATTCTGTTCCTGCCACGCCACACATTTTTATCCAAATAAAATCCAGTCGAAGGAGCCTGAGAGGTTTAACCCTGCCACTGCGATAACGTCATTCTTTTTGTACACCTTTGTATCTTCATGCATTGCTGTTCGACCCAGGAAAGATTATACAGTAATGAATGGGGTTAATGAGGCTACATGTTCCATTTTTTTTTTTAAGAAAGGAAGGAGCAAACAAAGGCCAGAAGTCTGCAAATCGTTCTCTCAAAAAATAAATAAATAAATGAAAAAATAAAAACATAGAGCTAAATTCAAGGTCCGTTCATTTCGAGATGCCAGGACACACTGCCTTTGAAAGACTGAAGATCATATGTAGACTGAGGGAGAGAGTTCTAGAGTTGATCTGTTGCATACATGAAGCACTGAGAGTAACGGTTAGCTTTTGCATTGGTAAATTGGACAAAAAAGGGATGAGAGTTTGTTGCTAGACGGGTGCTACGTGCCAGCCGTATCGGCGGAGGGAAACAAGCAGACAGTTCAGTGGAGCAGTGACCTTTGAAGCGGCGATAGAAAAGAGAAAAAGACGCAACTGTGTGGCAAAGAGACAGAGGATGAAGGGAGCCAGTGAGAGGAGGAGAGTTAATGAGACAATGAGACTTTGACTCCACCTTGTTGTGAAGATCTGTGTGTGGGGAGCCTCGCCACACATGAGTGTTGTATTCTACACAAGGGCAAGTAAAACCCGCGTATAAAGTCAACAACTGTGCAGGGGTAAAGAGGGCACGGAGGCGGCTTAGCACACCCAATCTCTTGGAAGCAGATTTTACAAGAGAGGTAATATATTCTTTCCAAGATAAATCCCGAAAGAGTGAAACCCATAGAATTGTTAATGGTGATAGAGGATTGAGCTAGGTATTGTTAGAAATTAGATGGTACTCCTGTGGAAGATTATGTCGGGTTGATTGATGTAAGAAGTGAGCCTTTGAAGCATTAAAAACAACAAGATTATTTTTATCCCAATCACAGATATGAGCCAAGTCAGACATTAGGTGTGTCATAGCCTCATCCTTTGTTGAAGTAACTGCTGAGATGGGTGCTGCGGGAAGAGAACGGAAAGGTGAAGACTGCAGTCATGAGCCTATGAGTGGGTAGGGTTAGATGTACAGCTTAGAAGGTCATTGATGATTAGATGGAAGAGAGTTGGTGATAGGACAGAGCCCTGAGGAACACAACTATTGATAGTTCTAGAAGAAGAGCGGTGACCGTCTACAACAGCAGGTACAACAGGGGAGGCGATAGCTGAATCAGTAGAGAGGGAGCCTGCAGTTATAATGCACCCAGGTTCAAATCGCGGCGGGGGCGGGGAACAGTTGAAGGATCTGACTTTCGTAAAAGCAGATTTCACTGATCACAAGAAGACCCGCCGACATGTCGTAAACATACCCCCTCTTATACCACCACATAAGTCCTGTATGAGACAGCCCTAGCATATGCTCAATACAATGGGTGTTAGCGCCAAAGTGATGACATGTAGAGGTTTATGGTATGCAGAAGGACTACTGGGCCTTGGGAGTAGGCTGTAAAACCTATGCCCAGAGTCGGACACAAAAAAAAAAAAAAAAAAAAAAAAAAGCTAGACATGAAGGCACAGACAAAAGGATAGAAACCGTAAGAGGGCAGTTTGGAAATTAAAGGTTTATGCCAGACTCGATCGAATGACTTTGAGATGTCAAGTGCAATGGCAAAGCTTTCGCCAAAGTCCCGAAAGGAGGATGACCAGGAGTCTGAAACGTAAGTTTGAAGATTGGCAGTGGAGAGTCCTTGGGGGAACCCATACTGACGATCAAAAAGAAGGTTGTAATAGGAAAGATGCTTTATTATTTATTTATTTTTTCGTTCAGAGCAGACTCTAAAACCTTTGAAACACTGGATGTTAAAGCAATTGGGCGATAGTTAGAGTGATGGGAATGGTCATACCTTCTTTGGGACAGGCTGAATGAGGGCAAACTTCCAGGAAGAAGGTAAGGTGCAAGTTGACAGGGAAAGGCGAAAGAGTTTACCTAGGTAGGGTGTAAGCACAGAAGCACAGTTCCTGAGGACAACAGGAGGGACCCCCATCGCTTCCCTATGCCTTATTGGTATTGAGGCCAGTGATGGCAGAAAATACATCAACTGAAGAAATTTTAGCGTCAACCATGAGGAAGCCAGAGGGGGGAAGTCATGGAGGAACACCATGTATCCTATTAAGTCTCAGATGTCTCTACAGTATATGAAATATTTTGTAAAAGTCTAGAGTGAAACAGAATAGGTGTCACCGTAGATAAAAATTAAGAAAGGTTCAATCAGCTTAGGAGTGACTTTTCGATTTTGAGGGGATAAATACTGTTTTCATTACTAGGTATGGCCTTCACTAATAGATACTTGTATAACCTTTATTATAAGATAGAGCCTTCGTTATAATGTGGACCCTTCATTATTAGATACATAATTCATTATCAGAGATATTATACATTTTTAGATATAGCCTCCTTTAATAGATCATTCATCATTAAATACAGTTTTCATTACTAGATATACACTTTATCTTTAGAAACAGCGTTCATTATCAGATACAACATTCATTATTAGATATAGCCTTCAGTATTTAAAATAGCATTCATTATAAGATATACCTTCCATTATTGGGTACAGCCTTCTATTTCCCATTCTTTCCGTTTCTTTCTTGCTTTCTCTTTCCTCTTCCACTTCCTCACTCTCCTCTTGCTTTTCCCCCTCTCTTCCTGCTCAGTATTTTTTTCTGCCCTCTCGATGTATTCCCCCTTCCTCATCCTTCTCGTCCTCTCCCCCCACTCCTTCATCATCCTCCCTGCCAACATCCCTACCTTCCTCCAAAACTCTATCTCTATCCATTTTCTTTTCTCCTATCCTAACCCTCTCTCCTCCTTTCTCCGCTCCTCCCCACTTCCCCTCTGAACCATATTTCTACCCACTTCCATCCCTTGCTTCCTCAGTCACTATTCGTTTCATATCCCCTTTCCTCCCTTCCTTCTACATCTTTCTCCCCCACCGCTCCTCCCTCTCTCTCTCTCTCTCTCTCTCTCTCTCAAGCTGTTTACGTGCTATGAATTATATGTGCTAGGAAATATACACCCTATATATCAATCCCTCACCTGCTTAATGCAATAAGTACAGTAATAGGACATCTCAGCCCCATTAGTTGATTATTCCAAGGGAGGTGACTGAGGAGCAAGGGCATTAACGGGTAATGATCTTAACAATCATGACTAGTATAACTAAAACAACTATTGTTTCCTAAGTATACACCTTAACTTAAGCAGGCTTTTCATTTTGAAACTGCATGAAATTCATATTGAAATACTAGGATAAGAGTTAGGCGATACGAATTTGGTTGTTCCACATGGATGGAAGTTGGATGAAAGGTGTGATGAGAGAATATAAGAAAGCTAACTTTAGTGACTGTTTATCTGACCCAGGCAGTGCACCGCCAGAGAAGAGAATGAAAAATAATACAAACGCCACATTTTAAACTGCAAAGTATGAACCATCGAAGTACTGTAGACTACAATATCGTGTTTAAAATAATTTATATTTACTACTTCCCTTTCCCTCTCCCTCTGTTCCCTTTCCCTCCCTACTTCCATTCTTTCATCTATCCCTCTCCCTCTGCTTCCTCTCTCTTCTCCTCTCTTCCCCACATTCACCATCCCATCTTCTTATATATTATATCCTGCTCTGTTATTCTCCTACACTTTCTCCTTCACTCTTTTCCCATTTTTTAAATTTTCCTTTACCACCCCTCTTTTTTTTTTTTTTTTTTCCCGAGATACCGTTTCCTCTCTCTCTCTCTCTCTCTCTCTCTCTCTCTCTCTCTCTCACTGTTGGCATTTTTTTTTCTTTTTCATTGTCATGGTACTGAGAGATTTTTAAACAGCCTGTATTTTTAAAGGGTAATGTATCTGACGCACGTTGGCAAATGTCAGAACATGTCACAGCTTGCAACTGCACCTGCTTTTCAGCTACCATTCTTAGCAGGGTATATTTATTTATCCAACGGTTTTGCCTGACATTTGAAGAATCTGTCAGGACAGTTACTTATTTTGTGTACGAGAAATGGTTAGAGGTACTATACTAGTATGATCATGTCTGTGTAATAACGTGACTTGTGATTACTGTTATGCATTCATTTCAACTAAACAGAGATTTTCATCTCTCTATGGCTTCCTTCAAGTACCTTATATCAAAGGGTAAATAAACGCTACTACAACTACTACCACCCTCTATTCTTTCTGTAGTACTTCTCCATGACGTGACTAGCATCTTATTCCAGTGCTAATCTCTTCATACAGCTCAGCATTCAAGGATAGATGGCAGTTTAACGCCAAGTAAAAATGACCAGAATATAATGTTGCAACAGTGAGAACATCATGCTACTACTGATGTGGGGTTATACCCTAGTAGTAGTAGTAGTAGCAGTAGTAGTAGTAGTAGCAGTGATAATAGTAGTAGTAGTGGTAGTAGCAGTGATAATAGCAGTAGTAATAGTAGTAGTAGTAGTAGTAGTAGTAGCAGTAGTAGTAGTAGTAGCAGTGATAATAGTAGTAGTAGTGGTAGTAGCAGTGATAATAGTAGTAGTAGTGGTAGTAGCAGTGATAATAGCAGTAGTAATAGTAGTAGTAGTGGTAGTAGTAGTAGTAGTAGTAGTAGTTGTTGTTGTAGTAGTAGTAGTAGTAGTTGCTGTAACCTCTGGCTCATTTAACATGTGAACCCAGTGGACTACGTGCTGATGCTGACAGTCTGTAGTCCACCATCCTCTTTTTGGGGAATAAAGAAGTAGCTGAGGAAAGTTTGTACAACTCAGCAGTGCAGTCACCTGGTTACACTGGTGCTCTGGTAATTGTGAAGGCGTTCATCTCCAGCACCAAGTGATACCTTAACGAATTTTTAGTTACACTACTTATTAAAACTTACGAGGCGAAGATCTTAGTCAGCCTCTAAATTGTGACGGTTATTTATGTGATGCTTATGATTATTAGAGCTGACTACCCTGCTTCCGATATTGCTGAGCGCTGCCAGATACGATCCTGAAGCCTGTAAAACGGTATCACCGTCATGTTCTTCAAAAACTGTAAAAACTTGGCTGCTTATACAGGATTTCCCTCCGCTCTCGAAGGCTTATTATACAACCATATGTTGCTTATACTCGTTTTACTTTGACTTGACTTAAATTTGTTCTGTTTCCGTCTTGAATGCCGAGTTGTAATAACAGACTAACGTTAGACTATAATGCTCGTCACGAAAAAGTTGACTGTACATGATGTAAGCCCTAGCAAAGTCTTTTTCTACAAAAAAGTGACGTTAAATAGGGTGCTAATAGGTAAATATTTGGACCAAGAAAGGAGATCATTCTCGTTGCCTTAGCTGTCGTAACGCCTCCTCCATTGCGATTTACTATGCTCGTTTCTCCTCATAATGATATCTGTGTTGCTGATGCAGCCTGTACCGATGATTTATCCTCTTCAGTCCGAGGGTATTTATAGCATTGTTGCCATCATATTATTATATTCAGCTTAGGAGACTTCAAACTGCAGGATTGGATGCAGTCCTCGTTAACCCCTTCAGTACAAGACGCATTGGACAGCCCTTATTAACCCTGTCAATACAAGGCGCACTGGACAACCCTCATTAACCCCTTCAGTACAAGACGCACTGGACAGCCCTCATTAACCCCTTCAGTACAAGACGCATTGGATATAGCCCTCATTAACCCCCTCAGTACAAGAGGGAGTTCATTAGTCGAATAAAATTGTGTGAGGATTGATGGGGTTGTGTGTGTGTGTGAAAGAGAGAGAGAGAGAGAGAGAGAAAGAGAGAAGGTATACTGTAATTATGAAAAGCAGGTAAGGAAGGAATGTAGTTTTGACTTTTGCGCTCTCGTGACACCTCAGCCTTAGCATGTATTTTCATAATTATTCCTTAAACTCCTCAGCCCGATGACGTATTTTTTTCTTGCTAACAGTTATTCATCTTGTGAGGATTTCCGAACCCCAGAGGTGAGATGAAGCCTGGGGCTGTTCATCCTAAATACAAGCGTCCGGAGGCAGCAAGATTGGATCAGTAAAACATAACAGTGAAGAAGTTAACGACACTACCACGATGACGACTCAGTATTATTTGTTGTCTCCAGACATGCATCACCCTCAAGTTGTCGTTGTAGAAGAACAATAATGATGGCGAGATTTTTTTTCCCTTCACCGTTGTCTTTTTATTTTTATTTTTTTTTTCATTTTCAATTTTTTGTCGCAGCTCAGCAATATATTATACAGTATAGAGTACTGTAGAACGGCACAGTGGCAGTTGTGCAGAGTTTGTAAAAGCATAGACTGATGGCTACCCGCTATGGTTCTCCTGGTTTCAACGAGGAATTGGATTTACTTCCACAATGTTTTCCTACACCGTAGGAGAGTTTTTAACAATCATTCCTGAACGATTTACTTTACGTGTTAAAAGAAATTTTCCTTCTTTTTTCTTACTGATCCAAATTTGGTCAGCATAAATAACACAAAGAAAACCTAAGAGAAAATTAAATCATTTGTGCCCAGTGTCCTCAGTATAGGAGGAAACTGGGCATTCTCAAAAGTTAATAAAGAAAGGAACCCCGGGGTAGGCGCCTATGAGCTTCGCGACTATGAGCCGGTAGGCAGAAGGCTGTTCACTTAGACCACTTCCAGCACTGTTCCTCGTACAGGAACCCTGGGAGCTAATGGGTTATGGTGCATGGGGCAGATCAAGGATGTGATGGTAGGTTTGGTGTGTGTGTGTTATCTATCTATATCTTATCTATCGATCTATCTATCTATCTATCTATATACGAGGTGCTACCCAAAAGTTCCAGTAATTTGAACAGAGGGAGCCAACCGTTTGTAGTTTTGCCTTTTGCCGCTAGGATGAGTCAGCAGCACCCCTTGTGCGTCAGTGTGGCCCCGGCCGTGTCTGTGAGTGGACGTGTTGTTGAGCTAAGCTTACTACTGTAACATGGTGTGTAGGTGGTATGGTAGTTTTGCAATGGCAGACCATACGGAGCAAAGCACCTTCATCAAGCTCTGCTTCATTATCAACAAGACGGCTGCAGAAACTCACCAGTTGCATCAGCAAGCCTTTGGTGACAATGTCATGTCCCAAAGCAGAATATTTTTCTGGTACAAGCGGTTCAAAGAAGGACGAACGTCCGCTGAAGACAATGACCGTTCTGGATGACCGTCAACGGCAACAACACCAGAAAATATCAAAAATGTTGGTCAGGCGATCCTTGCAGATCATACACAAATCATCGATGATGTTTGTGATATCGTTGGACTCTCGTACGGGAGCATGCTACCAATTTGTTGGATGTGTTGGCCATGGGATGCATTGCTGCTAAATTTGTACCAAGACTGCTGAGTGACAAGTAAAAGACACATTACACTGCAGTTTGCATGGAGCTCAAGAATCAAGTCAGAGATGATGCAACCTTCATCTCCAAGGTCATAGCTGGTGATGAATCATGAATTTATGGTTATGAACCGGAGACAAAGCAGCAGTCATCACAATGAAAGTCTTCCAATTCACTGAGACAGAAAAAAGCACGTCAAGTTCCCAGCAATGTCAAGTCAATGTTGATCGTTTTCTTCGATATCCAAGGGACTGTTCACAAGGAATTCGTCCTACCCAGTCAATCTCTCAGCGGAAAGTTTTACCATGAAGTTTTGCAGTGTCTGAGGGAGAACATCCTCCGCAATTGTCCAGAACAGTGGAAGAACAAGGACTGGGTCCTGCATCATGACAACGCCCCACCCACACATCAGTTGTTGTCTGGCAGTTCCTGGCTTCCAGTAACACGGTAGTCGTTCCCCACCCACCCTATTCAGCTGACCTTGCCCTCAAGCTGAAATTACGACTGAAAGGGCGTCGATTTGACTCGATTGAGGAGATCCAGATAGAATAGCAGGAAGTGCTCAAGACTATTATGACTAAAGCCTTCCAGGAACGCTTGGACTCGTGGAAAAAACGCTGGGACCACCGTAAAAATGTCCAAGGGGGCTACTTCGAGGGCGACAGTGAGAACTAGGAGGTAAGGAAACTTATTTTCCTGCAATATTGAAATTACTGGAACTTTTGGGTAGCACCTCGTGTATTTATATATATATATATATATATATATATATATATATATATATATATATATAAATATATCTCTCTATCTATATACCTAGGCTGCTTCCCCCAAGAAAAGGGAGGTAGCCGAGACAGGACGACTCACTCTCCATTTACTCATCCATTCAAACACATTCATTCGCATCTTAGCTCCAAAGGGGAGAACGGACAGATCCTCACCGCATCACACCGCACAAGGGTCAACTGCGCAATGCAATCAGTGACATCCGCAGCAGGGCCCGACAGCAGAACTGGTTTACCCCTGCCACATCATAACAGATCCATCCCCTTACCCGCACCTGACCTGACTAGCTGATCAGACCAAATGCGGGAGAATATCCCCTCAGGGCTGCGTCATCACTTATTCATTCACAATTTCTCTCCATTTATTTCTGTCACGCACAGCCACTCTTCCTTGCTCAACAGACATCCCTCTCGCATCCAGCGCTCTCTTCACACTGTCCATCCATCCTATTCGTGGTCTTCCTCTCAGCCTTACACCTCTCACATCAGATCTAGTTATCTTTTTCACCAATCGCTCATTATCCATTCTCTCCATATGCCCAAACCATTGCAACACCCTCTGCTCAACTCTACCAGCCATCTCCCGAACAACTCCAGTTCTCCTTCGCACTTCATCATTTCGCACTCGATCCATACGCGTCACTCCACACATACTCCTCAGACATCTCATCTCCATTACATTCAAACTTTTCCTCTCTGCTACACCTATATTCCATGTTTCAGCCCCATATAATGCAGTCGGTACCACAACACCCTCATACAGCCTTCTCTTTACATCCATTCTAAGCAAACGACATTTAAACATTTTTTTCATTCCTCCCAGCACCTTTCCTACTTCATTTATTCTAAACTTCACTTCTGCATCTATTCTTCCATCCACAGCAACATGTGACCCTAGATATTTAAAACAATCTACCTCCTCAAGCAACTCACCATTCAAAACTATATTCATCCCCCTACCATCTATCAACCTCGTACACTTCATCACTTTACTCTTATTCTCATTTACTTTCAATTTCCTCCTTTCACACACCCTTCCAAACTCCTCTACCAACTGTCTCAATCTCTCCTCTATATATATATATATATATATATATATATATATATATATATATATATATATATATATATATATATCATCATCATCATCATCAGCCATTTGAGTATCCACTGCAGGACTGGCCTATCCCAATCGAAGTGGGGACGATACAGCCAATGTATTTCTATCAAGTGGCTTAGGCTGTCTGGTAGAGATTGTATGTATGGTGAGATGTGCTTGTAAGTGTAATTGTAGTGTTGGAGTGGCTTTGGATGTGTGTGTAATCTGTGAACCAAGTGTAATTGGCCCGCGCAAGCCAACAGGGTGCAAGCATACTTTACAGTATGCGACACTGGTTCAACCACAGCACCCCTTGTGTCCGCCAAGCAGTACGTGACCAGGAGAACACTCCCAAGGTTTATTACCCTGGTGGGGCGCGAACACTCACTCTCCAGTGTACAAAAATGCACACTTTACCAGTGTACCACAAAGGCTCCATATATATATATATATATATATGTATATATATATATACCGTAATATGGGGCTATTTGACACAACTGGGACAATCAGACTCAATAAGGGGTAATGAGACTCAGGTGGTTCAGACAGTGTAAATAGGGGAATATTTTACTTTTTCATGTGGTACTATATTTTAAAATCACTAATTTATATTGTAAATGAAGCTTAGTGATAGCTTTCTGAAGGTAAGTTAACTGTTACCAATTTTTTATTCCTGTTATTTTCTTTTTTTTTGAGATGTGATTTACAACAATAAAGACAACATAATTTTAGTTTCCTTCGCTGCTCCTTGCATATATAACAATAACAAGCTGTGTCATTAATGTTTAGCCACCTACCAAAGTAAATTTGCTGCTTTCGTTATCAGTTAATATGATTTTAGACTAATGAGGCAATATGACTTGGCACTTTGAGGAAAATTATATGCTGCAACTTCATCAAGTACCATCTGGACAATTGTAGACAGTACATTGAGAATTTCAAGGATAATCTCCCAGGTGCTGACTGGGTACATGACTTCTCGAAGAGACATAAAGTCCTGCTGCCCTCCAGGATATGCCAAAATATTTCGAGGAAGCAGGCTCCTATCTCTGAAGAGGTCGTATTGGCCTTGTGGTTAAAAGCTTGAAGACAGCCTTAAGGGAGTACCTCCTGCAAACATCATTAACACAGACTAAACCAGCATCATAGATGATCCTAAGGGAAAGCTTCACATATTCTGGAGTGGTATGATTATAACATGCAGAGCGTACCATGAATATGACGAAGAGTTCAACCTAAGTCTGCTAATACCAAGTCTGTTCACTTTCCCTCAGGGCGCGGGAAGGCGTGGCTTGTGTGTGACATCAGTTGACTTAAGTAACAGAAAATGTATAAAAGGGCAGACTCAAATTAAACATTTATAATAAGGGAAAACGAAGAAGGGGAAGAAGTGCGGACTCGTTTAACCATATAACATAGCAGTAGGTTCCTTCACACCCTTACGCCTTCCCTCACACCCCCATACCTTCCCTCACACACTTCAGTCCCTTCCCTCACTTCGGACTGAAAATGTGTCATGATCTGGAGAGTATAGCATACACCCACTCAGCACCACGGTCAGGCATCAACTGAACTTGCTTTTCATGCAACCTGACGTCACTCCAATGCTCCGTCCCCTGCGCCAGCTTAGACCCGTTTTAGGTGGAAGTGATCCGACTTGGTATTAGTAGACTTAGAGTTCAACATCCATCATGTTCTCCATCACTACCACTCGAAAGCACCTTAGTCCATATGTTGTTTATAAGACCGAACGCTTGCAGCAGTCAAAGTCCATATAATAACATGTCGGAACACTTGCTGAGAAGAACGCATCTGTGCTGCTCATCAAACATTATGACGTCACGTGACGGTTTTTCAGCTCAATTGGTCACGAACCACGGGGAGGTGAGGGTGAACTGAAGTCATGATCTCGCCTCCCTTTCCCAACTGTCTTAGGCAAGATCAAGGTAATTCTCTTGATCTTGTCTTACAGAGCAAAGTCCATTTATCATCATCGTCATCATCAATCATTTGAGTGTCCACTGCATGACCGGCCTATCCCAACCGAAGTGGGGACGATGCAGCCTATGTATCTCTACCAAGTGGCTTAGGCTGTCTGGTAGAGAATGTATGTAGTGCAATAAGTGCTGGTAAGTGTAATTGTAGTGCTGGAGTGGCTTTGGATGTATGTGTGGTTTGTAAACCAAACGTAATTGGCCTGCACAAGCCAATTGGGTGCAAGCATACTTTATAGTATGCATCACTGGTTCAACCAAAGCACCTCTTATGTCTGCCAAAGCAGTACGTGGCTGGAAGAACGCTCCCAAAGTTTATTACCGAGGTGGGGCACAAACCCTCGTTCTCCCATGTTAAAAAACGCACACTCTACCACTGTACCAGAGAGGCTTCAAAGTCCATATATATATATATATATATATTGTGGGAAATATTTTCCCCCAGAGGAGTTGCACTCCCTATTTTTATAACAGTCGTCCCTGGTTAGAAGCAGAGGAAAACTGGAGACGTTTGTCACTTGTTCAAGTGGTTTTTATAACCCAGAAATTATGTTCTCTTTAATAATTCTTATTATTGATAAATAAAATGCTACTGCATTTAACCCTTATGGACAACTATATTGTAAATACACATAATTATATGGAAATTTCCATGGACCTAAACTGCGTCTGTGTGTTAGATGACGTGGCAAGGATGAAAAGGTCTTCATGTAAAGCAGATGTGGATTTAAGATATTCACACAGTTAAAGGGAGTATTTGGTTTAACTTTAGTTTAATTAAAACTAAAATTAATTTGTTAGATTCGCCCTGTATATATCATGATGTAATCTAACTGTATTTAGTACTGTAATTTATTAATAGCTGGCACCTTTGAATCTGATGAGGAAGAAAGGAGCCAGCAGTCGAGAGCACTCTGCTCCTTGACAAGTTCAAGCAGCACGTTGTACATAAGCACCTTAACCAGCAGCATGCCAGTGCCATTTTAAAACGGTCTGACATAAAGCCGCAGCCAGTGCCGGTGCCATTATAAAACGGTTTAAAATAAAAAACTTCACTGTGACCGCATTTTTCAAGATTCGCTGGTAAAAATTGGCAGGCATGTAAGGTAACTGTTCCTCTACCATCCCCCAGGCTGTCAAGGCCATACACTCACTCACTTCCCCCCTCATGCTCACTCTACCACACTCTGCCTGTGTGCCCCACCCAGTGCTGTACATAGTGAAGGAATTTTTTAAATATTTTCATGTAAGTGTAAGTTGTAAATATTTTCTCGTAAGTGTAAGGACTATATAGTGAAGTCAAGCTGTAAATACCTTCTTGTAAGTGCCAGGCCCAGGATTCACAAATGGCTGCTGGGCGACAGCGCTGTATGACGTCGTACACTAGTCAACAATCACCCCTCAAGGGCAATTCACAAACGCTATATTTGGCTCCCTTCCAAGTCTCTTCCGTAGCGAGCAGGGATTTTTCTGGGGAAAATTTACTCGACCAATCAGCAGGCACCGATCTATCATGTGAATGAATTTAAACAGACCACACCCTCCCCCATTCTCCTCCCTCCTTCTCTCCCTCCCTCTTCCCACAAAACAAGTACATACTGTACACAAATACGTACATATGCATTTACGCAAGTGATTACGTACGTACTTAAGGACAAATGTATTCCAAGGCGGACTAAGGTATTTACGTACATATGAATATAAGTATTCACGTACGTACACGCGTACGTGAATACTTACATAAGTACATACTTATGTATGTACGTCAACTCATGTAAGCACGCACCTATAAACGTACGTGAATACTAACTTAAGTACGTACGTGAATACTTAGGGAAGTACGTACATGAATACTTATATATGTATGTACTTACGTATGTGAATACTTACACAAGTACGTACATACTTCCTTAAGCACGTACATACATGCGTACGTACATGAATGCATTAGTACATACATAGGTGCATACGTAAATATGTGCATAGGGGTGTATATAAGTATGTATACATGTATGTACGTATGTAACTACATACATGGGTGCATTCATAGGCATGTACATACGTTCATACATAAACACATGCGTACATAATTACTTAAGTACATGCGTACGTACTTACGTATGTGAATACTTACGCAAGGACGTACATATGTACTTCCTTAAGCACGTACATACGGGCATACATAAGTACGTACATAGGTTGCATGAATGCGTTAGTACGTACATAGGTGCATATGTAAATACGTGCAAGGGCGTGTACGTAGGTACGTATACAGGTGCATAGGTAGGCACGTACATACATAAACACAAATGCATGCGTACGTAATTATGTACGTGGATGTGTACGTAAGTACAGTAAACCCTCAAAGATCCTGACTAATTGGGACTATATCCCTGTCTGGATCTCGAAAAATCCGGATCTTCCAGAAATTATATAAATTTGCTCATATGAAAGAAAACTTATGGTGGTTTAGGTATAACTTAATGCAAAATAAAAACAAATAGTTATTTTTTATATCCACCTTGCCAATACAGTAGAAAATTAATAGGATAGTATAATAATGTGTACAAATATTTGTTTCATAAATTTTAATTAATGAATTTTGTATCTTGTAGCCTAAGTTTTAAATTGAAAATTTGCCAAGAAATGGTCCAGATCTTCGTAAAATCCGGATCTTTGAAGTCTGGATCTTTGAGAGTTTACTGTACGTACGTAGATCCAGACGTATGTGCACAGGTGTGTATGTAAGCACAGTACATACATAGGTATGTGTACATTCCCTCCATGTCCCACATCTCACAGTTGTTTTGGTCGGGGGTCAAGTAATCGATACAATGTGCCTCTATTTCCGAATCACGATCCTGTAAGGGTGGTCTGGAGGACCCTTAGCAAAAGGGAGACCCTACGACAAAAAATGGCTGCCGACACAGTTTGTGCAAGCCGGTGTAACACCGAAAGGGAGCGGCGCGACCAGTAAGGGAGGCGCCAAGAGCGTGCAACCGTTTGTGAATCCGGGCCCAAGACTGTATGTAATGAAGTCAGGCTGTACCTATCTTCAAGTAAGTGTCAGATAATCCATTCACAGATAGAAAGACACGCAAATTGTGATAGATGCTGAAGTAATAAGTAATCAGAAAAGTGTACTGAACATTGCTTTACCTACCCAGCATAAATACCTGAGTGTACCTTACATAGAAAACGGCATTCTCTCACGTACTTGGTGGGCGTGAGAGAGCGGCTATACGTGTAAACGACTAAGCAGGATTCAATAAAACTCATTTCTGAGCCTCGGTGAGCATTTTACTGGCGAAATTCGTTGTTTCCACATCAAAATCTATCATTTGGGCCCCCCCAAAAAAAAGGTCGAAAAATGGCTTCACTGGGGTGACCCATAGGGCTAAAAATAGCTGGCATGCGGCGGGTTAAGGATGCTTGATTGCTCAAGAAACTACACAAAAGCAACCTCATCATCATCTGCTGTCTGAACTCTATAGCTAAGTAACCTTTAAGAATTGGCCAATTCAAGGGGGGATTAGCTAGGAGATAGAAGAGCAATAGTTAGGTGAGTTAAGATTAAGTTACGGTTCACCTAACTCTATGAGACTTGTTTGAATTTACTTAAGGACAACTTTAGGGAAGAGTGACGACCTATGAGTTGTTTATTAGGAAATACTAGAAATTTCTTACATTGTAGTGCCCTGAGTGAGGAGCCCCGATTTGTTTACCAGAACCTCCAAATATTTATCACAATTTGGTGCCCCAAGTGAGGATAGTGATTTAAATATTAAATATTTTTCACATATATATATATATATATATATATATATATATATATATATATATATATATATATATATATATATGTGTGTGTGTGTGTGTGTGTGTGTGTGTGCAGTCGGTATCTGATAATACAGTTAATAATATCCACCTCTGTAACAAAAGAGTGGATGTAAATTTTTTTTTCTTTAATTCCTACCTTTTCTTTATATTTACTGAATTATTTAACCAGTATCATAGGAAGAAACCATTTATCAGCCCTTTATCTACCGTAAAGCAACTCTTCGTCAACCCTTCATAAATTTATCAACCCTTCATCATCTCACAAACATCAACCTTTTATCACCAGCATATTATCTACCCATAAAATTACTAGAAATAGTGATAAAAAAAGAAAAGAAAATTGCTGCCATGATGCTTTATTAAAGTTCCTGTTCAAATATCGTTGGATCCATTTTCTGTATTAGCGTTAACATCCAGTGACGTCACAACTGCATCTCCCCCCTCCTCCAACCCCTCCAATGCGCGTCCCTGCGTGTTATTATATAGACTTTGGCAACAGTCCTGGATTGAAGAAGGACCAATTGACGTATACAATCAAATTTCTTCTCCCTGGTTCGATTCCAGATGAAGCAGGGGAAGCGGAGAGGCTAGGGTTGTCATATCTTAACAGTCAAAATACTGAATACCTCCTCTGAAAGCAATGCTCCCCCACCCAAACACAAACTTTGGGCTTATATATATATATATATATATATATATATATATATATATATATAAATTGTACTACTTAAATCCATCCAAATCTATCTTGTTTGCAGTTGAGTAGTGACCCAGCCTTTGACCCGCCCCATCCCGACCACTTTTCCATCACTGACTCCCCCCAGTCACGACCATTTTTGGAAAAAAAATTTCTTGGCCCAAACCTCCACTTTTGGTGAGAAATATCGAAAAATCATAGAGAAATCGCTCACCTGAGGTTTAAAATACTCGATACTGTGTTTTCTATCAGGCTGGCTCCAACGAAAACGAGTTCTATGGGAGTGTTACCATTCCACACCACTCATAAACGGTATTCATTTATTTATTTGGTACGAATTTATATGTAGTACGAGAGAATATTGGTTTTCACACAGTAATATAGGCAATATAAGCATTGTTTCACTCATTAAACATCAACATACCTGACCTTTTTTGGCAACATTACCTGATCATCATTTCTGACTGTTTCTTCCTCTAATGCTATGTAAAGTTTGTCCTTCACATTGTCATCGATCGGGGAATCACTCTGGCCCTGAATTTCGTACTGTGGCATGACATGGCTTTACTGGCTAGGTCACTTGTAACAGGTGAATTGCTGAGACAATGGCGTGCAGAGGGGGAGAGGTCATGCTGGGTAAGACATTGTCCCTGCCTGGCATCTTGTAGAGGAAGGTGTCCCGTGTATACATACCAAAAACCACTCACGAAAATTGAAAATTGTGGAAATTAGGGACCTTGCAATTGATTCACGTTTATGAACGTCAATGGGATTGGCAGTGACAAAACTTGTGGACGTTAATTCACGTCAATGGGATGCCGCAGGTTAAAAGCACAACAAATGAATGATCTTGCACAATGACAGAGAAACAGTTAACCATGGAACATGCAAAGGACTGTTCACATGTACTGGTGACGACCTGGAATGTACGAGGAGTGAAAGTTAGGGAGAGAGAGAGAGAGAGAGAGAGAGATTGTGCAGATCGCCTAGACAAGGTAGTAACGTACAAAGTAACAATGCATCTCTGGCAACAACGGAGTTTTTACAAACGACTCATATTAAACAAAAGAAATAATGGTAGTATGCAGTGCATAAACAGTAAAGATAATTAATTCAATGAAACTAGCACATTTACCCTTTCATTTAGTCTCAGTCAGTCGATTGACACACACACACACACACCTATGTCAACCAGAACACCATCATTCACATAACGTGTCTCTGCAGTTCGTCAGCACTGAGAACGAGTGTCTAGTAATCCAAGATCATCCAAAGAGGTCTGATCCTGCAGCGGATGTCAAGCGAGTAATTCATATACAGAGAGCAGAGTGGTCTTTTCCAAGGGAAGGAATAAAAAAAATATCAAGAGAACCCGCTGTCTATTAAAGATGCAAACGTGAATAGAATATATTCACTTTTGCAACTTTAATATAAAACTGGTTCTCTTGGTAACTTTTTTATTCCTTCCCTTGGAAAAGACCCTCTGCTCTCTGTATATAAATTTACTCGCTTGACATCCTCTACAGGATCAGACCTCTTCAGAGGATCTGGGATTACAAGACATTCCTTCCCAGTGTTGACGAGCTGCACAGACACGTTCCGTGAATGATGATGTTCTGGTTGATATGGTTGTGTGTATGAATGTGTGTGTGTGTGTGTGTGTGTGTGTGTGTGTGTGTGTGTGTGTATGTGTCAGTCGGTCCGAACCAACAGAGTAAGAACATATGCAAACATATGAAAAGACACTTCTAGCGGCCACATTAAATATCCATCAGAAGAAGTATTTCGTACCCCAGACTCAGGACAATGTCCTGATGACAAACTTGCTCCCACTGAACCACCATAACTCCAAGTTTAAATATATATCGACAGCACAATATGGTAAAAGTTGTGAGTTTTTTTTATTACATTCCTGACATACAACGAAGACTGTATATTTCCTGGTGATACATGGTGCAGTCTTTCCCAATTTGCTCGTCCGTTTGCCTGTAATTCCTTTCCACCCCTTACAATTCTTCATTTCACGTAAAGAAGAGTCCAAGCACACCACTCCGTCACTTACTACCTCCCTCTGTTTCTTATCTTCCTTCCTTCCCTCCCTCCCTCCCTCCATCATTTTGTCTCTTACTTTTCTTCCCTCTCCCTGTCTCAAACCTTCTCTTCCTTTCTGTGTTTGTAACCTTCTCTTCCTCCTTTGGTCTCTCTCTCTCTCTCTCTCTCTCTCTCATCTTCCTGAATTTCATCACTTCATCATCCCTCTTGCAGTCTTTATCATCTGCTCTTGTGTACTTTCAATTTACTTTCCCCCTCTTTCCTCTCAGCGTCCCCATCCTGCCCTTCCTCCCCTTACTAGCGTCTCTTTGACACTCCCCCTCCCCCTCCCTCCGTTGCTCCATTCTGCCTCTCTCCCTTCTTTTCATTTCTCCCCCCCTTTTTTTTATTTGTTTGTTTTCCCTCCCACTTTTCAGTTCTTCCCTCCTCCCTACTTCCACTGTACCTCTCCAACCTCTGTACGTTTGTAGCCCTCCTTCTCTTTTCCTCCTATCTCTCCATTCCTTCGAATGTCACCCCCCCCCCTTTCTTTTTCTTTTCAATCCCTCCCTTCCCTCTGCTTCCCTTTTACTTTCCGTCCCCTTTCTGCCTGTGTGATTTGCCTCCACCTCCCCTTCCTTCCCGTCTCCCTGCCTCTCTGCTTGCTTCCCTCCTTTTTCTCTTGCCCTCCTCCTCATCCTCTTTTTATGTGACTGGCCATAGATTTTAGGGCCCGTTCCGTAAGGTGCAGCAGTCTACGTACAGTCGCCAAACTTTCCACCTGGGCCACCTAGCCGCGAGAGGTGGGTAACGGGTGCTGGCAACAGTGTATCTGTTTGTTCGTGTGTACATGCTCGACGAAAGTTCGGATCATCAACTCTCGTCTTCCGTAGTGAACCTCAGTCAGAGTTCATCCCAATCTTCAGTCGACAATTTTTAGCCGATAGAATTTCAAAGGAACTTCTTGAAAGTATTGGATAATGTGAGTATTGAAAATAAGTAAAATAATATAAAAGACCGCATCTTCACATATTTTACATATTTATAAACGTATTCTTTTTCATTATTACATAATGACCCCATGGCTAAAAATTGTCTACTGAATATTGGGGGGAAGAACCGTCGTGTGACCGGCCCTTACGGTAGAAAAATAGATACCGGTGTCTGTTCGTTCATTTCGCCAGTTCTAGGCCGGTCTCGATTAAAGCTATTGAAATACCATTCTTGATGCAAGACATGATTAGATAAGTTAGGTCATTAATCGTTACAGGATTACTCAATGGACGGATATTAATTTAAACTAAGTAGGAGAGATTGGAACTGTAGACGTCGGAGGTTGAAACTCGTTCGCTGGGGCAGAATACTGCCTGAGTCAGCTAGTCATGAGTCCTATCGTTAACAATAGAAAACCTAGGCATCTCATTACTTAATCATTACGTGGATCACTGTGACTGCAATGCAAACACGGCAATTGTTTTAAGAGTTGATATATATGAAATATGCGAAACAGTACTGTGGGTGACGTGGAAGTTAACGCTTCCGCCAGCCGATCCGTGTGACGTGGTTATGAGAGATGGGTTTCTCCTATTAAACACCAAGCCCTTATCTTATGACTTAGGTCTTAGTAGCAGCCAGTCAGCAACCAACATCACATATCCTAGCACCCCGGGCCTCAGTGACGGGCGCTAAAGCGCCTAGGTTCGTGGGATTAAAAAAAGAAAAAGAAAATCAGTGTTCCAGCCTGTAATGATAATTTCATGTTAGTTATGGTGCATTTTCCGATCACATAAGTAATATCACAGGTAATGGTGATAATAATGTCCCAGGAATTCATGAATCAATAGAAATTGTGCTTAAAATGACTGGAAGATTTTGCATACTGTGATGGAGAGGTGGTGTCTTCATCTTGCTATAATGTGAAATAATGTTGTTCGGTGAATAATCGATGAGCCTGTAAATGTGTGACCTCACACATAAGCGGCACCGCTCACAATCATTTTTCCTTGTAATGTGTAATTCAGTCATTCGTTAGATGAATGGACTATAAAGGTGTGCTGTTATAACCGTAATCATACGAAATAATCATGATACGGTAAGTCATTATCATAGCTGATATAATAACCACATTCGACAACAGTATGCATAAACTCTTTGCCTGTTGAGGTGACAGTATTTTAACCTCCTACCTCTTCGTGGTGCACCACAGAACACATAAAAACATCTACCTGAAGTACTACCAACGAGGAAATATGCAACCGTTAACAGTGTCTAAACATCATCCTAATGCTTATTGGTCAGTGTCATTCATGATGTGAATATGGCAGGTAATCTAACATGTAACTGGACATAGATGTTAGATAAATGCATTGCTCTTCAACCCATACTGATACTGGTATCAAGTGATAACCTTATGAAATGGAATTACTGATATAAGGAGAGAGTGAGAGAGAGAAAGGCCTGAAGCGATTCCAGTATATAGAGCATTAACATGTTACGGTAAAAATGTAAAAACATAGAAAAGAAAATGCAAATATTTAGTAGAATGCTAATGGATCTCAAAAACTCGTTCGGCAATTATTATCACTGGCGGATTTGAATAACGTAACACCCCTCCCCCCCCGACCGGCTCGTGCCCTACCCTTCATAATGCCAAGCTCCCCCCCCTTAAGCAGCTCTCCCACCGGCTCGACCAGTTACAGGAAACAGGTCACATGGAATTGTTGCGTGCCACAGGTTGCACAGACCAAGGCCAAATAAGCATAGTATAATATATATTATTGTATTACATATAACAGTATATGTTCATATGATAATATTATATATATTACCTTATTATTAAAGTAATATAGTCAAATTTATTTGGCCTTGGTCAGCGCGACCTGTGACACAATTTTCCGTGCGACCAGTTTCATGCAACTGGCTGAGCCGATGGGAGAGCAGCCTTACTCCTGAGACATTTTTCTCCCCACCCAACTCCGTACCCAGCCATCTATGGGATGAACTTTGACTCTGACTGAGGGTCACTACGGACGAAGAGAGTTGATGATTCGAACTTCCGTCCAGCATGTACGTACACACGAACAAACAGCTACACTGTTGCCAGCACCCGTTACCCACCTCCCGCGGCTAGGTGGCCCAGGTGGAAAGTTTGGCGACTGTACCATGCACCTCGAAGTGTCACTTTCCTCAATCTCTTCTTGCTTTTCTTCTCCCTTCTATTCACCACACCTGTCTCTCCCTGCTTCTGCCTTCCACTTTCTCTACCTCCCTTCTCGCTTACATTTACCTTTCATTCTACCCTTTTGTCTGCCTCCCACTTCATCCTCCATTTCCCTTACCACTTCTTTTGTCTCTCTCTCTTCCTGCCTCGCACTTACCTTCTCTCCCTCTCCCGGCTTCCTACCCCACACCTCCCCCTCTCCCTACTTCCCCATCTGCCTCACCTCTCGGGTAAGGGGTAGAAATGCAAGGCACGTTCCATAAAGCCTAAAATGAGGATATGAGGGTCCATGTTTCCACAATACGTAAAATACACTCCTCCCTCCTACTCCATCGCCGAAATAAGGACCCACCGTGACCATCCCTCTTTTTTTCGCTGGAATGGATTTTAGGGGGTGATCAGAATGAATTTGTTGTCAATAGTTTAAAACTAGAGCGTTACTTGTAGCTATGATGAATAGTTCTCACTTTAATGGTGTCGGTTCGTGTTGGATCAGAGTGAACAATATCGAGGGTTCAGTGGCTGATCCTGAAATAAAGCAGTGATAACCAAAGCTTCACAGCAAGTAAAATAGACATTCCCTAACTTCATCCCATTTCATGGTCATGGATAATGACTAGGGTAGACTGCGATATATTCAGCTTAACCAAGGGGGGAGGATTTCGTTCTTTTGTAACATGTTCCCCATAGCTAAGTGGCACAATAAGGAAATAGTCACTCAGTGACTAGCACCATATCCTAGTGCTAATCGCTTGCTTTTGCTCAGCGATCAAGAAGAAAAGATGCCAGATTTATGCTAAGTTAAACTGAACAGAGTATTGGGTGAATCCATTGTTCATAGGTTATGTCTGGAGCCGATATGAAGTAATGAGGATCACTACGGCCACAGTAATACGTGTAATACATCCAGTTTCCTTATTCCAGCACGGTAGTGTAAACCCTGTGATACAGTCCCATTCCCTTACCCGGCTGTAATGGATTACTATGGAGAGAAGAGTGCATCTGATGCCAATATAATGAGACTGGAAGCGAAAATGAATGTGTTATTTAGCCATAAAATTGAGAACATTATCAGTGTTTTCCCTACTCCGCTCCCACAAAGAGGGCCGAGAGAAGCAGTCCCCTTCCCTCATCCCTCTGCAGTTGATTTATATGGAGCATGATTGGTGTAAGTCTAATGTTGAAAAAATCTTAAAGGAACATAAAATGAGGCATTGAGGATCTCTAAGCCCAAACATGTATAATAAACCCTACAGTCCTTACTTCCGCACCTACGTATAGCCTCAGATTCAGAGTCCCTAACAGTTCTTCCCACAGCCCCAGTGTTTCCGAAAAGCTCTTCAGCCCTGTCCTATGCAGGCTTCAACCCCTTCTCCAAATTACCAGAACTCACAGATCCCGCCACCCCCCCATGCACAACCACCTTCCCGTAGCTCCTTCCAACATCTCTCTTCACCGGCAGCTGGCCCAACCCAAAGCCCACTAGCCCGGGAGTGTGATTTCCCTCAGTTAAATGCATAACTCAGTACTCTTACGTGGATAGCATCTCAAGTGAAAGGCATCCCACTGGAATTTAAAAAAATAAAAAATAAAAAAAACACGTGCCAGAATTCAGTATCTCCCAAGCCAACTGGTGTACCTGGTGTTGGTCTTGTAGGGGAAGAACTGGTTGGTAACGGTGTGGACCAGTTTGAGGTGTTTGATCAGATTATGAGGGAATGATATTTTAAGCTTTCTCCCATGGCAAATAATTGATGCATTAAACATCTAACGCCGTAGAGTTTGTAAGAGGAAAGTAACTATAAAAGGAACATGCAGCATATGTATGAAACACGAATTATTCTTGATTATTACCATGACGAATTTGGTGACTTTTTTTTTTTCTCCAGAAGATTTTATTGGCATTGTTCCAAGTACTTATTTTCCCCATTGCCATTTCACGAGTAGAAATGCTTCCCAAACTGTATCAAGTATCCTGATGATGTCTTGATTAAAATGAAAAGATGTTATCTTAGCGCAGTGGTTCTTAACCTTTTTTGATGCACGGACCCCTTTGAGAATATGGTGAATGCTATGGACCCCTTCCTTAGAAAAATGTACATAAGCACATAAACACAATATTTTGCATACAATGAATATACTTGATTTTACTGAAAACTACCTCACGCAGTGTATGACATACAACGTATAAAAACAATGATTACAGATATTTAAGTTTCTCACTCTTTTTCATGCAAAAGTTAATGGCCACTCGATGAAAAAATGAAATACATCCAACTTGTGCAAATTAAACAAAACAAAGCTTTAATTCTGCTCAAAAGTTCATTTCAATGAGAAGGTTGTTGTTGTTTGGCTTGAATATGATGAAATTGTGGAGTGGTCTTTGACAAGGCAACACGCAAGCCATCTTTGACATCCAATCGATTTCGACTTTTCTTTTTGATAGAAACAGCCCTGTAAACCCTGACTCACAAAGGTATGTAGTAGCAAATGGAATCATAGCACCCATAGCTCGCTTTGCCAGACGAAGGTAGGCTTGTGTCAACGAACACCGGAATTCAAGACTCTTCGAGTTTAATTCATTTCGTATCAGTTCCTTCGTCTTCAGGTCAGTGAGGTCATCTTTGGCAAGGTTTTCATCACTGATATGCTCTATGTCGGCAAGGAATGGATTACGGTACGAAACCATGTTTCAATTTTAAGGTCACCTGAGCAGAAGTAACCTATGAAAGAATTCTGCAGTGTATCCAGATGTCTGCAGATTTCTGCCTGCAGAGAAACTGACAGGGCTTTGTCAACCTCGATTCCATCCTGCAGAAGCACCTCCTCTAACACTGGAGAGTTTGCATAGCTGTCTGCCTCCAGTCTCCTTTTCTACAATAGCAGGTTGGCCAGAAGAGCTTGCAGTCTTTCAGAAGCATCCATAATGGTGACTCCAGGGCTTGAGTCAAAAGATTCATCTCATTCATATGGCCAAAAATATCCGCCAAGCATGTTAAGTCATGAATTAACTCTCCCTGTCAAACTGTTCTGAGAGTGGGCTTTCTTTTTCTCCCTCCCCCCCCAAAAAAAAAAAAAAAATAAACTCCCTCCCGAAATTAAGTCCAAACGTCAAGAATTGTCCTCTGAAAAGCCAACGAACTTCTGTGTGGTAGAGAAGAACTTCATATTCTGCTCCCATTTCTCGAAAAAAAAAAAAAATCTTGAAAAAGCAATGATTCAAAGCCCTGGCTCTGATTCCTGTCAATGGGAAATCATTTTACAAGTCAAAACCTGACGACAATGACGATTTTGTTACCTGACCGGACGCTTTTTCGGTAGTTCACATACAAATATTTATTTTTAGCTTGGTTGAAAGTTAGTGCTGCCAAACGGTATCACGCATTATCGCTAAATTGTTCTGAATTGTTCTGACCTTCACGGACCCCTGAAGCTCATCCATGGACCCCAGGTTAAGAACCCCTGTCTTAGCGGAAGACTCAGTCCTTTCAATCCAGTAGCGATACTTTTGTAGCTTTTTCGTGCTACTTAGTGGATATTTTATTCAAATTAGTTCACAACTCCATTGGTGATATAATCACTTGAGGCCTATTTATAACTAAAGCAGAAGAAAATTATCCGAAAGTTGCAAGAAGAAAATGTAAAATACGTCATCGGAGTGATAGGGTAAAAACGACGAAGGCCCCTTTAACGTGTTCATGATAAATTTTCCTAGATGATTGCGCCTTTGAAGTAGGAGGGGTTTCTCTCAAGTGGCAAGTAAATGTAACATCGAAACTGCGGCACTTCCATTAGGGAGTGTGCATATCTGAGTGTAGTGTAAGTTAGGGGCTCATAAAAAACTTGTTTCCAGCTCAAAGTTGGTATATTTGACGACATTCGCTCGAGTTAGGGCGGTCCCAGCCTTAAGAGAGTAAAATATTAGCTGCAGTGCAGAGAAGGAAACACTGCTGCGGGGTGAGGGTGCGAGGAGGGTGGGGATGCCTGATATGACCCCAGCTGGTCATCCATGGTGATAGCAACAATGCCGAGGCGGGCCAGTCAGGCAGACAGGGACACTAAAGACGGATGTAATGCTTATTGTTTGCTCATTCGTGGCTTGAAAATCACCGTAAATACATCTTAAATGTTGTGTTGTACCTGTAGATTAACACTTGAGTATGCTGTTAGTCACGATGAAGTACAATGAAAAGGAAAATAGATCCAGATTATTGTCTTTTTCTCCCGTCGAGCTACGTGAAGGAAACTGCAAAACAAAGAGAATTTCGACAACGTTAAGTGAATCGAAAAGAGTGAGACCATTGATAGGCTTAGCTGTCCACTTGTATGTGCTACTGGCGCCTTTCAACGTTCCTCATGTTGATTTTCATACGACTATACTGTGCACGCGGTACTAAATGTTTCATCATGATCATGATCATTGTCATCATATTCATTGTCATCGTCGCCGTCGTCGCCATTTATCTTCAGTCTTCATCACCATCATCACTGCGGCATTTTTCATCAGATGACGTGATTTATCTATTTATCTATCTATTGCCAGACGCCTCAATCCCGTTTGGGGTAGCCACAAACAAATCGCCTCCAAGTCGCCCTGTCCCCCGCCATTTCACTGCCCTGCTCCCAACTCACACCTCCCTCTCTCATATACCTCTCCACCCCATCCCTCCATCTCATCCTCGGCCTCCCCCTCCCTCTTCCCCCCTCCATCTCATCCTTGGCCTCCCCCTCCCTCTTCCCCTCTCCACCTCACTCACATACACTCTCTTCGTCAGTCTTTCACCCTCCATTCTCTCCACATGGCCAAACCACCTCAGTGTGTTCCTCATAACGCTTCGTATCACATCCACATCAACACCACAACGCTCCTCTATATCCTCATTCGTCAGCCTGTCTCTCCACGTGACTCCACAGGCTTCTCTTAAATAACTCATTTCCATTGCTCTCACTCTTGACTTGTGTCCTTCCAACAATGTCCAAGCTTCACTTCCGTACGTTAGAGTTGGTATCACAATACTGTCATGTAGTAACTTTTTCACTTCCATGCTCACTTCCCTGTTTCTTATCACTGCTTTCAAATAACCAGCAACCTTTCTTCCCTGCTGTACTCTTTCAAGCACTTCACCCTCCAAACCTCCATCCTTACTCATCACACTACCCAAATACTTAAACGTACTCACATTTTCCAATTCCTCACCATCCAACCTCGCTGTACATTCACTAACTTCACCTCTCTCAAAGACCATCACTTTACTCTTCCCTACATTCACCTTTAGGTTCCGTTTCTTACACACTCTCTCAAACTCATCCACCAAGCCTTGCAGCTCCCCTTCGTCTTTATTCAACAACACAGTATCATCTGCAAACAACAGTACAGGGAGTTTCCAAACACTATCCTCTCTCACCAGGGCCACTCCAACATCCACTACCCTACCTTGTACCTCTTTTATTACCCCATCCATGTACAGATTGAACAACCATGGAGACATGACATCCCTGTTTCAAACCAACTTTCAAAGAGAAAAATTCACTTAGTTCACCATCCACATGCACTGCGGCCTTCGCACCATCGTACATACTCTTCACAGCATTCAACAACTTCCCATCTACTCCATCTATTCTTAACACTTTCCACAATCCTTGTCTATCCACCCTGTCATATGCTTTCTCCAAATCCATGAAAGCCGCATCCAACTTCTTTCCCTTCTCTAGAAACTTTTCCACTAAAGATCTAAGAATGAATATCTGATCTACACAACCTCTTCCCTTCCTAAAGCCTCCCTGTTCTTCTCCAACTAATTTCTCTGTTCTTTCTCTAACTCTGTCAATAAGTATCCTACCATACACTTTTCCTATTATACTAGGAAGACAAATGCCCATATGATTACGACACACTTCTTTTTCGCCTTTTCCTTTGTACAGGGTAATAATTATACCTGACTTCCAATCCTCCGGGACTCTACCTTCCTCCCAGGCCAATCTGCACATCTTCCACATCCATTCTACTACTATCTCTCCCCCATGCTTCAGCATTTCACCACACACTCCATCAATTCCTGGGGCTTTCCCCAATTTAACTTTCTTCATTGCTTCCACAACTTCTATCCTACTGATTTCTTCCTGTCTTCTCACCTCCCTCCTTCTCCCAGCCATTCCCCAGCCACTTATACTTGCACTACTTCCATCCTCTACGTTCAACAATTCCTTAAAGTGTTCTCTCCATCTGCTCACTTTTTCTCCCTTCTCCACTAGTAATCTACCATTTTTATCTTTCACTCCCCTGCTAACTTCACTTCCACCCTGTCTAACTCTTTTCACCTCTTTCCAGAACATTTTCTTTCGGTCCCTCCACTTTACACTCAAATTCCTTCCAAATTCCTCATCCACTCTCTTCTTACTCTCTCTTACTAATCTTTTCACCTCTCTCTTTCTTTCCACATATAACTCCCTTCCGCCTCTCAACTTCTTCCACGCCCCTATTTCTCATCCATTCATTGTATGCTTTCTTCTTTTGTGCCACAGCCTGTTTCACCTCTTCAGTCCTCCACGCTGTTCCTTGCACCCCCCTCCCCCCCCGTCTTCTCTTCCTTCCACACACCACATCACATGCTACACATATTTCTTCTGTAAATATCTTACACACACCTTCCACGTCTCCCATCTGTTCCAATTCATACTTGCCCAATCGTTCCTCCACTTCTCTCTTATACTCTGCCTTTTTCTCATCCTCTTGTAACCTTTCCACTCGCCTTGCAACTACTCCTTCCTCTCGTCTTTCCCTTCTTCTATTCCTCCATTTTACTTGCATCCTAATTCTGGCCACCACCAAGTAGTGGTCAGAAAGTCCACTCCCCCAACCTCTATACACTCTTGCATCCTTTAAACATCTTCGCATCCTTTCATCCACACACACATAATCAATCATTGCCTTCCTTTCATTCAGTTCACCACCCACCCTTCTCATCACTCGCCATGTATACCTGTGGATCATTTTATGCCTGAAGAGGGTATTGGCTATCACCAACCCCCTCCCAGCACAAATGTCCACTAACGCACTCCCATTCTCATCTATCTCAGCAGGCACACCCCACTCACCAACTATTCCATC
Organism: Coenobita brevimanus; assembly: GCF_032717465.1. NCBI lineage: Eukaryota > Metazoa > Arthropoda > Malacostraca > Decapoda > Coenobitidae > Coenobita > Coenobita brevimanus. The sequence goes on from NC_136960.1 coordinate 27,345,281, forward strand.
CACCTTCACATTACCAACTTTACCATTCATATCACCAATCAAAAACACTCTCTCATTACTTCCAAACTTTTCCATGCACACTTCCACATTTGTCCAGAACTCTTCTCTCACTCTTCTAGCACAATCTTGCGTTGGCGCATACACACACACAATCGCCCACATTTGTATTCTAACTTTCAACTTTACCCACACAATCCTTGACCCAACTGATCCATACTGTCTTATGCTCTTCTTCCATCTTTTACTCACAACTATACATACTCCTTCCTTTGCCCTCTCATTCTCACCTACTCCTGCACATATACCCCATCCATACTCCCATTCTCTCACACTTTCTCCTCTCTATTTTGTTTCAGTTATTCCACATACATCCACTTTCGCACCCTCAAGCACCTGGACAATCTCTCTCTCTTTCACCTCATCATTCGCTCCTTTTTACATTCCATGTACTCATTACCAAGTCCTTTATCCGGTCCTGGGTCGTCATCGTTTGGTCAGTCCTTGTCCGAGGCTTCTTGTTTGTTTTTTTAGTTAGTTGTTTTCCGGGGAGGGGCACTAACCCTCCGCCAACCCTTTTAGTCGCCTCTTACGACAAGCAGGGATGCTGGGGGAGTATTCTTGAAAACCCCCTTACCCCCAGGGGGTGATTTAGCTGAAAGGAATTTACCGCTGCCGAGGGGAATAAGGGCAGAAAAAAATGATTTTGTGGAGTGCATGGGTGGAATGCGTGTGTGAGTGTATGCCAGGTGTGAGGTGGACGCAGTAAAAAAATGTGTGGGCTAATGGTGTGTGAGTGGCAGTAACGGTAGGCTGCAAGCATGGGGTGGCGGTGAGGTGGTGTGAGAGAGTGAAAGAGGTGGTGTGAGTGTGAGACTGAGTGACAGAGTTGTGGGAGATGCATGAGTTAGAGTGTGGGAGAGTGGAATTGAGTAAAAAGCTTGTGGGAGGTACGTAAGTAAGAAAGTGTGCGTGTAGGATTCAGTAAGAGGGTTGTAGGAATTGCCTGACAGAGGTTGTGGCTGTGGGACTGAGTGCCATGTTCTCCTTGGCCTCAGCATTTTCGTAGCATATACTTCTTTGTATTTTACTTTGCACATTGGACCGTCATATTGTCTTATATTTATACCACCTTAATGTCGCCAAACGTTTGCCTCAGGTGTAGAAAAGAGAAAGCTGTGGGAGCGAGAGAAGCGTGGAAGTGAGTGATTTTTCATTACATCCTTCCCATCGTTTTATTAAATACTAGACACACGTCATTAGTGTACAGTTTTCTTCCTCTCTTCATTCCACTCTTCCTCTCTCCATTCCACCCATTATTATGCCATTATATTGTACTCTGTCTGTCTGTCTGTCTGTCTGTCTCTGTCTCTGTCTGTCTGTCTGTCTGTCTGTCTCTGTCTCTGTCTGTCTCTCTCTCTCTCTCTCTCTCTCTCTCTCTCTCTCTCTCTCTCTCTCTTTCTCTCATTCTGTGTATGTCTTTATTGTGCATGCGTATATGTGTGTTCTAATATATTTCTGTGTACTGTATTTGTGTTTCTACATGTGTCTGTGTAAGTTTGTGTGTATACGTGTTTATGTATGTGGATGGTGGCAATTCTGTGTGTGTGTGTGTGTGTGTGTGTGTGTGTGTGTGTGTGTTCCAGAATAAATCACTTTCGCTAGTGTGTCATTAACCCATTAACTCCCAGGGTTCCTGTGTGAGGGATTTTGCTGGAAGGGTACTAAGCATACCGCCCTCCGCCTATCGGCTCACAATCGCGAAGCTCATAGGTCCCTACCCCGGGGTTCCCTCCTTTATTAACTTTCGAAAATGCCAAGTTCCTTCCTATATTGAGGACTCTGGGCGCAAATGGGTTAAAAATTAAAGGCAACAAAAGATCATGACATCCCACACTGCCTCTCCTAGCACGCTCATCTGTCCTTTTTAGTGAGGCTTCATTAAGTCCTAAATGACACACACACACACACACACACACACACACACACACACACACACACACACACACACACACACACAGTATAGAAGCACAACATTATTTTATAGCCATAGACTATATCTCAATCGTTCATTTTAAGATTCCTTCACCTGTAGTGAAGGTCGGGCCATACATTAGCCCGGTAAAAAAATATATTTCAGTCTCTTGAGCTTAAGGACATCTTTCTTTCCTGTTGTCCTCAGGCGATTTTAGTCAGCTTTGGGGAAGACACTCGAACTGTAAATGTCACAAATATCCGTAAGCAACCAGTTCATTGATAAACTTGTTCACTTTTACTACGCATTACATTACAATTTATTCGTCCGTTACATCAGAATATGATGTTATTAAAAATGAAACGCCGTGAAAGGACGTTCAGCCATAGCATTGCCTTGTGTTATGACTGAGCTACGTGAAATAAACTACAGAAGGGCAAAAATCTCCCCCTCGTGATAATAAATGTTTTATATATGTTAAAATATTTTAATACAAAGGCCTCCTGGAAAGCTCATTAAAATGGAAAAGGTGTCACTGTAGCGAAAGGCTTGCTATTATGTTGCTCTTTGTAACCTCCATGAGACACAAATTGTCCCCACTACGTGATTTTTTTTTACTCCCGGTGTCGTATGCACGAAGTGACTTTATGCAGGAAGTTACCGTTCCGCTAAGTGCGCATGCGTCAAGTGCCTGTGCTAAGAGTATCTGCATGTTATCTCAAGTATTTTGCCGTTTATCAACAACATTTTATGAAATATATGTGCCATGGAGATAGTTGGATGTCTTATCGACCTATATGTATCTATAGGTCGATATATAGATATATATATATATAAATATATATATGTATTATACAGGCAGACTGTTAAATCAGTCATTTCGTGACGTAAGGTTAGTTTAATTTAGGTTTATTTAGGTTAGGTTGATATAGGATAAGGTTGGTTAGGTTTGTGTAGGTTTGGTTAGGTTAGATTAATATACAGTAGGCTGAATAGAGAAGGGAACGGTAACTTCCTGCATAAAGTCACTCTGTGCATATTACACCGGACAATTTTCTTTTCACAATGACCGACACCTAATGCAGTAGTAGTAGTAGTAGTAGTAGTAGTAGTAGTAGCAGTAGTAGTAGTAATAGTAGTAGTAGTAGTAGCAGTAGTAGTTGTAATAGTAGTAGTAGTAGCTGCAGCAGCAGCAGCAGCAGCAGTAGTAGTTGTAATAGTAGTAGTAGTAGCTGCAGCAGCAGTAGTAGTAGTAGTAGTAGTTGTTGTTGTTGTTGTTGTTTCAAACCCAGGCTCATCTGAACGTGAACTCACTGGACTGCAGCGAAAGTCGCCTTTCTGTAGTCCACCAGCCTTTTGTCAGGGGATGAGAACAGGAGTGAGGAACGGTTATGTATGCAGGCAGCTTCCCCGCCAGGCTATATCGGTTCCACCACGTGCAGGCATTCCTCTCCAGGCAACACCTCTAGTGGTAAAGAGTCTTATCCCACAGTCATAATAACACATCCTAGTAGTGTGTGCTTATACTTGTTTTTCAGCTCACTCGTATCCAACTAGAGACACTATCAGGTAACAACTCACAGCTCAGGCTTTGCTTACGTGGTGATCCACTTGAGTCCGATGTCGTATTCTGTAGTTCTCTTATTGCCACCAGCAGTCGATATTATTCAACTCTGGAGAGGCATTTCACACTGGAGAGAGTAGGCATAGCTTTCATTAACCACTTCAGTAAAGCAGAGCCTCTCTTTAAGCAAAAAATAGTCGTCTGGTGGTAGTAAGAATAACATTTAAAATTCGTCTCCTAACTTGAGGGATTAAATTAAGAGACATTCTTAATCCTCATCCTTAAATCATTATTAATTGGCATGATCGCACTTGCATCTCTCTTTTCTTTCCAGTGTTACATCCTTCTTCCTTCATTATCGTTACTTCAGAGGTCTCTGCACTTCTAAATTGTCTGCTTGCACTCACCCCCGATTACCAAGGGAGCGCTGTAATCCGCTAGGAGCACACTTACACCACCTTTCTGAGCGGCTGTCCAGGTTAAGAGTTAACCGATACACTCATTTCACTTTGTATGCAATTAATCATTTCTGGCATTACATTCTCCAATTTGTAACTATCTATGTGAACGTCCTCCACTCTTTTTAACAAAATGTGTCCAGATATTTTAAAATGAGTGGTTGATAAATTTGACTATCTTCTGTTAAACATTGACCAGAGAGAACAACTATTTTTCAGTCTCGCAGCCACATATAATTTTTATATAAAACTCAGAACTAATATGCATTCCTCCAGTTTCTATGGCCAAAACTTAACCACCCAATGCAGACTATTGCTATCACACCCTCGGACAACATAACTGAAACAAGTGTTTCTTCTCTCCAGTCTGTCCAGTCACTCAGTACAGCACTATCATCCTTAAGCAGCCTTGCGGCCAATCCTCACTAATTCACTTGTTCTAGAAATTCAGTCTGATCGCCCATCTAGAACCACCCAGTCACTTAATTCTGCCATTTCCCTGACACTCCTCAGTAACCCCAACCAGGATCTCTCACTCAGTCCTCACTTATGTCTATGCAATGCTCCCCAGACAGCATTTCACTCCATTCCAATCTTCAAAACCCACTATCCAAGTTTCTTTAATTCTGCAGTCAAGTATCCACCGCAACATTTCCTCCAGTAACTCAGTCCAACTATGCAGTCAAGTGCCCACCTCAACATTCTCTCTTGTATCGCAGTCTAATCGTTCGGCCAAGTCTCCACCTCAACACTCTCTCCAGTAACCCACTCCAAACATTCAGTCATGTCTTCACAATAACACTCTCCCCAGTAACTCAGTCCAACATCCAAGTTGAGGCTGCACACCTACAACCATCCGCGACATCACTCCACACTCTTCCACATTTGACATGACATCAGTCTAACAAATCCTTCCCAGCCTCGTCCCTGTCTCACTTACCAACAGGTTAATCAAAACAGCTTATACAACCATCCAATCGAACCCCTCACCAAAGCTGAGCCCATAGCTTATTTACGTACCTCCACAACCCACACTGTACTACATTCCACCCTCCAAAAGACTAATATACACTCCATACAAGAGACCCTACAGAAAGAGAGATTGGACAGCCAATATTTTTCAGCTGGTCGCTGATTGGCAGGTCGACACTGCGGAATTTTGGTGTAAACGTCTCACAGCCCTGGTGCTGGCTGACTGCAACTTCGTCTAAAAATACATCTCGTCGCCTGCAGTGATACATGATTGGCTGATGAATAAAATGTCACTATAATTGTGGCATATTTTGTTAATTTGAGCAACTGAAGTTTTCCGTTTTAATCTTCTCTATATATGGATTACACTTTAAAGTACACTTCAACACCAATATAAACGCCGAATTATAATGTTGGCAAACCAAACTGTTAGTAGCTGCAAAATGGGTGGTCTATGTATCTATCTATTGCCAGACGCCTCACTCCCGTTCGGGGTGGCCACAAACAAATCGCCTCTACGTCGCCCTGTCCCCCGCCATTTCACTGCCCTGCTCCAAACTCACACCCCCCTCCCCCATATACCTCTCCACCCCATCCCTCCATCTCATCCTTGGCCTCCCCCTCCCTCTCCCCCCCTCCACCTCACTCACATACACTCTCTTCGTCAGTCTTTCACCCTCCATCCTCTCCACATGGCCAAACCACCTCAGTGTATTCCTCCTAACACTTTCTATCACATCCACATCCACACCACAACGCTCCTTTATATCCTCATTTGTCAGCCTGTCTCTCCTTGTGACTCCACAGGCTCCTCTTAAGTAACTCATTTCCACTGCTCTCACTCTTGACTTGTGCCCTTCCAACAACGTCCAAGCTTCGCTTCCATACGTTAGAGTTGGTATCACAATACTGTCATGTAGTAAGTTTTTCACTTCCATGCACACTTCCCTGTTTCTTATCACTGCTTTCAAGGAACCAGCAACCTTTCTTCCCTGCTGTACCCTTTCAAGCACTTCACCCTCCAAACCTCCATCCTTACTAATCACACTACCCAAGTACTTAAACGTGGTGCTGTGTTCTTTTATTGATGCTTTTTTGACCTTATTAATGGTTTCATTGTGCTGCATTTTGGGTGTTGTAACACTCATGAACATTCTATGCCACTTTTCCGACTCCCTTGTGATCCACCAAGAAGGAAATTATGGGATATTATGGTGAAGAGAGCACACTGGTTTGCGACTATCATTGGCTTTGCAGGACAGGTTATATATATTTGCCATGTATCTGGCCCACATCCAGATAGGGAGGTAAGCCCAGATAATATCCCAACCAAAACCACTTTACCACATTTATGGATATCAAGAAGAACAACAATCTTTAACTTCAACCAAAACTTCATCAAACTTAAAAGCCGCAGACAAAATAAATAAACACTGCTGGTGTTAATCTATCTGGTGTCGTCTGTCAACTTGCCCCAGATCTTTATACAGAATATGCTTCAGAATTAGCCTAGCTGATACAAAAAGGAAAATCTCATTTTTATACGGTTTTACTTATTAAGAAAGCACTATTTGTGCAGTCATAAAATAACAGATGTTCAAAAAAGTGCCGAAAAATATAAAAAGCAGGTAAGTGGTATGGTGTTCTCTATCAGCGATCACTGATCTTTATACCTACTTGAGCGATGCCCAGCAAACATCCATTCGATCTACCAACATGTTGCCTGTGCGGTCTCTCAATCTATAGGGTCTCTACTCCGTACTTCCCAGAACCATAGCCACCTTCTTCCCCACCCTAGAGTTCCCCAGTTTCCAGTCACCCATTACAACTACCCAGTCCATACACCATACTTTCTCAGCTACCCAAACCAGCCGTGGAGTCAGTCAAAACACTCAGTCTGTTCAATAATGCAATCTAATCACCTAGTCTGTCTAAGCACCCAGTCTATCCAGCAACCCAATCTAGCCACCCAGTCAGTCCAAACACCAAGTCTGTCCAGCAACCCAAGCCAGCCACCCACTCAGTCCATGCACCAAGTCTCTGCAGCGCCTCGGCCATAACCACCGCCACAGCCAATTTCTGTGACATAAATGCCTGGCATCCCACGTGCACGGTTTTTATATTACCAGGACAGGGTCTCACATCCACGGATGAGGCTCTGGGAATGGCAGGAGAGAACAGAAAGAAATGAGCATAAAGAGAGAGAGAGAGAGAGAGAGAGAGAGAGAGAGAGAGAGAGAGAGAGAGAGAGAGAGAAGAAGAAGAAGAAGAAGAAGAAGAAGAAGAAAAGTTAAGAAGATATGAGAAAGGGGAAAAAGAAATGTATATAGATCCACATTAAATAAACCAGAGACTGCATTTCTTTATAGAGTGACAATGAAAAGTAAAATGAAAAGCCAAGAATGCATAATCAATATAAATAATATATATATATATATTTATATATATATATATATATATATATATATATATATATATATATATATATATATATATATATATATATACTGTATATCTATCTATCTATAGGGAATAAACACAAGCAGTGGAATAACAGACAGGCAATCATGTGATCAAAAAGAGAGAGAGAGAAAAAAAGTGAAAATGAAGTGTTATGAAGAGTAAGAGGGGGGCTGGGGTACGTCGATTTTTCAGTATGTTGACAATAAGATAATTTATAAGGAATTATTATGTGACTTACCTGACAGTTGACAATTTGAGGACGAGAAGAAACGAAGAGAATGGAACGACTAACAACAAAAAACTAATGAAAGAAAAAGAGGAGGCAGATTTATGCTGCAAATGCACAACAGCCATATCTGATATATTGTTAGGATGAGCCAAGATGATAAACCATAAACCAGGAAACCATTTACTACGTTGGGTGGTAACCATACAACCAAATTATGGCGCGTGGTGATTTAGTGGGTAGTTAAGGCGCTCCAATCGGACTGAGCCGGTGCAGATTTATATCCAAGGAATGGTTGGGATTTATTGCTCATGTAATGCCACTCAGGGATGAGTGAAGCTTGTCATTCTCATCTTAAATATCAGGACCAATTTATTCTTGCTAATTTCATACCATTTTATTCACGGTAGGAAAGACCTCTAGTGCCATAATGATAAATGAAAACTGTAACTAAACTCTTTTCACTTTAACCTGGTCTAAAGCTGTTGCCACTATCATGAATGCTGTGCAGTAAAAACAAGCACTAGAGTGTGATGGCAATCAAGAAGAATTGCAATACAAAGGATGTACAGCCGTTGCAATATCTTTTTTCAGCCAGTAAGCTGGATGAGACAAGCTTCAAAGGACAATTTGGGGTCAAGTTAAGATGAAATTTTTTGTAACACATCCAGCTCTCTCAAAACTATGTATATCTCTCATCGCTTAGCCTACACGACACAGCCATAACATGTTAGAGATTAACTCAATATTAGCAGAGTAAAATTTGACAGGTTCATAGTGGATGAGTTAACAGCTGCATAACATCCGTACTGAAGTCGTTGGTGAACATCATGCTCATATTACATTGTAGTCCTTTCAATACGAGGACGTCTCTTTATACTTTTGCTGCTATCAGATGCTTTCAGTCAGTTTAGGAATTTGTTTAGTGGTAGCAGAGAATAAAATATAAAAGACGTCGTCCAAGTGAAGAGTTACAGCGCCCCATAATATTACAAAAACCTCTCTTTTAGAACTTCCAACCCAAGAATGCCATTTTTCCCTGTGAGGGCATCTCTAGGAAGGACTATGTTCATCTGTCTCTCACCAACGATTTTTGGACGCGATGTGCTTCACACCCTTAGGCTTTAGCGACACCACACCGCACCTCGACAAAAAAAAAAAAAAAAAAAAAAAAAACACTCCCCCACATTAGTGGTAGGTGATGGCGACCATGATTCAGTCACTTCATGTAGTGCTGCCGACTTCTTCCTCCACCTTTATCATTCTATCTCTGTTGCCCTCCTCCCTTCCTTCTTGTCACTTCTTATTACTCTTCTTTCAACTTCAGGTGGCTCTGCATCGAGTGGCAATCCAAACGGGTTCCTGTAAACCAGGAAACCACTTACAACGTTGGGTGGTAACCATATAACATAATAACGGGGTGATGTGGAACCTGCTTGATGCCCCTGCTAACTAAGTGGAGCTACGCAAACGCAGCGTTCATCTATGAACCAAACCTCCACATATTTCCTCCCGCCTCGAGGGAACAATGGTTCTCTGGATTGGATAGTCCTGCACGGGCAGGTACTTGCCTGCGGTTGATGTGTATGCTCGGTTAGACAGATTAGGTTTGATCAACAACAACAACACCAGCAACACCACACAAAGGGCAGTAACCGAAGGGCGCTGACTCTCCCCCATCTGGTAAATGACGTTTGCCTGTATTTAAACTTTATTTTTACTAAGACGAGACAAGTTGGTTAAAATTAGGAAGGTAATCAAATAACGAAGGTGCAGTGAAAGTTGTATCTGCAGTAACTCCTTCAGTTCTGAATGTCACTCCATAGCAACATAAAAGGCTAATTACCCCATGATTTGCATTGCACAGTAAAAGGACGCTATTGTGGTAAAAGGGGTTACCATTTGCATTGTAATATTATAGTAAGTACACTTTCAACACTCAGGCTTCCCTGACTCAATCGCAGCAGTACTAAGTGATCTACCATCAGATGATATACAATGCAAGAGATGCCTCGACCATTAATGCTCTGATGGAAACAGTACTGACACTCAGGCACTCAGATGAATAAAATGGTCTGATGTTACGGTATCTGGAAAACAATACACACTCAGCTAAATAAAATCTGGCACTGGTAGAAATAGAATAGTTTTAGTCTGTCGCCATGATGAGGATTTAGACATGGTGTCCGAGCTATATATTTGCTCTTCCTAACAATTTCCTGACAGTGCACGAAATCGGATGGACACAGTGGCTTCTGTTTAGTGAAATTCGTAGTACAGTTATTAGATTGCAGATTCAGATTTAGTTCATACGTTAGAATATGAGAATTAGTTAATCTGTCAGGTTAATACATCATTCAGGAATGTTTATATTAAGAATTGTGCTCATCAAATCAAGCTAGTATAATATTATAAACCTGATAAAAATGATTTATATATTAATTCATGGCACAGGTACGGGAGTAGAATCGATATCAGTGTTCATTATCGCCCACCTCTTCTGACCTGAATTATAATAGCCAGAGCAAGAATAAAGAATGGGAAATGTATAACATACCCAGTGGACAGGAGGCTGAATTTGGCATCTTACTGCATTCCACCGTCCTCTTTTTGGCAGATAGGGTGTTGAGTGACGCTTATATAACTGGGCAGCGGAGCCGCACTGTCATCGATGCCACCACGCGTCGGCATCCCTCTACAGCACCACATCATTACACATTCGCCACACACACACACACACACACACACACACACACACACACACACACACACACACACAAAACTATTTAATGGTTTTAAAGAATTTATCAGATAGATATTAAGTAAAATGCATCACGGTATTGAGATGTTAATACAAATCACGTTTGCGAAACCCTGCATAACGCCACTCTACAGAATTTATGTTAGCCCAAGCGTCAGTAGAGGCCGATCAGTTTTGTCAGGGTAACAAACAAACCAGATTCTATCACAGTACTTGTACCAGTTAAACAAAATTAATATTTTTAACTCAGGAGGCAGGATTTGTGCTTGGAAATTGCCTTATCAGGATTGCTATGAATTTGATTTTCCCTTAAACTGGTATATCTCATTTGCATAATAAGGTACCTATAATCTATAAAATCGAAGAAGAAATATATAAATAAGTAAATGAATAACAATTAGGTCTCTAAGAGTTTGAAAGAAGCAATGATACAAAGCACAGAACTTGAAATACACAAATATACAAAATCGTTAAGGGACAGGGCAATATGGTAGTCGAAGAGCTTCGCAACAGACCAGTCAAATGGAAATAGAATATATGGTTATAAAAGAACTGACAAATGTTTTCAGTCTGGTGAAGAATATTTCTTTCCAATACACTTGTCAGCATATGGAACGAATTGCATAGGAATGTTGTAAACTGCAATACAATATTAACATTTCAAAGTCGCTTGGATTACTGACTTCAAATCCCCTCTTAAAAGTGTGTAATGGCCGAATAATACAAATATCTAAGATTTTTTCCTGTTCCAGATCATGGAAAATGCAGCACAAGTGTAACGTTGTTCTCAGAGAATGTTACGTTTCCCCCATAAACTAAGTTAGGATAGAATATAGTTTTTTTTTTTTTTTTTTTCAATGAAAGATCCTTTGGATTTTCTTTTTTAATGATGGAGGGTGGTTCATAATGTTTCCTGCAGGTTTTGGCCGGATGTTGTGGCGAGTGGGATGCAATAGAACATTCTTGCTTTCAATTTTTATCTTTAGCTTATTGAACTAGATATCATATGCTTAGTGTTCTATGTAAAAACAGCCCCAAAAGGAACTCTGGGTCCCTCTGTTTGCTTTTATTTGTATTCCTTTGTACTCATTTCTACATTATCTGTGTCGAAATTTCATGTTACCTGCCTAAAACGGTAAGACTTTTATCCGTGTCTTTATAATTAATCTAATTTAGCCATATAAATAGCTCTGATACAATAGGATTTGCCAATTCTGCTTGAGGGAAATAAATGCCATGGAACTTGATTAGTGATATTGTGGACAGTCTGCCTTGCTAGGGTGAGGAGAATGTGAAACGGAAAGTCTCATATATTTGGACTGTGATACACGAGTATATTCCCTTTAGGTATTTAGTATAGTTTATTATTTTCATCATCGTTATCCCTACCTTTAACATTAACGTCGTCATCGCCATTGCCATTGTCACAGTTTTCGTCATCATCATCAGCATTGTCATAGCATCATCTTCATTGTCATCGTCATATTATCGTTGTTATTGTCATCGTTATCGTTATTTTCATGAGGCTACTGGTATCGGGACACATAAGAGGGGAGACCTCAAAATTCCCGGAACAGATCGAGAGCACGAAAAAGGGAAATAGTTCGCAATGACGTCGGGAGGACCACTTGACTGCAGTCTGGTGAATCATTCTGCCACGTGGCATAGCACTGAGACGGTCGAGTCCGTATTTCTGCCATTTTTTCTTTGTTCATGCATGTGACTTCTGCGATTATCGTTCTCAAACCTCCATGGTACAAATGAATAACAAAGAATCTGCATTCATTTTATTACTTTTCTTCTAACTTGGGAAAACCATGACTGAGGCAGTGACAATGTTTGGGCAAGCTTTCAAGGAACACCATTAAAAAAAAAAAAAAAAAAAAAAGTCTACAAGTGATATGCATGTTTTAAGAAAAACATAATGTCATTCCAAGACTCTTCACATCCTGGCCATCCTTCATCTTCTTGAACAGATGAAAACATCGAGAAAATTGGACAGGCAATAATGGACGATCGTCGTTGCACTAACGAAGGCTACAGGCATTTCTTGGAGTTCAGTCCAACAGATTTTGATGCAAGATCTTCGCGTGCACCGAGTGTCGACAAAATTCGCCCCCCATCTTCTGATGGAAGATCAAAAAGCGAAGCATATGAACGTGTGTCAAAACTTGAAAGAAGTGTTGAAAAATGGCTTGGAATTCCTTCAGATGTCATTACGGATGAGAGACCTGCGTTTACGAGTATGACTCCAAAACCAAGAAGCAGTCTAGTCAGAGGAAGACACCAACATCTCCACGACTGAAAAAAGCACATCAGGTAAAGTCCAACATCAAAACAATGTTGATCTTGTTTTTTGACAATGAGGGAGTTGTTCATAAAGAATTTGTTTCCCGTGGACAGACGGTGAACCAAGAGTTTATATTAAAGTGCTGAAGTGTCTACGGAACAGCATCAGGAGCAAACTTCCAGAGAAGTGGTGCAAGCAGAAATGGTTCTTGCATCATATCACTGCTCAATTGCAAACCACATAGTCAGTTCAGCAGTTTCTGGCCAAAAACAATATTTTTGCTCAGCACCCCCTGTACTCGCCCGATCTCGCTCTCTGTGATTTCTTTCTTATTCCTGAAGATTCAGTCGGAACTGAATGGCAAAAGATTTAATAACTAGACAGAAGATTTAATAACTTAGAAGAAATCCAAGAAAAAACGCAGGGGTCTCTGGATAAGATGACAAAAGAAGACTACAGGAAGTGTCTCCAGGAATTTGGAAAGTACCGGGAGTACTTTGAAGGGAACTGAAATGGATTTGCTTGATGATCTGTAATAATTTTTTGTTAATAGTCCGTGAATATTTGGGTTCCCCCTTGTTCATTAAAATGAACTGTCACAACCGTCGAACAAATGCCACTGCAGATAGCTAAAATGGACCACACTTCTACACATTCATGTATCAAGCCTTTCATGTTCCTGGTTCCGCTACCCAGTTTAATCAAGATACTATATTCGTTTCATATTAACTTGGTACAGATATTCTTCCTTTGGTGGCTTATTTCACGTACAGAATAAGACAGTGCAGCGGCTCCTCATCCTTTCCCTAGCACTTCTTTGTGAGTAGCATCATATTGTGGTTCAATTCCATTGCTGAAACTCAACATTTAAGATAGAGAGATTAGGCCAGATTCAGGTGAAAACCGTACAGCATGCAATTATTATATGTAATGTTTTTATTCAAGTTTGGCATTTAAAGGACTAACTATGGCTGTGACAAACCACTACAGTTTTTAAAACATCCCACAAGGGAAATGGAAGCGTCTTGCAGAAACAAAAATAAAGTAATACAAGGCTTTCCCGTACAGCTGCTACAAAGTTCTTCACTGGAAAAACGTTTTTGTTTATTATATTCGTGCCACCTCTAAACGTAGCTATGAGGGTCCTGTGTAGGTCGCTAAACTAGCCGGTTAATGTGATTTAGCATCTACCTCTTGCCCCTCGATAGCAAATGGTTGTTACAGATTTACTTATTTTTAATACCATACTGTGTTAGTGTTAATTATTATGTCACCATTTACCGTTTTTACCGATTATCTTGCACTACAACGTAGACCCAGTATTACGTTGGACCTGGTATACTCGTACTGTGCTTGGGTTAATGCTGTTTTTTCAATTGCCTGCCACAGTCCAGTGTAGATAGCCACACCCAAAATACATCTTAATCCTCCCGACCATCACCAATAAACATCAATAACAGTTCTCCAGCACTTTATCGAAGCCAATAGTTGGTACAAGTATAACCATTATCACAGTTCATCACCACTACCATCACGACCTACAACAGCAGCGAAGTATAAACAATTAAACCAATATCATCACCACCACGACCACCACCACCACAACAACAACTACAAAAACAACACAACCACCACCACAACCACACCACCACCACCACCAACATAACAACACACCACCATTGCATATTCTACCCAAGCTCCAGCACTATCACAGTCCATCATCACCACCATAAAGGTCACTTACAGACCAGCTCTCTGCCCCCAACCACACTACCACAATACACCAACGTACTTTAATACCACCAGCATAAAGAAGAGAGAAACCTGTACTGTACACAGGAAAAATCATCCAGTATATTACCAATATGCCGGGAATCGAACCCGAGACTCTCAGGTGAGAGCCAGGCAGCATACCACTACACCACGACCAGGTAAAAGTTAACTCACATTGTAACGATCTTGCAACCAATTTCCCTCCGCCCCCACTGTGGGCTTGAAGTGGATGAGTTAACCCCCTGGCACTCGGGCAAGTAGATGCTTTTAATCTATCCCAAGCACTTACGGCAAGTCAGAATGAAGAGAGAAACTTGTACTGTACACAGGAAAAATCATCCAATATATTACCATATGCCGGGAATCGAACCTGGGACTTTCAGGTGAGAGCCAGGCAGCATACCACTACACCACGACCAGGTAAACTTTAAATTACATTGTCATGATCTTGAAACCAATGTCCCTGTGTACAGTACAGGTTTCTCTCTTCATTCTGACTTGCCGTAAGTGCTTGGGGTGGATTAAAAGGTTAACTCATCCTCTTCAGGCCCACAATGGGGGCAGAGGGATTTTGGTTGCAAGATTGTGACACTGTGAGTTAACTTCTACCTGGTCGTGGTGTAGTGGTATGCTGCCTGGCTCTCACCTGAGAGTCCCGGGTTCGATTCCCGGCATATTAGTAATATATTGGATGGACCACCAGCATACATGAATACCATCGCCATACCACACTACCTACATACCGCACAACCTCAATCACACCACACCATTACCATTATGCCACACCCCTACCAATGTACATTTCCACCACCATTCCACACTACCACGACCATACTGTCAGGACAGCAACAGTCAAGCCCTGGATGATGGAAACCATCCCGGCCAGGCCGACGCCAGCATGTACTGTATGGTGAGGTAGTTTGCAATGCCAGCAGGCAAATGGGCCACCAGGGTTCCAGTGCCCCAGGCCTACCTTATACACCCGTCAGTCCTGGTCAAGGGTGTAAACCTGGGCAGGATGCAGGAGAGAGAAATGGAGGAGAGGAAAGTGGAGATGAAACAACTGCTACACAAAAAGGGTGTTCCAGGTTATTTGAGGAAGTATACATGACTGCCAAAAATAAACACCGTGAGGAGTTAGAACAAATGCACAGGAAGCATGAGTAACTGTAGAGAAGACCTGGAGAGGGCAGGAGACAAAGAAAATTGTACAACAGGGAATAAGTAAAGAGTGGAAATAGGGGTGGATAGAAAACATACCATGGTACTTGACACCCTTGATTCAGGCCAGACTTTTGTGGGGCATGAAGTGAGAAACAGGGGTTATGAGAGAGAGTATAATTAATTTTGATCATGAGAAAGTAACCCCTAAAAGCATCATTAATTTTAGTAAGAGGTCACAAGAAACCTAACCTAAAAACATCACTTTTTTTTTAGTATAAGTCTCAAGTACAGGGCAAGACATTGTTCCAGGAAGTGTATATAAGGTCAGTCGTAAGGGAGAACAGAACAGAACAGAATTAGGTGGCTGGCAGAAGCAACAAACATAACGAGTGTCTGAGGGGCACAGAATTACTGCAGAGAACAGCAGACAATCACGACCATGGATGGCAAAATGAAGTTGGTCGATAGAAGTTGGTGAGATCAAGGGGTTACTTATGACTATACAAGGCAAGGAAACTTCACATGTCCTAAGCATCATTTAAACACCAATTAACTTCTGCACAGTATCCAGCAATAAAGCAAAACAGTCATACTTGTTGCTGACCATGGGGGTAATTAATTGTGATTATTCATTTGGTAGGTAAGAGTTTAACCCGCCCCGTCCCGGAGACGTGAATTCACGTCCTCACATGATGTACACTCATATCCCAGAGACGTAAATCAATGGGGCAACATTGCAAGGTCCCTAATTTGCAGAATTTTCAATTTTCGCAAGTGATTTTTGGCACATATACACGGGACACCTTCCTCTACAAGATGCCAGGCAGGGACAATGCCTTACCCAGCATGACCTTCTCCCCCCCCCTGCATGACCTTTTCTCAGCAATACACCTGTTATCAGTGACCTGGCCAGTAAAGTCATGTCATGCCACGGTACGAAATTCAGGGCCAGAGTGATTCCCCAATCGATGACAATGTGTAGGACAAACATTAGAGGAAGAAATAGCCAGAAATGATGATCAGGTAATATGGCAAAAAAAGGTCAGGAATGGTGATGAGTTAGTGAGTGAAACAATGCTTATAATGCCTATATTACCGTTTGAAAACCAATATACTCTCGTACTACATATAAATTCGTACCAAATAAATAAATAAATACCGTTTATGAGTGGTGTAGAATAGTTATCCTTCCATAGAACTCGTTTTCTTTGCAGCCAGCCTGATAGAAAATCCTGTATGGTAAGGAGGTACTCCTACCTGGATCGAGTATTTTAAACCTCAGGTGAGCGATTTCTCTATGAATTTTCGATGTTTCTCACCAAAAACGGATGTTTCAGCCAAAAAAAAAAAAAAAGGTCCAAAAATGTCGGGACTGGGGCGTACCACTACCCAGAAAACGTCTGGATGGGGTAGGTTAAATGAACGTACACTGCTCAAGATTGAGTCGTTTTGTTACATTTAATGTTTTTGTTAATTCCATGTAATTGAGTTAAATAGCCATGTATTGAGTGACTTGTTTCCATTGGTTTTGCTAAAGTAATATAACTGTCTTATACAAATTTAGCAATAGTAAAGTAGAAAATTTACAGTATCTGTGTTTTTGGAACCTCAGTATGTGGAACAGTTTTTCCTTGTTGTCTGGGAGGGAACTGAGACTGAAAGGGATAGACAGTACAGTAGTCTCGCACAGTGCACAAGAGATTGGGCGGTCCATGACTTCGCGCACTGGGAATTCGCGTATTAGGAATACATAATCTTATGGGAATAATTACATATGAGCGGTACCCCCTCATACCTGGACATTTTTTGGCCCTTAGATACATAATAAAGGTCATATGTTTCAGACATTGTACTAAAGCTATAGCTACAATAACAAAAATATGGGTAGTCACCTTAACAACAGTAGACAACAGACCTGATGACCTTAAATAACAGGGGTTCCAAGGCGCGGCAACACTTACAGCGCCGCACTCCCCACGCACCTCCCACCACACCAACACTTCCCTCCACAGACTCCTCTTGACCACCTTCCCCAGGAGCATCAAAGTCACTCACTTCGGCCATAAACCCTTCAAAGTCCAATGCTGACACTTCTGATATTGCATCCTCTTCATCCTCAACAGGAACAGGAGCAGACGATGTCGATGGTTCTGCAATTTCACCAACTTGAGCCCGTTGTGTGTTGTTTGTTATGAGCATCTGTCTTCTCCTGTTTATTTTTTCCCTGTGCCTGTCTGTGTAGAAACAGAAGAGTTTGTCGATACCAACCAGAAGTTCCTCCGTTCTTAGGTTGCTCACTTCCTGTCCCTTCACCTCTTCCTTGAGCTTATCCATGGCAACAAGGATCTTGCTAATATTTGACATACACAGCTCAGTCCTGCCTTCCATCACGCTAGGCTGCTCAACTTGACTCTGTCTGGCGTCAGGCTCTGCGTCAGCCTCGTCTATCCGTTGCAACACTTCCTCGGGAGGCTGTTCCTCAGTAACAGTGTGCACTTCTTGTATGTCCACCAATGTAACGTCCTCGAAACCTGGTACAGCTTGTGCTGCTGTCATTGTTGCTGCCTCAGCATCGGCCAGTGGTTGAATGGCCATCTCCTGGGTGACACAGGTGAGGCACGAGCATTCGCCAAGCATGGTTCACCGATGCAGGTGTAATCTGGTGCCAGGCTTGAAGGAGAAATTCAACTGCGTCCTTCACCGTAAAGTTACGCCAAAATGCCTCAACAGTCATGGCATCTGTGGTAGGTCAGGATACAGGTGCTGGTGGAGATGGAACGGGAGCAGATGCCTCATCAAGGTCTTCGTCGTGATCTTCTTGTAGGGCATGAAGCTCCTCTTGTGTGTCGGTCTTCCTGCGTAGGTAGTCGTACACTTGCTTATGGTAGAAATGCTTCACTGTGGCGATTAGTTCTTGATCCAGTGGCTGCACTAGTGACGTCGTGCGGGGCGGCAGAAACACAACACGACAATCCTTGTGAAGATCTTCCAGGTATGGAGGGTGACTTGGTGCGTTATCAAGCACAAGGAGCATCTTAAATGGAATGCCCAGTTCCCAACACTTGGCCCTCGCATCAGGGACACACTGCCTTGTTAACCAGTCTGCCATAATGTTCCCGGTCATCCAACCATTTGTGGACTTGTACCAGTACACGCCACTTGCATCCATGTTCGTGAGGTTTTTGTAGCACCTTGGATGTGAAGCTGTGTGTACAACAACTGACCTCATCTTGTGGCTCCCAGACAGGTTTACAGCGAACATTACCGTCATCTTACACTTCTGGAGCTTGCAACCAGGGGCTTGTTTCTGTCTTTTAGCAATGTAAGCTGATTTTGGCATGGCCTTGTAATATAACAATGTTTCATCGATGTTGTAGATCTGGTCCTTGGTGTACTGTCCCTCTTCAATAATCGCTTGAAATATAGCAGGATAGTCTCTCGCAGCCAGCTCATTGGCAGAGGCATGTTCACCAGACACTTTCACGTAACGGAGTTCCTTGCGCTTGAGAAAACGGTCCAGCCATGCAACCGATGCCCTGAAAGGTTTTTCCACTGTTAACCTTCGAGATGCAGCCTTGTAAAAGAGCTGGGCTTGGTTCCGAATAAATCTTCCATTGAGTGGAACACCTTCCTTTTCTTCCTGCATTATGAAGGTGGCAAGATAGCGCTCCATTAGTATCATAGCACGATTTCCCACCCGCGAACGGGCGTCTAGGTCAGAGGAACCGTATGTCTTCACTACAGCCCTTATGGCTTCACAGTTCTTCCACACAGTTCTCACTGTAGATTCAGCCAGTCCCAGGGTTCTCCCGATAGCCATGTTTCCTTGACCCTCCTCCTTCATCTTAATGATCTTTAACTTGGTGGCATGCGTCAGAAATTTCTTAACTCTTGGGGTTGGAGCCATGGTGCGGCGAAGTACAGGCAGCACAAAAAACACCACACGTTGTACACGACAGGTTAGCTGTAGAGAGTGGATCCGCACAGTGCACGAGCCAGGACTGTTATGGTGCACCCGCTCCCTTGTACCCCAAGCTGTGCAGTAGAATGCCTGGTAATTTCTGTGCATCAGCATGACTACACGTGACGCACTGTGTGAGGGGTGGTCGTGCACTAGTAGAAAATGGCATTTTTTAGCCACTCCTTGCCTCTGCCTCGCGTTCTGTGCGGTAAACTCGCGCATTGAATGATTTTTGGTTACGATTTTTGGTCACTCATGCACAAGGCTAATCGGGCGCTGCGATGACGCACTCTGTGCGAGCCTACTGTATCTCTGTTCAAACTTTAATGTTATAAATTCTCTCTGGACTTTTCTCCACACTCCTCATTGCTAATGTTTTCACGCTACTAATGCCTAGTACTAGCAGTCAGATATAATGCTCATTAGAGATGAGTGCGAAGCATGGAAATGATTACTGAGGGAGTGTAGGGCACGACAATACCACATCACCATCAACATACCACACTACCTCAACCAAACCTCAATGCCACCACCACCCAACCACACCACCCAGTTTTTGCTATCTATCCATTAACAGTCGTAATAACTATTTCCCTACCATTACCATTACCATCTTTCCATATATATATTTGACAAACAACCCTCCTGAAATTTATGAAACTTCTACTTGTACCAGCCATCTGCCACATCCATCACCATATTCTGCCATTTGCTAAACATTGCATGTCACTATTACCACCATTACACCCCGAT